>NC_140016.1:36792173-37992173 GCF_964263955.1 Coregonus lavaretus | reverse complement strand
ATTTTGGGTCCATGGCCAGGATACTCCCCAGACCTTAATCCCATTGAGAACTTGTGGTCAATCCTCAAGAGGCGGGTGGACAAACAATAACCCACAAATTCGGACAAACTCCAAGCATTGATTATGCTAGAATGGGCTGCCATCAGTCAGGATGTGGCCCAGAAGTTAATTGACAGCATGCCAGGGCTGATTGTCGAGGTCTTGAAAAAGAAGGGTCAACACTGCAAATATTGACTCTTTGCATAAACTTAATGTAATTGTCAATAAAAGCCTTTGACAGTTATGGAATGCTTGTAATTATACTTCAGTATACCATAGTAACATCTGACAAAAATATCTAAAAACACTGAAGCAGCAAACTTTGTGAAGACCAAATACTTGTCATTCTCAAAACTTTTGATCACGACTGTATTACCTCAATTACCTCGACTACCGGTAACCTGTGTCCCCCACGTTGACTCTGTACCGGTACCCCCTGTATATAGCCTCACTACAGTTATTTTACTGCTGCTCTTTAATTCTTTTTAATTTTAATTTTTAACTTATCTATTTTTTACTTAACACTTATTTTTCTTAAAAATGCATTGTTGGTTAAGGCTTGTAAGTAAGCATTTCACTGTAAGGTCTACACCTGTTGTATTCGGCGCATGTGACAAATAACATTTGATTGGATTTGAATTTATTTAATAACATCTGTAAATATTTTTAATAGACACTCAAAAACCTATAGAATTATATTTATAGTTGGCTTACTCCAATGTTTTTCTGTTGTTCAAGGCTCAAACTCCCATGATTCCATTCGGCAAAACCACTCCCACCATCACCAACCAAAGTTGCAGCAGCATTGCATTAGTGGAAACCAAGACTGTTCTCAGGGCAGGCCTGGTTGTAGCTAGAAATGTTAGTTGCGTTGGTGACAATTTTTGCATTTTAGCTAACCCTAATACCTTTCCCAACCTTAACCTAATTCTCCTAACCTGTCACATTAATTCTCCTAACCTGCCACATTAATTATCCTAACCTGCCACGCTATTCTCCTAACCTGCTACGAAAACTAACTTCAGCTAGTGAAAACCGGCAGATCTGCATTGGTTTCCACTAATGCGATCCAGTGAAAGTTGCAGCTCCAGCAGCCATTGTGTCCTTTCCAAATAGCCAATATTTTCACATTGAATTACTTGTAAACTTCATACTTTTTATTAGTTCCAATAGGCCAATGTTGGATGGTTGCTTAGACAGCCGCTGAGGTTGTATTTGTCTGTTATTGTTGAAAACACTATTTCAGATGCAGCTAGCTAGCATTACTAATGTTAGCACCAAAGACACAGGCAAAGAAACTAGGATAACGTAATACTTTGCCTTTAAATTTGATAATAAAGGTTGTGTTCTTCTAAAAGACCTACATGTTGTTTGGACTGTTGTTTAAGACAGTCGCTAAACTGAAAGTCGGCTGTTATCGTTGCAAACACTATTATTTCGGATGTAGCAGTCGGGAAATCTAGCATTCTAACTAGATAAAGTAAATCTATTCTCTCATAACTTATGACATAAGCAATATATTTAGACTAATCTTCATCTGGGCTTGATAGCCAGCTAGCTAAGCTAACTGCAGGCTAACTATGCGGAGCATTGCATCATGGGAGATGAAATGCAACCTGGGAATCGTTGTATGCTGTAGAAGAGGGCAATACACCGAAGCTTCAAAATGACAAAAACAAGGAATCATGCAGTATGACTAACAAAAACTATAAAACATAAAAATGTGTATCAAATCTTACAGTAGTGCATATTTACTAGCAGCATAATAACTGGTTATAAAGTGTTGGAATTGTCCTTTAAGTTATGTTAAGCTATAATGTAGATAATGTGAACCGTCAACCATGCCTTTTTTTCTAGGGAAGCTACAAGTTTGAGAGTAGAATTATAGACCGGTTTACTGACAACTCACAAAAATTATGCGCGTGCATCAATGTGGCAGGAAGCAGCGCGTTTTGTTATGATTCTGAATGTCAGATGGCTAGCAAAAATGACAAGAAGCTGCCATGTGGGGAATTGTAGGTGGCTCGTTTCAGCTCATCGTTGTATCTTGTTATTGATATCATGTCTTGTTTTGAGGTGTTTTGACTGATTTCATGTCAATGCTAATATGGCTAAAATTCACTAGCTAGCAAACCAACAAGTGTAACAATGTACACTGCTCCAAAAAATAAAGGGAACACTTAAACAACACAATGTAACTCCAAGTCAATCACACTTCTGTGAAATCAAACTGTCTACTTAGGAAGCAACACTGATTGACAATAAATTCCACATGCTCTTGTGCAAATGGAATAGACAACAGGTGGAAATTATAGGCAATTAGCAAGACACCCCCAATAAAGGACTGGTTTTGCAGGTGGTGACCACAGACCACTTCTCAGTTCCTATGCTTCCTGGCTGATGTTTTGGTCACTTTTGAATGCTGGCGGTGCTTTCACTCTAGTGGTAGCATGAGACGGAGTCTACAACCCACACAAGTGGCTCAGGTAGTGCAGCTCATCCAGGATGGCACATCAATGCGAGCTGTGGCAAGAAGGTTTGCTGTGTCTGTCAGCGTAGTGTCCAGAGCATGGAGGCGCTACCAGGAGACAGGCCAGTACATCAGGAGACGTGGAGGAGGCTGTAGGAGGGCAACAACCCAGCAGCAGGACTGCTACCTCCGCCTTTGTGCAAGGAGGAGCAGGAGGAGCACTGCCAGAGCCCTGCAAAATGACCTCCAGCAGGCCACAAATGTGCATGTGTCTGCTCAAACGGTCAGAAACAGACTCCATGAGGGTGGTATGAGGGCCCGACGTCCACAGGTGGGGGTTGTGCTTACAGCCCAACACCGTGCAGGACGTTTGGCATTTGCCAGAGAACACCAAGATTGGCAAATTAGCCACTGGCGCCCTGTGCTCTTCACAGATGAAAGCAGGTTCACACTGAGCACGTGGCAGACGTGACAGAGTCTGGAGACGCCGTGGAGAATGTTCTGCTGCCTGCAACATCCTCCAGCATGACCGGTTTGGCGGTGGGTCAGTCATGGTGTGGGGTGGCATTTCTTTGGGGGGCCGCACAGCCCTCCATGTGCTCGCCAGAGGTAGCCTGACTGCCATTAGGTACCGAGATGAGATCCTCAGACCCCTTAGGAGACCATATGCTGGTGCGGTTGGCCCTGGGTTCCTCCTAATGCAAGACAATGCTAGACCTCATGTGGCTGGAGTGTGTCAGCAGTTCCTGCAAGAGGAAGGCATTGATGCTATGGACTGGCCCACCCGTTCCCCAGACCTGAATCCAATTGAGCACATCTGGGACATCATGTCTTGCTCCATCCACCAACGCCACGTTGCACCACAGACTGTCCAGGAGTTGGCAGATGCTTTAGTCCAGGTCTGGGAGGAGATCCCTCAGGAGACCATCCGCCACCTCATCAGGAGCATGCCCAGGCATTGTAGGGAGGTCATACAGGCACCTGGAGGCCACACACACTACTGAGCCTCATTTTGACTTGTTTTAAGGACATTACATCAAAGTTGGATCAGCCTGTAGTGTGGTTTTCCACTTTAATTTTGAGGGTGACTCCAAATCCAGACCTCCATGGGTTGATACATTTGATTTCCATTGATAATTTTTGTGTAATTCTGTTGTCAGCACATTCCACTATGTAAAGAAAAAAGTATTTAATAAGATTATTTCATTCATTCAGATCTAGGATGTGTTATTTTAGTGTTCCCTTTATTTTTTTGAGCAGTGTATGTGAGAGACAACAAGTGCTCATTGTGCCAAAGTATGTGTTTCCAATAAACATTTAGAGACTAAATATAGTTAACATGTTGCCAACAATCGAAGCCATTCCTGTCTGTTTTGCCCCATAGTTGCGCACCCGTCAGGTTTGGTTGCTAAACAACCAACCCATCTATAAGGTATGGTTTGTTGCATGTTGAAGTATATTGCAGTCAGTAAAAAAAACACACAAAAAAAACGGTTAATTTTATGTATTATTGGTCATTCTACATTTACATCATTTAGCAGACGCTCTTATCCAAAGCGACTTACAAATTCTACAGACTGTTTGCCAAACATATAATTGGGCCGTGTCATAAGAATGCATGGCTGCAAAGTTGGATCAACAAACTATAAAGCAACTGTGAGATTAAAATAGAAAATCAACCCAACCCTTTCCTTTTTGCTTGAATGGTTCACTTTCAGCAGCAAAGTTAGATAATTAGATAATGTACAGTGTATATACAGTACACTGGAGTTGCTTACCAAGTTGACATTGAATGTTCCGAAGTGGTCTAGTTACAGTTTTGACTTAAAAAATTGAAAATCTATGGCAAGACTTGAAAATAGCAGTGATCAACAACCAACTTTACAGAGCTTGAAGAATTTTATAAAGAATAATGTGCAAATATTGTACAATCCAGGTGTTCAAAGTTCTTAGAGACTTACCCAGAAAGACACACAGCTGTAATAGCTGGCAAAGGTGATATATATATATTTTTTACAAATGTTAGAATTTGTCTTCCACTTTGATATTAGAGTATTTTGTGTAGATTGTTGACAAAAGATGACAATTAATCCCACTTTTTTTAAATTCAAGGGGTGTGTATACTTTCTGAAGGCACAGTAGATACACATGGAGCGGCATGGCTTAAGGCATCAGCATGCTTCAGTTCGGCAGGCACCTAGCCGAACTCGGCTAGACGAATCGAACGAGTGTGCTCGCATATTCCCTTATAAGATCTTCGCTTGAAAAACAAGAAAAAAGCGGCAATAGTACTGTTTGTCCATTTTGAGATGCCATAGCCAGGATACACTTCCTCAAAATATTCAGAATTAATCTAACATAACTTCAGAAATATGTCATTAATTTTGACATTTCTGCAGAGGAGATCTTAGTCGCGCAATTTTACATCTAGCTAAGATATTTGGTGCAGTATTTCTGAAGTGAGAAAATTTGCTCAAAGAATCCCTACTGTTGACCAATCACCGACGAAAGGGCGTAGACTTCGGCTACCGACTTCGGCTACCGACTTCGGCTACCGACTTCGGCTACCGACTTTGGCTACCGACTTCGGCTTGCCTCGAGAAAACATTTAGTGTGCACGAACAGCTGAAAAATCCCTTGCCAAAGACCAAAACGAACAAAAACGTCACTAAATGTCGTGATAATATATGCATGAGCTGTTCCGAACTGTTTCACCTGGGAAGCATGCGGACGGCTTTAATTTGATCACGCCCCCGAGTAGGGTCCTCTGTAGCTCAGCTGGTAGAGCACGGCGCTTGTAACGCTAAGGTAGTGGGTTCGATCTCCGGGACCACCCATACACAAAAAATGTATGCACGCATGACTGTAAGTCGCTTTGGATAAAAGCGTCTGCTAAATGGCATATTATTATTATTATTATAGGGTACAGCTGTATGATACTTCCGTTACTCCCATGTTAATTTGCCTACTTTACTCATTTTTTAAAAACATTTTAGTCATTTAGCAGACGCTCTTATCCAGAGCGACTTACAGTTAGTGAGTGCATACATTTTTTTTCATAACCCGACAACGGCTGTATTCTTTTATTTATGATTTTTAACATACTTCCATGTCGTCTTAATCAACAAACTACATCATACCTAAAAACACTTTCATTCTAAACATAAAAATGACAGCATGAACAGACTGTTGCATGGAATGTACATCACGATTATCAGCCAAAGAGCCCAAAAGCCGGGGTGTATTCATTACGAAAACAAGAGTTTCTATTGGACAAATTCAGGTACGTCCCTCCCCGTTTTGTTCCGTTTGCTTCCGTTTTAAGAAACGTTTAGCAACAGAATCGGCATAATGAATTCACCCCTGTTGCGCACCGTTTTGTTTGAACAATAGTAAGAGAAAAGACCAGCAAATTAAGTTTCATCAACTGCTAAGGACCAGGTTAGACAAACCTCATGGTTCCAGGCTAATACACCGTGATGATGATGGAAAGCTGTGGGCTCCGGTTACTCGATACATTTATATGTGTTCGAAGCACTTCATCACCGGTAAGTTGCTAACACTTGCATCAGGGATATGATTTGCTGACACATGCTCTAAATACCTTTTAATTGGATTTCCAAACTGTCCATGCAATTTCAGCTGTATAATTCCCTGAAACAAATGGACAGTTTGCAGATCCAATGAAAAGTTAGTTAGAGTTCGTGTCAGCGAATCGTATCACTGATATCGGAAGAAGAAGGGTGGGATTTACCAACACAACAACAAGACATGAGAAACAACTAAATGATCAGCTCATGGCCAACAGCAAATAACATGGAAAAGATAACATTCGTTAGATTGAGTTGTGGATTAAGATGAGAAAGTAATTGCATTTAAAGTGTACTGAAAGAGAATGTATTGTGTGATGTGCTGCAAAGTCAGCTTTATAATTCGAAATTCCTCCTGTAGCTAGCAAGCTAGTACAAGCTCTAGCTAGCTATGCATCAAATCAAATCAAATTGTATTTGTCACATACACGTGTTTAGCAGATGTTATAGCAGGTGTAGCGAAATGCTTGTGCTTCTAGCTCCGACAGTGCAGTAATATCTAACAAGTAATATCTAACAATTTCACAACATATACCTAACACACAAAACTAGTAAGGAATGGGATTTAAGAATATATACATATATGGACAAGCAATGACAGAGCGGCATGGACTAAGATACAGTTGAATATTATAGAATAGAATGCAGTATATACATATGAGATGAGTAGTGCAAGATATATAAACATTATTAAAGTGACTAGTGTTCCATTTCTTAATGGGGGCACAGTGGGGCCGCTCGTGCTCATATCGTGGCCCTACGGCCCGTAGTACGGGTGTGAATGGGGAGCTAGCTAGAGGCAATATATTTGGATTGTGAAGTGCAGGGCTCTCCAACTCTGTTCCTGGAGAGCTACATGTTGCAATTGCACCATCAACTACTTAGTTAGCTAGTGAGCTAGCTACCGGACTAACTACCAATTTCCTTTTTAGCTGTAATTTTTCTTCCTTTTTTCACAGCTGTCACAAATCCTGTTGTGCCCAGCAACCTTGATTTTGTTGTAAAATAATTTTAGCTTCTGTTTTTTTGGGGGGGGAAGTTGTTGGTAATATGTGTCCTTTTTCATATCTGGACGTGGTCCAATTTGTACAACTCAGAGCAGTTTACTGTCTCGTCCATATAAAAACATAAAAATATATGTGTTCCCATTTGCCCATGTTTTTTTAAAATCCTTTGAATAGTAAAATGTTGTGATACTCTCAACTCATCCTGTGGTATAAGCACATTCATAACTGTTTTATAACACCTCAAATTAATGTCATTTTACTTATTAAGGGGTCTGCGCACACTCTATAAATTACATAACCCCCTGTAATATCATCTGGTATGTAAAGTCTTATGCAGGGATGAAAGTAAACAGTCCGTATGGAGTACTGGCAAAAGAAATAGTGGGGGTACTCCATACCGGTAAAACATGAGTTTATCACAATAATTAAAACATAGATTTCAAGAAAACTGTAGGCTATTGCACTATTTCTTATTACCACATGTCAGACGCATTAAAAATGAGCGAATAGACTTGATTCGATGATAACACTTACATTTTGCTAAGGCAGAGATGAGTGGCAGAGACCGAGACGTGCGAGGACAGCAATGTATGCATCAATTCAGGTTACAAGACTTGTGTATGCCTAATGAATGACAATCACTGAATGTCATTCATAACACTTTTTGGTGTTTTGTATTTATCAAATGGCACTGCATGGATGCCGGAATTATTTTAGAGTGGAGTAGCCTAATAGTTTGAATAGTAACTGAAGTCTGGAATCTGACTGTAGGCCTCACATGTAGCCTATTATAATATTAACTCATGCAGAATTAAGTGTTCCGCCCAGTAAAATCATAGACCAAATGTTAATTTTGTCTCGGGAACAGGAGTGGAGAAACATTATTTATTTATTTCAACATCTTGAGAGAATGTGATTGCACGCTTGGTGACCTGTTGTATGGCCTAAACGTGCAATTTCTTCCAGCGACATAAAACCACATAAAATATGCATCCAATATCAGAAACATGTTGGATCGTTTTCACAGCTTTTAATTTCCCTTAAACCAGTCCAACTGATGTCAAAAAAATACAATAAAAAACATATTTTTTTGAAATCTCAATGGTCCTTAAACATCCTCGCTCCGTGAGAGAAGCACAAATTAAAGAGAACATTACCGATGTCAACTAGATTGTTGATGATGCAATGATCATTCTATCAATTTATGATATTATTCTGGTGAGTAAGGCTTTATTTAGTATTCTAGACGAGCATCAAGTAAAATCGGTTGTCATTCATTCCTTAACTGCACCTTATGATACCGCACCACATTAAATAATCTGTTTCATCAAAGCCCGATTGATTGACCCCCTCTTGGCCAGACTTTAAAGAAGAGTTTAGAATGTCTTGTACGAAAGCTACTCTGACTAGAAAAAGTCGGCATCCAACTTCTTTGATTCCAGCTCGTATTGACTCAGAGAAGTACTTTCAACCACTGCAAATCACCATTGGCTCCCAGAGGCCCCTGTGATACAGGTTGATGTTTATTGTCATGAATCGTGCCCTGGAGGCGGAACCAAATCACATTTTATTTGTCACGTGCTTCGTAAACAACAGGTGTAGACTAACAGTGAAATGCTTAGTTACTGGCTCTTCCCAACAATGCAGAGAGAAAGAAACAAGAGACATAATAGAAAAGTAATAACACATAATAATCATAATCATAATAATCATAATCATAATAAAAGCAATAATAAATACACAATGAGTAAAGATAACTTGGCTATATACACGGGGTACCAGTACTGAGTCGATGTGCAGGGGTATGAGGTAATTGAGGTGGATATGTACATATAAGAAGGAATAAAGTGACAGATAATAAACAGTAGCAGCAGCGTATGTGAATCAAACAAGTTAGTGCAAAAAGGGTCAATGCAGATAGTCCGGGTAGCAATTTGGTTAACTATTTAACTAACTATTTATCAATCTTATGGCTTGGGGTTAGAAGCTGTTCAGGGTCCTGTTGTTTCCAGACTTGGTGCATCGTTACAGCTTGCCGTGCGGTAGCAGAGAGAACAGTCTATGACTTGAGGCATAGTGGCTGGAGTCTTTGACAATGTTTAGGGCCGTCCTCTGACACTGCGTTGTATTGAGGTCCTGGATGGCAGGGAGCTCGGCCCCAATGATGTACTGGGCCGTACACACTACCCTCTGTAGCACCTTGTGGTCGGATGCCAAGCAGTTGTCATACCAAGCAGTGATGCAGCCAGTTAAGATGCTCTCAATGGTGCAGCTGTATAACTTTTTGAGGATCTGAGGGGCCATGCCAAATCTTTTCAGCCTCCTGAAGGGGAAGGGATGTTGTTGTGCCCTCTTCACGACTGTGTTGGTGTGTGTGCACCATGATAGATCCTTAGTGATGTGGACACCAAGGAACTTGAAACTCTCAACCCACTCCACTACATCCCAGACGTTGTGAATGGTGTGCTCGGCCCTCCGTTTCCTGTAGTCCACGATCAGTTCCTTTGTCTTGCTGACGTTGAGAGAGAGGTTGTTGTCCTGGCACCACACTGCCAGGTCTCTGACCTCCCTATAGGCTGTCTCATCGTCGTTGGTGATCAGGCCTACCACAGTCGTGTCGTCAGCAAACTTAATGATGGTGTTGGAGGTGTGCTCGGTCATGCAGTTGTTGGTGAACAGGGAGTACGGGAGGGGCCTAAGCACACACCGTTGAGGGACCCCCATGTTGAGGATCAGCGTGGTGGCCCATCAGAAAGTCCAGGATCCAGTTGCAGGGTCCCTGGCTCCTTAGTGATGAGCTTGGAGGGCACTATGGTGTTGAACGTTGAGCTGTAGTCAATGAACAGCATTCTCACATAGGTGTTCCTTTTGTCCAGGTGGGAGAGGGCAGTATGGAGTGCAATAGAGATTGTGTTGTCTGTGGATCTGTTGGGGCGGTATGCGAATTGGAGTGGATCCAGGGTGTCTGGGATGATGGTGTTGATTTTTATTTTATTTAACTAGGCAAGTCAGTTAAGAACAAATTATTATTTACAATGAAGGCCTACCCCGGCCAAACCCGGATGACACTGGGCCAATTGTGCGCCGCCCTATGGGACTCCCAATCATGACCAGTTGTGATACAGCCTGTAATCGAACCAGGGTCTGTAGTGACGCCTCTAACACTGAGATGCAGTGCCTTAGACCGCTGCGCCACTCGGGAGCCCTATGTGATCCATGATCAGCCATTCAAAGCATTTCATGGCTACAGATGTGTGCTACGGGGCGATAGTCATTTAGACAGGTTACCTTGGCATTCTTGTGCACAGGGACTATGGTGGTCTGCTTGTAGGTATTACAGATTGGCTCAGGGAGAGGTTGAAAATGTCAGTGAAGACACTTGCCAGCTGGTCAGCGCATGCTCTGAGTACGCGTCCTGGTAATCCGTCTGGCCCTGCTGCCTTGTGAATGTTAACCTGTTTAAAGTAGGGATTAACACCGGTAACCGGGATGCTGGGACTTTCCCGGGAACACTTCACATTTCCC
Organism: Coregonus lavaretus; assembly: GCF_964263955.1. Taxonomy (NCBI): domain Eukaryota; kingdom Metazoa; phylum Chordata; class Actinopteri; order Salmoniformes; family Salmonidae; genus Coregonus; species Coregonus lavaretus. The sequence goes on along the minus strand of NC_140016.1, from coordinate 37,981,542 downwards.
GAAAATATTTAAGACCCGTAAAATTAGAAAATGTACCCCCAATGTCGCGCTAATGCAATTCCACAAAATACACAACATGCCAGCAGCAGATTAGCAAAAAATGTAATAGCACATTATCCAAACAGGTTGTCGCTTGGAAGCCTTTAGCCTAACGTATTTACTTTACACAAGTCGCCATAAATTCAAAGTACATGCATAATTGACACTGCCGGACTGCACATGAGACCCGAATGCAATTTAGAGTTCTCATCAGAACAAAAAATGTGATACCGGTCCGACCCAAGCCCAGTGAGCTGAAGCCAGAGGCCAGGCCTGGTCCGACATCACAGAAATTAAATGAGCCCGAACTCGAAAAAAAACCCCAGATTTCTAGAAAACAGTAGGCTATATTGATTTAAACTGGTATTGAGAACAACACGGCGGAAGCGGGCGGCAGCAGAGTTAGGAAACAGCCATTGGGCCTAGAAAAACAGCAGAGAGAGGAAAACTCACCTTAGTTATCATCAACTGAATGATGAAAAATATTGGAAGAAAGTAGGCTAATGCAATTGAAGGCATGTATCAAATGTTTGCTTATTCTGAATCTCCCAAAGTCATATTCAACCATTATACTAATTTAAAGCAATAGTCGTGTGTGGTCACCTCGTTTATCATTTCATCACGCTGCTTTGAGACAAGGGTGGGGGACTCGTTTAGATAAATCAATCAATGTCAGACTTTTGTTTTCACTGAATCTTTGTTTGGATATTTGGTAACAATTAGGCTGGGGAAATGCTAGCTAAATTGAGGTGAGTGCTAATGATCATCTTTATTCTAGTTTGCTCATATTAGCTGATCAGACATTTTTTCGAGCATGTTATACAAGTGGATTCTGCTCTTCACTCGTGTAGTAGCCTGTCCTACTTCCTCACCAAAAGCCTGTGATTCAGTGAATCTCTGTCTGTATATTTGCTGAATTGATCCCTGGCTGGACAAGTGGAAGTGGTAGCTCATTTATTTGTTTGCTTATCTATCACTGATCAGAAACATTTAGCATGCAATAATGTAGCCTAAATCAAGTGTATTATTTAGTAGCCTTATATAGCCTTATATAGAGCATTGACTATTGACCATAAATCCTGATTCCAAACTTTATTCTGTAATCCATAGGTTGCATTATCAAAGCACGTCTCGCCAATGTATGTCAAATACCGCTATAGGCCTAACATTTCCCCCACTTCTCTGCACTGTGTCATATTGCTGCCCATATGAGAGCTTCGGTAGAGAATGTGTGATCAACAAACGGTATGAGAGTAGATATGGATTTTTTTAAACAGAGTTGGTTCCCATTAAGATACCTTGATATTTAAACAATTTCCTCTCTTCTTCTCCCCGTTATTCATGAGCTGATCTGTATAATCATCAACTACATTTTGCCAAATAGGAGATATTCTGTCATTCGTTGGAGGTTATCTAGCAAGCTTAGTTACTTTGGTCATTTTACTTTTGTTTGACTGCCATTAGAACGTTATATAGCCTAGTCGGGGTGCGCTCTGTGCGTACTGAGAGCCTAGGCCTACTGTTGAAATGCGCTGACTTATTTGAGGAACATGATAATGCTCAGAATATATGAAATACCTGTTTCACAATTCACAACAGTGTAATTGGCGATCAAAGTTACTCTATCATGACTAAATAGAAGTTTAACTTGCTGTGAAATCTTTACATAGTGGCACAGCCATACCGGCAACGTGGCGCAACCACAATCTTATTTTGGGAGAACCCTGGCATAGTGACCATATCTTGGTTTTAAACGCTTTAAATGAGCACTTCCGATTTTTGCGGTATACAGTGAGGGAAAAAAGTATTTCATCCCCTGCTGATTTTGTACGTTTGCCCACTGACAAAGAAATGATCAGTCTATAATTTTAATGGTAGGTTTATTTGAACAGTGAGAGACAGAATAACAACAAAAGAAACCAGAAAAACACATGTCAAAAATTTTATGAATTCATTTGCATTTTAATGAGGGAAATAAGTATTTGACCCCTCTGCAAAACATGACTTAGTACTTGGTGGCAAAACCCTTGTTGGCAATCACAGAGGTCAGACGTTTCTTGTAGTTGGCCACCAGGTTTGCACACATCTCAGGAGGGATTTTGTCCCACTCCTCTTTGCAGATCTTCTCCAAGTCATTAAGGTTTCGAGGCTGACGCTTGGCAACTCGAACCTTCAGCTCCCTCCACAAATTTTCTATGGGATTAAGGTCTGGAGACTGGCTAGGCCACTCCAGGACCTTAATGTGCTTCTTCTTGAGCCACTCCTTTGTTGCCTTGGCCGTATGTTTTGGGTCATTGTCATGCTGGAATACCCATCCACGACCCATTTTCAATGCCCTGGCTGAGGGAAGGAGGTTCTCACCCAAGATTTGACGGTACATGGCCCCGTCCATCGTCCCTTTGATGCGGTGAAGTTGTCCTGTCCCCTTAGCAGAAAAACACCCCCAAAGAATAATGTTTCCACCTCCATGTTTGACGGTGGGGATGGTGTTCTTGGGGTCATAGGCAGAATTTTTCCTCCTCCAAACACGGCGAGTTGAGTTGATGCCAAACAGCTCCATTTTGGTCTCATCTGACCACAACACTTTCACCCAGTTCTCCTCTGAATCATTCAGATGTTCATTGGCAAACTTCAGACGGGCATGTATATGTACTTTCTTGAGCAGGGGGACCTTGCGGGCGCTGCAGGATTTCAGTCCTTCACGGCATAGTGTATTACCAATAGTTTTTTTGGTGACTATGGTCCCAGCTGCCTTGAGATCATTGACAAGATCCTCCCGTGTAGTTCTGGGCTGATTCCTCACCGTTCTCATGATCATTGCAACTCCATGAGGTGAGATCTTGCATGGAGCCCCAGGCCGAGGGAGATTGACAGTTCTTTTGTGTTTCTTCCATTTGCGAATAATCGCACCAACTGTTGTCACCTTCTCACCAAGCTGCTTGGCGATGGTCTTGTAGCCCATTCCAGCCTTGTGTATGTCTACAATCTTGTCCCTGACATCCTTGGAGAGCTCTTTGGTCTTGGCCATGGTGGAGAGTTTGGAATCTGATTGATTGATTTCTTCTGTGGACAGGTGTCTTTTATACAGGTAACAAGCTGAGATTAGGAGCACTCCCTTTAAGAGTGTGCTCCTAATCTCAGAGCGTTACCTGTATAAAAGACACCTGGGAGCCAGAAATCTTTCTGATTGAGAGGGGGTCAAATCTTATTTCCCTCATTAAAATGCAAATCAATTTATAACATTTTTGACATGCGTTTTTCTGGATTTTTTTGTTGTTATTCTGTCTCTCACTGTTCAAATAAACCTACCATTAAAATTATAGACTGATCATTTCTTTGCCAGTGGGCAAATGTACAAAATCAGCAGGGGATCAAATACTTTTTTCCCTCACCGTATCTCGTGATAAATATTAATTTTTCCCGGTATTGAATATATTAATCTCTAGTTTATAAGTCTTCCTCAAATCGGCTACGGAGACCTTGATCACACAGTCGTTCGGAACAGCTGGTGCTCTCAAGCATGGTTAAGTGTTGCTTGCCTCGAAACGAGCATAGAAGGCATTTAGATCGTCTAGCTCAACTAGCCGGTGCCCCCGCACATTATAATAATAATAATATGCCATTTAGCAGACGCTTTTATCCAAAGCGACTTACAGTCATGCGTGCATACATTTTTTTTGTGTATGGGTGGTCCCGGGGATCGAACCCACTACCTTGGCGTTACAAGCGCCGTGCTCTACCAGCTGAGCTACAGAGGACCACAGAGGACTCTGCACTGGTACCCCCCTGTATATATAGCCTCCCTACTGTTATTTTATTTTACTTCTGCTCTTTTTTTCTCAACACTTTTTTTGTTGTTTTATTTTTACTTTTTTGTTAAAAATAAATGCACTGTTGGTTAAGGGCTGTAAGTAAACATTTCACTGTAATGTCTGCACCTGTTGTATTCGGCGCATGTGGCCAATAAAATGTGATTTGATTTGACTTGGCATAGTAGGATTATATCTTATTCCTGTATTGAGGCTTTGCCTGTTTGATGGCTCGGAGGTCGTAGCGGGATTTCTTATACAGTGGGGGAAAAAAGTATTTAGTCAGCCACCAATTGTGCAAGTTCTCCCACTTAAAAAGATGAGAGAGGCCTGTAATTTTCATCATAGGTACACGTCAACTATGACAGACATAATGAGATTTTTTTTCTCCAGAAAATCACATTTATTTGCAAATTATGGTGGAAAATAAGTATTTGGTCAATAACAAAAGTTTCTCAATGCTTTGTTATATACCCTTTGTTGGCAATGACACAGGTCAAACGTTTTCTGTAAGTCTTCACAAGGTTTTCACACACTGTTGCTGGTATTTTGGCCCATTCCTCCATGCAGATCTCCTCTAGAGCAGTGATGTTTTGGGGCTGTCGCTGGGCAACACGGACTTTCAACTCCCTCCAAAGATTTTCTATGGGGTTGAGATCTGGAGACTGGCTAGGCCACTCCAGGACCTTGAAAAGCTTCTTACGAAGCCACTCTTTCGTTGCCCGGGAGGTGTGTTTGGGATCATTGTCATGCTGAAAGACCCAGCCACGTTTCATCTTCAATGCCCTTGCTGATGGAAGGAGGTAATCACTCAAAATCTCACGATACATGGCCCCATTCATTCTTTCCTTTACACGGATCAGTCGTCCTGGTCCCTTTGCAGAAAATCAGCCCCAAAGCATGATGTTTCCACCCCCATGCTTCACAGTAGGTATGGTGTTCTTTGGATGCAACTCAGCATTCTTTGTCCTCCAAACACGACAAGTTCTATTTTGGTTTCATCTGACCATATGACATATGACATTCTCCCAATCCTCTTCTGGATCATCCAAATGCATTCTAGCAAACTTCAGACGGGCCTGGACATGTACTGGCTTAAGCAGGGGGACACGTCTGGCACTCCAAAGCTCTCCAAAGCCCCATACACTACCCACCACTGTGACCTGTACGCTCTTGTTGGCTGGTCCTCACTACATGTTCGTCGTCAAACCCACTGGCTCCAGGCCATCTATAAATCACTGCTAGGCAAATCCCCGCCTTATCTTAGCTCATTGGTCACCATAGCAGCACCCACCCGTAGTCTGCGCTCCAGCAGGTATATCTCACTGGTCATTCCCAAAGCCAACACCTCCTTTGGCCGCCATTCCTTCCAGTTCTCTGCTGCCAATGACTGGAACGAATTGCAAAAATCTCTGAAGCTGGAGACTCTTATCTCCCTCAATAACTTTAAGCATCAGTTGTCAGAGCACCTTACCGATCACTGCACCTGTACACAGCCCATCTGAAATTAGCCCACCCAACTACCTCATCCCTATATTGTTATTTATTTTGCTCTTTTGCACCCCAGTATCTCTATTTGCACATCATCTCTTGCACATCTAGCATTCCAGTGTTAATACTATTGTAATTATTCTGCACTATAGCCTATTTATTGCCTTACCTCCATAACTTGCTACATTTGCACACACTGTATATATATTTTCTGTTGTATTTCTGACTTTATGTTTTTTTTACCCCATATGTAACTCTGTGTTGTTTTTATTGCACTACTTTGCTTTATCTTGGCCAGGTCGCAGTTGTAAATGAGAACCTGTTCTCAACTGGCTTACCTGGTTAAATAAAGGTGAAATAAAATAAATAAAAAAACTGCAGGATTTGAGTCCCTGGCGGCGTAGTGTGTTACTGATGGTAGGCTTTGTTACTTTGGTCCCAGCTCTCTGCAGGTCATTCACTAGGTCCCCCCGTGTGGTTCTGGGATTTTTGCTCACCGTTCTTGTGATCATTTTGACCCCACGGGGTGAGATCTTGCGTGGAGCCCCAGATCGAGGGAGATTATCAGTGGTCTTGTAGGTCTTCCATTTCCTAATAATTGCTCCCACAGTTGATTTCTTCAAACCAAGCTGCTTACCTATTGCAGATTCAGTCTTCCCAGCCTGGTGCAGGTCTACAATTTTGTTTCTGGTGTCCTTTGACAGCTCTTTGGTCTTGGGCATAGTGGAGTTTGGAGTGTGACTGTTTGAGGTTGTGGACAGGTGTCTTTTATACTGATAACAAGTTCAAACAGGTGCCATTAATACAGGTAACGAGTGGAGGACAGAGGAGCCTCTTAAAGAAGAAGTTACAGGTCTGTGAGAGCCAGAAATCTTGCTTGTTTGTAGGTGACCAAATACTTATTTTCCACCATAATTTGCAAATAAATTCATGAAAAATCCTACAATGTGATTTTCTGGATTTTTTTTTCTCAATTTGTCTGTCATAGTTGACATGTACCTATGATGAAAATTAAAGGCCTCTCTCATCTTTTTAAGTGGGAGAACTTGCACAATTGGTGGCTGACTAAATACTTTTTTTCCCCACTGTAAGTGTCTGGATTATTGTCCCGCTCCTTTAAAGCGACAGTTCTAGCCTTTAGTTCAGTGCTGATTTTTCTTGTAATCCATGGATTCTGGTTGGGATATGTACGTATGGTCACTGTGGGGATGACGTCGTCGATGCACTTATTGATGAAGCTGGTGACTGATGTGGTAAACTCCTCAATGACATCGGATGAATCCCGGAACATATTCCAGTCTGTGCTAGCGAAACAGTCATGCAGCTTAGCTTCCCCTTCATCGGACCACTGGTACTTCCTGTTTGAGTTTTTGCTTGTAAGCAGGATTCGGGAGGATACAGTTATTGTCCGATTTTGCCAAATATAAGCATATAGGCCTACTGCATCTCTGATTGGTTATCCACACCGGTCTATGTAGAGTACAGGTTGAGTCATGTGCAATAGAATCCTACTCCGATGCATTCTGCCTACAACAACATTTGTTTTGTTTCGGTATGTTGCATTGAAAGTGGCTAATATTGCATTGATTCGATCACAGTTGCCACAGTAAAGGGAAACGTTGATAGTGTTAACTAACAGGGAAAAGTCGAGAAAGTCGAGTGAAGTTCAATCTCGTGCTTCTCTCAGTGGACTGATATTTTTTATGCTGTGGCAGTCCTGGGGGAGCTGCGCGGCGCACACACACAGCTTAGAGGGAACATTGATCATGAGGTATTCTAACTTAGGTGAGTAAAACCTGAGACTTCCTTATCATTAGAGATCGCGCACTAACTGTTGTTAACAAAGAGACACACCTTCCCCCTTAAGCTCACCCGAAGCTGCTGTTCTGTCCTGCCGATGAATAGAAAAACCAGCTAGTATTGTATATTATCCATGTCCTTGCTCAGCCAGGACTCAAAGGAACATAGGATATTACAGTTCTTCAGGTCCCTTTGATAGGATAGTCTCGAACCAAGCTCGTCCAGTTTGTTCTCCGGTGATTGTAGGTTTGCCAATAGAATGGATGGTAGAGGCAGTTTATTTTACTCTCCGGGTGCCCGCACGTCGGCCTCTCTTGTGCCGTCTATTTCTTTACCGAGTCTCTGGGATTAGTGGCTGGTCCGGGGTGAGCAGTATTTCCTGCGCTGCCGACTCATTGAAGTAGAAATCTTCATCCAAATCGAGGTTAGTGATCGCTATTTTGATGTCCAAAAGCTATTTTCGGTCATAGGAAAGGATGGTAGAAACATTATGTACAAAAAAAGATCAGCGCAAAAAAAACACACAAAATAGTGCCACTGAGTGATTTCCACTAGATGGGCCAGCTGCAAAGTCAAAATTGGCTATATTGTAAAAATTTATAAAAACAAAAATGTGCTTTTGGTCTTCATTTAAGGTTAGGGTTAGGCATTAGGGTTAGCAGTGTGGTCAAGGTTAGTTTTAAAATAAGATGTTATGACTTTGTGGCTGTGCCAGCTACTGACTACTCTGCAGAGCTGCCTCGAGAACATGAGTCATGGCAATAAATACCAATAGAATAAATGTTATAAAACAATGGTGGTCTGAGTGAAGATTAAGACCGAACCAGATGAAACCAGATTCTACCTTATTCGCCTGACCTCAATTAAAGCCGATTGTCATCAAGCCTCATAAATTAAGAGTATCGCAATTCTCTCTCTCTTTATAACCCCAAACACACATTATACCTGCTGCCGGTTCCATAGCCTGCAGGCACTTTACCCAGCATGCTCGGCGGCAAGGGGACCACATAGCGCTGTGGCGCAGCCGTAGTTAAGAGTCTCATCATTATTCACACTGATCGAATAGTTAACATGTCTGGCTCCTCCCTCCCACTGCGAGGGCTCTTGAGTGACAGCCACAACTGGTAGCCACAATGGCTCTGTCTGCTACATCACCGACCGATTGCACTACAACTCCAGGGTTGTGGGTTCGATTCCCACGGGGGGCCAGTATGAAAAATGTATGCAATCACTAACTATAAGTCGCTCTGGATAAGAGCGTCTACTAAAATGTAAATGTAAGATCATGGTTCTTCTTGGATGTGAATAGAAAAGTGTTACTTGCTCTGCACTATGCATGAGATCCCATTAATGTCTGAAGTGAATAGTGATTAAGCTACTCCTAATGGAATGATTAATGATATAGCCTAAGATAACTTGTGGCATATTTTAGTGCGGAAACATAGTGGTCTCATTATAAATGTGGTTGTTAATTGCCCCCCTCTTATTTTATGTTAATATGTGCAAATGCTCTATTGATGATTCAGGCCAAGTGTGAACGTCACATTCTGAAACCCTTCATCTTGGCAGTCCAAACAACTGGTGCTCTGGGCAGCATGTGACCCTCTGCTATGTGTTGGTGGGCATTCATTACTTTCAAAGGAAGAAATCCGGTGAGTCACGCTCTCACTCTCACCAAGCGTAGGACGATATGCTAATAAGTTAATTGCGACCATTACAAACCAATAGACTATGCTGTTATAATGTCACCGTTCCCTTCTTGAGATAAAGCGCCATTGTGGCGTGACATTGAGACTTGACAAGCCATCACACACAGCATAAGAATTGGTCACCACTTGATGCCATCAGACATTTTGCATAATCATAGTCAGATTTTTTTATGAATCAGACAGAATTAATCAAATAAAATCTCCAAGGCAGAGTCTGAAGAAAATAGGCTCTGTTTTGCATACAAAAATGAATGCTTCCACGATTACACATTTTCATTAACGACTAGTTGTGTCTCCTCGTGAATAAAATGTCAGCAGCTGTTTATTCCTTTAAAGGGAGTTACAATGTGAAGGGCTTCCAGGTGGCAATTATTGTTGTTCTAGATGGGCTTGGAATACGTTCCTTTCAACAAATCAACTGGGCATGAATGAATACCTAATCAAGGGCCATGCCCTAAGATAGCATGCTAGCTTCACACATAATCCATCCTCAAATATCTCCTAAGAATCACCCTCTGCTTTATAATTATTTGACATTTATTTCATGTTTTCTTTTCTTCCATTTTGTCCCTCAAATAATATGTATCTTGATGAACTGTTTCATGCATCTTCCTCTGTTCTCCACAGGACACAGTTCTGTGTCTGTAGATAGCATTAGCATTGATAATTCAGACGCTTCCTTTGCATTGACTGCCTCTGCCAGGCCACGTACTGCCCTTTTGTACCTTTCTCTAGTGCAGTACATAAACCATCGAGCCACTGTGCTCTTCTGCTTTGTCCTTTCATCACTTTACGTGTGCCTTTAGATGGGGGAGATAAATGTTTGCTGTCACAGTCCAACCCCTTACCTATTAGCCTTAGCAAATTGGCTGTGAATGTAGAGTGTTGTCACCCTTTGAGGTAGCAAATTGTCTGTCGCTAATTGTATATACAGGGTCCAGTGTGCCTATTCCAAACATGCCATGGGTTTCGAGAGTTATTAGCCTATTGCCTCAGAACGAAGGTTTGATGTTGTCCTTATGTGTGTTGTCCTGTGCTGTGTGTATGACTCTGTTTGGCAATGAGCAAAGTGCACCCTGACTGCTAACAGCCTGCAACCATGCTGTTTTTTGTTGTTGTTTTTTTTGCACCTTTATTTAACCAGGTAAGCCAGTTGAGAACAAGTTCTCATTTACAACTGCGACCTGGCCAAGATAAAGCAAAGCAGTGCGATAAAAACAACAACAATACAGAGTTACATATGGGATAAACAAAACGTACAGTCAATAACACAATAGAAAATCTATATACAGTGTGTGCAAATGTAGTAAGTTATGGAGGTAAGGCAATAAATAGGCCATAGTGTAAAATAATTACAATTCAGTATTAACACTGGAATGATAGATGTGCAGAAGATGATGTGCAAATAGAGATACTGGGGTGCAAATGAGCAAAATAAATAACAATATGGGGATGAGGTAGTTGGGTGGGCTAATTACAGATGGGCTGTGTACAGGTGCAGTGATCGGTAAGCTGCTCTGACAACTGATGCTTAAAGTTAGTGAGGGAGATAAGAGTCTCCAGCTTCCGAGATTTTTGCAGTTCGTTCCAGTCATTGGCAGCAGAGAACTGGAAGGAATGGCGGCCAAAGGAGGTGTTGGCTTTGCAGATGACCAGTGAGATATACCTGCTGGAGCGCATACTACGGGTGGGTGTTGCTATGGTGACCAATGAGCTAAGATAAGGCGGGGATTTGCCTAGCAGTGATTTATAGATGACCTGGAGCCAATGGGTTTGGCGACGAATATGTAGTTAGGGCCAGCCAACGAGAGCGTACAGGTCACAATGGTGGGTAGTATATGGGGTTTTGGTGACAAAACGGATGGCACTGTGATAGACTACATCCAATTAGCTGAGTAGAGTTTTGGAAGCTATTTTGTAAATGACATCACCGAAGTCAAGGATCGGTAGGATAGTCAGTTTTACGAGGGCATGTTTGGCAGCATGAGTGAAGGAGGCTTTGTTGCGAAATAGGACGCAGATTCTAGATTTAACTTTGGATTGAAGATGCTTAATGTGAGTCTGGAAGGAGAGACACCTAGGTATTTGTAGTTGTCCACATATTCTAAGTCAGACCCGCCGAGAGTAGTGATTCTAGTCGGGCGGGCAGGTGCAAGCAGCGTTCAATTGAAGAGCATATATTTAGTTTTACTAGCGTTTAAGAGCAGTTGGAGGCTACGGAAGGAGTGCTGTATGGCATTGAAGCTCGTTTGGAGGTTTGTTAACACAGTGTCCAATGAAGGGCCAGATGTATACAAAATGGTGTCATCTGCATAGAGGTGGATCTGAGAGTCACCAGCAGCAAAAGCGACATCATTGATATACACAGAGAATAGAGTCAGCCCGACAATTGAACCCTGTGGCACCCCCATAGAGACTGCCAGAGGTCCAGACAACAGGCCCTCCGATTTGACACATTGAACTCTATCTGAGAAGTAGTTGGTGAACCAGGCGAGGCAGTCATTTGAGAAACCAAGGCTATTTGTGATTTCCTGGCAGTTTGGAAAACACCTGAAGGGGAACTGGGGGTTAAGGCTTGGGCACACAGGCTGTTACTTGTGTGCACACATGGCAGACTCCACAAACACTCCAGCAAGCCTTGCATGCAGCCGGCTACATGGCTACAGTGTCAATCATTCATAATCTAGCCTTTGGATCAAGCTGACATGGATGCTCGTTTGAAGCGCCCAATTCAGGCTGAATAATAACTGATATCTCGAGGGTGTCTCTTGATATAATCTTTTGTTTACGTTCGCTTGCCATGATTTCAAAGAAGCAGCTGCATTACACTGCAATTTATAGGCATTTGTGAATGTGCACTGGGGCTTGGAAATTGGAATATGTTGAAACTTATCTGGGAAACAGTGCCATGTAGGAAATCAACAGGAAGATTGCGAGGCACAGATGTTTTCTCATATTCCCAGAGGAGTCTAGTCTGTGTATTTATCAAGTCCCTGTAATGGTAGTGTGAGATTATGGCAACGACATGCTCCTGCCTCCAGTGACGGGCCATGATTAATAACTAGGACCATGTTTGTCAATGCCAGAAAGCCGTGGGGAAAAGGCATACAAGCACGCACAGACTACACAATTAAGGAGTGGAAAGGGGAAGGGGGGTGGTTCATTCACTGCTACTTGGTTTATTACCAAATCATTACATGGATGTACTGTATTGTGCACTTACAATATTGTTTATAATGGACAGATTTGAATACCCCATGGTCATTTTGCACAGCACACTCACTGTGGGTTTGTGCTTATTTGCTGTTCCATAGTATGCCCATCTGCAGATTCAAGGTGATGTTTGGAGATACGAAATCAGTGTTTCAGTTCCGCTTCCCATGGACAAAACCCTCACCTTTCAAATGAAAGCACCTCTCAGCAAAGATATCGACTGGAGATAGGGAAAAGAGATTGTTATCAGAGACCTTGTTGTGAATGATGGACGGAGTCAGGCGCAGGAGTAAAATAACCGGATGCAGATTTATTCCTTCCAGACATACAATACGCCTACAACGGCAATCGAAACAGGTACAGGTGAAACAATCCTCCCTGACCAAACACAGTCTCAGAAAATACAATAAATTTAATGACACAGGGGACAATCAACCCTGACAAAATAAATGAGAGAGTATCTCAACCGAGCTACTCTCCTCCCACATAGAACAATCACTCACAAAGACAAGGGGGCAGAGGGAACACTTATACACAGACTAATTAGGGGATTGACAAGACAAGACAAGTGGAGTGATGAGAATGGGAGCGGCAGTAGCTGGTAAGCCAGTGACAACGAACGCCGAAACCTGCCTGAACAAGGAGGGGAGGCAGCCTCGGCGGAAGTCGTGACAGACCTACACGGTTTTAATTCTTGACATTATTATTTTATCAAGGTGGAGTGTAAGATGCCAATTAGGGGAATCAAGATCTTTCAATGTCTAAATCTTCCTGCCTCTCACTCTTCATCAGATATGGGGTTGGGGATGTGTGTGTGGGTTTGTGTGCTAGTGTGCGTGTGGGTACGTGTGCGTGTTGTTACGATGTCTCAAGCTGCAATCTTTCAAATGGGCCCATGATCTCAAACTTCTAGACTGCATACACTACTGCAGGGTTTCCCAAACTCAGTCCTGGGGCCCCCCTGGGTGCACGTTTTGGGTTTTGCTCTAGCACTACACAGCTGATTCAAATAATCAAAGCTTGATGATGAGTTGGTTATTTGAATCAGCTGTGTAGTCCTAGAGCAAAAACCAAAACTTGCACCCAGGGGGGTCCCCAGGACCGAGTTTGCTTTGATTCATATGGCTGTCCATGCCCATTGCACAGTCATCCTTCATTCCTGGATTGCCTTTGTATGAGATCAAAGGCATAGTAGCTATGCTGAAAGTCACAGTGCTATTGAATGGCTATAGTTTACGAGTGCATAATTTTTTCAAGAGTCTAATGTTACAGTTGACAAAGAGCTTTTTGCAAATCTGCTGTGTAATGTCGCATGAGGACACATTTGCCCCTGAAAGTCAGCGTGAGAAAAGTTTATTCTCTGTAAAAACAAAGCAGGTTAATCTGTCTTTCCTTTTGGCTACCTCTCCAGCATACCAGAATATGTTTGATGTTTAATATGGAGATTGAGGAGAGCTGACATTGCCTCCATTTTACGAGAACTTCAGTGTTTTGCAGACTCAGTTCTCCAACAGCAATCTATTTGCCTTTGATGTCTGTAATTCATGTTTTTTGTGCCAGAAATGCAAATATTGTCTTATCCTGTGCACAATATTTAATTTATAAGAAACAACCCCACACCCCCTGATGTTAACCATTTGTGGCCAAACAGCATCATATTACTTTACAGTAAATAGAGAGGGGCTTGAAGAAAGCTCTATGCAGTAAGTCATTTCCTGCAGCCCCGCTTTACTGTAAAGTATGCTGATTGATTTAATTTATTAGATAATTAAAAGTAGTACGCTGCTCCAGCCATTCAAAATCAAGGATAAAAACACAATACAGTAAAGCCTGAAGGCTTTTTGGCCACAAAGGGTTAATGTCATATTATGATGAAGGAAATATAAATACAATCAAACACGCAGCACCATAATAATAATAATAATAATATTCCATTTAGCAGACGCTATTATCCAAAGCGACTTACAGTCATGCGTGCATACATTTTTGTGTATGGGTGGTCCCGGGGATCGAACCCACTACCCTGGCGTTACAAGCGCCGTGCTCTACCAGCTGAGCTACAGAGGACCACAGTTGTGAGTTAGCATCACCAAATGGATTCAGGAACTAATATAAGGTAGACCACTCACATATGCTTCAAGTTCTCAAAATAGCTAAATGTCTGAGGAATCTGAAGTGGTGCTTGTGGATACTGTATAATTGTAGGTAATGGTACCCATGAGTAGATGCCTTATGCTCAAAGCATTCTGGGAAAGCTCAAGAACCTTTGTATGATTAATCATTACTCACTCAACCCTTTAATTTGTCTTTCCAGTGGCTAAGTACTACTATTATTAAGGACTTTAATAAGACCAGCAGGGGATCAATAAAAATGAGAGGAAATCTAAAGTTCGATTGAAGAAATCTCTCAAAGTACTTCCTTCCACCCCTTCCCATTGTAATCGTACTGCATTTGCCAGGCCTCACTTGTAAAGGAGGTATTCTGACCTCAATTGTACTTCCTGGATAAATAAAGGTTTAACAAGTAATAATAAAAAAGTAAAATGCTCACTCATACTTTTCCTGACATATCAGATATTCAGACACATACCAGTAGGCTAGATTCAATACTAACAAACAAGGATCCAACATTGTTTATTTGGGTTTGGATGGTGGTGAGAGATTTCTCTCACTGATACTTTAGTATTACTATAGACGTTGGTTATGTATACTGAACATTACACAGGTGTACCTTGTGCTGGGGACAATAAAAGGCCACTCTAAAATGTGTGGTTTTGTCACACAACACAGATGTTTTAAGTTTTGAGGGAGCATGCAATTGGCATGCTGACCTCAAGAATGTCCACCAGAGCTGTTGCCAGATCATTTAATGTTCATTTCTCTACCATAAGCTATAAACAATGTCGTTTTAGAGAATTTGGCATTACGTCCAACTGGCCTCACAACCGCAGACCACGTGTAACCACGCCAGCCCAGGACATCCACATCCTGCTTCTTCACCTGTTGGATTGTCTGAGACCAGCCACCCGGACAGCTGATAAAATTGTTGGTTTGCACAACCGAAGAATTTCAGAAACCATCTCAGGGAAGCTCATCTGCGTGCTTTTCGTCCTCACCAGGTTTCTTGACCTGACTGCAGTTTGGCGTTGTTACCGACTTCAGTGGGCAAATGCTCACCTTCGATGGCCACTGGCACGCTGGAGAAGTGTGCTCTTCACGGACGAATCCCGGTTTCAACTGTACCGGGCAGATGGCAGACGTGTGGCGTCGTGTGGGCGAGCAGTTTGCTGAAGTCAACGTTATGAACAGAGTACCCCATGGTGGGGTTATGGTATGGGCAGGCATAAGCTACAGACAACGAACACAGTTGCATTTTATCTATGGCAATTTGAATGCACAGAGATAGCGTGATGACATCCTGAGGCCCATTGTCATGCCATTCATCTGCCACCATCACCTCATGTTTTAGCATGATAATGCACGGCCCCATGTTGCAAGGATCTGTACACAATTCCTTGAAGCTGAACATGTCCCAGTTCTTCCATGGCCTGCATACTCACCAGACATGTCACCTGTTGAGCATGTTTGGGATGCTCTGGATGTGGGACAACATTCCACAGGCCACAATCAACAGCCTGATCAACTCTATGTGAAGGAGATGTGTCGCGCTGCATGAGGCAAATGGTGGTCACACCAGATACTGACTGGTTTTCTGATCCACGCCAACAGATGCATATCTGTATTTGCCAGTCATGTGAAATCCATAGATTAGAGCCTAATTTATTTATTTAAATTGACTGATTTCCTTATATGAGCTGTAACTCAGTAAAATCTTTGAAAGTGTTGCATGTTGCGTTTATATTATTGTTTATATTTTTACCAAGAATGTGCGTTATTCCAAACTGCCCCTGTAATTTATTTTCTACATTCAAATGTACGCCTGGAGGTTTTCATTCTAGACATTAAGGTATTTCAACATCATGTCTAGATGATAATAAGCTACACTGATAACTCTTGCTTGGTGTCCCCATGTCCCCATATTATTTAAAACGAAGGGTGATCATAATCATTATTTTAGCAACATCTCTAATAATGAAAATGCCCCCCTGCTGATGTGAGCTGACGCATTTGGCGAGGTTCAACTTCAAATAATTGGCACAAAACATAACAAAAGTATTCACTGTGAAACTTGATAAATGTAGGCCAGTCATATGAAATATATGCAAAGCACTTTGTTTTAAGCATCAATTTATATAAAGCAGTTATTGTTTTCTTGCTCAAACTGCGAGCAGCACCTGTCAAACACAGGTATGGCCATACGCAAAGGATTAGTATTATCAGAGGACCTTGGAGTTACCCGACAAACTTTTTTTTTTTCTCACTGGAATTGGTACACTCCCGCCATGTAAAAAATAACTGAAATGGCCGATTCACATTGGACAAAAATGACGGATATGGTGTTTTGTGCTCGTGCACATAATTACATTATCCGACCACCTCCAGTAAAGCTAATCCCGTCCGAATAGGGCTTTAATGTCAAACTCGGTAATTGTAAATTCAGAATTCTAAAACTCTTTCTGATAGGCATTAAGTACACCGATACATTACCTCTTCCTCACAGCCATACTGCCTTGTAGGTATATTGGAAAGATGGATAGGCAAGGTCTAACATTCCACCAGAGTTCATTAAGTTTCATTTTCCGTTTGATCTCTACTGAAGTGTGCTATTAAGTGCGTCTGTGTAACTGATCGGCTAATCTCCCCATGATTTATGTGGCAGGCAAACTGAGGACTTAACTAAGGCTCAGAAGGCATTGATTACTGACATGGTTAATTGGCTAAACTCACTGGTACATTGAGACGGGGCTTATTGGAAATGTCAAATCAAGCGCCTCATTTGCATTCATGATGTATGGTGTCTATTCCAGCTTCTGCCCAGGCAGCACAAACGGACACAAATTGTGATAGAGAAGGGCTGGGATTTCTGCCTCAAATTTGCAACTGACCATCTGTCCTTCCAAGCGGTTGGCTCACTTTTGAGATTCCAAAATGGGCTAACATCCATCTATCCAATGAGCTTAGCTGACTTTGGTTGAATAGAGGACAAGTGCCATGCTATGACACAGGGTCAATACTCCTATAGGGGTTAAGGTAACGAACAGTGTTGTTGCACTTACAAATAACATGATAGAAAGATGTTGACAATACCTGACCGTTTTAGGTGCCCCTCATTGAACAGTGTGTTGGTCGGAAATTGATAGAACTCTCGCGGTGCAATTTTGCTCCACAATTTCCCACAGCGTTGTGAAGCAAGTGGTGCTTTCGTGACCGACTGGGTTCGAACTTGGGTATTCTGTATGCCACAAGACGTTGTAAGACAGCTAAATTAATGTCTAGATATTGGCTTGGGGAGCTAATCCAAGTCTTCAGGTCTCAGGCAAGGTTACCCACTGGGCACAGACGTAATTTCAACGTTTAGTTTTGATTTACATTTGGTTGAGTGAGTTGTCAACTAACATGAATTCAACGTGAAATCAACAAATGTCACAACATCATTGGATTTAGGTTATAAGTTGGGTGAAAAAAAGTCAAAATGTCCTTATGTTGATGACTTTTTTCAAATCCAATCAGTTTTCCATGTTGATTTAACGTCATCACATAGATGTGTTTTTTTTTTAAATGACGTGGAAACAATGTTGATTCAACCCGTTTTTGCCCAGTGGGTACATAGAACCACCTCAGTTACATTTCACCCCCCTTTGACCTCCACTTCCCAGAGAACCATCTGGGTAACGGCACCAGGTCTTATGTTAGCCAGCTGAGCTAAAGCCTAGGTATGAGCTCAGGGAGCTACCATAAGTCTTCAGGTCTCAGTCAAGGCTACTCATCACATAAAAGTGGTTCACAGTACCACCTCCGATACACTTTGGCATATCTTGTTGCTTCATTTGAATGTAGTCAGGAATGACGTAGCACTTCAGAGCACAATGAAAGTGAAGAAACGTTCAATGTGAACAACTGTTTCTCTTTTGAACGCTCTTTTGAATTGCGAAGCCTATATAGCCAATTAAACACTAGGCCCTGCATACCACTAAAGTGCTGCTCTACAGCTATACCTGAACTCTATAAGAAGATATCGGCCCTCAAAATGTGTTATCAGTAATTAAGCACCTTCTAAAACAGGTGGGGGTCAACATGTTAATGTTGATGTTAAGTTCTCGCAAGTGCATCTATTTATATCAATGTTAAGCAATTCACATGTATCCTAATTAAAACATTGTAGATGACTGTAGCTGTTCGTGTGCTGCGATAATTACGTAAATGATGTGAAATAGTGTGCTGTCCATGTGGTTCAAGGCTTAATCGTGATTTCATGGCACATTTCCAAACAGGATTTACCTCAGTGTTTTACCCAAGAGGCTCAGACTTTTCTGTTTCCATCTACGCGGGCCGGCACCCATGTCTCACTGGGCCATGCCTCCGGCGGACCTGCTCTCACTTGGGGCCAAAGCCAGGCCACTGGTATTTTTCAGCTGTCATTTACATGACAATGGCTAACCGTTAACTTTAACACCTTCTCTCACAGCAACTGTTTTGATTATGCAGAGGTTGTTTATTCTGCTCTTCACAAGTCCTCATTGTCAGTCCTAGCTATGGAAACACATTTTCCATAGTATAACATAAGGGTGTATACACTAGTGTAACACTGATGTTACAGTCAAAAAGCAGCATCAGGATACTCTAGCCACTCACTGTTGTTTCCCCATTTAATTACACCGTCCAGCGCCACCATTTGATCATTATCTTACATTTACGTCATTTAGCAGACGCTCTTATCCAGAGCGACTTACAGGAGCAATTAGGGTTAAGTGCCTTGCTCAAGGGCACATCGACAGATTTTTCACCTAGTTTGCTCGGGGATTAGAACCAGCAACCTTTCGGTTACTGGCACAACGCTCTTAACCACTAAGCTACCTGCCGTGCTCAGCGTGAATACCCCTGTACTTCACTACTGTTTGTAAAAGCCTCAGCAATGAGCGCCCATCTACATCAACCATGTTCAATCATGACAGCCCTTTTCATTGTTTGATCACGTGGACTGGATATGGGATATGTTCCGGGTTACCTCAGAATAACATTGATGTAAACACTGACTCTGTGACTGAGTTCATCAGGAAGTGCATAGTGGATGTTGTTCCCACTGTGACGATTAGAACTTATCCAAACAAAAAAAAGTGGATAGATGGCAGCATACGCACAAAACTGAAAGCACAAACCACTGCATTTAAACACGGCAACGTGACTGGGAACATGGATGAGTACAAACAGTCCAGCTGCCCTTCGTAAGGGAATCAAACAGGCAAAATGTCAGTACAGATGTCACGTTCGTTTAATGACGGGACGGAGCAAGGCGCAGCGTGATATGCATACATGTTTATTTTAACAGAATAAACACCACAACAAAATAATAAGTCCCAGGTAGTACAGAAAACAAACCTTACACGGAACAAGATCCCACAACTACACAGTGCCAATAGGCTGCCTAAGTATGGTCCCCAATCAGAGACAACGAGCGACAGCTGCCTCTGATTGGGAACCACACCGGCCAACATAGAAATACACATACTAGATAATACAACATAGAACATACACAACAAATAATATACACACCCTGACTCAACATACAGTGGGGGAAAAAAGTATTTAGTCAGCCACCAATTGTGCAAGTTCTCCCACAAGATGAGAGAGGCCTGTAATTTCCATCATAGGTACACGTCAACTATGACAGACAAAATGAGATTTTATTTCTCCAGAAAATCACATTTATTTGCAAATTATGGTGGAAAATAAGTATTTGGTCAATAACAAAAGTTTCTCAATGCTTTGTTATATACCCTTTGTTGGCAATGACACAGGTCAAACGTTTTCTGTAAGTCTTCACAAGGTTTTCACACACTGTTGCTGGTATTTTGGCCCATTCCTCCATGCAGATCTCCTCTAGAGCAGTGATGTTTTGGGGCTGTCGCTGGGCAACACGGACTTTCAACTCCCTCCAAAGATTTTCTATGGGGTTGAGATCTGGAGACTGGCTAGGCCACTCCAGGACCTTGAAATGCTTCTTACGAAGCCACTCCTTCGTTGCCCGGGCGGTGTGTTTGGGATCATTGTCATGCTGAAAGACCCAGCCACATTTCATCTTCAATGCCCTTGCTGATGGAAGGAGGTTTTAACTCAAAATCTCACGATACATGGCCCCATTCATTCTTTCCTTTACACGGATCAGTCGTCCTGGTCCCTTTGCAGAAAAACAGCCCCAAAGCATGATGTTTCCACCCCCATGCTTCACAGTAGGTATGGTGTTCTTTGGATGCAACTCAGCATTCATTGTCCTCCAAACACGACGAGTTTAGTTTTGACCAAAAAGTTCTATTTTGGTTTCATCTGACCATATGACATTCTCCCAATCCTCTTCTGGATCATCCAAATGCACTCTAGCAAACTTCAGATGGGCCTGGACATGTACTGGCTTAAGCAGGGGGACACGTCTGGCACTGCAGGATTTGAGTCCCTGGCGGCGTAGTGTGTTACTGATGGTAGGCTTTGTTACTTTGGTCCCAGCTCTCTGCAGGTCATTCACTAGGTCCCCCCATGTGGTTCTGGGATTTTTGCTCACCGTTCTTGTGATCGTTTTGACCCCACGTGGTGAGATCTTGCGTGGAGCCCCAGACCGAGGAAGATTATCAGTGGTCTTGTATGTCTTCCATTTCCTAATAATTGCTCCCACAGCTGATTTCTTCAAACCAAGCTGCTTACCTATTGCAGATTCAGTCTTCCCAGCCTGGTGCAGGTCTACAATTTTGTTTCTGGTGTCCTTTGACAGCTTTTTGGTCTTGGCCATAGTGGAGTTTGGAGTGTGACTGTTTGAGGTTGTGGACAGGTGTCTTTTATACTGATAACAAGTTCAAACAGGTGCCATTAATACAGGTAATGTGTGGAGGACAGGTGAGCCTCTAAAGAAGAAGTTACAGGTCTGTGAGAGCCAGAAATCTTGCTTGTTTGTAGGTGACCAAATACTTATTTTCCACCATAATTTGCAAATAAATTCATTAAAAATCCTACAATGTGATTTTATGGATTTTGTTTTCCTCAATTTGTCTGTCATAGTTGACGTGTACCTATGATGAAAAGTACAGGCCTCTCTCATCTTTTTAAGTGGGAGAACTTGCACAATTGGTGGCTGACTAAATACTTTTTTCCCCCACTGTATAAGAGTCCCCTGAGTCAGGGCGTGACAACAGAGACAAAGTGGAGTCTCAATTCAACGGCTCAGACACGAGATGTATGTGGCAGGGACTCCAGACAATCATTGATTATAAAGGAAAAACCAGCCATGTCGTGGACACCGACGCCTTGCTCCCGGACAAGCTAAACACCTTTGCCCGCTTCGAGGAAAACACAGTGCCGCCGTAACGGGCCACCACCGCTCACGAGGACTGTGAGGTCTCGTTCTCCATGGCCAATGTGAGTAAGACATTTAAGCGGTGTTTCCTCCAGAAACTCCAGAACAAATAATGCAACAAATATTGTGGTTAAACTCAAATATACTAATTGATAAAAAAAAAACATTATAAAAAAAATAAAAAAAATAAAAGGTATAATCTTCGTAAATAATATCATAGGTAGGACTGGTGGAGTAATGTCGCACATGCAGCTAACAAAAACAAATGGAAATGTCTGCTGTACCCAAAATTACAACCAAATAATTGCAGCATAATCGCAAAAATGGAAGAGGTGGGGAAAAAAAGGGGGAAAAAGTAAGGAACTTGTCTGTCGGCCCTGCATTAAAGACCATATTTGGTTAAAGAAAATAAAAAAGTATACCAGTTTCATTTCAGGACCAAAGGATTGACAGCCATCCCATATAGATTGCAAAATAGTAGATTTTTATTAAATTAAGAGATTTTTGACGCACCGATTCCATGGCAAATGGTTTATGAACTAATACGCAAAATAACGGCGGATTCAAAACTTTGAATTTTTCAATTTAGATTATTATACAAAATTCTTGCTACCAATAGAATGCTATTTATATGGGGGATAAAATCTTCCCATGTCACACCCTGGCTCTGGGGACTCTAATATGTTGAGCCAGGGTGTGTAGAGTCTGTGTGTTTTGGTTCTATGTTCTATTCTAGTATTGTGTTTCTATGTTGGCCAGTGTGGTTCTCAATCAGAGGCAACGAGTATCAGCTGTTGCTTGTTGTCTCTGATTGGGAGCCATACTTAAGCAGCCAGTTTTCCCACAGTGTTTATGGGATCTTGTTCTGTGTTGGTTGGGTTAAACCTAGGACGGCACGTTATCGTTTATGTTTGTGTTATCACTATTAATAAATAAATATGTTTGCAAAGAACGCTGCGCGTTGGTCCTCCTCCTTCGACGATCGTGACATCCCAGCTCTGCAGATTTCGCTGCGAAGAGACAGAATCATTAGATCATTTGTTTTGGTACTGTCCATTCGTAGCTTGCTTTTGGGGACAGCTCCAGGAATGGCTGAAGGATTGCAATATTTACCTGGAGCTAACCCTGCAGATAGCACTACTGGGTTATCTGAAAAGTCATAGTCAATCGATCAATAATATAATAATACTTTTAGCAAAAATGTTTATTTTCAATTTACAATCCGTAGAAACAATGAGAATAGAAGGGTTCAGAACTTTTGTGAAACATCACAGTACAGTTAAAAAATATATGGCAAATAGAAATCCAATATGGATGGTGTTAAGAGATAGATGGGAGGAGTTGAATGGAGCTGAAGGTTGGGACTAATAACAACTAATAACAACAAGATAACTAATGTAAAACATGCTGTGTCCATAATAAGGATATAGGTTATAGGTTAAGAACTTTTGTGAAAGAGAACAGTTTGAAAGATATGGCATATAGAAGGAAACCGGATGGACATCATGAAAATGATCGGAGATGTTGAGGGTAGAGGAAGTTCAGTAAAAACAACCAAAATAGAACTATTTTAAAATTGACTGTGTCCATAAAATGTATATAGTATGTATAAGATGGAAGTAGAGGCATAAGCGTTGTTGTTCACTAGTTTACTCCAATTAGGGGAGGGGTGGTGTTGGAAAGTAATAAAGGAAAATGTATTTAAAAAAGGATATGTGTTAAACAAATCAAAATATATTTTATATTTGAGATTCTTCAAATAGCCTCCCTTTGTCTTGATGACAGCTTTGCACACTTTTGGCATTCTCTCAACCAGCTTCACCTGGAATACTTTTCCAGCAGTCTTGAATGAGTTCCCACATATGCTGATGGCTGCTTTTTCTTCACTCTACGGTCTGACTCATCCCAAACCATCTAAATTTGGTTGAGATCGGTAGATTGTGGAGGCCAGGTCATCTGATGCAACACTTCATCACTCTCCTTCTTGGCAAAATAGCCCTTACACAGCCTGTTGAAAAACATATGATCATCCCAGTTAGCCCAAACCAGATTGGATGGCATATCGGTGCAGAATGCTGTGGTAGCCATGCTGGTTAAGTGTGCCTTGAATTCTAAATAAATCATAGACAGTGTCACCAGCAAAGCACTCCCACACAATAACACCTCCTCCTCCATGCTTTACGGGGGGAAATACACATCCCACACTGCATCTCACAAAGCCACGGCGATTGGAACCAAAAATCTCAAATTTGGACTCATCAGACCAAAGGACATATTTCCACCGGTCTAATGTCCATTGATCATGTTTCTTGGCCCAAGCAAGTCGCTTCTTCTTATTGGTGACCTTTAGTAGTGGTTTCTTTGCAGCAATTCGACCATGAAGGCCTGATTCACATTCTCCTTTGAACAGTTGATGTTGAGATGTGTCTGTTACTTGAGCTCTGTGAAGCATTTATTTGGGCTGCAATTTCTGAGGACTTGAACTTATCCTCTGCAGCAGAGGTAACTCTGGGTCTTCCCTTCTATGTGGCGGTCCTCATGAAAGCCAGTTTTATCATAGCGCTTGATGGTTTTTGCGACTACACTTGAAGAAACTTTAAAAGTTCTTGAAATGTTCCGTATTGACTGACCTTCATGTCTTAAAGTAATGATGGACTGTCGTTTCTCTTTGCTTATTTGATCTGTTCTTGCCATAATACGGACTTGATCTTTTACCAAATAGGGTTATCTTCTGTATACCCCCCTAACTTGTCACAACACAACTAATTCCACAAATTAACTTAATTAAGGCACACCTGTTAATTGAAATGCATTCCAGGTGAAAAGCCCAGTTGGCTGGACATTTCTGAGATACTGGAACCAGCGCCTGGCACCGACAATCATACCACCTTCAAAGTCGCTTAGGTCACTTGTTTTTCAATCGAACAGTAACTGAATGCCTTGATGCCTGTCTGCCTGCTTTATATAGCAAGTCACGGCCAGTTGACTCACTGTCTGTAGGAGCGAACCATTTTAGTGAACGGCCACTGAGTGTATATTTATATTCCAGACTCTGACATTGCTTGTTCTAATATTTCTATATTTCTTAATTCCTTTATTTTATTTAGGGGATTATCGTTTTGTATTGTTTGGATTTGATCTATCAGCACAAGGCTCCCTGAAAAAAACAAAGACTACTCTTAAATTAGACAGAGAAATACAAATGAAAAGACAGAGTATGAAGAGTAGCTTAATGAATTGTATTTGAAAATCCATCATTAATATCCTTCAAAGCAAATCCCAAATCAAATCCAATTTTATTTGCCACATGCGCCGAATACAACAGGTGTAGACATTACAGTGAAATGCTTACTTACAAGCCCTTAACCAACAATGCATTTGTTATTTATAAAAAAGTAATTTTAAAAAAGCAAATAACTAAAGAGCAGCAGTAAAATAAAATAACAGTTGGGAGGCTATGTACAGGGGGGTACCGGTGCAGAGTCAATGTGCGTGGGCACTGGCTAGTCGAGGTAATTGAGGTAATATGTACATGTGGGTAGAGTCAAAGTGACTATGCATAAATAATAAACAGAGTAGCAGCAGCGTAAAAGAGGGGGATGGGGTGGGGGTAGGGGGGCAGTGCAAATAGTCAGTAGCCATGATTAGCTGTTCAGGAATCTTATGGCTTGGGGGTAGAAGCTGTTGAGAAGCCTTTTGGACCTAGACTTGGCGCTCCGGTACCGCTTGCCCTGCGGTAGCAGAGAGAACAGTCTATGACTAGGGTGGCTTTAATCTTTGACAATTTTGAGGGCCTTCCTCTGACACCACCTGGTATAGAGGTCCTGGATGGGCCGTACGCACTACCCTCTGTAGTGCCTTGCGGTCGGAGGCCGAGCAGTTGCCTTACCAGGTGGTGATGCAACCAGTCAGGATGCTCTCAATGGTGCAGCTGTATAACTTTTTGAGGATCTGAGAACCCATGCCAAATCTTTTCAGTCTCCTGAGGGGGAATAGGCTTTGTCGTGTCCTCTTCACGACTGTCTTGGTGTGTTTGGACCATGATAGTTTGTTGGTGATGTGGACACCAAGGAACTTGAAATTCTCAACCTGTTCCACTACAACCCCGTCGATGATAATGGGGGCGTGCTCAGTCCTCTTTTTTTTCCTGTAGTCCACAATCATCACCTTTGTCTTGATCACGTTGAGGGAGAGGTTGTTATCCGGCACCACATGGCC
Source organism: Coregonus lavaretus (assembly GCF_964263955.1). Taxonomy (NCBI): domain Eukaryota; kingdom Metazoa; phylum Chordata; class Actinopteri; order Salmoniformes; family Salmonidae; genus Coregonus; species Coregonus lavaretus. The sequence continues at coordinate 37,955,803 of NC_140016.1, read as the reverse complement.
AGGTCTCTGACCTCCTCCCTATAGGCTGTCTCATCGTTGTCGGTGATCAGGCCTTCCACTGTTGTGTCGTCGGCAAACTTAATGATGGTGTTGGAGTCGTGCCCTGAGGGGCCACCGTGTTGAGGATCAGCGTGGCAGATGTGTTGTTACCTACCCTTACCACCTGGGGGCGACCCGTCAGGAAGTCCAGGATCCAGTTGCAGAGGGAGGTGTTTAGTCCCAGGTTCCTTAGCTTAGTGATGAGCTTTGAGGGAACTATGGTGTTGAACGCTGAGCTGTAGTCAATGAATAGCATTCTCACGTAGGTGTTCCTCTTGTCCAGGTGGGAAAGGGCAGTGTGGAGTGCAATAGAGATTGCATCATCTGTGGATCTGTTGGGGTTAGTATGCAAATTGGACTGGGTCTAGGGTTTCTGGGATAATGGTGTTGATGTGAGCCATGACCAGCCTTTCAAAGCACTTCATGGCTACAGATGTGAGTGCTAGTAGTCATTTAGGCAGGTTTCTTAGTGTCCTTGGGCATAGGGACTATGGTGGTCTGCTTGAAACATGTTGGTATTACATACTCAGTCAGGGACATGTTGAAAATGTCAGTGAAGACACTTGCCAGTTGGTCAGCACATGCTCAGAGTACACGTGCTGGTAATCCGTCTGGCCCTGCTGCCTTGTGAATGTTGACCTGCTTGAAAGTCTTACTCGGCTGCGGAGAGCGTGATCACATAGTCATCCGGAACAGCTTGTGCTCTCATGCATGCTTCAGTGTTGCTTGCCTCGAAGCGAGCATAGAAGTGATTTAGCTCGTCTGGTAGGCTTGTGTACCTTGGCAGCTCGCGGCTGTGCTTCCCTTTGTAGTCTGTAATAGTTTTCAAGCCCTGCCACATCCGACGAGCATCAGAACCGGTTTAGTACGATTCAATCTTAGTCCTGTATTGACTATTTTCCTGTTTGATGGTTGGTCGGAGAGCATAGCGGGATTTTTTATAAGCGTCCGGGTTAGAGTCCCGCTCCTTGAAAGCGGCACTCTACCCTTTAGCTCAGTGCGGATGTTGCCTTTAATCAATGGCTTCTGGTTGGGGTATGTACGTACGGTCACTGTGGGGACGACGTCATCACTGCACTTATTGACGAAGCCAGTGACTGATATGGTGTACTCCTCAATGCTATCTGAAGAATCCCGGAACATATTCCAGTCTGTGCTAGCAAAACAGTCCTGTAGCTTAGCATCTGCGTCATCTGACCACTTTTTTATTAACCGAGTCACTGGTGCTTCCTGCTTTAGTTTTTGCTTATAAGCAGGAATCAGAAGGATAGAGTTATGGTCAGATTTGCCAAATGGAGGGCGAGGGAGAGCTTTGTATGCATCTCTGTGTGTGGAGTAAAGGTGGTCTAGAGTTTTTTTTTATTATAGAGTTTTTTTCCCCTCTGGTTGCACATTTAACATGCTGGTAGAAATTAGGTAGAACGGATTTAAGTTTCCCTGCATTAAAGTCCCCGTCCGCTAGGAGCACTGCCTCTGGATCAGCGTTTTCCTGTTTACTTATGGCCTTATACAGCTATTTGAGTGCAATCTTAATGCTAGCATCAGTTTGTGGTGGTAGATAGACAGCTACGAAAAATATAGATGAAAAGTCTCTTGGTAAATAGTGTGGTCTACAGCTTATGAGATACTCTACCTCAGGCGATCAAAACCTTGAGACTTCCTTAGTATTACATTTTATGCACCAGCTGTTGTTTACAAATATACACAGACCGCCACCCCTTGTCTTACCGGAGTCAGCCGTTCTATCCTGCCGATGTAGCATATATCCCGTCAGCTGTATGTTGTCCATGTCGTCGTTCAGCCACGACTTGGTGAAACAAAAGATATTACAGTTTTTAATGTCCCGTTGGTAGGATAACCTTAACCTTATGTCATCCAATTTGTTTTCAAATGATTGAACATTGGCTAATAGGATTGATGGAAGAGGCAGTTTACTCGCTCGCCGTCGGATCCTTACAAGGCACCCCGACCTACGTCAACGATATCTCTGTCTCTTTCTCATGCGAATGACGGGGATTTGGGCCTTGTCGGGTGTCTGTAGGATATCCTTCGCGTCGACTCGTTGAAGAAAAAATCTTCATCCAATACGAGGTGAGTAATCGCTGTCCTGATATCCAGAAGCTCTTTTCGGTCATAAGAGACTGTGGCAGAAACATTATGTACAGAATAAATTACAAATAACGCGAAAAAACACACATAGTACAATTAATTAGAGGGCTGTAAAACGGCAGCCATCTTCGCCGGTGCCACATTTTTCAGCGTGGAAAAGAGAAGGAATGAGGAAGTTGGGTATGAATAATGTATTGTCTCATTGCGTTTCATTTGATGAGCGCACCACCGGCCAGTGTTGTATCAAGTACGGTTATCCCTGCTTAATCTTTCTACAGAAAGAGCAGATTCAGAAAAACACTTGAAGATAGAAGTCTCATTTTGCCAGCTGTCATGTCACCGTATTGAGACAGATAGAGAGCCGGAGAAGGACTTGGGACACAGCCGAGATAGATACATATCTAGTGACGCTACAGTCTTTATGTCCTCTGAATGCTCCTCACAAAACATAGAGTGGGGTCCAAAATGATTGACAACCTAGAGAAAGATTAGTAAAAATTATAAAATTATAAATAATTCAAATACTGAGCTATATTGTATGTGCCAAAAAAAATTGGAAATCATATAATTTTAAACTAATGCAATTGCTCAGAGAAATAGATTTTGTTTAACAAGTAATATTTGTTTCTCTCAAAAAGGTAAGGGTCAAAATTAACCACCCCTGATTTCAATACCTTTCAATACCTCACCTGGCGAGGATAACGGCACTGAGCCTTTTTCTAAAATGTTTTATGAGATTGGAGAACACATTGGGAGTGATCTTAGACCATTCCTCAATACAGATTATTTCCAGATCCTTGATATCCTTAGTCTGCGCATATGGATGGACTGCCCTCTTCAATTCAAACCACATATTTTCAATGGTGTTCAAGTGCGGAGACTGAGATGGCCATTGCAAAATGCTGATTTTGATTTCTTTTTGGATTTTGATATGTGCTTGGGTTTATTGTCTTGTTGGAAGATCCACTTGCGGCCAAGATTCAGCATCCTGGCAGAGGCAACCAGGTTTTTGGCTAAAATGTCCTGGTACTGGGTAAAGTTCATGATGCTGGTGGAGGTCCAGTAGAAGCAAAATAGCCCCATAACATTAAAGATTCACCATCCTATTTTAAAGTAGGTATGGGGTTATTTTCTGCAAGTGCATCTTTCTTTCAACGCAAAACCCACCACTAGTGTGCTTGGCCAAAGAGCTCTATTTTCATGTCATCCAACAAATGTAAACACCAGGGTCCTCATTTATAAATCATGCGTAGGCACAAATCTGTGCATAAACCATGCGAAGTGTGTAGTAGCCTAGTGAATCGGGAAAATGTATGTTGAAAATGTGTGAAATTATGAGCTTAATAACCATTATGAATTCATGCAACTGTATCTTGACAGGCTATATCATATAATTTGACCACATCGGTGCATTTGTTATGATAATAATCCATATAAAGTCAATCTTTTGTTAAATTACAGGCACGTGTGAAAGTGAAACCATTGTTGAAATATTATAAAAGACTGCGATAATGGGAAATAAATCTGTTGGAAGATTTGGCACACGCTGCGTTTCACAGAGAGCACGTTTTTAGAGATAGGTGGGACTTTTTTGCATGAAGTACAGATTGGCTCATCAGATATCGTTTACCAAAACCAATCGTTTAGGACTTTGCAAGTATTTAAGACCTACTATAGAAAGGCAAACACATGCCATTCCGGTGCATATCCAACTGCCTTAGGTTTTTGGCAACGGGCACTTTTCAGCGGGAGATTGCTGATCCGCATTTCACAGCCCTCGATGAGTCGTTGTTTTGGATGGAGTTACATACAATTTCCATGCACCATCGCACAACAGGTTGAGTTAAGTTGTAGTGTCGAGTTAATGTGGCTAATTATGCTCTGAAACAAAGGAGTCCGCTTATACTGAGCTTTGATCATACGTTTTATTTATATCACAAGATTTCAGCATAAGTTTACAGATGTCAAGATCATCCGGAGAACAGAGTCCCAAAAGAATAAGTCTGTTCTAATGTTCTTTGTCTCTAGCCCATACTTATAATCTTTCCCAAAATATGGGTGGCTCCCTCTACTGTCCAATCACCTGTCTCCAACAAACAGACTCCCTCTGTTCTATGGGGTGTCACTCTAAAACGGCTCCCTCTGAAACTGAATAAACATCCTCTCAGGTTCCACTTGAAAACATTAGCAAAGTCATAATTCTCCATATACTACAAAGTCAAGAGGGGTTTCTTTGCCATTATTTACGAACGAAGCAATAGGCGGCACCCACATTGCCATAAAAGCACCATCCCAAAATGAGTTCAACTACGTGACAGGTTATGTGATGCGCAAAAGACAGTGCTGAATGTGGTGGCCAGGTGGAACGCACGACTCCTTCATTCTGCAGAACAGCAATGTTGGCCTATATGCTTATTGGTGAGTGTTGCCTACTCATTTTAAGTATATTTGCCATTACTTAAGCAACTTGAATTGTCCTCTTTGTAGCTATGTTTAGATTTTTACTGGTCAAGCCACAACTGAGTGAGCCAAATAAAACCTTTTGGTTGTACTCAACCTCTGACACTAGCACCTCTATTTCAGTCTAGAATTATTCTTATTTTTTTATCACTTTTTTTGTTTGTGCCGTTGTATTTTATGGTACGGCGTTGTATTTTCCCCACAGGCTTTAAAGGGATGATTTTGACCATATATGGTTAATTAGGGGCGTTTCGAAAGGCAAATAGCCAAGGTTGTGCACGAGCACTGAGGCTGAGAACAGTTGGTATGTATCAATGTATCTCCTACTGGTGTTTGAATGACGATCTTAGGATTGTTTGATAAATCATACCTTTTCTATGCCTACCAACATTATACATTCCTTTCTTAAGTAGTATTTTAGAATAGTTTCTACGCAATATTGATAAATGAGGCCCCTAAAACACATTTACTTGAGGAAAGGTGCAGATGCAAAGTTTGATAACAGAATGACAGTAAAATCTCCCTCAGTTTATGTGAGCACGTTTTCCAAAAACTCTGTTAAATATCTACTCTGAATTAAGATTCAAAGATGTCTGCAGAAAGAATGGGGTGTCAGCTATGATATGACTACTTGAGTTTGAAAACATCTCTTTTGGTTATTGAACTACAGATGTGAAGTGGATAAACACCCAGTAACATAATGGCTTCATGGGTCCTTGATCTGTACTATAAAGAAATGCATAATTATGAATGTCATTCTCTTCATTGTGATGTATCCTGAATAGGTAGAACAAATGTTAGAAGTTTTAAAGCTAATTTCCTGCGATTTTACCCATTTTGCCATGGGTGGAGAATTTGTTTTGCTGTTTTAAAGCTAATTTACTGCAATTCTACACATTTTGCCATGACTTATGCAATGATAATGATATCTGAGTCAAAGTGACTAACAAAAACAATGGGGGCCCCCTGGAGGTCAGGGCCCCTGGTCGGTATTCGGCCATGATTACTACAAGTTTAGATAACTGGCTAGACTAACTTACCAATCTAAAAATTGTTAGCTGGCATGGCTAATTGAGTGACTGTCAGTGGCTGACAAAACAAGAGAAAAACTGCTGATGCACAACCAAATGTCGAACTTGCACCTTGTGTATTGTACTACTTAACAGTAAGTTGAGACGTTTTCATTTTAGTCATTTAGCAGACGCTCTTATGAGTGGACTTATAATGCGAACATCTAGCAAACCAAAGGTTGCGTGTTCGAATCTCATCACGGACAACTTTACCATTTGAGCTAATTAGCAACTACTTACTACTTTTTAGCTACTTTGCAACTACTTTGCATGTTAGCTAACCCTTCCCCTAACCCTTTAACCCTCATACGACTTTTAATTCGTAAGATATCATACAAAATGGATGATGGACATCGACTAATTAATATATACCACACCAAACGTAACATATCATGCTGATTTGAGTCCAGATTGCTAACAGAGACATTTAAATCAAGGTGGGCTACATTGCCAAAGATATTCAATGGGAAAATAGAACAGAGGACTATGAAAAGTACTGGCAGATCTCTTAGAGGTGAAGAATAACTCGTAAATGGGTTTGCTTGATTCAGCCTTAAACATCTTTTCGGACAGAGAACGGGTTCCGGTGTAATAGACCAACAGATACTGTAGCCTGTTATCAAATGTTTTCTACATTTAATCAGATGTTTTCACAAACCTCATGCTTTTCATTTCATTGGATTAAACAAGGTAATCACCTGTGGTTTAGGTGATGGGTTGGGTGATCTGCATAATGATAAATTAGGTTTTCAAAATTGATACGGTCACCTGAAATAACCTGTATACGCAATGGGTATCATTATTATGAACTGGCACTGAACGTTACATGAGTCTTTGTGTTCCAGGTCAAGACCTATTCTTCCCATATCTATAAAGCACATCGTAATTGTGCTCCACTTCCATTCTCCTCTTCTCTCCTCCACCCTCCCCTTTCTGTCCTGTAGCCCTGCATGAGGTCCTGTCCGCAGGCAGAGACTGTCTGGTGGCAGGGGACTCATGCTCCAGCGACGAGACCTGCAGCCCACGTCTGCGGACCCTGCGTCAGTGCGTGGCGGGGGACGGCAGCATGAAGCTGGGCCCCGGGGCCCGGAGCCAGTGCGCCAACGCCGTCTCAGCCCTGATTTCCAGCCCCCTGCACAGCTGCCAGTGCAAACGGGGCATGAAGAAGGAGAAGAACTGCCTCAGCATCTACTGGAGTCTCCATCAGTCTGTCATACACGGTGAGCAACTTTGCAAGTTGCTCAGTCATTTGTATCGGATGGGATGGCGGCCAAGTCCATTAATGTAACACAGGTTACAGATTTAACTCTTTACCCACAACACAATCTGGGTGATGCAGGTTAGTCATGATGCCTGGCAAACAGTCAGCCATCAGTCACCACACCTGGCGTCACTGTGTAACAAATTACTGAAGGTCCTTGGAGAGGGGGAGTATTTTCTGTATTAACCTGCAGGAGACATAGTAAATGACTACAGGAAATGAAAAATGTGCAAGTCCTGTTCATTAGCTCTAAAGGGATAATATGTCATTACAGTGTCATACAATGTGTCATTCCGTATCCTCTCAGGACTCAACCTGGTAGCGAGTTACCCTTATGAAGCCGTGGAGAGAGACTACGACTACGTTCGTCTGGCCTCCATCACGGCTGGTAAGTAAGTGGACCTCGGTTCGTTTTGATCTTACCACAACCTTTTGACGATGAGCCAGAGGTTTCATGTTGAAAAGAACCCGTCTTGTATCTTTTAGGTCCTCCTGGAAGGCAGCCTTAGGCATAGAAGAGCCCACATTGTATCCTGGAGGCATAGTTAAAAATGAAAGTGTTTTCAATGAGTCTGAACAAAATTAGCAAAATAAAAAATTTGAATTTTGCTTCCAAGCACCTCATTTACATCTGATTTAACATTTCATTTGCAGGAAGAGAAGTAAAGAGGAACAATGAATATCTGTAAATAATTATTTAGGTTTCTCAAGACGTTTACAACTTTTAAATGCCAATTTCACTGATAGGTGATATACAGTACCAGTCAGAAGTTTGGACACACCTACTCAAGGGTTTTTCTTTATTTTTTACTATTTTCTACATTGTAGAATAATAGTGAAGACATCAAAACTATGAAATACACATATGGAATCATGTAGTAACCAAACAAGTGTTAAACAAATCAAAATATATGTTTTATTTTAGATTCTTCAAAGTAGCCACCCTTTGCCTTGATGACAGCTTTGCACACTCTTGGCATTCTCTCAACCAGCTTAACCTGACATTTTTTTTCAACAGTCTTGAGTTCCCACATATTCTGAGCACTTGTTGGTTGCTTTTCCATCACTCTGCGGTCCAACTCATCCCAAACCATCTCAATTGGGTTGAGGTCGGGTGATTGTGGAGGCCAGGTCATCTGATGCAGCACTCCATCACTGTCCTTCTTGGTCAAATAGCCCTTACACAGCCTTGTTGTTGTTGGGTCATTGTCCTGTTGAAAAACAAATGATAGGGTTAGGGTTATCGCTGCAGAATGCTGGGGTAGCCATGCTGGTTAAGTGTGCCTTGAATTCTAAATAAATTACTGACAGTGTCACCAGCAAAGCACCCCCACACCATCACACCTCCTCCTCCATGCTTCACGGTGGGAACCACATATGCGGAGATCATCCGTTCACCTACTCTGCATCTCACAAAGACACGGCGGTTGGAACCAATAATCTCAAATTTGGACTCATCAGACCAAAGGACAGATTTCCACTGATCTAATGTCCATTGCTAGTGTTTCTTGGCCCAAGCAAGTCTCTTCTTCTTATTGGTGTCCTTTAGTAGTGGTTTCTTTGCAGCAATTCGATCATGAAGGCCTGATTCACACAGTCTCCTCTGAACAGTTGATGTTGAGATGTGACTGTTACTTGAACTCTGTGAAGCATTTAGTTGGGCTGCAATCTGAGATGCAGTTAACTCTAATGAATGTATCCTCTGCAGCAGATGTAACTCTGGCTCTTCCAGTCCTGTGGCGGTACTCATGAGAGCCAGTTTCATCATTGACTGTCGTTTCTCTTTGCTTATTTGAGTTGTTATTGCCATAATATGATTTGGTCTTTTACCAAATTCGGCTATCTTCTGTATACCACCCCTACCTTGTCACAACACAACTGATTGGCTCAAATGCATTAAGAAGGAAAGAAATTCCACAAATTAACTTTTAACAAGGCACACCTGTTAATTGAAATGCATTCCAGGTGACTACCTCATGAAGCTGGTTGAGAGAATGCCAAGAGTGTGCAAAGCTGTCATCAAGGCAAAGGATGGCTACTTTTGACTGGTCCTGTAGTATTTACCAAAGATGTATTGCTTGGGCATTCTCTTCTTATTCTATGATACTGATTCCTGGTTCTTCCTTCCCCTTGTGCCAACAGACTCTGAGGCCAACGTGGCGACGTTGAACCGCTGCCTGGACGCAGCCAAGGCATGTAACGTTGACGACCTGTGCCAGAAGCTCCGCACGGAGTACGTATCTGCCTGCATCAAACCCTCGGCCAAGTCAGGCCTCTGCAACAAGGCCAAGTGCAACAAGGCCCTACGCCGGTTCTTTGATCGCGTCCCTCCAGACTACACACATGAGCTGCTCTTCTGCCCCTGCACAGACACGGCGTGCGCCGAGCGACGCAGGCAGACCATTGTTCCCGGCTGCTCCTATGAGGGCTCAGACAAACCCAGCTGCCTCATACAGATGCGTATGTGCAAGGGCGACTATGTGTGCAGGTGAGTCAGAAGCTCTAATAACACAACACACTGTAAATGTGGAATGTACTGTACCTATTTTTTTATATTTTGGGACATAGGCCACAATGAGCTACTACCCCTTCTTTCTGTTCTTGGCAACATGTTGTAGCTCGCTCCAAGAGAGGTTGAGATCTGCCATCTCATCTCTCACAGCCTTGTACACTCAGTGTAAAATGTATAACATTGGGTCCAAAAAGTATTTTTGCATTTAACAAAAAACTGTTGTTCATATTTTCTTGTGACCCACCAACTCAACAAACCAATGCTTCAAGCCAGTCTTTAGTCATGAGTCTCATGACCCAGACAGTACCAGCTGTGACTCACCAGGGGATTATTTGGGAACCACATCTGTATCAGTTCAGACGAACCAAACAAAAAAATCAACAAAATGGCTCAATATTCTACCCCCAAGCTGTCCACCAACATTGTTTAGAACACCCCTGAGAGTCTGCTGGAATAACACATTCAATATTTTACGCAAATAAAATGTAAGATGGATTAGAGTTGTTGCCCATTGCAATCTCATGTCATGACCATTATTTCTACTGCCCCTTTTTCTACTCTGTGGCTGAAATAATGATTCTGGGTTGTTGAATGAAATAAATAAAATAAACTAATGCCCCTCAGTATGCCACATAGCCTTACACATACTAGTGCGGTACCACCAAATTCATAGCACATAGAGATAGCGAAGCGCCGAACTCTACCCGTCCTCCAGTGAAAACCATGACATAAAATATATATTTTACCATCATTGTAATTGGTGTCCGGCCCTTGCTCGCTACTAAACAGTGCTAGTTGTGTTGGCGCTGTATAGGTCCCGTCTGGCTCAGTTCCAATACGACTGCCAACCAGCCGAGTCGTCTGCCAACGGCTGCAAGCAGGGGAACTATGGAGCCTGTCTACTCGCCTACACAGGCCTGATAGGTGGGTACAGAGCCTGAGAGAGCGAATGAAGAATGAGAACGGATTGGAGAAAGCAAAACGAGTGGAGGAAAGATAGAGGGTAAATCAATGAATAAAGAACAGGAGAAAGAAAGAAAAGGAAGAATTTAACATAGAATGTGAGTGGATTGTTTTTAGTAACCTACAGTGTAACGAAAAGGAGAAAGCAGTTAGAGGGGAAACGAGAGAAGGATGGAAAAGGTAAACTAATGAATAAAGAACCAGAGAAAGAGTGACAGGAAATATTTGATTTGGAGGGAAATTAAAGATACTATTTAAAGGAACTACATGTAACAATTTAGCGATAATTCTGATTTCGTTGTCGTTTCAAAGTACATTTTAGAAATACCAGAAATAGCTTATGCACTTCGTTCTGACCTTATTATAACCCAATAAACATCTGCTGCATGGGCATGAGGTAATGTTATGTTGTTTATGTTCGCAAACTCTCGGACGAGAACCAATCATGAAACTGGAAGATGCTGATGCATGTACACTACCAGTAAAAAGTTTGGACACACCTACTCATTCAAGGGTTTTTCTTTATTTTTAGTATTTTTTACATTGTAGAATAATAGTGAAGACATCAAAACGATGACATAACACATATGGAATCATGTAGTAACCAAAAAAGTGTTAAACAAATCAAAATATATTTTATATTTGAGATTCTTCAAATAGCCACCCTTTGCCTTGATGACAGCTTTGCACACTCTTGGCATTCTCTCAACCAGCTTAACCTGGAATGCTTTTCCAACAGTCTTGAAGGAGTTCCCACATATGCTTAGCACTTGTTGGCTGCTTTTCCTTCACTCTGCCGTCCGACTCGTCCCAAACCATCTCAATTGGGTTGAGGTCGTGGGATTATGGAGGCCAGGTCATCTGATGCAGCACTCCATCACTTTCCTTCTTGGTAAACTAGCCCTTACACAGCCTGGAGTTGTTTTGGGTCATTGTCCTGTTGAAAAACAAATGATAGTCCCACTAAGGCCAAACCAGATGGGATGGCGTATCGCTGCAGAATGCTGTGGTAGCCATGCTGGTTAAGTGTGCCTTGAATTCTAAATAAATCACAGACAGTGTCACCAGCAAAGCACCCCCACACAATAACACCTCCTCCTCCATGCTTTACGGTGGGAACTACACATGCGGAGATCATCCGTTCACCCACACCGCGTCTCACAAAGACACAGCGGTTGGAACCAAAAATCTCCAATTTGGACTCCAGACCAAAGGACAAATTTCCACCAGAAAATTAATAGTTATTTATTATTATTATTAATTACCTAGTTAATGAGTATGATTTGAGTAGATCCTATTTGTGGAGGTTTAAAGCAGTATGTACACTGAGTATACAAAACATTTACATTTCCATGACATAGACTGACCAGGTGAATCCAGGTGAAAGCTATTATCCCTTATTGATGTCACTTATTAAATCCACTTCAATCAGTGTAGATGAAAGGGAGGAGACAGGTTAAAGAAGGATTTTTTTTAGAGAATTGAGACATGGATTGTGTGTGTGCCATTCAGAGGGTGAATGGGCAAGACAATAAATTTAAGTGCCTTTGAACAGGGAATGGCAGTATTTGCTAGGCGCACCAGTTTGTGTCAAGAACTGCAACGCTGTTGGGTTTTTCTCGCTCAAGTTTCCCATTTGTATCAATAATCGTCCACCACCCAAAGGACATCCAGCCAACTTGACACAACTGTGGGAAGCATTGGAGTCAACATGGGCCAGCATCCTTGTGGAATGCTTTTGACACCTTGAAGAGTCCATGTCCCAACAAATTGAGGCTGTTCTGAGGGCAAAAGGGGGGGTGCAACTCAATATTAGGAAGGTGTTCCTAATGTTTGGTCAGTGTATATACTGTATATGTCCTAATATGCCGTACACATAAAGGCTGTTATTACACTTTGAGAAGTGCCTTTGATTAAATATAGACTTTGTTTTATGCAATCGCTCAAAGATCGGCAATTTCTCAATCATGCTCTCGAAAAAAGAGCACAAAGCGACCTAATGCATTTCAAGAGCTTCTAATGGTGCACTTCAGCACAAACAAGCACTTGGCATTTTCATTCCTGGCCTGTATTTATTAAGCACTTAAACTCACCATTCCATTTCAAAACTTGGGAGAGAAATGGAACACAATAAACACTTCCAACCGTTTTCAAGGAAAGCGCAAATTAAAGTGTCTTTGCCTCCATAAAAACGAGCAACAGATAGCTGGCAAGAGTTACCCTCAATACACTTGAACTCGTATCTGCATTTTTGCTCATTTCTTGAACAATATCCCCACTCACATTGTGCAATTGAACTGTGAATTGCAAATAAGGTTCTTAAATGTTTTAGGTTGCATAACAGTCTTAGCAATGGTTATTTCGAGGGAATTAATATTTGATACTAAACTGAGCACACATTGTTTCTGCAGGCAGTTCGATAACTCCCAACTATGTGGATAACTCCACATCTAGCGTGGCCCCATGGTGCTCCTGCTCTGCCAGTGGAAACCAGAGAATAGAGTGCTCCGACTTCCTGGAATACTTCACCGACAACGTCTGTCTCAGTGAGTGGCTCCCAGCAAGTCATCACAAAAAACAGTCTCCAGTGACTTAGGCTGCGTCCCAAATGGCCTACTTTTGACTAGGTTCCATAAGGGTAAAAAGTAATGCACTATTTAGGGAATATGGTGGAATTTGGGATGCAGCATTAATGTTGGGTTGTGTTCACTAGGCACGAAATGGAGGAAAACGGCCCAAGGTACTATCAGAACGTCTGGAAACGTTTTGAAACCTTTTGCTATGGTGTTCCCTAATGAGCATGTTACACTACACAGGTTTATAAGGGAGAAGAACAAGAGCAACATCTTCTTGTATCTCAAGATGCCCTATTTCTATAAAGTAGTGTTCCGTATATTCCAATGGTAAATGATATGGGACGATTTTGTGGAAGGTAGTGATCATAACATGTTAATCATTCACATGACTGTTGGCACCTGTTGCATGTTTCAGGGGATAAAGCTGACATTTACTCCATGAGTTCTGGGGATTTTGCCCTTTAGTTTTTTGTCATGTCTCTCATATGCTTACTGGTAAATCTATTTTTTTTTCTCCCTTTGAGGAATGATTTATCCAGCATCTCAAAAACAACACTTTGGTTTTCCATTACAATAATTGGTCTACATAACAATGCTTTTGCATTATTCTACAAAAAAACTTCATAGAGCTCCCATTGAAACCACGCAAATTTGATTTGTCTAATTATCTGTTTGGATTGAATGCAGCTTCTCTCTTATTTCCAAATGTTATTTATTGGATGATGTTACTCCTTGTTCAACCTAGCCTATTTGCATTAATTAATACCTGTGCCAAGGGACAACAGCAAATTGGGCTCACTAGGAGCAGATTATAGAAAAGGAATTTGACAGGGGGGAAATGTTATACAATGAGGCAGATATGTCCCACACCAGTTAGTTACCTGTAGGCTCAACAGCAGTGAAGGATTGTGTTAAAAAATAGTTATCTCCTCTCTGGGAAAATTACCAGTCAGTATGATCTCTTGTGCTCTCTCGCTTTTCTTTCTTTCTTTCTTTCTTTCTTTCTTTCTTTCTTTCTTTCTTTCTTTCTTTCTTTCTTTCTTTTTCACTCTCTCGCTTTCTCGCTCCTCTCTCTCTTTCACCCCTCTCCCTCCCTTCTCTCTCTCTCTCATTAATCATCCCCTTCATGCTGTATCCTTGGTAATTCCACCTGGGTGTTCACAGTGCCTTTCCTGAGTGAAAAGGAAATAGGTTAGCCCTGTGATTCTAAAGTAATCACATATTTATTAATTCACCCCTCCGTCTTTATGGCTTATGCATTTATTCCCGTTTCAACAGTTGATGTAAATATTGGCTGAGAATATGCAACTTGTATAGAGTTACTTATGGAGACCATTTGTGTCGATTACAGACTCAACCTACAGACTTAACCCATAATAGCACAGTAATAGAAGCATTATTACACGTAATAACAGTGTTATTACATGTAATGCTTGTGTAATATCACCTCACATGTTGGGAGACAATCTAGTTTAACCTTCTGATGGTTTAATGATATGTGCGATATGTTCATGATCCATCTTAGAAGATGAAGAGTGCCTTCAACCACATGACCCAGACCTTCATTTTCTGCTTTATTTATGCGTCAGTGCAGGTGACTCACTCACCCTGATGGTCGTCCATCTCTATTCCAATTTTGCTCATGCCCTTTTGAATAATGAATCATCCTTATTATTGACTTTGCTACAGTGTTTTTCATCTGGCCTGTTTAAACAGACAGGGGCTATCTTCCTCCCGGAGAGCGCAAGGTAAATCTAGTGCAGATAGCAACCTCTCCTCAGTGGCCCCTCCTCTCCATGACAAAAATGGACACAGTGTGAAGTCTCAGACTTGTTTGGCGAATGCCACTAGTCTGTGAGTTAATGAGAGGATGTGGAGAGGCAGGTGCAGTTAGGGAAACCTGAAGAGAATACTGAGTAATATATATATATTTTTTTAATTCTCCACCGAGCAAATCCAAACTGGTCCAAGCCGAGCCACACAGGCAGAATGCAGAATGGGTCCTGTGCAGTAATTGAATGTGGGCGTGATTGGAAATGGATGAAGATGGATGTCCATTTCGGGAGCCTCGAGTTAATTGTCTCTTCTCTTCTCACACTGTGCCTGTTTTCATCTTGTGAACCAGGGAATGCCCTCCAGGCGTTTGGGAGTGGGACAGACGTGATGCCCACGCCCAGCGAATCGGGACACCTCAGCCCAGCCACTGGCAGAGAAAGCCATGCCACCACCCCTCTGCCTGCTACTGTGGAGACCACATGGAACATTCCAGACTCAATTATACCAACACAGGTGTGGTGATTGTTTTGTTAATTGTTTCATCAGGGTCAGAGCTAAAATTGAATAAAATAGATACTTTTTCAGTTGTTTGTACAGTATTCCATCAAAAAAATAGTTGCCAGGAGTTGATACCTTTGCCAGTTAAGTTCAGGGAGGTTATAGTTGCATATTTAGAGGACTCCCACCCGATCACCTTTGACACATTGTTTTGACATTTCAGAATGATAATGAATATCTTAGTTTTGGCCCTCGGCAGTGAATAATACCTACCTAGTTTTGTTATGTTTTGTTTCAGGCTAACCATGTAGGGCTACAATGTTTTTTGTCAACATTGATCTCTCTTTCTCACCCTTAGGCCAGCGGAAACAACCGACTGTGGGGAGATTCTACCCTCCCATCGGATGGGCTCCCAAACTCTGCCCCCGCACTTGGCCTACTGCCTCCAACTTCCTTTACTGGCCTTGTGGTCCTACCTCTGCTCTTATATGGACACTAAATGAGGAAGCACTGCCAAGGACCACCCATAAAGCAGATGGGAGGATTTGTAAAAAAGATCTGGAGAAATTTGACTCTTTAGCATATAGGCTACTCTTCCTCCTAAACATGTACAGCATAGTCCTTTTTCTATTTTTGTTTCTTAGTGGTTCAGTTGCACTTGCAAGTCCCTTAGGTGTAAGACTTGGAGAGACTGAGAATGATTGAAACCAATCTGTATACTTGTACATTGTTATCGCTTTGAGTCAAGATGAAAGTACTTTTATGTGGACTAACCTACCATCAAGCTATCCAAACACATCCAAGCACAAGACTGAATTCTAAAAACGCCATCGGGAACTACATGGTTATTCTTTAAGAACGGAAAGCTCTTACCTGAAACGTTGTCACGAGAAACCGTCTCCAGTGAACTGTCTTTATTTTGTACTCAACTGCACAAACTGATTGGAAAAGACCCTTGAGGATATAAGGCCTTTAATACCGCTCTCTTCGACTTGACTGAAGGAGGAACATTATTTCTGATCAATACTGGAATGATAGAGATAGACAATGGATCTACGGCAAATTCAGCCATTCTGGACAAATACCCTGATTCTGATCATTCCCAGTGCTGTCAGCTGCAAGAGATGTGGGAACCTCAGAATACATGGGATAGCTCTGACCTAATGATTATCATGCCCGCAGTGAAGATTGGGCTCTTTGTCATGCTGTCATCGCCAGTTCGTTTGTTCTCGCTAATGCTTAGCTAAGTGTTCATTATAAAACACTTTCTTCTCTTAGAACTTTGTTAAAATTAAGTTATGAGCAAACATATTCTCTATGTGTACAGTACCATAGTTCTGTGTTTGTGTGGAAGGACTGCCCCCTGTTCCTCATTGTGTAAATGGACATTTCTCAAAGGGTGTCTGAATTGGTAGGAACAAGGGTTTGTGTCTCAACATTTCGGGCTAAATTGTAACCCTTTTCACACTACTGAGCCAAGACAAGCCGACATGTACTGCGCTGCCCTCGTTACGCATCCACCATAGTTGCTGAAACCATGCTGGAATGCACAATATGGAAAGAAAATACCAGAGACAATAGCAGAGTACAGTACAGTTCGTACAGGACAAAGGGCCCCGTGTAGCTCAGTTGGTAGAGCATGGCACTTGCAACGCCAGGGTTGTGGGTTTGTTTCCCACGGGGGGCCAGTATGGGAAAAAAATGTATGCACTCACTAACTGTAAGTCGCTCTGGATAAGAGCGTCTGCTAAATGACTAAAATATGTAAATATATATGTGACCTGTTCAATGGTAAGATGGTCATGAATTATGCTATGTTCAATGGGGGAGGACCATGGGTTTCTGACGTCATAAGAATAATTTGAAATGCTGCCAATAAAAGCTGTCAGATCATCCAACGCTTCTGTCTTTTCTAATTGAAATATCCTGTTCAGTGATTGGACAATAAACATCCTTATCAGTTCTTCAAACAGGTAATTGGATTATGATGTTCAAAGCAGATTTCTATCCCTTAGAGCTTTTGCTGAGTACAGTAATGTGTGTATTTGTTTACGTTTGTTCGAATCTTAATTGGACTATAGGGGTCTAGACTGGACGCAATTAATGGCTTGATTAATTAAAGTAGAAAAGTTTAGGTCTTATCGGGCACAGAATATGCAAAGAACACTAATGACAACTCTAAGTATTCTGTACATTTCAATAATGGAACAGAATGATGCCTTGGAGAGGGCCATGATTATAAACTAAACAGAGTGAAGTAGCTGTGGGGTAAAATTAGTCAGGTGAATCCAAACCGTTTCCCTCTCAAAAATAACAGTCTAGTGGCTAGTTCTTCTTTGAAAAATGAGTTGGAAATGAGGGAGTGGGTATTACTACTGTAAGTAAGTCAAGGATACCGTGTTTACGTCAATGTGAGATTTTGCCAAGGGTATCGGTGGTTAAATCACTCAAAAGGCAGTACTATGGGGGAAACACCTGTTTCCATTCGTAGGCCTACTTCGTTGATGTGGAACAGATTGCAGCAATCAATATGAACACTCAGTTGGAGTGGTTCGGATGATTTCCAGTGAGAGGAATACATTGGCTTGGTGCGACTGTATACACAACTCATCACATCGCATGACTGATGGCTTTTAATTTTCATAGACAACGTTCTGTGAGAAAAACATGGAATCGGTCCACATGGCTTACTTCAAATGGTACCTGGCTACAATTGTATTAAATGGAATTTGTACCACAGAAAAAAGGCCTCTCTCTCCAAAATATAATTAGACTGACCTTTCATTGTGGTGTATCATGCCACGCATCCATAACACACCACAAAATAGAACAATGGTGTGAATTTGATTCTGAATGTGGTTGATAGTAATATTGGAATTGTGGTGCTGAACACCACTGGACCTGGCTGCAATCCCAGGTATGCGTCGGTATTGCTTTCACTATCCTCTGACAATGCTTTTGATTAGCCCAAGAAAACATGCGTAAGGAATAAAGAAAACCCACAACATCATAATTCAGAGGGAGTATAAAAGGAGCATTAATAATTCTAGTTTTCAAAATGTTTTTACTGAGCAGAAAATAGCTCTTGACATTTAATGACTACAGAAGTAATAACCGTCCTCTGAAAAAGTGAAACAGTTTGTTTCCTATTAATTTGTGTGGGTCCGTTTTACTTTCGGCTTACTTTGCTTAAAAACTTAAAATGCTATTTCAAGGAAATGACGGGAGGAGGAAATAAGAGTACTCTTTGAACCAAGAGATCTTACTGAAAAAGCTATCATAGAACCTTAGAACCAACATAAAAACTAGGTTGGAAATCATCGAAAGTACTGTAAAATTCATGTTGACATTGCAATTTTCTATTTAAATGGTCATGATTGAGCTGGCTTTATTTTAATTGGGATACACAAAAGTGTAAACACATATCAAATGTAGGCCTATGCTTGTTTAAAAAATATATATAATTTCTATAATTTGATGGTAATGTATGTAATTTATTTGATGGTGCTTTTAGCAGTCATTTGGGACATAATCCTAACATACCAAAACCAGAATATGCAGTTTTGTGTAGACAAGAATCCTATAAAACTGTAACGAAGACGCTGTGAGTTGAGAAGCAGGTGCAGGTGAAACGTTTAATAAAACAACAAACATGGAATGAGACACCATAACAGTAGTGTCTATGCATAACCATAGGAACAATACTGACTGGTGAAAGAACCTAAGGGAGTGCCAGATATAGGGGAGGTAATGGAGTCCAGGTGTGCCTCATGATGACAGGCAGGTGCGCGTAATGATTGATGCCAGGTGTGCATAATGATGGATCCCAGGACCGGTGGTGTTATGTGGGCAGCTTGTCTCTCCCTTTTCTGTTTCCCTTCCTCCTTGTTTTGTCCCCTCTGTGTCTGTTGTATCTGTATGTGTGTTTGTCCCCTTTATGTGGGTGTGTCTGGAGTGGATCAGGGGGCGGGCTCAGGATCTGCCTCTCCTGTGCAGCTGCGGGTTGTTTCCAGTGATTCCTGCCTACGCAGCTGCATCCTATTCTCTAATCATCCTGCACTACTAATTCCGGGGCATGGCTCTCCACCGGCGCCAGATCGTTGTTCTTACCAGAGCGTTTCGGACATACCTCCCAACCTGCCTGCCTTCCTGCCTGTCGGTCTGCCTGCCTGCCTGCCTGCCTGCCTGCCTGCCTGCCTCAGCCTCTCCCTCCTCCGGAGCCGACTAGCCCACTCTGTTCCTTTACTTCAGTGGTTTTTGGACTAAGACAATTTTTACTTTTATTAAATATTTTGTTTCTTCCACTCCCTTTGTCGTGTTTGTTTCTCTGAGTGCTGGGTTGAACCATAGCCTAACAGAACGATCTGGCCATGGACCCAACAGAGAGACAGCACGGGGCAAACGAAGACAGCTTCCAACAAGCTATCCAGGCTCAAGGAACGTTGCTAGGACAGCATGACCAACTGATTCGGACTCTTTTGGAAAATAATCATCAACTGCTGAACCAGGTGACTCAGTTAACTACACAAGTCTCTAATTTGTCTGTTATCAGTTCTCCATCTCTCTCTGACCCCCAGTTTGATGCACCCCAAGTTGGTTCCTCGGACATGATGCAGGCTTCGTTCCATCGGGAACCCCCTGTCACGTCGCCTGAACCGTTCCATGGAGAATTGGACAAGTGCCGGGGATTTTTGCTTCAGTGTGACTTGATTTTTCGGCAGAGACCACTGTCATTTTCTACTGATTCCTCTAAGGTACATTATGTTCTGGGGTTGTTAAGAGGGAGAGCTCTGGTTTGGGCTGAGGCTGTGTGCTCAAATCAAACTTTGACTGGATTGACTTTCGCTGATTTTTCTGCTAAATTGAAGACTGTTTTTGACCATCCTGACCATGTGGGTAATTCCTCCAAGATACTTTTTAATTTGAGGCAGGGTTCTAACAGTGTGGCTGAGTACTCTATTGAGTTCTGGACTTTGGCAGCGGACTCCAAGTGGAACAATGTGGCACTTCAAGGAGCATTTCTAAACGGTTTGAATGAAGCCATTAAGGATGAACTGGCTGCTCGTGACGAGCCACATGATTTACATTCTCTCGTTTCCCTGTCCATTAAGCTAGACAACCGGTTGCGGGAAAGGCGTCGGGAGAGAGGCGGTCGGCCGCATCTAGGAGGACGAGTTCCCCAGCCTTCAACCACTCGAGTCTCGCCTCCCCGGAGCCGGCAGCTTCTTGTTCCTGATTCCATCCCGAGCACAGAGGAGGAACCTATGCAAGTGGGTCGAGCTCGACTACCTCCAGCAGAGCGGCAACGGCGCCTCCAGGCGGGTGAGTGCCTGTACTGTGGAGACGCCACACACATTCTGGCTACATGCCCTAAGCGGCCAAAAGACAAGGCTCGCTCGTAACGGTGGGTCTACTTGCGAGCCCAGAGTTAGATCCTGAACCCATCATTCCCCGATTACAAGTACCTGTAACCTTACGTTTCCAGAGTCATTCCCTGCCACTCTCAGCTCTCATAGACTCAGGTGCAGAAGACAACTTTATTAGCCACCAGTTCGTTACACAAGCTCGTATCCCCTTGGAGCCACTACCTACCCCCATTCGGGTCACAGCCCTTGATGGGCGCCTCCTCGCGGAGATTACTCATCAAACCACCCCCGTTTCCCTAGTGATTTCTGGCAATCATTGTGAAAGCATTCAGCTAAGAGTTATGTCTGGCTCAGCTACCTCCCTAATCCTTGGCTTCCCCTGGTTGGCTCTTCACAACCCACAAATTGATTGGACACGTCACACCATTCTCAGTTGGAGCACTAACTGCCATTCTGAGTGCCTTAGGTCAGCGGTTCCCCCCACTAAGTGTAACCCAACTCATCCCTCAGCTCCTCTTGATCTGTCATCTGTCCCCAAAGAATACCATGACTTAGCGGAGGTTTTCAGTAAGGACAAGGCTCTGTCTCTACCACCACATAGGCCTTATGATTGCCCTATTGAACTGCTTCCTGGTGCTCCCTTGCCCTCTAGTCGCTTATACAATCTGTCCCGACCGGAAAGAGAGGCAATGGAGCAGTACATTGGTGATTCTCTGGTCTCGGGCATAATCCGTCCCTCGTCGTCTCCTTTGGGTGCAGGTTTCTTTTTCGTGGAAAAGAAGGACAAGTCGTTACGCCCCTGTATCGATTTCAGGGGTTTAAACAACATAACTGTTAAAAACAAGTATCCCCTTCCACTCATCAACTCTGCTTTTGAACCTCTGCATGGCGCCACAGTTTTCTCCAAGCTTGACCTGCGGAACGCATACCATCTTGTGCGGATCAAACCCGGGGACGAGTGGAAGACCGCTTTCAACACTCCACTGGGACATTTTGAGTATTTGGTCATGCCCTTTGGGCTCTCAAACGCCCCTGCTGTTTTCCAAGCTATGGTGAACGATGTTCTTAGGGATTTTTTGAACCGTTTTGTCTTTGTATACCTGGATGATATTCTTGTTTTTTCCAAGTCACCCGAGGAGCATGAGTCACACGTCCGTCAAGTCCTTCAACGGCTCTTGGAAAACAAGCTCTACGTCAAAGCAGAGAAGTGTGAGTTCCACAAACAGTCTACATCGTTCCTTGGTTTCATCATTGAGAGCGGGCAGGTGAAGGCGGACCCCGAGAAGATCCGGGCAGTGACGGAATGGCCCATACCCACCACCCGTAAGCAACTTCAACGATTTTTGGGCTTTGCTAACTTCTACCGTAGGTTCATTAAGGGTTTTAGTAAAGTGGTGGCACCCCTTACTAGACTCACATCCCCAAAGGTCCCTTTTCTGTGGTCCCCTGAGGCGGAGCAGGCGGTAGGGATTTTGAAGGAACTGTTTTCCACCTCCCCTGTGTTGATACACCCCAATACCTCTCTGCAGTTTGTTGTGGAGGTGGACGCGTCGGGCTCAGGTGTGGGAGCCGTCCTCTCCCAGCGCTCCCCCACTGACCAAAAGCTTCACCCCTGTGCTTTTTTCTCCAAAAAATTGTCACCCACAGAACGGAATTACGACGTTGGAAACCGAGAACTGCTGGCGGTCAAGCTAGCACTGGAAGAATGGCGGCACTGGCTGGATGGAGCTGAACTGCCGTTTGTGGTCTGGACAGACCACAAGAACTTGGCTTACATCCAAGCCACTAAGAGACTCAACTCACGCCAAGCCAGATGGGCCCTGTTTTTTAGTAGGTTTAACTTTATTCTTACATACAGACCGGGGTCAAGAAATGTTAAACCAGATGCTTTGTCCCGCCAGTTTGCTGACCCTTCGGAGACCAGCGAGCCTGAGGCAGTCCTGCCTTCCTCATGCGTCGTGGCGGCTGTTCAGTGGGAGATCGAGTCTCTTGTGAAGACTGCACTTGCCACGGACCCAGGACCGGGTGATGGACCTCCCAACCTACTCTTTGTTCCCGAGACGGTCCGGTCTCAGGTGTTGCAGTGGATTCACACCTCCCGTTTTGCTGGTCACCCTGGGATGAGACGCACGTTGACGCTGCTTAGGAGACATTTTTGGTGGCCTTCAATGGAAACTGACGTTCGGGCTTTTGTGGCAGCCTGTTCAACCTGTGCTCGGGGCAAAGCCTCCCATCAGTCCCCTTCGGGGCTGCTGCTACCCCTCCCAGTTCCCAGCCGTCCCTGGTCCCACATAGCCATGGATTTTGTCACCGGCCTACCCAAGTCTGAAGGTAATGATACTATACTTACCATTGTGGACAGATTCTCTAAATCTGTTCACTATATAGCATTACCAAAATTACCGTCTGCCAGTGAGACAGCGGACCTCCTAGTCCAACATGTATTCCGTCCCCATGGAATACCTGTGGACATCGTATCTGATAGAGGCCCACAGTTTACTTCCCGTGTTTGGAAGGTTTTCTGTTCTGCTTTGGGTGCTTCCGTTAGTCTGTCCTCAGGGTTTCATCCCCAGACCAACGGTCAAACAGAAAGAGCCAATCAAGACCTCGAAGCAACCCTTCGTTGTGTGGCTGCTCAACATCCATCATCCTGGGCCAAACATCTGCCTTGGATAGAGTACGCCCACAACTCCCTCACCACCTCTGCCACTGGTCTTTCACCCTTCGAAGTTACCATGGGTTATCAACCCCCTCTGTTTCCTGCTCAGGAGAAGGAATTGGCTGTTCCTTCGGTTCAGGAGAACCTCCGCCGCTGCCAGAGAGTGTGGCGCGATGCTCGGGAAGCGTTGCTTCGGACCACCGACAGGAACAAGAGGACAGCGGATAGGAGCAGGACTCCCGCACCTGTGTTTCATCCTGGTCAAGAGGTTTGGCTGTCGTCTAAGAACGTACCTCTTCGTACCAAATCACGCAAGCTGTCTCCTCGGTACCTGGGTCCGTTTGTGGTGGAGTCCATCATTAACCCCGCTGCGGTTCGTTTGAAGTTGCCTTCAGCCATGAAGATACACCCTACTTTCCACGTCTCCCAACTGAAACCTGTGTCCTCCAGCCTTTTGTGTCCGCCGGCTGTTCCACCTCCACCTGTTCGTCTCATTGACGACCATCCGGCCTACACCGTCAGTAGGCTACTGGACTCTCGGAGGCGGGGTAGGGGTCTCCAATACCTAGTCGATTGGGAAGGTTATGGACCAGAGGAGAGGTCTTGGGTCCCTAAGCGTTTTGTGTTGGATCCTCAGTTGATCACGGACTTCCATCACGACAACCCTGACAGACCTGGTGGGTCGCCAGGTGGCGACCATTGAGGGGGGGGTACTGTTATGTGGGCAGCTTGTCTCTCCCTTTTCTGTTTCCCTTCCTCCTTGTTTTGTCCCCTCTGTGTCTGTTGTATCTGTATGTGTGTTTGTCCCCTTTATGTGGGTGTGTCTGGAGTGGATCAGGGGGCGGGCTCAGGATCTGCCTCTCCTGTGCAGCTGCGGGTTGTTTCCAGTGATTCCTGCCTACGCAGCTGCATCCTATTCTCTAATCATCCTGCACTACTAATTCCGGGGCATGGCTCTCCACCGGCGCCAGATCGTTGTTCTTACCAGAGCGTTTCGGACATACCTCCCAACCTGCCTGCCTTCCTGCCTGTCGGTCTGCCTGCCTGCCTGCCTGCCTGCCTGCCTGCCTCAGCCTCTCCCTCCTCCGGAGCCGACTAGCCCACTCTGTTCCTTTACTTCAGTGGTTTTTGGACTAAGACAATTTTTACTTTTATTAAATATTTTGTTTCTTCCACTCCCTTTGTCGTGTTTGTTTCTCTGAGTGCTGGGTTGAACCATAGCCTAACAGGTGGTTAGTATACCGGCGACGTCGAACGCCGGAGGGGAGTAGCGGGAGTAGACGTGACAGAACCCCACCCCTTGACGTGCGACTCCAGCTGCAGGATGACGCTGACCAGCGGGGCGGCCCCGAGGACGGTCGGGCGAAGGTGGAAATCACGGATGATGTTGGGATCCAGAATGTCCTCCACCGGAACCCAAACCTTGCTCCTCTTGGCCATAACCCTCCCAGTCCACCAGGTACTGGAGCCGACCCCCACAATATCGGAATTCCTCTCTGCAGGGGACAGTTTCTTAGAGTAATATGCACACGGATACAATTTATGTGGATTACCCTGTCGTTGAGACAGAACTGCCCCCACGCCCACCTCTGAAGCGTCCACCTCCACCACAAAGGATATCGTGGGATATGGGTGTTTGAGCAATGGGGCGGAGGTGAAACGTCCCTTGAGTAGACGGAAGGCCTCGTTGGCTGCTGGGCTCCATACCAGCCTACGGGGACCACCCTTGAGGAGAGAGGTGAGAGGGGCGGCGACAGAGCTGAAGTTCCTGATGTTGGCAAACCCCCAAAACCTGTTGTAACCCCTTTATGGTGGTCGGGACTGGCCATGACCTGACCGCATCTACCTTCTTGTCGTCCATCCTCACTCCCTGCGGGCTGATTTGGTAGCCTAAGAAGGAGACAGCCTTCTGATGAAATTGGCACTTCTCAGCCTTGACGAACAGGTGGTTAGCCAGGAGGCGTTCCAGGACTGCTCGAACGTGAGTGATGTGATCCTCCAGGGTAGCTGAGTAGACCAGGATGTCATCGATATACACGACCACTTGACGTCCGAGCATGTCCCTGAACACCTCGTTAATGAATGGCTGGAACACTGACGGAGCATTGGCTAAACCAAAAGGCATCACCAAGTACTCGTACTGACCAGACATCGTGCTAAACGCGGTCTTCCACTCATCCCCCTCCCGGATGCAGATGAGATTGTATGCACTGCACAGGTCCAGTTTGGTAAAGAACCGGGCCCCGCGGAGCTGTTCAATGGCTGCCGGCACCAACGGGAGAGGGTAACGGTACTTTGTGGGGATTTCATTGAGTCCTCTGTAGTCAATACATGGACGTAACCCTCCATCCTTCTTGGCCACGAAGAAGAAACCAGCGGATGCAGGAGATGTGGACGTGCGGATGAAACCTTGTTGCATGTAATCCTCCATGGCCTGGGTCTCAGCCACCGACAGAGGGTAGATGCGTCTGCGCAGAGGCGCAGACCCTGCCAGCAGGTCGATGGCACAGTCCCAGGGGCAATGAGGAGGAAGACAGGTGGTGTGGGTCTTGGAGAATACCTCCGGTAGGTCCTGAAATACCTCCGGGATGTTGGGCTAAAGGGCAACCACAGGACTCTCAACCGACGTGGAACCACAGGGGATGGGGAAGCAGGTCCTCCGGCATTCGGGTGACCAGTCTGTGATTCTTATCCTCTATCATGCGATGGTGGGGTTATGGCGTTTGAGCCAAGGGAGGCCGAGGATGATCTTGTGACCTGGTGCACTGGTGATGAAGAAGGGGATGTTCTCCTGATGAATGGACTCCACGACACTTGAACCGGGAAAGGAGAGGAGAGCGGGTATGAGATGATGTTAAGAGAGGAGACAAGGGTCTGGTCAATAAAGTTCCCCGCGGCACCGGAATCACTAACCCTGTAGACACAGTACATGAGGGACAGTCAACTGGTGTGATGGACACCAAAAAGAGTTTAGCAGAAAGTGATGAAGATGGAATCCTCACCCCTGCCCTAGGAGATGGAAGATCACGTGACCGTCCCTCTGCTCTTGTGGATCCCGGATTAGGATGTGCCGGACACCGCTGGAGCTGGTACTCTCTTTGACCACAATACAAACAGAGCCCTAGCTGCCTCCGTCTGCGTCGTTCCACCGCAGGAAGGTGTGTGACCCCTACCTCCATGGGTTCAGGCTCTGATCCAGAGTCTTCACTGAGGGAGGGAGAGAAGCGATGAGAGTACCGACGCTACAGAAGTAGGTTATACAGATGGATGGCCATCGCAATGAGTGCGTCCAAGGAGAGGTTGTCGTCTCAACAGGCCAATTCCGTCTGGATCTCCTCGCGCAGACCTCTTCTGAATAGCGTACGATGCGCCGGCTCGTTCCAGCCGCTGGATGCTGCTACTGTCCGGAAGGTGAGCATGTACTTGGCAGCATTCTGTTCCTCCTGCCATAATTGGAGTAAGCGCTCACCCCCCCAGCCCCCCCTTCCCTCCGGGGGATGATCCAAGATGCATTTGAACAGTGCCATGAACCCCTCATATGAATCTAGCTCCTCATCTCCTCTCTCCCAAACGGCCATGGCCCTTTCCAACGCCCGCCCAGTCAGCAGAGAAATCACCATGGCAACCTTGGACCTCTCTGTGGTGGGAGCTCCCATCTGGTGCGTGAAGTAGAGGGAGCACTGAAGTAGGAAGCCACGGCATTTAGATGGTGTGCCGTCATATTTATCCAGGAGGGACAAACGGGCATCGCTGACCTGAATGGGTTGCTGAATGGGCTGTTGTGCTGGCTCGCTGGGCCGACTGGCTGTAGAGGATCCTCCGCTAGTTGACAGTTGATGGCAACGCCTCCTGGGTATGTTCGAGACGTTGCACACTGCGAAGAACTTCTCCCATAGCCGTCCCCAGTTGTGCCAGCTGGACATGGTGTTGACATAGAAGGTATCCCTGCTCGTCGACCGTCTGGGAGATATTTTATTTTCCTGCTGCTTCCATTGTTGGAGTCAGTATTCTGTAACGAAGACACTGTGAGTCGAGAAGCAGGTGCAGGTGAAACGTTTAATAAAACAACAAACATGGAACGAGACAACATAACAGTAGTGTCTACGCATAACCACAGGAACAATACTGACTGGTGCAAGAACCTAAGGGAGGGCCTGTTGTCTGGACCTCTGGCCGTCTCTATGGGGGTGTCACAGGATTCAATTCTCGGGCCGACTCTATTCTCTGTGTATATCAATGATGTTGCTCTTGCTGCTGGTGAAGCTCGGATCCACCTCTATGCGGATGATACCATTTTGTATACATCTGGCCCTTCATTGGACACTGTGTTAACAAACCTCCAAACGAGCTTCAACGCCATACAACACTCCTTCCGTAGCCTCCAACTGCTCTTAAACACTAGTAAAACTAAATGCATGCTCTTCAACCAAACGCTGCTTGCACCCGCTCACTACTCTCGGCGGGTCTGACCTAGAGTATGTGGACAACTAAAAATACCTAGGTGTCTGGTTAGACTGTAAACCATCCTTCCAGACTCATATTAAGCATCTCTAATCAAAAGTTAGATCTAAATTGGCTTCCTATTTCACAACGAAGCCTCCTTCACTCATTCTGCCAAACATGCCCTCGTAAAACTGACTATCCTACCGATCCTTGACTTCGTCGATGTCATTTACAAAATAGCCTCCAACACTCTACTCAGCAAATTGGATGTAGTCTATCACAGTGCCATCCGTTTTGTCACCAAAGCCCTATATACTACCCACCATTGTGACCTGTACGCTCTTGTTGGCTGGCCCTCACTACATATTCGTCGCCAAACCCACTGGCTCCAGGTCATCTATAAATCACTGCTAGGCAAATCCCCGTCTTAACTTAGCTCATTGGTCACCATAGCAACACCCACCCGTAGTATGCGCTCCAGCAGGTATATCTCACTGGTCATCTGCAAAGCCAACACCTCCTTTGGCCGCCATTCCTTCCAGTTCTCTGCTGCCAATGACTGGAACGAACTGAAAAAATCTCTGAAGCTGGAGACTCTTATCTCCCTCACTAACTTTAAGCGTCAGTTGTCAGAGCAGCTTACCGATCACTGCACCTGTACACAGCCATTCTGAAATTAGCCCACCCAACTACCTCATCCCCATATTGTTATTTATTTTGCTAATTTGCACCCCAGTATCTCTATTTGCACATCATCTTTTGCACATCTATCATTCCATTGTTAATACGAAAGTGTAACTATTTTGCACTATGGCCTATTTATTGCCTTACCTCCATAACTCACTACATTCGCACACACTGTATATATATTTTCTGTTGTATTTTTGACTGTATGTTTTGTTTACCCCATATGTAACTCTGTGTTGTTGTTTTTATCACACTGCTTTGCTTTATCTTGGCCAGGTCGCAGTTGTAAATGAGAACTTGTTCTCAACTGGCTTACCTGGTTAAATAAAGGTGAAATCAATAAAAAAAAGGGAGTGCCAGATATAGGTGAGGTAATAAGTGAGTCCAGGTGTGCCTCATGATGACGTGCAGGTGCGCGTAATGATGAATGCCAGGTGTGCATAATGATATTTTCCGGGACCGGTGGTTAGTGCACAAGCGACGTCGAACGCCGGAGGGGAGGAGCGACAGTAGACGTGAAAAAAGCATTCATGGTATCATATCTCCCTTGCCCAATATGGACAAACAGCAAAAAAGTTACCTGAAATACAACAGTATGAGTAGAGTTTAATTAATTGGATAGCTGCAAAATCAAAATCAAAGTCACAGTCCGGAGGTTTCCAAACTTCACAAGTAATTGAAATGGTTGAACTATCTCCCATTTAAAAGCTCCAAAGGAATGCACAGTTAATGGACATTTCACGGTATAACGTTAGTTATGGATTGATGTTGCCACACATGGAATCCCTCAATTATTTATTACCAGACAATGCAGGGACACTGCTTTGATGGCCTCCCTTTAAGTTGGGTCTGATATTATATGATTTACGTACTGCATGGTGATTACATTACCCCCTGGTGCGGCAGGTAGCTTAGTAGCTTAGTAGTGGTTAAGAGCGTTGTGCCAGTAACCGAAAGGTCCCCGAGCCGACTAGGTGAAAAATCTGTCAATGTGCCCTTGAGCAAGGCACTTAACCCTAATTGCTCCTGTAAGTCGCTCTGGATAAGAGCGTCTGCTAAATGACTAAAATGTAAATGCATGTACCTATGTACACTACAGGATGAGTGAAAATTGCCACACCACACTTGTTTTAGTCTAACAATGATTAAACTCAATGGCTGCTGGTGACCTAAAAAGTTGAGGAGGATGATGGGATGAAAATTATTTTGAAGAATAAAAAAACAGATGGGGTGACAATCTTTTATGTTCCAAGCCACCCTCTTTCTTGAACTACAAATAAGATTGTGAATTGAAGATCAACATCATAAACAGCTAGGTGAAAGAAAGGAACAGCCATTATTTCTACCAGACTTTTTTTCCCTCTGCCATTCCCTTGATCCAATATGTCTGTACTCTCTAAAGCCTGTGACAAATGCTCACATCAACTTTGTATTTACTCTCAATCTGGAAATTGAGGAAAGGTAATACTATATTGACCTTGTACGTATATATAAAACACATTACAATAGCATGCCTGTTTTCATTGTTGTCACACCCTGGCTCTGGGACTCTATATGTTGAGCCAGGGTGTGTTCATTCTATGTGTTTATTTCTATGTTGGTAATTCTGTGGTGTTTATGTCTATGTTGACTAGAGTGACTCCCAATCAGAGGCAACGAGTGTCAGCTGTCGTTGGTTGTCTCTGATTGGGAGCCATATTTATACTGTCTATTTTCCCTTTGTGTTTGTGGGTTCTTGTTCCGTGTTTGGTCATTGTTACCGTGGACTTCACGAATCGTTTCTTGTTTTGTTTATTGTGTCGATTATCACTAAAGATAATAAAGTTAAACATGTTCGTTCATCACGCTGCGCCTTGGTCTGTTAATTACGACGATCGTGACAGAAGAACCCACCATGCAACGACCAAGCAGCGTGTCCAGGGGCAGCTCTTGGGCTGGACATGGGAGGAAGCGCCGGGAGAAGAGACGGTGGAGGCGCGCCGTAGAGAGGAGCAGGCAGCCTGGACATGGGAGGAGATATTGGACGGTAAAGGGTCCTGGACTTGGGAGGAAATCCTGGCCGGGATGGATCGCCGGCCATGGAGTGAGACAGTGGAGAGGCGACGGAGAGAGGAGCAACGGCGTGATCAGGGTCGTCGTCGGACGGTCGAGAGGCAACCCCAGAAATTTTTTAGGGGGGGGCACACGGCATGGACGACGGGGCTGACGGAGGAAAAAAAGGGGCGGATTCAGAAGGCCACCAGGTTACGGATACACCGCCCTGTACGTCCTGTGCGGATGCCTCACACAGAGTGTGTGAGGGTAGGCATTCAGCCAGGACGGGTTGTGGCCGCTCTTCACTCCAGGTCTCCTATCCGTCTCCACAGCCCGGTTCGGCCTGTCCCTGCTCCACGCACCAAGCCTACGGTGTGCGTCGCCAGCCCAGTCCGGCCAGTCCCTGCTCCATGCACCAAGCCTACGGTGTGCGTCGCCAGCCCAGTCCGGCCTGTCCCTGCTCTACGCACCAAGCCTACGGTGTGCGTCGCCAGCCCAGCCCGGCCTGTCCCTGCTCTACGCACCAAGCCTACGGTGTGCGTCGCCAGCCCAGTCCGGCCTGTCCCTGCTCTACGCACCAAGCCTACGGTGTGCGTCGCCAGCCCAGTCCGGCCTGTCCCTGCTCCACGCACCAAGCCTACGGTGTGCGCCGCCAGCCCGGCCCGGCCTGTTCCTGCCACTCGCACCAAGTCTACGGTGCGCGTCGCCAGCCCGGCCCGGCCTGTTCCTGCCACTCGCACCAAGTCTACGGTGCGCGTCGCCAGCCCGGCCCGGCCTGTTCCTGCCACTCGCACCAAGTCTACGGTGCGCGTCGCCAGCCCGGCCCGGCCTGTTCCTGCCACTCGCACCAAGTCTACGGTGCGCGTCGCCAGCCCGGCCCGGCCTGTTCCTGCCACTCGCACCAAGTCTACGGTGCGCGTCGCCAGCCCGGCCCGGCCTGTTCCTGCCTCTCGCACCAAGTCTACGGTGCGCGTCGCCAGCCCGGCCCGGCCTGTTCCTGCTACTCGCACTAAGCCAGGGGTGCGAGACGTCAGCCTGGTAAGGCCCGTCCCTCCTCCACGCACCAAGCCAGGGGTGCGAGTCGTCAGCCTGGTAAGGCCCGTTCCTCCTCCACGCACCAAGCCAGGGGTGCGCGTCGTCAGCCTGGTAAGGCCCGTTCCTCCTCCACGCACCAAGCCAGGGGTGCGCGTCGTCAGTCCAGCACAACCCGTGCCTGGGTCACCGGTGCCTGGTAAGGTACCGGTCAACTGCTCCACTATGGAGCTGAAGCTAACCGCTCCTGCTAAGTCCAGTTCAGCTCCAGCCTGCGGGGCCAGACTGGACCAGGGGCGCTATGGGGGGTTTATTGGAGGGTGGTGGTCAAGGCCGGTGCCAGAACCGCCGCCGAGGAGGTATGCCCGCCCAGCCCTCCCCTGTTTTGTTCAGGTTGAGGCGCGGTCGCAGTCCGCGCCTTTAGGGGGGGGTACTGTCACACCCTGGCTCTGGGACTCTATATGTTGAGCCAGGGTGTGTTCATTCTATGTGTTTATTTCTATGTTGGTAATTCTGTGGTGTTTATGTCTATGTTGGCTAGAGTGACTCCCAATTAGAGGCAACGAGTGTCAGCTGTCGTTGGTTGTCTCTGATTGGGAGCCATATTTATACTGTCTATTTTCCCTTTGTGTTTGTGGGTTCTTGTTCCGTGTTCGGTCATTGTTACCGTGGACTTCACGAATCGTTTCTTGTTTTGTTGATTGTGTTCTATTATCACTAAAGATAATAAAGTTAAACATGTTCGTTCATCACGCTGCGCCTTGGTCTGTTAATTGTGACAATTGTCATCCATTGAGATGGGTGATAGTTTTTTTTATGCTTCTCACAGCTTCTCACATTTCCATCATACACTCAAACAACTAATTGTACTTAATTGAGACAGGTGCGAGTTTTATGTGTTTTGTACAGCTTTCATAATAAATTCTGAGCACTATTTTCCCTAGTTGTCTAAGAAGGACATGCAGAGAGCAGAGCGAAGCTGTGCTGTGCTTTGTGTTTGAACTTTATTTGGCTGAAGCTTTATAATCCACATACTGGAGCTTGTTTGCACAGTTTGGCTTTAATCAGTCCAACTCGGTGTTATTAATATTCTGTCTGAAGGGCATTGCTGTGTTTCCCAAGCAGGAGCTTCATCACTGCTCTATAGCCCAGTCCTGAACATTGACTGAGGCAAGGCTACCACAAACCTGTCACCGCACTGCACTGTCTGGAACATTCAACCAGTATACAATGACATTTGACTAAACTTTTTTTAACATCAGCCTACTGTAGCAGACCTGTGTCACATGCATTTCAAACACGTTAAAATATTTCTGCTGAGCTTGATTTGGTTTGCCTGATACAATGGAAACAATGGAATAGTCCCCAAAGTGCAAGCTCCAAGATAAATCAAGCGCACCTCAAATACTTTGAAGTATTTCACCTAGGGCCAGGTCTGACCCAGGTCTGGCATGCTTCAGTGATGTAGGTGTTCTACAGCAGTATTTTGAGAGATTGCATTTGCGGTAGAGTGCATGTCAGTGGAAGACCCTGACATTTACGGTATGTGAAATAATCAAACTTTCTGTGTGGCAATAACATCCATCATTCATGAATAACAGCTATATGTATGTATGTATGTGCGTATGTCTCGCGGACCTGGTCTCCATGTTTGTCTATATGTGTGGCGGTCTCCTGTCTCCCAGCGGGCTTGCTGGGGGAAGTTATAAAAGTCACACACAGGTCTCAGTGGGGGTTCAGCAAATGGGTCAGGGTGAGCACAGGCTTGTATGTGTGTGTGTGTAGGTCCGGCAGTGGGTGTGCATGCGCGTGCGTACCTTGTGTTTATCAATTTCTCTCCCCTCTCTGTGTTTGTGTGTATGCGCAAGTGTGCTACATATGTGTGTGCATAATATGTGTGTGCACTACATCTATGTTTGTGTCTGTGTGTGTGTGTGTGGGGTGCTCTTATCACAGCGGCCAGCAGCTGCAGCGTGGCAGATGCACTTATGTCCCTGAACAGATGGGGAGTCATGGGGGGGGGGATCAACTGGACTGGATTGGCTGCCCACTCCCTCTCCCACTCTCTCTACTAGCCCATGGGTCCCTGTTGGGCCCCACTCACGCTACCCCCGAGCCCTCCATTTGAGACCCCAGACTCCCTGGGGGCCGACCAGGCTGGCCCCTGACATGAAGCTGCCTGCGAGGGCCAATTTAGCTGGCAACTGTCGCTCTTTCGAATTACAGTACATTAATTAATCATGACACGTTATGTCATGGTGCCCTTGTTGACACACTGTACAGTTAATACAGTATCACAATCCAGATTCATGGGGCTTCTATGTAGCTGGTGTATGGCTACCTGGAAAAGGATGGCAATTATTTTTTACTTTGATGCTATTTCCTTCATTTCCTTCCAGACTTGTGAAAGCTCTGTGAGTGACGACATGGCGAAAAGGCACGGTAGTCGGAGCAAGCAGAGCAGGTGTGTCAGTACTATTTTGGATGAACATGCTTCGTGTATGTGGAAGTGCCACAGCAGGGGATCTTCATTCAGCTTCCTTTGATTATTTAATTCCCCCTTTTGACATAATAAGGTGTCTTATCTGAATTCTGGTACTGTACATCTACAGTATGAGATCTCCACTATGGCTCCGCCTCGAAAGAGTTGCTTACAGGCACATAGCAATATTATAGTCAAATCTGTGTCACTGAAAAGGTGCACTCAAATTAAGCTGGTCCAAGGTAACATATGCTAGCACAGTAAACACCAGCAAGAAGAGAGTGAACAAATCAATAAACAGACTGAATAGAGATGTCGCAGGAATTCTCATCTCACAGAAGATGAAAGTAGGGGTCAATACACCCTTGATGGGTGTTGAAGAGCTCTGTTCCAGATAATATGCACTCCTGCATAATTTTTTCCACATTTTAATTGGAAAGTACCATGGTATCAT
This sequence comes from Coregonus lavaretus, assembly GCF_964263955.1. Taxonomy (NCBI): domain Eukaryota; kingdom Metazoa; phylum Chordata; class Actinopteri; order Salmoniformes; family Salmonidae; genus Coregonus; species Coregonus lavaretus. Next base: position 37,921,382 of record NC_140016.1, on the reverse strand, counting down.
CCAATTGAACAAAATAATAGAGACGCAGAATGTCAATACCGTGCTTGATAGTTGAAAAAGCCCCAGACTTCCATTTAATGGCTGACTTAGCTGAGAAACCCTGTGACTTCACATTACTCTCGAGTGGGAAGTCGAGATTTCCAGCCTCCATTAGAATACCTCATTGGGAAATTATTTTGTCTGAAGTTTCTCAAGTAATGAATTGCTTAATCTACATCTGTTGACTTTGAACTATTCCTGCTTTTTTTTTAAAGGCTGTGGCTCAAACTCAATTAATCTTTCCGCGATTCGTCCATCGCCAGTGCTTGCAGTGTTTATATTTAGGTGCGGGAACGATATACAGTACCAGTCAAAAGTTTAGACACCTACTCATTCTTTATTTTTACTATTTTCTATATTGTAGAATAATAGTGAAGACATCAAAACTATTAAATAACACATATGGTGTCACGCCCTGGCTCTGGGGACTCTGAAATGTTGAGCCAGGGTGTGTAGTTTCTGTGATATATTTTCTATGTTGATGTGCTAGATCGTTTAGATCTATGTTGGCCAGGGTGGTTCCCAATCAGAGGCAGCTGTATCTCGTTGTCTCTGATTGGGGACCATACTTAGGCAGCCTGTTTGGCACTAGTCGGTGTGGGATCTTGTTCCGTAAAGGTTTGTTTTGTGTAACCTAGGACTTCACGTATCGTTTGTTTGTTGTTTTGTGTCATGTTAAGTACTTAATAAAATGTACGCTTATCACGCTGCGCCTTGGTCCGTATCTTCCGTTAACGATCGTGACATATGGAATCATGTAGTAACCAAAAAAGTGTTAACCTCTACGGGATCGGTGTTCTGTATACGGGACGGTTGAGCTAACGTGCGCTAATGTGATTAGCATGACTGTTGTAAGTAACAGCAAACTTTCCAGGACATAGACATGTCTTATATGGGCAGAAAGCTTAAATTCTTGTTAATCTAACTGGACTGTCCAATTTACAGTAGCTATTGAGGAGAGTGCACAAAAACAACAAAAATGATCACGGCAACTGGTTTGATACATTCACCTCTGAAGGCAAATAATGTACTTACATTCAGCAATCATGCTCTGATTTGTCATCCTGAGGGTCCCAGAGATAAAATGTAGCATAGTTTGTTTGATAAAATCCATTTTTATATTCAAATGTAGGAACTGGGTTCTACAGTTTGAACCCTTGCGGTATCTGGCTCCACACCCACCCTGCCCGGCCATCTAGATGTGTGAAAGTTAGTGTATAATCTAATGATCCATCATGTATGACATTCCTTGGAGTGTGTAAACTTACATTTTGTATTACCATATGATTTTTGTATGTTCTCTATAGTTATGTACTTGAAAATGTATCAATTGACCAATTCAGCACATTTGGGCAGACTTGATACAAGATAGTCCAATATTGCAATGCTTCACTGGATCAATCTGAAACTTTGCACACACACTGCTGGTTACTAGTGGCCAAAATCTAAATTGCGCCTGAACTGCAAAATAATATTGTGGCCTTTCTCTTGCATTTCAAAGATGATAAAGAAAATAATGTATTATCTTTTACCAGATCTAATGTGTTATATTCTCCTACATTAATTTCACATTTCCACAGTGTATCCTTTCAAATGGTATCAATAATATGCATTTCTTTGCTTCAGGTCCTGAGCTACAGGCAGTTAGATTTGGGTATGTCATTTTAGGCGAAAATTGAAAAAATTGGTTAATTTGTGGAATTTCTTTCCTTCTTAAGGCATTTGAGCCAATCAGTTGCGTAAGATAGGGGTGGTATACAGATGATAGCCATATTTGGTAAAAGACCAAGTCCATATTATGGCAAGAACAGCTCAAATAAGCAAAGAGAAACGACAGTCCATCATTACTTTAAGACATGAAAGTCAGTCAATACGGATCATTTCAAGAACTTCGAAAGTTTCTTCAAGTGCAGTCGCAAAAACCATCAACCACTACAGGAAAGGAAGACCCAGAGTTACCTCTGCTGCAGAGGATACATTCATTAGACTTAACAGCCTCAGAAATTCACAGAGTTCAAGTAACAGACACATCTCAACATCAACTGCTCAGAGGAGACTGTGTGAATCAGGCCTTCATGGTCGAATTGCTGCAAAGAAACAACTACTAAAGGATACCAATAAGAAGAAGAGACTTGCTTGGGCCAAGAAACACGAGCAATGGACATTAGACAGGTGGAAATCTGTCCTTTAGTCTGATGAGTCCAAATTTGAGATTTTTGGTTCCAACCGCCGTGTCTTTGTGAGACGCAGACTAGGTGAACGGATGAGCTCTGCATGTGTGGTTCCCACTGTGAAGCATGGAGGAGGAGGTGTGAGGTGCTTTGCTGGTGATACTGTTAGTGATTTATTTAGAATTCAAGGCACACTTAACCAGCATGGCTACCACAGCATTCTGCGGCGATATGCCATACAATCTAGTTTTCGCTTAGTGGGACTATCGTCTGTTTTTCAAGAGGACACCTCCAGGCTGTGTAAGGGCTATTTGACAAAGAAGGAGAGTGATGGAGTGCTGCATCAGATGACCTGGCCTCCACAATCACCTGACCTCAACCAAATTGAGATGGTTTGGGATGAGTTGGACCGCAGAGTGAAGGAAAAACAGCCAACAACTGCTCAGCATATCCAAGATGGCGTAGCAGTGCATTCGTGTTTTCTATAGTGTCCTCATGTAAATAGCCTGTTTTTTGTATTTTTTATATATATATTCGTATATATTTCTCAATCTCACTTTCCATCCGTCAACTACATATACTTTCCTGCAACCCTTCTCACCCAATGTGGAACGGATTCTATTATTTATTTTTATTCAGAACCTCTGGCTGAAACTAGCCAGCTAGCCAGCTAACTAGCTACTTGCTATTAGCCACCGTTAGCGGTCTTCAACATTGTCCGTGGCCTGCACTACCTACCAGCCAGCTCTAGCCTGGACAATTATCGGCCAGTCTGCACAGTCTGCACATTGTGCTATCGAGCCAGAGCATATCAGATTTTCTGCCGGAATCACTGGACCTTAACTCTGGATCATCGCAACTAGCTAGCTGCAACCGAGTGGCTGTTGTTGTTGTTGGCTAATCACCACTGTCCGAAGCTAGCCCCAGTTAGCCTTGAGCTAGCCTCGAGCCAGGCCCATCTCCCCCGGCTATCTACCTCTCTGTCAACTGGACGGGACCTCCTAGTGTTGACACGGCGCCCCACTGATCCATCACGACTGGGCTGCCGACATAATTGTCTGATGTGGTTTCAACAGGCTTCCCGTTGCGACGACCACGAAGATCAATCTGCTAAACCCGGCCTGCTAGCACACACAATAAACAACCGTGCCTCCTGCTCGCCTGTGCTTTAGCAGCCTACGATATGCTCCCGGACTTACTTAGTGCTGTTCACTGGACCTTTTGATCACTCAGCTACACAGCTAATGCCTGCTGGACTGTTCCTTTACACGGTACCCCATCCTGTTTATCTGTTTAGCCTCAGCCCAAACTTTCGTCACCATTACCAGTTGTTGTCTTAGCCCTCTCGAATAACACCTGTGATTGTGTTTTGCCTCTCTCCCATGTCAATATGCCTAGCCATTTGCTGTTTGGGTTAGTTCTTATTATACAATTTCACTGTAGAGCCCCTAGTTCAGCTCAACCAGCCTCAGAGAGCTCCTTTGTCCCACCCCCCATACACGCAGAGACCGGCTCAATCGGTACCTCCAGTGATGCTATCTCTTTCATAGTTACCCAATGCTTAGGTGTACCTCCACTGTACTCATATCCTTCCATATTCTTGTCTGTACATAATGCCCTGAAACTATTCTACAACGCCCGGAAATCTGCCCCTGTTCTCTGTACCCAACGCACTAGAAGACCAGTTCTTAAAGCCTTTAGCCATATACTTATTCTATTCCTCCTCTGTTCCTCTGGTGATGAAGAGGTTAACCCAGGCCCTGTAGCCCCCAGTATGACTCCTACCCCCCAGGCGCTATCATTTGTTGACTTCTGTAACCGTAAAAGCCTTGGTTTCTTGCATGTTAACATCAGAAGTCTCCTCCCCAAGTTTGAGTTATTCACTGCGTTAGCACACTCTGCCAACCCTGATGTTCTAGCAGTGTCTGAATCTTGGCTTAAGAAGGCCACCAAAAATGCAGAAATGTCCAAATCCCGAACTACAACATTTTCCGTCTAGATAGAACTGCCAAAGGGGGCGGAGTTGCAATCTACTGTAGAGATAGCCTGCAGAGCTCTATCATACTATCCAGGTCTGTGCCCAAACAGTTTGAGCTTCTACTTCTAAAAATCCACCTTTCCAGAAATAAGTCTCTCACTGTTGCCGCTTGCTACAGACCTCCCTCAGCCCCCAGTTGTGCCCTGGAAACCATATGTGAATTGCTTGCCCCCCATCTATCCTCAGAGTTCGTACTGCTTGGTGATATAACATCCCGGCCGTCCTACAATCTAAACTAGATGCCCTCAATCTCACACAAATCATCAAGGAACCTACCAGTTACAACCCTAAATCCATAAACATGGGCACCCTCATACATATCATCCTGACTAATTTACCCTCTAAATACATCTCCGCTGTCTTCAACCAGGATCTCAGCGATCACTGCCTCATTGCCTGCGTCCGTAATGGGTCCACGGTCAAACGACCACCCCTCATCACTGTCAGACTCTACCTAAAACACTTCAGCAAGCAGGCCTTTCTAATTGACCTGGCCCGGGTATCCTGGATGGATATTGACCTCATTCCGTCAGTAGAGGATGCCTGGATGTTCTTTAAAAGTGCTTTCCTCTCCATCTTAAATCAGCATGCCTCATTCAAAAAATTCAGAACTAAGAACAGATAAAGCCCCTGGTTCACCCCAGCCTTGACTGCCTTTGACCAGCACAAAAACATCCTGTGGCGTACTGCATTAGCATTGAACAGCCCCCGTGATATGCAACTTTTCAGGGAAGTCAGGAACCAATATACACAAGCAGTTAGGAAAGCAACGGCTAGCTTTTTCAAACAGAAATTTGCATCCAGTAGCATTAACTCCAAAAGGTTTTGGGACACTGTAAAGTCCATGGAGAATAAGAGCACCTCCTCCCAGCTGCCCACTGCACTGAGGCTAGGAAACACTGTAACCATCGATAAATCTACGATAATCGATAATTTCAATAAGCATTCTGCTACAGGTGGCCATTCTTTCCACCTGGCTACCCTTACCCCGGCCACCAGCTCTGCACCCTCTGCTGCAACTTTCCCATGCCCCCCGCTTCTCTTTCACCTAAATTCAGATAGCTGATGTCCTGAAAGAGCTGCTAAATCTGGACCCCTACAAATCAGCTGGGCTTGTCACGTTCGTTCATAGACGGGTCAGACCAAAGCGCAGCGTGATATGCATACATGTTTATTTGAACCGAATAAACAATGACGAAAACAACAAACTAACGCCACGTGAAGTCCAAGGTACACAAACAACATACCTCACACGGAACAAGATCCCACAACCCACAAAAGTATGGTCCCCAATCAGAGACAACGAGCGACAGCTGCCTCTGATTGGGAACAACACCGGCCAACATAGATCTAGACATACTAGATCTAAACATAGAAAATATAACATAGAAAATCACAACAAGGAATATACACACCCTGACTCAACATATAAGCGTCCTCTGAGTCAGGACGTGACAGTACCCCCCCCCCCAAAGGTGCGGACTACGACCGCACAACATAAACATAACAGGGTAGGGGCCGGGTGGGCATTCCGCCTCGGAGGCGGATCCGGCTCAGGGCGTGACGACCTCTCACTCTTCGCCTCCCTGTTGCGCTCCTGGTCTCGGCGCGTTGCTTCACCTCTCCTTCCTCCCACTATACTCCAAGCCCTGTCTGGACCCTGGTGTGGGAGACCCCGAACCTGGAGAGGGGCTGACGTCAGGTTCTGGACTGGAGCCGCTGACCGGAGCTGGACTGAGCACCGGTGGAGCGGACTGCTCTGGCTCCGGAGTGGAGCCGCTGACCGGATCTGGACTTGACCCCGGTGGAGCGGACTGCTCTGGCTCTGGAGTGGAGCAGCTGACTGGAGCTGGATCAGGCACCGGTGGAGCGGACTGCTTTGGCTCCGGAGTGGAGCCGCTGACCGGAGCTGGACTGGACCCCGGTGAAGCGGACTGCTCTGGCTCCGGAGTAGAGCAGCTGACCGGTGCCGAACCAGGCACTGGTGGAACAGTGCGAGGGGAAGGAACAGGCCGGACCGGGCTGGCGACGCGCACCACTGGCTTGGTGCGAGGGGCAGGAACAGGCCGGACCGGGCTGGCGACGCGCACCACTGGCTTGGTGCGAGGGGCAGGAACAGGCCGGACCGGGCTGGCGACGCGCACCACTGACTTGGTGCGAGGGGAAGGAACAGGCCGGACCGGGCTGGCGACGCGCACCACTGGCTTGGTGCGAGGGGCAGGAACAGGCCGGGCCGGGCTGGCGACGCGCACCACTGGCTTGTTGCGAGGGACAGGACAGGCCGGACCGGGCTGGCGACGCGCACCACTGGCTTGGTGCGAGGGGCAGGAACAGGCCGGGCCGGGCTGGCGACGCGCACCACTGGCTTGGTGCGAGGGGCAGGTACAGGCCGGGCTGGGCTGGCGACGCGCACCACTGGCTTGGTGCGAGGAGCAGGAACAGGAAGGGCTGGCGACGCGCACCACTGGCTTAGTAAGAGGGGCAGGAACAGGCCGGGCCGGGCCGTACTGGCGACGTGTACCACTGGCTTGGTGCGAGGAACAGGGACAGGCCGGACCGGGCTGGTGACGCGCACACTGGCTTGGTGTGAGGTGCAGGAACAGGCCGGGCCGGGCTGGCGACGCGCACCACTAGCTTGGTGCGAGGGGCAGGAACAGGCCGGGCCGGGCTGGCGACGCGCACCACTGGCTTGGTGCGAGGGGCAGGAACAGGCCGGGCTGGCGACGCGCACCACTGGCTTGGTGCGAGGGGCAGGAACAGGCCGGGCCGGGCTGGCGACGCGCATCACTGGCTTGGTGCGAGGGACAGGAACAGGCCGGACCGGGCTGGCGACGCGCACCACTGTTTTGGTGCGAGGGGCAGGAACAGGCCGGACCGGGCTGGCGACGCGCACCACTGCCTTAGTGCGGGGAGCAGGAACGGGCCGGACCGGACTGGCGACACGCACCACTTTCTTGCCTCTACACTTTCCTTCTCCCTTTTAGCCTCCTGTAGCCTCGTCATCCACCCCGTGTGCCCCCCCCAAAAATGTTCTTGGGGTTGCCTCTCGGGTCTCCGTCGTCGGCACGGTTGGCGCCATTTCTCCTCTCCTGCCTGGGCATCTACCTTCGCCCATGGCCCTTTCCTTCTGTCACGTTCGTTCATAGACGGGTCAGACCAAGGCGCAGCGTGATATGCATACATGTTTATTTGAACCGAATAAACAACGACAAAAACAACAAACTAACGACACGTGAAGTCCAAGGTACACAAACAACATACCTCACACGGAACAAGATCCCACAACCCTCTAGTGCCAATAGGCTGCCTAAGTATGGTCCCCAATCAGAGAGAACGAGCGACAGCTGCCTCTGATTGGGAACCACACCGGCCAACATAGATCTAGACATACTAGATCTAAACATAGAATATACAACATAGAAAATCACAACAAGGAATATACACACCCTGACTCAACATATAAGCGTCCTCTGAGTCAGGGCGTGACAGGGCTAGACAATCTGGACCCTTTCTTTCTAAAATTAGCCGCCGAAATTGTCGCAACCCCTATTACTAGCCTGTTCAACCTCTCTTTCGTATCGTCTGAGATCCCCGGAGATTGGAAAGCTGCCGCTGTAATCCCCCTCTTCAAAAGGGGTGACACTCTAGATCCAAACTGTTACAGACCTATATCCATCCTGCCCTGCCTTTCGAAAGTATTTGAAAGCCAAGTTAACAAACAGATCACCGACCATTTCGAATCCTACCGTACCTTCTCCGCTATGCAATCTGGTTTCCGAGCTGGTCATGGGTGCACCTCAGCCACGCTCAAGGTCCTAAACAATATAATAACCGTGATCGATAAAAGACAGTACTGTGCAGCCGTCTTCATCGACCTGGCCAAGGCTTTTGACTGTCAATCACCGCATTCTTATTGGCAGACTAAATAGCCTTAGGATTTTCAAATGATTACCTCGCCTGGTTCACCAACTACTTCTCAGATAGAGTTCAATGTGTCAAATCGGAGGGCCTGTTGTCTGGACCTCTGGCAGTCTCTATGGGGGTGCCACAGGGTTCAATTCTCGGGCTGACTCTATTCTCTGTGTATATCAATGATGTTGCTCTTGCTGTGACTCTCAGATCCACCTCTACGCAGACAACACCATTTTGTATACATCTGGCCCTTCATTGGACACTGTGTTAACAAACCTCCAATTGAGCTTCAATGCCATACGACACTCCTTCCGTGGTCTCCAACTGCTTTAGTAAAACTATATGCATGCTCTTCAATCGAACGCTGCTTGCACCCGCCCGCCCGACTAGAATCACTACTCTCGGCGGGTCTAACTTAGAATATGTGGACAACTACAAATACCTAGGTGTCTGGTTAGACAGTAAACTCTCCTTCCAGATTCACATTAAGCATCTCCAATCCAAAGTTAAATCTAGAAACTGCTTCCTATTTCGCAACAAAGCCTCCTTCACTCATGCTGCTAAACATGCCCTCGTAAAACTGACTATCCTACCGATCCTTGACTTCGGCGATGTCATTTACAAAATAGCTTCCAACACTCTACTCAGCAAATTGGGTGTAGTCTATCACAGTGCCATCCGTTTTGTCACCAAAGCCCCATATACTACCATTGTGACCTGTACGCTCTCGTTGGCTGGCCCTCACTACATATTAGTCGCCAAACCCACTGGCTCCAGGTCATCTATAAATCACTTCTGGGCAAATCCCCGCCTTATCTTAGATCAAAGGTCACCATAGCAACACCCACCTGTAGTATGCGTTCCAGCAGGTATATCTCACTGGTCATCCCCAAAGCCAACACCTCCTTTGGCCGCCATTCCTTCCAGTTCTCTGCTGCAAATGACTGGAACGAACTGCAAAAATCTCTGAAGCTGGAGACACTTATCGCCCTCACTAACTTTAAGCATCAGTTGTCAGAGCAGCTTACCGATCACTGCACCTGTACACAGCCCATCTATAATTAGCCCACCCAACTACCTCACCCCCATATTGTTATTTACATTGTTATTTATTTTGCTCATTTGCACCCCAGTATCTCTATTTGCACATCATCTTCTGCACATCTATCACTCCAGTGTTAATACTAAATTGTAATTATTTTGCACTATGGCGTATTTATTGCCTAACCTCCATAACTTACTACATTTGCACACACTGTATATAGATTTTCTATTGTGTTATTGACTGTACGGTTTGTTTATTCCATATGTAACTCTGTGTTGTTGTTTTTAATCGCACTGCTTTGCTTTATCTTGGCCAGGTCGCAGTTCTAAATGAGAACTTGTTCTCAACTTACTTACCTGGTTAAATAAAGGTGAAATAAAAAATATATATGTGGGAACTCCTTCAAGACTGTTAGAAAAGCATTCCAGGTGAAGCTGGTTGAGAGAATGCCAAGAGTGTGCAAAGCTGTCATCAAGGCAAACTGTGGCTACTTTGAAGAATCTATTATATAAAATATATTTTGATTTGTTTAACACTTTTTTAGTTAATACATGATTGCATATGTGTTATTTCATAGTTTTGATGTCTTCGCAATTATTCTACAATGTAGAAAATAGTAAAAATAAAGAAAAACCCTAGAATGAGTAGGTGTGTCCAAACATTTGACTGTTATTGTATATATTAGCTAATTCTTAAACCAACATTCTATAAGAGGTGCTGGACCTCAAGCAGTAGAAAATGTGAGGTTCTGGGACTCAGTACGGGTGTGTTCCAGCTGAATTCAAGTACTGTTGATCGCATATATGCTACCGTTCAAAAGTTTGGGGGCAATTTTTTTGTCCATTAAAATAACATAAACTTGATCAGAAATATAGTGTAGACATTGTTAATGTTGGAAATGGCTATTGTAGATGGAAATGGCTGATTTTTAATGGAATATCTACATAGGCATTAAGAGGCCCATTATCAGCAACCATCAGTCCTATGTTCCAATGGCACGTTGTGTTTGCTAATCCAAGTTTATCATTTTAAAAGGCTAATTGATCATTAGAAAACCCTTTTGCAATTATGTTAGCACAGCTGAAAACTGTTGTGCTGATTAAAGAAGCAATAAAACTTGCCTTCTTGAGACGAGTTGAGTATCTGGAGCATCAGCAATTTTGGGTTCGATTACAGGCTCAAAATGGCCAGAAACAAATAACTTTCTTCTGAAACTCGTCAGTATATTCTTGTTCTGAGAAATTGCCAAGAAACTGAAGATCTCGTACAACGCTGTGTACTACTCCCTTCACAGACCAGCGCAAACTGTCTCTAACCAGAATAGAAAGAGGAGTTAGAGGCCCCAGTGCAACTGAGCAAGAGGACAAATACATTAGAGTGTCTAGTTTGAGAAACAGGTGCCTCACAGGTCCTCAACTGGCAGCTTCATTAAATAGTACCCGCAAAACATCAGTTTCAACGTCAACAGTGAAGAGGCGACTCTGTGATGCTGACCTTCTAGGCAGAGTTGCAAAGAAAAAGCCATATCTCAGACCACCCCATCTTTTAAGCTTTTATTTTTATTGGCCAGTCTGAGATATGGCTTTTGGGGAGTCTCCCACATGGCTTTTGGCGTACACAAAATGTTTGCTTATTTTTTTCTTTAAGCAATGGCTTTTTCTGGCCACTCTTCCGTAAAGCCCAGCTCTGTGGAGTGTACGGCTTAAAGTGGTCCTATGGACAGATACTCCAATCTCCGCTGTGGAGCTTTGCAGCTCCTTCAAGGTTATCTTTGGTCTCTTTTTTTGCCTCTCTGATTAATGCCCTCCTTGCCTGGTCCGTGAGTTTTGGTGGGCGGTCCTCTCTTGGCAGGTTTGTTGTGGTGCCATATTCTTTCCATTATTTAATAATGGATTTAATGGTGCTCCGTGGGATGTTCAAAGTTTCTGATATTTTTTTATAACCCAACCCTGATCTGTACTTCTCCACAACTTTGTCCCTGACCTGTTTGGAGAGCTCCTTGGTCTTCATGGTGCCGCTTGCTTGGTGGTGTTGCAGACTCTGGGCCTTTCAGAACAGGTGTATATATACTGAGATCATTTGACAGATCATGTGACACTTAAATGAAGTCCAACTGTGTGCAATCTAACTAATTATGTGACTTCTGAAGGTAATTGGTTGTATCAGATCTTATTTAGGGGCTTCATAGCAAAGGGGGTGAATATATATGCACGCAACACTTTTCCATTATATATTTTTTAGAATTTCTTGAAAAAAAGTACTTAATTTTTTTCATTTCACTTCACCAATTTGGACTATTTTGTGTATGTCCATTAGATGAAATCCAAATAAAAATCAATTTAAATTACAGATTGTAATGCAACAAAATAGGAAAAACGCCATGGGTGATGAATACTTTTGCAAGGCACCGTAGATATTCCATTAAAAATCAGCCGTTTCCAGCTACAATAGCCATTTACAACATTAACAATGTCTTTCTGATCAATTTGATGTTATTTTAATGGACAAAGAAATTGCTTTTGAACGGTAGTGTATCTCCTCGCCTCCTGTATTGAAGGAGAAGGTCCCAGGTCCCTCCCCTTTGTCACGGTTTCGGCCGAGGCTGCCTCTCTCCCTTGTTCGGGCAGGCTTCGGCGTTCGTTGTCTCCGGAATACTAGCTGCCACCGTTGTATGTTTCATGTTCGTTTGCTTTTGTCTGTTTGTTGTCACACCTGTTCTCGTTTAGCGTAATTAGTGTCCTATAAGTTTCTCGTTGTGTTTGTCTAGTGTTGTGTGTTATTGGATTTTGTCTGTCATGTGTTGGGCTTATTTTCGCCCTTTCGCTCGGTTGAGCTTTCCTCCACTGCGTTGGAGCGTTACGCACCTGTTAGTGCGCTTGTTGCTATTTCGCCTTTGTGCGTATTTTTGCCTTCGGGCAAGTGTTGACATTTTTCCTGTTTGGAGAGCTACTAAAGTTGTTTGGACTATCCTTCGGTGTTCTGCGTTTGATTCCACCACTACACCCACCTACAGCACGCGTGACACCCTTGGACCTTCATGTCCAATGAGTTTTGAGATGGAGGTGAGGAGAGAAAATGCAAGGTATCGAGGAAATATTAATTGAGAAACGTCTTGACCCAAAATGAGACATTCTGAACACAACATGCTGGTGTGATGAGTGTACGGAGATGTCAGTTCGCATCCACTTCTGATCCCCTGGATGTCTTTGCTCGGTCAGTATTGTTATGAGGGGGAGCTATGCCGACTGGAGTGGGCATAGTATGTTGCCCAGGAGGAAGACTCTGGATGTGCAAAGATATGGGCTGGGTGTTAACCTGTTGGCTCTCTCCTCGCCTCCTCAAAACTCATTGGAGGAGAAGGTCAGAGGGGAGGGACCTCTGGCTTTCTCATCCAATGGGTTTTGAGAAGGAGGCGAGGAGAGAGGACGCTAGGAGTATGCAATTGACATTCTTCATCTGTCTCTCACCCTCTTCTACATTCTGAGACAGACACCAATCACTGCAGAGTATTTCTGCACGTGTGGCTCCAGCTGCAAGCAAAAGCTAGCACCTGTCTGAAATGTAAAGAGCCTGGTTTAGCTAAACAGATATGTGTGCTCTACCTAACTAGAGCCAGAATGACATTGTACAACACAATGAAAGCAACTGCCTTGATATCAACTCATTACTTACTAAAAAGTAAGTAGCCTTGCACGAGCCTTGGCGTGTGCGAGCCGTAACGGCTCATAGGAGCATCTCCTGTTTCTGTAGCGTGAGGCAGCTTGATGTACAGGTACACCCCCTGGAAAGGACACCAGTCTATTACTTAGTAAGCCTAATGTTAAAGATGATAGTGAAAATCCAGTATCTTTCCGGTCCTCAAAGGCAACCATTTCTGATCGTATTTGATTATGTTGTATCCTGATCAGATTGTTTCTTCGTTTTCCAGATTTGTGCAGTTTACAAACGCTTTTTGCTTGTCGATGTTTTGTCAATCTCAATTAGAAATACCTGTATGTGTTTTAAATTGTATGACTCCTATTTCCGATTGTGATCCGCAGCCAAGGTAAATTCAGGTGGTGTGAACTTTTGTTAGAATACATGCAGGGTGAAATTAGCAATCAAAACACACAGAACAGGCAATCAGTGGAGTACCTTAGACAATCAGCCACTGATATTAGTCATTAAGCGCTTTAGCAACACAGATCCCGCTTTAGGCTACTGCTGTTTACTCAGATACCCAGGCTACAATCTAATTTCCATGCTCTCTTATTCAAAGTCAAAACCTTAATTAACATTTATCTTATTACAAAAGGAGGAAGAAACAGAGGGGGACAGTGTAGGTGCTCTTGCCTATGGCTGACTCATTGGCTGTGTTTACACAGGCAGCCCAATTCTGATCTTTTGCCTAATTATGGGCAAAAGAGCTGATCTGATTGGTCAAAAGACCAATTAGTGATTAAAAAAAAAAAACAGAATTGGGCTGCCTATGTAAACACAGCCATATGAATAAAAAAAAACTTGGGCTCTGTTTCAGTTGCTTGAACGTCCATCCTCTCCTTTCCTCCTCCCCCTTATCTCCTCTGACTGGAAAATAGGTAAAAACAATATAATGGAAGCTCTTTCACCTGGTCAGTTCTTTCAGATCGGAATGTTGAAGGAGAGAAGGCAAAGAGAGGACTGATTGGGACACAGCCATGGAGCTGTTAGTGGAGAAAACAAAGCCGTTGCTAGACTGCCCCCTTCTGTTAAGAAAGTACACTGCTGACTTACTCCAACAAACTATTGTATTCAATGGCATGCTTGAGTCAGTCTATATGACATTTTTATCCAGTTCAGAAAGATTCGTCTTTCTTTTGTCACTTATACTGAACAAAAATATAAACGCAACATGCAACAATTTCAAAGATATTACTGAGTTCCTATAAGGAAATCAGTAAATTGAAATAAATAAAATGGCCCTAATCTATGGATTTCACATGACTGGGAATACAGATATGCATCTGTTAAAAAAAGGTAGGGACATGGATCAGAAAACCAGTCAGTATCTGGTATGACCACCATTTGTGACCGACTGGCTCGATTCGGTCTTATGTAGCAAAATCAGAAAGTGTTTTTTACATTGGATAAAAGCAGAGACTCAGAGCTAGAAAATTGTATATCATACACTACAGTTGATGATCAATAGGAAAGGCTTATACTATGGGTGTGTCAGTACATTTAATCTGGAGTGCCACAGTACATTTAATCTGGAGTGCCAGAGTGTGCTCTGGGCATTCGTAAACCCAGAGCGTTGTCAGATTGGCCATTCGTAAATTCAGAGCGTTTTGCTCTCGGCGCGTTCAGAGAACACACTGGGCGCTCTGGCCGAAAAGTAGGGTTGATCTGAGTGTTCTGACCTAACAACAGCAGTCAAGCACCCAAGCTAACTGGCTAACGTTGGCTAGCTTGCAAGCTACTTCCAGACACAAATGAGAGAACAGCTCACTCTGACCATTTTACTCACCCTAGCAGAGCTGGTTAGGCTGTTTTTATGTTATCTAGAACGTTGGTGACTGCAACTGTGCTGCTGGCAACAATTTAATTACGCTTTTTTCCCAATATTTACTGACACCTGCCGTATTCAACGGGTGTTGAGTGTTCGTAAATTCGTCAGTTATTCTGCGCTCTGGCACACTCAGACGAGAGTGCTCTGAAATCAGAGTAGATAGCCAGAGCGAATTTATCAGCTATGACAGTTGTCGCAGTGACATCATAAACATTCTATTAAAATAGTTACTTGCAAAGCGGAGTCTTTGGTTTAAACATGTAGCTAGCTAGCTAAACAATGAACCATAATCCCAACTCATAACGTTACTACCCTGCATGAATCTGCAGGTAGCTAACCAACCAGGTTCAATGTTAGCTAGCTAACATTAGGCTATAACTAGCAATGCAAATGGCTCTGAGATACGAATAATATTACTACACAGATCATACACGTAACGTTAGCAAGCTAGCCAGCCAGCTAATGTTAGCTAGCTAGCTAACAGTGCACTTTAACTTGAAATGAAAACAACTTTCTGACAAAATTAGAAATGTGTAATATCTGAAAATGTAGCTACCCGAAAATGTAGCTACCCGTATACATGGATGGACGCTTCTCCCTCTGTGTCACGGATGCCATGGTTGCCCTTAGTTTGAAGATGTAATCCGGAGACAGGTGTTTTATTATTATTATTATTATTATTATTTGTACCTTTATTTAACTAGGCAAGTCAGTTAAGAACAAATTCTTATTTACAATGACGGCCTACACCGGCCAAAACCGGACGACGCGGGGCCAAATTGTGCGCTGCCCTATGGGACTCCCAATCACGGCCGGTTGTGATACAGCCTTCTGTGTGTTTTCTTTTCGACTCCGTCTACATATTTGCAATCAAACGCCAGAATTTTCTCCATCTCCTTAGCTATCATACTCTAATTCCACTGATTTCAAAACTCTGTCCTCCAGAAAGTGGAGAGCAACTCTTATGCAGTTCTACTATTTGATATCTTTAAAAAAAAGCGGTGTTAGAAAGGATTAACTACACATACTGACCAGCTTATACACTGCTCATAAAAATAAAGGGAACACTAAAATAACACATCCTAGATCTGAATGAATTAAATAATATTATTAAATACTTTTTTCTTTACATAGTTGAATGTGCTGACAACAAAATCACACAAAGATTATCAATGGAAATCAAATGTATCAACCCATGGAGGTCTGGATTTGGAGTCACCCTCAAAATTAAAGTGGAAAACCACACTACAGGCTCATCCAACTTTGATGTAATGTCCTTAAAACAAGTCAAAATGAGGCTCAGAAGTGTGTGTGGCCTCCACGTGCCTGTATGACCTCCCTACAACGCCTGGGCATGCTCCTGATGAGGTGGCGGATGGTCTCCTGAGGGATCTCCTCCCAGACCTGGACTAAAGCATCTGCCAACTCCTGGACAGTCTGTGGTGCAACGTGGCGTTGGTGGATGGAGCGAGACATGATGTCCCAGATGTGCTCAATTGGATTCAGGTCTGGGGAACGGCCGGGCCAGTCCATAGCATCAATACCTTCCTCTTGCAGGAACTGCTGACACACTCCAGCCACATGAGGTCTAGCATTGTCTTGCATTAGGAGGAACCCAGGGCCAACCGCACCAGCATATGGTCTCACAAGGGGTCTGAGGATCTCATCTCGGTACCTAATGGCAGTCAGGCTACCTCTGGCGAGCACATGGAGGGCTGTGCGGCCCCCCTAAGAAATGCCACCCCACACCATGACTGACCCACCGCCAAACCGGTCATGCTGGAGGATGTTGCAGGCAGCAGAATGTGTTCCCACTCCTCTTCAATGGCTGTGCGAAGTTGTTGGATATTGGGGGAACTGGAACCAGCTGTCGTACACATCGATCCAGAGCATCCCAAACATGTTCAATGGGTGACATACTCTGGTGAGTATGCAGGGCATGGAAGAACTGGGAAATTTTTTAGCATCCAGGAATTGTGTACAGATCCTTGTGACATGGGGCCGTGCATTATCATGCTGAAATATGAGGTGATGGCTGCAGATGAATGGCACAACAATGGGCCTTAGGATCTCGACACGGTATCTCTGTGCATTCAAATTGTTATTGTGGTGTATTGGAAACATTATTATTCAGAATAACCAATTATATTTATTCCAAAGAGGGTTATGATTTGAATGAACAAATAGTAAATTGGGTTACTGCCCTTCAACGAGTGTGATTGGCTAATGAGAGGCCAGGGGGTCACCTGGGAAGGCAGTAGGGTAAGTAGGGCTGAAGCAGCAAATAGTGATGTCTATCTGTGTTACCTGTGTGAATGTGAAATAAACATATTCTGTTGTTTTACAAATTAGCGAAGTCTCGGAGTCATCAGTAAAGAACCCAGCATCTAAGATGCAACAACTGGCGATGAGGATGAGATGAATTCTGAGGTAGAATCCTTAGTTTGCTAACGACCAACCGAGCGAACTAGCTGCGCGGCTAGTTGGAATCTGCATCAGCGCGAACGGACTAACGAGAGCCATGGCATTGTTCAGTAGTGAGACCGGTTTGTGCTTCAATGAAGCTAACAAGATTTTCAGTACATATGAGGAACGGTTTTCAATTAGATATAAGACAACTGGAGAAGAGCTGTGTTTCTATTGGCTGTGGGTTCAAATACTTTTACACTGCTGAAAGACTTGGTAGCACCGAAGAAACCTGGTGAGGCTAGCTTCGAGGAGCTAATGAAAGCTCCAAGAGACTTTTATGCAAATCAAACACATTTTATTTGTCAAATGCGCCGAATACAACAGGTGTAGACCTTACCATGAAATGCTTACTTACAAGCCCTTAACCAACAATGCAGTTCAAGAAACTGAGTTTAAAAAATATTTACTAAATAAAATAAAATAAAAAATAATAGTAACACAATAAAATAATAATAACGAGGCTATCTACAGGGAGTACCGGTACCGAGTCAATGTGCGGGGGTACAGGTTAGTCGAGGTAATTTGTACATGTAGTTATGGGTAAAGTGACTATGCATAGATAATAAACAGCGAGTAGCAGCAGTGTAAATACAAAAAGGGGGGGGGGGGGGTGTCAATGTAAATAGTCCGGGTGGCCATTTGATTAATTGTTCAGCAGTCTTATGGCTTGGGGGTAGAAGCTGTTAAGGAGCCTTTTGGACGTAGACTTGGCGCTCCGGTACCGCTTGCCGTGTGGTAGCAGAGAGAACAGTCTATGACTTGGGTGACTGGAGTCTTTGACAATTTTTGGGCCTTCCTCTGACACCGCCTAGTATATACAGTTGGTCGGATGTTTACATACACCTTAGCCAAATACATTTAAACTAAGTTTTTCACCATTCCTGACATTTAATCCTAGTAAAAATTCCCTATCTTAGGTCAGTTAGGATCACCACTTTATTTTAAGAATGTGAAATGTCAGAATAATAGTAGAGAGAATGATTTATTTCAGCTTTTATTTCTTTCATCACATTCCCAGTGGGTCAGAAGTTTACATACACTCAATTAGTATTTGGTAGCGTTGCCTTTAAATTGTTTAACTTGGGTCAAATGTTTCAGGTAGCCTTCCACATTCCACCAATTCCTCCTGACAGAGCTGGTGTAACTGAGTCAGGATGGTAGGCCTCCTTGCTCGCACTCGCTTTTTCAGTTCTGCCCACAATCTGCCCTAATTTCTATAGGATTGAGGTCAGGGCTTTGTGAAGGCCACTCCAATACCTTGACTTTGTTGTCCTTAAGCCATTTTGCCACAACTTTGGAAGTATACTTGGGGTCATTGTCCATTTGGAAGACCCATTTGCAACCAAGCTTTAACTTCCTGACTGATGTCTTGAGATGTTGCTTCAATATGTCCATATAATTTTCCTTCCTCATGATGCCATCTATTTTGTGAAGTGCACCAGTCCCTCCTGCAGCAAAGCACCCCCACAACATGATGCTGCCACCCCCGTGCTTCACAGTTGGGATGGTGTTCTTCGCCTTGCAAGGTACCCCCTTTTTCCTCCAAACATAACGATAGTCATTATGGCCAAACAGTTCTACTTTTGTTTCATCAGACCAGAGGACATTTCTCCAAAAAGTACGATCTTTGTCCCCATGTGCAGTTGCAAACCGTAGTCTGGCTTTTTTATGGTGGTTTTGGAGCAGTGGCTTCTTCCTTGCTGAGCGGCCTTTCAGGTTATGTCAATATAGGACTCTTTTTACTGTGGATATAGATACTTTTGTACCTGTTTCCTCCAGCATCTTCACAAGGTCCTTTGCTGTTGTTCTGGGATTGATTTGCACTTTTCACACCAAAGTACGTTCATCTCTAGGAGACAGAACGCGTGTCCTTCTTGAGCGGTATGACGGCTGCGTGGTCCCATGGTGTTTATACTTGCGTACTATTGTTTGTACAGATGAACGTGGTACCTTCAGGTGTTTGGAAATTGCTCCCAAGGATGAACCAGACTTCTGGAGGTCTACAATTTTCCTTCTGAGGTCTTGGCTGATTTCTTTTGATTTTCCCATGATGTCAAGCAAAGAGGCACTGAGTTTGAAGATAGGCCTTGAAATACATCCACAGGTACACCTCCAATTCAGGTCAATTAGCCTATCAGAAGCTTTAAAAAAAAAAAAAGTAATTTAGCAGACGCTCTTTTCCAGAGCGACCTACAGTTAGTGAATACATATATATATTTTTTTATACTGCCCCCCCCGTGGGAATCAAACCCACAACCCTGGCGTTGCAAACGGCATGCTCTATCAACTGAGCTACATCCCTGCCGGCCATTTCCTCCCCTACCCTGGACGACGCTGGGCCAATTGTGCGCCGCCCATGAGTCTCCCGGTCGCGGCCGGCTGCGACAGAGCCTGGATTCGAACCAGGATCTCTAGTGGCACAGTTAGCACTGCGATGCAGTGGTCACTGGTACTGATGTGGACACCAAGAAACTTGAAACTTGAAACTCGCTCCACTACAGCCCCGTCGATGTGAATGGGGGCGTGTAGTAGGATTCAATCATAGTCCTGTATTGACGCTTTGCCTGTTTGATTGTTCATCTGAGGGCATAGCGGGATTTCTTATAAGTGTCCAGATTAGTGTCCCGGTACTTGAAAGCGGCAGCTCTAGCCTTTAGCTCGGTGTGGATGTTGTCTGTAATCCATGGCTTCTGGTTGGGATATGTACGTACGGTCACTGTGGGGACGACGTCGTTGATGCACTTATTGACAAAGCCGCTGACTGAGGTGGTATACTCTTCAATGCCATTGGATGAATCCCGGAACATATTCCAGTCTGTGCTAGCAAAACAGTCCTGTAGCGTAGCATCCGCGTCATCTGACCACTTCCGTATTGAGCGAGTCACTGGTACTTCCTTCTTTAGTTTTTGCTTGTAAGCAGGAATGAGGAGGATAGAATTATAGTCAGATTTGCTAAATGGAGGGTGAGGGAGAGCTTTGTATGCATATCTGGTTGCACATGCTGGTAGAAATTAGGTAAAACTGATTTAAGTTTGCCTGCATTAAAGTCCCTGGCCACTAGGAGTGCCACTTCAGGATGAGCATTTTCTTGTTTGCTTATGGCCTTATACAGCTCGTTGAGTGCGGTCTTAGTGCCAGCATCGGTTTGTGGTGGTAAATAGACGGCTACGAAAAATATAGATGAAAACTGTTGGTAGATAGTGTGATCTACAGCTTATCATGAGGTACTCTTCCTCAGGTGAAAAATACCTTGAGACTTCCTTAGTATTAGACATCATGCACCAGCTGTAATTGACAAATAGACACACACTCCCACCCCTCGTCATACCAGACGTAGCTGTTCTGTCCTGCCGATGCATGGAAAACCCAGCCAACTATATATTATCCATATCATCGTTCAGCCAAGATATTACAATTTGTTATGTCCCGTTGGTAGGATAGTCTCAACTGGAGATCATCCAGTTTATTCCACAGTGATTGCACATTGGCCAATTGAACGGATGGTAGAGTCGTGTTACCCACTTGCTGACGAATTCTCACAAGGCACCCCGATCTCCACCCCCTGTATTTCCGTCTTTTCTTCATGCGAATGACGGGGATTTGGGCCTGGTCTCGGAGAAGCAGTATATCCTTTGCGTCGGACTCATTAAATAAAACAATTTTTGTCCAGTTCGAGGTGAGTAATCGCTGTTCTGATATCCAGAAGCTCTTTTCGGTCATAAGAGACGGTAGCAGCAACATTATGTACAAAATAAGTTACAAACAATGCGAAAAAACAGACATCCCCTCCAGCACCAAAACGGAACGTGATAAGTGAGAGGTATGCTTTTCGTACTAGGAAACATTTAGATAGAGAGACATTAGCTGAATATATAGCATCACAAGGGATTGGCGGCTACATGTGAGTTTGGAGCTGGACTAGAAGAGCAGCTAAGGGACCAGCTAGTGTATGGAGTTGCATGCAAGGAGCTGTGTGGAAAGCTGCTAAGCACAGCATATGGTGAGAACTTGACATGGGCTAAAGTGTTGGACATTGTCAATCATTTTGTCTACAGCCCGGAGCATACAGAAATTCCAGCAGATGCTGTCGCAGCCAACAATATATCATCTGAAACTGGCGAGAGACAGGGGATGTTGGACCAGAAAGGGGAGATATCGAAGCCCTGTTTCCACTGCTTGTTGACAGACTATTCACCACAGATCTACTGCTACAAGGAGTTCCAGTGCAGAGCGTACCAGAAGACTGGACATTTGGAGCGGGCCTGATGGGGGAGAGCACCGACAGCAGCCGCAGTGGCTAACAGCACACTTTCAAAGCAACAGTCTCAAACAGCGCACCCTAATCTAGTGAAGGGAACACGCTACTTGACGACAGATCAAGATGAGGAGACAGAACTGCAACTGCTGGCAGGGAAAAGCATAGCTGGAAGGGAATTTTTACTGTGTGTAGTGATCATGAGTACTATATGTGAAACCATACATGGTCATGGTGAGATATAACAAGATAAAGATGGAGGTAGATACTGGGGCAGCCATGTCTATTATTTACATTTACATTTTTGTCATTTAGCAGACGCTCTTATCCAGAGCGACTTACTGTACAACAGCAGGTTTAAGAAGTGTAAACTACAGCCATGTGAAGTTGTTTTTAGAAAATATTCAGCTCAGGCTATTCAGTTGTTGGGAAAACTGGAGGTTAAAGTAGAGTGTGGGGATCAGGTGTTACCACTAATGCTACTGGTGTCAAATGGAAAGGTTCCTACTCACGGGGAGAAACTGGATTCAGCACCTCAAACTAGACTGGTCAAGAGTGAACCACGTGTCAGAACCAGTTGAACAGCTACAGTGAGGGAAAAAAGTATTTGATCCCCTGCTGATTTTGTACGTTTGCCCACTGACAAAGAAATTATCAGTCTATAATTTTAATGGTAGGTTTATTTGAACAGTGAGAGACAGAATAACAACAAAAAATATATATAAATTGATTTGCATTTTAATGAGGGAAATAAGTATTTGACCCCCTCTCAATCAGAAAGATTTCTGGCTCCCAGGTGTCTTTTATACAGGTAACGGGCTGAGATTAGGAGCACACTCTTAAAGGGAGGGCTCCTAATCTCAGTTTGTTAACTGTATAAAAGACACCTGTCCACAGAAGCAATCAATCAATCAGATTCCAAACTCTCCACCATGGCCAAGACCAAAGAGCTCTCCAAGGATGTCAGGGACAAGATTGTAGACCTACACAAGGCTGGAATAGGCTATAAGACCATCGCCAAGCAGCTTGGTGAGAAGGTGACAACAGTTGGTGCGATTATTCGCAAATGGAAGAAACACAAACGAACTGTCAATCTCCCTTGGCCTGGGTCTCCATGCAAGATCTCACCTCGTGGAGTTGCAATGATCATGAGAACAGTGAGGCATCAGCCCAGAACTACATGGGAGGATCTTGTCAATGATCTCAAGGCAGCTGGGACCATAGTCACCAAGAAAACAATTGGTAACACACTACGCCGTGAAGGACTGAAATCCTGCAGCGCCCGCAAAGTCCTCCTGCTCAATAAAGCACATATACAGGCCCGTCTGAAGTTTGCCAATGACATCTGAATGATTCAGAGGAGAACTGGGTGAAAGTGTTGTGGTCAGATGAGACCAAATTGGAGCTCTTTGGCCATGTTTGGAGGAGGAGGAATGCTGCCTATGACAGCAAGAACACCATCCCCACCGTCAAACATGGAGGTGGAAACATTGTGCTTTGGGGGTGTTTTTCTGCTAAGGGGACAGGACAACTTCACTGCATCAAAGGGACGATGGACGGGGCCATGGACCGTCAAATCTTGGGTGTGAACCTCCTTCCCTCATCCAGGGCATTGAAAATGGGTCGTGGATGGGTATTCCAGCATGACAATGACCCAAAACACACGGCCAAGGCAACAAAGGAGTGGCTCAAGAAGAGGCACATTAAGATCCTGGAATGGCCTAGCCAGTCTCCAGACCTTAATCCCATAGAATATCTGTGGAGGGAGCTGAAGGTTCGAGTTGCCAAACATCAGCCTCGAAACCTTAATGACTTGGAGAAGATCTGCAAAGAGGAGTGGGACAGAATCCCTCCTGAGATGTGTGAAAACCTGGTGGCCAACTACAAGAAACGTCTGACCTCTGTGATTGCCAACAAGGGTTTTGCCACCAAGTAGTAAGTCATGTTTTGCAGAGGGGTCAAATACTTATTTCCCTCATTAAAATGCAAATCAATTTATAAAATTTTTGACATGTGTTTTTCTGGATTTTGTTGTTGTTATTCTGTCTCTCACTGTTCAAATAAACCTACCATGAAAATTATAGACTGATCATTTCTTTGTCAGTGGGCAAACGTACAAAATCAGCAGGGGATCAAATACTTTCTTCCCTCACTGTATGTGAAAAATATGCTGAGGTGTTTAGTGGTGAACTGGGTGTGGTAAAGGGAGTTAAAGCATAAATCCAAGTGTCAGAAAAAGCAGTGCCAAAGTTCTGTAAGGCTAGACCAGTGCTTTATGCACTCAGAGAGGCGGTAGACAAACTTCTGACAGAGCTAGAAAAACAATGAGTAATCACGCCTATTGAATACAGTGAATGGGTAGCATAGTGTGTGTTCCAAAGACCATCAGGGATGTCAGAATCTTTCATAACTATAAGGTGACTGTCAATACATGGGTAGATGTGGTTCAGTATCCCTTACCCAAACCTGTTTGATACACTAGCAGGGGGTAAACAGTTCACTAAACTAGATCTTACACAGGCTTACCAGCAGGTAGAGGTAGATCAGTCCAAACAAAATTATTGACTATAAACACGCAGAAGGGTTTGTATCAGATGAACAGATTGCCTTATGGGATATCTAGTGCTCCTGCTATTTTCCAGCCTGTCATGGACTTTCTGGATTACATTATTATCACAGAAAAATCAGCAGAGGATCACTGGTAGAACGTAAAAGCAGTGTTAGAGGCTGCAGGAGCGTGGGTTAAAAGTAAACAGGGACAATTGTGCATTTTTTCAGTCAAGTGTCACTTACTTAGGTCACAGGATAGTTAAGACAGAGGCCACAGCTAAGGCTCCAGTGCCAACCAATGTGACAGAGCTTAGAACATATCTAGCTTTGCTTACCTACTATGGCAAGTTCATGGGGAATCTCTCCACTCTCACAAAAGCTATGACAGAGTTCTTACAGAAAGATAAACCTTGGCCTCCCGAGTGGTGCAGTGGTCTAAGGCACTGCATCGCAGTGTTGAGGTATCACTACAGCCTGGGGTTCGATCCTTACCGGCAGGGACTGGGAGTCCCATTGGGCGCTGCACAATTGGCCTAGCGTCGTCCGGGTTAGGGGAGGGTTTGGCTTTACTTGGCTAATCGGGCTCTAGCGATTCCTTTTTGGGGGCCAGGCGCATACAGGCTGACTTCGGTCGTCAGTTGAACAGTGTTTCCTCCGACACATTGGTGCGGCTGGCTTCCGGGTTAAGCGAGCGGGTGTTAAGAAGCGCGGTTTGGCGGGTCATGTTTCAGATGATGCATGACTCGACCTTCGCCTCTACCGAACCCGTTGGGCAGTTGCAGCGATGAGACGATCGCAATCACGAAAATTGGGGAGAAGAAGGGGGTAAAATAAATAAGATGTACCTTGGGTGTGGTCAGAATAATGTCAGCAGGCATTTGAGAAAACTAAGACACAGCTGTCTTCCTCTTTAGTGTTAGTACACTATGAGCCACACTTGCCTGTAATCTTGGCTTATGGGGTCGGTGCCGTCATCTCTCATATGATGCCAGATGGTAGTGAAAGAGCTATTGCATATGCTTCACGCACATCAACAAGACAGAGGTGAAGTATGTTCAAATAGAGAAGGAGGCTCTTGGAATCGTATTTGGGGTGATGAAGTTCCATGATTACCTCTATGGTCGCAAGTTTACATTACTGACAGACCATCGGACTCTTGTTCAAAACACCTGGACCAAAAATAGGAGTACCAGCAGCTAGACTACAGAGGTGGGCACTGATATCAAGTCAGCTCTGTATCATGCAGCAGAGAGACATTTTACATTTTAGTCATTTAGCAGACGCTCTCATCCAGAGCGATTTACAGTTAGTGAGTGCATACATTTTTCATACTGGCCCCCGTGGGAATCGAACCCACAACCCTGGCATTGCAAGCGCCATGCTCTACTAACTGAGCTACAGGAGAGACTAGTACAGAATCTGAAACTAGCTTTAGAGAAAGACAAGTCATCAGGACGGTTGGTACAGCACAGTATGGACTGTTTCCTGTTTCCATACAGGAATACTACTCATGCCGCAACTGGTAAAACTCCAGCGAAGTTGTTCTGAAAAGACACATTAGGACAAGGTTATCACTGGTTAAACGAGGTGACGAGGTGAACAAGGGGGTGGGCAAGCAGCTTTGCTCTTTTAGTCAGAACAAGCAGTGCTTGTCAGAGATTACCTGGGAGGAGAGAGAGAGAAATGGGTACCCGGGGTGGTGAAAAAGGTACTTGGTCCTGTAACTTACCTTGTGCAGATTGAGGGGAAACTGTGTCAGAAACATGTTGATCAAATGATTGTGCAACACACTGAAAGACTGATGAGAGAAGACCTGAATGTGTCAGATTGGAACATCTCTGGACTGGGACACTGCAACTATGCCAGACATACATTTGGAGCCAAAGATTGTGCCAGGCCGTGAGCCTGAGCGCCCAGACCTTCGTGAGAGGCCTAAGAGGGTGAGAAGGCCTCCTGACAGATTGACCATGTAACCAGGAGGTGATCCTGCAACATTCTAAATGGGATGCAACGTTGTTATTGTTAGACATATGATGTTCAATAAGATTGTTGTTTTTGTGTTAAAGGGAAGATGAGAATTTCCGGGGAGGAGTGTGTTGTATTGGAAAAATTATTATTCAGAATAACTGATCATAGTAAGTCTAAAGAGGGGTATGGTTTGAATGAACAAATAGTAATTGGGTTACTGCCCCTCAAAGAGTGTGTCACACCCTGACGTATGGGACTCTAGTATGTTGAGTCAGGGTGTGGAGTTCTATGTTGTATTTTCTATGTTCTCAGTCTAGGTGTTGTATTTCTATGTTTGGCCGGGTGTGATTCCCAATCAGAGATAGCTGTCGCTCGTTGTCTCTGATCATACTTAGGCAGCCTGTTTGCATTCAGTTGTTCCGTGTAGAGGCTTGTATTGTGTTTAGCCTGAGGACTTCACGGGTCGTTGTTTTGTTCGTGTGTTTTATTGTTATAATAAACATGTATGCATTTCACGCTGTGCCTTGGTCTGACCCGTCCTTCAACGAGCGTGACAGAAGATCCCACCAAAAAAGGACCAAGCAGCGTGCCCAGGAGCAAACACCCTGGACACAGGTGGGGAAGATTTGGTCTTGGGAGGAGATATTTGCGGGGAAAGGACCCTGGGCGAAGAAGGAAGCCCAGGCAGGAGAGGAGCAACGGCAACACAGAAGGCGCCGGCCGAGGAGGTCTGACCCGACCTTCAACGAGCGTGACAGAGTGTGATTGGCTAATGAGAGGCAAGGGGGTCACCTGGGATGGCAGAAGCAGCAAAGAATGATGGCTAGCTGTGTTACCTGTGTGAATGTGAAATAAACGTATGCGTTGTTTTACAAATTAGCGAAGTCTTGGAGTCATCAGTAAAGAACCCAGCATCTAAGATGCAACAACCAATGATAAAATGCAATTGTGTTTGTTGTCTGTAGCTTATGCCTGTGCATACTATAACACCACCGCAACCATGGTGAACTCTGTTCACAACGTAGACATCAACAAACCGCTAGCCCACACGACACCATACATGTGGTCTGCGGTTGTGAGGCCGGTTAGACGTACTGCCAAATTCTCTAAAATGATGTTGGAGGCGGCTTATGGTAAATAAATTAACATTCAATTATCTGACAACAGCTCTGGTAGACATCCCTGCAGTCAGCATGCCAATTGCACGCTCCCTCAAAACTTGAGACATCTGTGGCATTGTGTTGTGTGACAACTGCACATTTTAGAGTGGCCTTTTATTATCCCCAGCACAAGGTGCACCTGTGTAATGATCATTATGTTTAATTAATCAGCTTCTTGATATGCCACATGTGTCAGGTGGATGGATTATCTTGGCAAAGGAGAAATGCTTACTAACATGGATGTAAAAAAAATTGTGCACAGAGATTTGAGAGAAATAAGCATTTTGTGCGTATTAAACATTTCTGGGATCTTTTATTTCAGCTCATCAAACATGGGACAAATATTTTAGCTCACATAATATTATTTAAAGGTACGCATTAAGGTGTCTGTAATGTAATAAATGTTGCGAAAACGAATCAGTCGTGGTCAAAAGTTTTGAGAATGACACAAATATTAATTTTCACAAAGTCTGCTGCCTCAGTTTTTATGATGGCAATTTGCATATACTCCAGAATGTTATGAAGAGTGATCAGATGAATTGCAATTAATTGCAAAGACCCTCTTTGCCATGAAAATTAACTTAATCCCAAAAAATATTTTCCACTGCATTTCAGCCCTGCCACAAAAGGACCAGCTGACATCATGTCAGTGATTCTCTCATTAAACACAGGTGAGAGTGTTGACAAGGACAAGGCTGGAGATCACTCTGTCATGCTGATTGAGTTAGAATAACAGACTGGAAGCTTTAAAAGGAGTGTGGTGCTTGAAATCATTGTTCTTCCTCTGTTATCCATGGTTACCTGCAAGGAAACACGTGCCGTCATCATTGCTTTGCACAAAAATTGCTTCACAGGCAAGGATATTGCTGCTAGTAAGATTGCACCTAAATCAACCATTTATCGGATCATCAAAAATTTCAAGGAGAGAGGTTCAATTGTTGTGAAGAAGGCTTCAGGGCGCCCAAGAAAGTCCAGCAAGCGCCAGGACCATCTCCTAAAGTTGATTCAGCTGCGGGATCGGGGAACCACCAGTGCAGAGCTTGCTCAGGAATGGCAGCAGGCAGGTGTGAGTGCATCTGCACGCACAGTGAGGTGAAGACTTTTGGAGGATGGCCTGGTGTCAAGAAGGGCAGCGAGGAAGCCACTTCTCTCCAGGAAAAACATCAGGGACAGACTGATATTCTGCAAAAGGTACAGGGATTGGACTGCTGAAGACTCATTTTCTCTGATGAATCCCCTTTCCAATTGTTTGGGGCATCTGGAAAAAAGCTTGTCCGGAGAAGACAAGGTGAGCGCTACCATCAGTCTTGTGTCGTGCCAACATAAAAGCATCCTGACACCATTCATGTGTGGGGTTGCTTCTCAGCCAAGGGAGTGGGCTCACTCACAGCCATGAATAAAGAATGGTACCAACACATCCTCCGAGAGCAACTTCTCCCAACCATCCAAGAACAGTTTGATGACGAACAATGCCTTTTCCAGCATGATGGAGCGCCTTGCCATAAGGCAAAAGTGATAACTAAGTGGCTCTGGGAACAAAACATCAACATTTTGGGTCCATTGCCAGGAAACTCCCCAGACCTTAATCCCATTGAGAAGTTGTGGTCAATCCTCAAGAGGCGGGTGGACAAACAAAACCCCACAAATTCTGACAAAGTCCAAGCATTGATTATGCAAGAATGGGCTGCCATCAGTCAGGATGTGGCCCAGAATTTAATTGATAGCATGCCAGGGCGGATTGCAGAGGTCTTGAAAAAGAAGGGTCAACACTGCAAATACAGTGGGGGAAAAAAGTATTTAGTCAGCCACCAATTGTGCAAGTTCTCCCACTTAAAAAGATGAGAGGCCTGTAATTTTCATCATAGGTACACGTCAACTATGACAGACAAATTGAGAAAACAAAATCCAGAAAATCACATTGTAGGATTTTTTATGAATTTATTTGCAAATTATGGTGGAAAATAAGTATTTGGTCACCTACAAACAAGCAAGATTTCTGGCTCTCACAGACCTGTAACTTCTTCCTTAAGAGGCTCCTCTGTCCTCCACTCGTTACCTGTATTAATGGCACCTGTTTGAACTTGTTATCAGTATAAAAGACACCTGTCCACAACCTCAAACAGTCACACTCCAAACTCCACTATGGCCAAGACCAAAGAGCTGTCAAAGGACACCAGAAACAAAATTGTAGACCTGCACCAGGCTGGGAAGACTGAATCTGCAATAGGTAAGCAGCTTGGTTTGAAGAAATCAACTGTGGGAGCAATTATTAGGAAATGGAAGACATACAAGACCACTGATAATCTCCCTCGATCTGGGGCTCCACGCAAGATCTCACCCCGTGGGGTCAAAATGATCACAAGAACGGTGAGCAAAAATCCCAGAACCACACGGGGTGACCTAGTGAATGACCTGCAGAGAGCTGGGACCAAAGTAACAAAGCCTACCATCAGTAACACACTACGCCGCCAGGGACTCAAATCCTGCAGTGCCAGACGTGTTAAGCCAGTACATGTCCAGGCCCGTCTGAAGTTTGCTAGAGTGCATTTGGATGATCCACAAGAGGATTGGGAGAATGTCATATGGTCAGATGAAACCAAAATATAACTTTTTGGTAAAAACTCAACTCGTCGTGTTTGGAGGACAAAGAATGCTGAGTTGCATCCAAAGAACACCATACCTACTGTGAAGCATGGGGGTAGAAACGTCATGCTTTGGGGCAGTTTTTCTGCAAAGGGACCAGGACGACTGATCCGTGTAAAGGAAAGAATGAATGGGGCCATGTATCGTGAGATTTTGAGTGAAAACCTCCTTCCATCAGCAAGGGCATTGAAGATGAAACGTGGCTGGGTCTTTCAGCATGACAATGATCCCAAACACACCGCCCGGGCAACGAAGGAGTGGCTTTGTAAGAAGCATTTCAAGGTCCTGGAGTGGCCTAGCCAGTCTCCAGATCTCAACCCCATAGAAAATCTTTGGAGGGAGTTGAAAGTCTGTGTTGCCCAGCGACAGCCCCAAAACATCACTGCTCTAGAGGAGATCTGCATGGAGGAATGGGCCAAAATACCAGCAACAGTGTGTGAAAACCTTGTGAAGACTTACAGAAAACGTTTGATCTGTGTCATTGCCAACAAAGGGTATATAACAAAGTATTGAGAAACTTTTGTTATTGACCAAATACGTATTTTCCACCATAATTTGCAAATAAATTCATTAAAAATCCTACAATGTGATTTTCAGGAATTTACTTTCTCATTTTGTCTGTCATAGTTGACGTGTACCTATGATGAAAATTACAGGCCTCTCTCATCTTTTTAAGTGGGAGAACTTGCACAATTGGTGGCTGACTAAATACTTTTTTTCCCCACTGTATTAACTCTTTGCATAAACTTAATGTAATTGTCAATAAAAGCCTTTGACACTTATGGAATGCTTGTAATTATACTTCAGTATACCATAGTAACATCTGACAAAAATATCTAAAAACACTGAAGCAGCGAACTTTATGAAGACCAATACTTGGTTCATTCTCAAAACTTTTTACCACGACTGTATGTGATAATTACCTGTCGCGGCCGGTGTAGCAGGGGCAGACGAATGCAGCTGTGAGGGCTGTGGTTGAGCTAATAGTGGTGTCATATCTAAACAATTTTCTTAAGTGAAAATAATTATACAACAAGAGTGAGTGAGTGGGTGTGTACACGTGTGTGTGATATTTACCTGGACCACATCACACTGCTTCGGTCTACAAGCCTCTGGAAGCTCCAGCGTGCCACTCGAACAGCTTGGTGGAAACATGGTTACCTGTCATCCACCGAGCCTGGTTGGCAGATCTGAAAGATAAGCACAATATTATTTTAATGACAAAGCCTTGACTACACACTAACCTAAATTAAGTGTGTGTTTGTGTGTGTGTGTGGGGCAACCACGCAGCAGCCTTCATTTCCCCAACTGCTCATTGTACTTGCCCTCGCAATCTGTGGTGTGTGTGATCTGTGTTATTGTGACTCAGAAGTGTGTCAACCTGACCACATCCATGCAGTAGGACATTCAGTGATTAGCCTTGGGGGAAAGAACATGTGTGCAGTAAAAAGGATATCAAATATTCCAATCTGGATTGACAAGTACGCTAAATCATGTGAAGTTACAAAACCTCTAGGGCTTAGTCTACACAAATTAAAGGATGCTGGACCTGAGCTCTTGGACCAGGACTATAGTGGCTTGCGAAAGTATTCACCCCCTTGGCATTTTTCCTATTTTGTTGCCTTACAACCTGGAATTAAAATGGATTTTGAGGGGTTTGTATCATTTGATTTACACAACATGCCTACCACTTTTGTTGTGGAAAATAGCCACTGTACTTAATTACAAATAAGGTCTTACAGAGTTTTTGTTGCATCAAGAAATGACTTTATTAAAGTTTCAACAAAGCTGATACCAGTCTGCAGAGTGGCACCCCGTTCTCTCTCTCTCATGTCACATTATATACCATCATCCCCAACTCCACTAGCTCTAACTCCCTCCCTCTTCAGTTTCCCGCTCTTTATCACTCCATGCCCACTTCCTTTGTCTCTGAGGGCGGCTAAACTCAACTTTTATTATGCACATAATACTCCAACCAATCACTCACTCCCCTGTCTTGCACACACACTCATGTTTAGTTTAAACATGACAAGGCCCTAACATACACAAACCTCACCCCATCATGCTGTAATCAATCAAGAAGATACCAAGGAGACAAAGGTTTAGCCCAAACTCCAATCAACCCTGGTGCCGCTCCCTTCATGGTGTTTGAAGAGAGAGACAAAAGGCCAAAAGCTAGTTTCAGTCTCTCATCAGATAAGACAGCCATGGATTGAAGTAAGTGCAAGCAATTTGACCCTAGGGCAGATTTCCTCTCTACTC
Organism: Coregonus lavaretus; assembly: GCF_964263955.1. Lineage (NCBI taxonomy): Eukaryota > Metazoa > Chordata > Actinopteri > Salmoniformes > Salmonidae > Coregonus > Coregonus lavaretus. The sequence goes on along the minus strand of NC_140016.1, from coordinate 37,889,343 downwards.
CCCCACACACACAGTGAAATGCCTAAATTAAATTCCTGGCCCAGTAACAAATAAAAAATACACATCATATCCCTCCTAATGGGATTACCAATCCCATAAATTTACAAAAGTATATTACGTTTATGCTATCAATCACCATCTTTGCATTCAAAGTTATACTCATAATGAACAATATTAATATTTCTACTTAAACCAATTCCAATATAAGTGTTAGTATCCTAACACATTAAAACTAACGTAGCGTTGTTTTAGCCATACTACCTAGGACATGTTTAAGAATAATATCAATATCTTTAACTCACATAACTTCATTCAGATCAATCAGTCAGCTTATAATTCATAATCATACTCAAATTAATTACCCAAAACAAATTTAGAATGACAATTCTTAGTCAGTCACCTTGGTTCCATCATTCAAAGTTTAAACTCTCACCTTGGCACATACTGACACTAACATAATGTACCTTTATATTATCCATAATTTTAGCATTACCTTCCTCATAACGAGAATTACAACAGATCAATATCTTAATGCATTCCTAGTCTAAATTACTATCAATTTAGCAGTGTATAATACCTCCTCAATCCAACATACTACCTCAACTAACACTCCCTTCCTCTACCGGCACTCAATCTTCTGGCGTCCTCCTTATGTCCTTCAGATAGCTTCATAGTTCATCTTGGATTACCCATGGCAATGTCCCAATTCCAATGTCACACCTGAGCCGCCCCACCTCCACCTTCATTCTGTTTTGTCCATTTTGCCAACCAGTATACCCAAACTATGAGAAATGTTGTGTTTGAATAGATCTCTCTTCCTGCTCACTCCACATGGACTCCTGTCACATTCTTGAGAGAAAAAGCCTAAAAGAAAAGGCAATTGATTGCTTTGATTTGATGCTGGATTCAGGTCTCCTGGTAGAGGTGGTGCTGGACAGGAACGTCTTCAACGCCTTTGTTGCTCCTCTTCAGCCAGGTAGAGGGTTTTTGGTTTTTATTGAGGTTTACACCATTCTGGACCGAATTATCTCTGCTATGCATTACGACACCATCTGTAGTAACCTCAGGAAAGGACAGAATATAACAGTTTAGTTGAGTTCATTTCTAATCCAAAACATCCCTATAAGCATTGACTATATGACAAATTATTATGTTTCACCACTCATTCTTAATACCAATTTATAATACTTGATCCTGCTGCCTGATAGATTTTCGTTGAGGGGTCCCTGTATCCCAAAGGATATCTGTTTAAATGCCACCTAGTTTCACATTCTCCCTTGAATTCTCCCAAATTATATGTAACATTCCCATATTTCCTCATAGTCTATTTGATATTACTCTGGTGTTTCCCTTTTCCTTGTTCCTATTCTAACAATTGCTTACACTTCTCTCCTCATCCTGGTTGATCATAAAATTGTTTATATTTAGAATTTCCTAAATATTACAAAAGTTGTGATTGAATCCTAGCACAGTCCTGGTAACTGTGAATATTTTAAACTACTGTTAATTCTTTAAACGGAGATGTGGTGCATATTAGACTATTTTCTTTATTTAATTGTAATGTAATATATTGTACTCATCTATACCAATCATTGTTTAACGGCTCCTTCCATTCCCTTTCTTCTGTATTTGGTATGGCTCTAACATGTACAGGGTTTAGTGCACTTTCCCAAGGAATAACTACTCCAACAAAACTTCCCACTGGAACTCTAACACTAAGTACTACATCAAATTGTTTATCTAAGTCTTGAACTTTTATCCTTATGTCTATGATCCATCTGTTTTTTTCTTTTATTATTTTAGGGTCACCGTTACCCCATGTGATTTCCCCATAATCCTTGTGCTGGTTCCTCCCACACCAATAACCAGTTAACTCCTGTATTTTAGTTATGGTTCCTGCCTGTGCAGGAATATACATTTTATTCCTGTCTATATCCCTTCTATGTCTTGTTCTTCTGCTCTTTACTATTATCAGTACCCCATTCCCCTTATTCTCAGGGAAGTAGTCCAGTGCAGAGAAATCAATGATGGGGATATCTGGTGCGTCTTGAATGTCTGGAATATCTCGAAGATCTAGAAGGTCTTGAAAGTCTCGAAAGTCTCGAAGGTCTTGGTGGTCTGCCCCTCCGCCGAGGGAATCAGCAAGAACACGTAGCTCATCAGTAATTGCCATCCTCCCCCATCTGATTCTCGCCAGCATCCTCAGCTCTCAGTCATCGGTTCCCTCACTCTGGTACAATGGTTTAGATGATACCAGGTCACACTCCCCTCTATCCGTACCGCCGTTGGTGTAACCTGGACGACGATATATGGGCGGCAGGTAGCTTAGTGGTTAAGAGCGTTGTGCCAGTAACCGAAAGGTCGCTGGTTCTAATCCCAGAGCCGACTAGGTGAAAAATCTGTCGATGTGCCCTTGAGCAAGGCACTTAACCCTAATTGCTCCTGTAAGTCGCTCTGGATAAGAGCGTCTGCTAAATGACCTATTATTATTATTATTATTATTATTAATTATTATGGTCACTTTAGCTGTTAACCTTCTTCCGTCACTAGGGTCTCCGGATCAGCCAGAGTCCCTCTCAATCTATCGACATCGGTCTGCAAAGAGTGTTCTTCTATCAGCCTACCCATAGGGAAGCTCGGAGTTACTGCTGCAAGGACACACAAGCACAGACACACACAAAAGACAACAATGCTACCCAATGGCGGAGCCTTTTTCCTCTCCTGGGGTTGGAACACTCCTATAGTGGGAAAACATGGATCTAAGTATCTAACTCTCCCATTTTTACCATCACATAGTCTCCAGGGCGCAGAAAATGCTCAGATTATCCTACTCAGTTGGCCAGAGTTATCTTCACCCATGAAAATAAAATCTTAAGAACATTGTCAGGTTAGGTGAGACACAGTATGCTACTTATGTCCTCTCATCCGTCAGGAGAAGCCTTGAGATTATGAAGCGCACCTCCTTGCAGCTTGTTGTAGTCCACTCATTTCATAGACAGACCCCCTCTACACCCTGCCTCCTATCACATAAACAAAAAAGCTTTAACCTAACCCATAACACATTATTACTACTGCTCATATCCTTAATACAATTTGCATATTTTACCACAAAAACATTAAAACCCCTGTAAAACCCCTGTAAGCCCAAAAATCATTAAAATTGTTAACAACTTCCCCCCTTTGGACACATGCATCACATCGTGATTCATGTGTTCAAAAATAAAACAACAACAATATTGCTTGTTAAACCAGAAATAATAACTGAACTTAAAATGTCAACCCTTGATGACATCTCAACCCAATTTCATTCCATAACATTATTCAAGGATATCTCTCCCTCAAGACTAACTCTCTCACTTCATCCTTGTCCTGTTTGGGATGATATATAGGATTAATGCCAAATTATATACTTCCTCACAATTCCTTATCATGACCAACCCCCAATTCAGCATGCCTCTAGTATTTACAGTGCGGGTGATCAAGTCACACTATAAAGCCAGGACAGCTTGCAAAGGTCATTGAAATCATTCAATGAATTGTTCCATCAAATAGTATACTACTCATTAACAACTGTCAAAACATTTCATAAATGTTGTATCCCTGTCACGATCGTCATAATGATTGGACCAAGGCGCAGCGTGATATGAGTACATCTTTTTAATAGTGTACTGACAACACAATACAAAATACAAAACAACCAAACGAAACGTGAAGTCCTCGGTTAACAACACAAACCAACACGGAACAAGATCCCACAAAACACAAGTGCACAACAGGCTGCCTAAGTATGGTTCCCAATCAGAGACAACAAGCAACAGCTGATTCACGTTGCCTCTGATTGAGAACCACCCCGGCCAACATAGAAACACATAACCTAGAACAGAACATAGAAAACGAAACATAGACACTACACAAAGAAAATAAAACCCTGGCTCAACATACAAGAGTCCCCAGAGCCAGGGCGTGACAGTACCCCCCCCAAAGGCGCGGACTGCGACCACGCCAACATAACCCCAACAGGGGAGGGGCCGGGTGGGCATTCCACCTCGGAGGCGGATCCGGCTCCGGGCGTGACCACCACCCTCTAACAACCCCCCCATAGCGCCCCTGGTTTGGTCTGGCCCCGCTGGCTGGAGCTGGACTGGACATCGGTGGAGCGGATTGCTTAGTCTCCGGTGTGGAGCAGCTGACCGGTACCTGACCAGGCACCGGTGAAGCAGGCACGGGCTGTGCCGGACTGACAACGCGCACCACAGGTTGGTGCGGGGAGCAGGGACAGGCCGGACCGGGCTGGCGACGCGCACCACAGGCTTGGTGCGGGGAGCAGGAACAGGCCGGACCGGGCTGGCGACGCGCACCACAGCCTTGGTGCGGGGAGCAGGAACAGGCCGGGCCGGGCTGACGACGCGCCCCATCGGCTTGGTGCGAGGGGCAGGAACAGGCCGGGCCGGGCTGACGACGCGCCCCATCGGCTTGGTGCGAGGGGCAGGAACAGGCCGGGCCGGCGACGCGCACCATAGGTTTGGTGCGGGGAACAGGAACAGGCCGGACCGGGCTGTGGAGACGGACTGGAGGTCTGGAGCGAAGAGCTGACACAACCCGTCCTGGCTGAATGCCTATTTTTACACACTCTGTGTGAGGCATCAGCACAGGACGTACAGGGCTGTGTACTCGTACTGGCACTACAGCACGTGGCACTGGCGCAGGATATCCGGGACCGAGGAGGGGCACTGGAGGCCACGAGCGTTGAGCCGGCACACTCCGTCCTGGCTGCATGCCCACCTTAGCACGACACGTGCGTGGTGCTAGCACAGGACGTACAGGACTGTGCCGGACCACTCGCGGCACAGTACGCAGCTCCGCATACCTCGGAACCTGCCCAGTCTCACGCTGCCTAGCCTGAGTACGGGGAGTTGGCTCTGCTCTACCTCTAGGCTCCGCCAACCTCCCTTCCAGCCCCCCAAACCCGGTGGCCTCCTCTCCTAATCCACAAACTCGCCCAGTAGCTGCCTCCAGCAGCCCCGTCGTCCATGCCGTGTGCCCCCCCCAAAACATTTATTGGGGTTGCCTCTTGCGTGTCCGATGTCGGCCCGGTTGGCGCCGTTGCTCCTCTCTATGGCGCGCCTCCACCGTCTCCTCCCATGGACGGCGATCCATACCGGCCTGGATTTCCTCCCAAGTCCAGGACCCCTGCCCGTCCAAGATCTCCTCCCAAGTCCAGGCTATCTGCTCCTGGACACGCTGTTTGGTCCTGTTTTGGTGGGATCTTCTGTCACAATCGTCATAATGATTGGACCAAGGCGCAGTGTGATATGCGTACATCTTTTTAATAGTATACTGGCAACACGATACAAAATAACCAAACGAAACGTGAAGTCCTCGGTTAACAACACAAACCAACACGGAACAAGATCCCACAAAACACAAGTGCACAACAGGCTGCCTAAGTATGGTCCCAATCAGAGACAACAAGCAACAGCTGATTCACGTTGCCTCTGATTGAGAACCACCCTGGCCAACATAGAAACACATAACCTAGAACTGAACATAGAAAACGAAACATAGACACTACACAAAGAAACTAACACCCTGGCTCAACATACAAGAGTCCCCAGAGCCAGGGTGTGACAATCCCAAGTGTACAGTATGTCTTTAGTACAGCTCTTTTCAAAATAAATCACACGTATTTACTTATCCCTCAGTAAATAAAAGCCCAAATTACATGTGTTTGCCCCTTTAAGATATTTCACTTCCATCCCGTGAAAAAACCTAAAATAAAAATAAAAATCCTATACAGCTTACATTTCATACTAAGTGGTTTGTTTGTGGTTATTTGAACACCATATAGTAAAACAATAAACAAACAAAAAATGGCCAGGCCTTATTTATAGTCTCAGAAAATATTTCAAAGAAAAGAGGAAATCACTCCCCCCTTTTTCCTGGAAGAAAAAGCACACATTTAGTTAGTTTCCATTTTGATACCTCTTAATCAGTCCAAACTATTTACATTCAACATTCTCACTCTCTATTCCCACATCTCCTGATCTCCCCTTTCAGACAACCCCCCAAGAACATCACTTACAATTCCTCAGTGTAAGGAATCAGTGATATTTGATCCCAAGTATCTATTAAAATGTTGTTTGAGACGTGGTCTCCTACATCTCCCGCATCATTCACACTGTAGGGTATTTCCATCAATCCCAGAAAAGACTCCCAATCAAGACACATCAGACATTATCATGTTTCATTAAGTAGAATACAGTGGGGAGAACAAGTATTTGACACACTGCCGATTTTGCAGGTTTTCCTACTTACAAAACATGTAGAGGTCTGTAATTGTTATAATAGGTACACTTCCACTGTGAGAGACGGAATCTAAAACAAAAATCCAGAAAATCACATTGTATGATTTTTAAGTAATTAATTTGCATTTTATTGCATGACATAAGTATTTGATACATCAGAAAAGCAGAACTTAATATTTGGTACAGAAACCTTTGTTTGCAATTACAGAGATCATACGTTTCCTGTAGGTCTTGACCAGGTTTGCACACACTGCAGCAGGGATTTTGGCCCACTCCTCCATACAGACCTTCTCCAGATCCTTCAGGTTTTGGGGCTGTCGCTGGGCAATACAGACTTTCAGCTCCCTCCAAAGATTTTCTATTGGGTTCAGGTCTGGAGACTGGCAAGGCCACTCCAGGACCTTGAGATTATTCTTACGGAGCCACTCCTTAGTTGCCCTGGCTGTGTGTTTCGGGTCGTTGTCATGCTGGAAGACCCAGCCATGACCCATCTTCAATGCTCTTACTGAGGGAAGGAGGTTGTTGGCCAAGATCTCGCGATACATGGCCCCATCCATCCTCCCCTCAATACGGTGCAGTCGTCCTGTCCCCTTTGCAGAAAAGCATCCCCAAAGAATGATGTTTCCACCTCCATGCTTCACGGTTGGGATGGTGTTCTTGGGGTTGTACTCATCCTTCTTCTTCCTCCAAACACGGCGAGTGGAGTTTAGACCAAAAAGCTCTATTTTTGTCTCATCAGACCACATGACCTTCTCCCATTCCTCCTCTGGATCATCCAGATTGTCATTGGCAAACTTCAGATGGGCCTGGACATGTGCTGGCTTGAGCAGGGCGATCTTGCGTGCGCTGCAGGATTTTAATCCATGACGGCATAGTGTGTTACTAATGGTTTTCTTTGAGACTGTGGTTCCAGCTCTCTTCAGGTCATTGACCAGGTCCTGCCGTGTAGTTCTGGGCTGATCCCTCACCTTCCTCATGATCATTGATGCCCCACGAGGTGAGATCTTGCATGGAGCCCCAGACCGAGGGTGATTGACCGTCATCTTGAACTTCTTCAATTTTCTAATAATTGCGCCAACAGTTGTTGCCTTCTCACCAAGCTGCTTGCCTATGGTCCTGTAGCCCATCCCAGCCTTGTGCAGGTCTACAATTTTATCCCTGATGTACTTACACAGCTCTCTGGTCTTGGACATTGTGGAGAGGTTGGAGTCTGTTTGATTGAGAGTGTGGACAGGTGTCTTTTATACAGGTAACGAGTTCAAACAGGTGCAGTTAATACAGGTAATGAGTGGAGAACAGGAGGGCTTCTTAAAGAAAAACTAACAGGTCTGTGAGAGCCGGAATTCTTACTGGTTGGTAGGTGATCAAATACTTATGTCATGCAATAAAATGCAAAGTAATTACTTAAAAATCATACAATGTGATTTTCCGGATTTTTGTTTTAGATTCCGTCCCTCACAGTTGAAGTGTACCTATGATAAAAAGTACAGACCTCTACATGCTTTGTAAGTAGGAAAACCTGCAAAATCAGCAGTGTATCAAATACTTGTTGTCCCCACTGTATATACATATAACATAAAACCCATAACCACTTTCCAGTATTCTAATCATTTTAACCTGCTGCATTGATTTTAGTAAAAATATAAATTGTTGTGTAATCAATCCAGAACCTACAAAAAGTTAGTCCTGTCCCCTAGTCCAAAATAAATGCTTCTCTAGCTACCCTGATTTGGTCCTCCCCACAGGTTCACTGGGCCCTGTGGAGCCTGTGTCTGAGACTGCCCCCATCTAGCTGAGCTGGGCCCATTTTCTTGCCAATTACCCTGTTGTGGTTGCCTAGGCACCCACGACTTGGTAGGACAATTCCTTCTCATATGTCCTGATTGATTGCACCCCCAGCAGACACCTGGTCTTCTTGGTCCACCATTCTGGTATGTCGGATGCTGTGGTTGGTACCATTGATTCTTGTGTCCATTTTCATTATTCTTGTTTTGCCACTGTCCAGGGGATTGTTGTGTGTACACATTCACTACTAGTAAGGCAGGAGCTCTTTGGCCTTGTTGCTGAGGCGGTATCTGTTGATCTCCTTGGAGAACAGGTGTAGCTTGTGTTTTCTTTTTGTCTTTTCTTGTCAGCTCTTCCAGCTGCAACTGTCCCAGTTTTCTCAAAATCTCTCTCCACTGCTTCGCCAATTTCCATTCATCCCTCCTGTATTTCTCCATTGCGTGGATAATATGGTCGCATAATTCCTTGCGTGATTCTGACGTTAGTCCCTCTGTCTCACTCTGTCCTTGATCAGAGTCAGCATACTGTCTAAATTCTTCACCTTCCTCATCACTTGTATTCCCCCCATCTCTTTGCCCATCATACTCTTGTTCATCTTTCCCATAATTTTCCAGCTCCGTTAACATCCCCCTCAGTCTTTCATAACAGTTTATACCTAAATGTGATTGTTCTCCTCTCCTTGGTGTGGAAACCTGCTGCTTCCTTTTTTCTTCTTCTATCTCTACATTCCCTTTTATTGAGACTAAACCTGTGACCTGAGAATACTGCCCCCCTTCTGTGTATGGTGGTGGTGTAGTTAAACCAGCCTTTTTTGGTTCACTCTCCCATTTCTCTCTTTCTTCTAATATTCTTCTTATTCTTTGTTCCCTTATCTTATCCCAAACCTATAAAATAGCCCTGGAGACTTTTCCTGTCCCTAGGTATTTTCCCAGTACCCTATTCGTTCTAGGTCGCTAGACCACACCCTACTTTCCCCGATCAATATCCTCGTTACTCTACTTTTCAAAAACCCTCCCGTTGTACTAACGTACTCTATTTTCCCCGTATCTGAACTTTTGTATCTGTTTTCCCGTGGTTCTCTTTCTAATCTTCGTCTCGGCATTTATTCCCAAACCTTGGCTTTCAACTCTCCCTTTTCCTTGTTTATATATGGACTGCTACTCCCTATTCTAAATTCTCCTATCTAGATTTCTATTATTAATCTCCCTTACAGCTCGATTCGTACTCGCTAGTCTGTCTCTCTTTTACCCACGAACTAAAACATGGCATTAGTAAAGTCTATTCCCAAACCACCAATAACTAATAGTATATTTGCATTCATATTATTAAAATACATTACTTTCCTCTGTCTACCCATACAATTCACCGTTGAAATTCTAACTTCCCTATTACATTGCTTTCCTTTGTTATCAATTCAAATCACGGCCTCAGCTCTATTGCAATTGCCAGTCCGCTATTCAATTTCTGTAACTGTCCTTTCTGATTACGCTCTAATTAATAAAACAAATACTTGCAATCGTTGACAAGCATACATTTAATTCACATCCATATTCAATTCACTATTCCAAATTCCGATTTATATTCTCAGTAGTTTTCAAATTATTAACTGATTCGGGCGGCAGGTAGCTTAGTGGCCAAGAGCGTTGTGCCAGAAACCGAAAGGTCGCCGGTTCTAATCCCCGAGCCGACCAGGTGAAAAATCTGTCGATGTGCCCCGAGCAAGGCACCAACCCTAAACTCTCCTGTAAGTCGCTCTGGATAAGAACGTCTGCCAAATGACAAAAATGTAATTCGGCGCAACAGAAACAAACTATCTTTCTCCCCCCCTATTCCGGTTGAATATGGGAGTTGTTCAATTTGAAATCAGCAAGCTGCTTAATCGTCCAGTCTTATAACACAAAATGAACACTGACTGTTCTATCAATCTAAGCAACCCATTTCCATAATTGGACGAATATCTAGATTTTAGTCAGTAATGCAGAATCTATGCTTTATTGGAATGACAAGTAAATCCTCCTTTATTCCAATTATAAATGGTCTGTATTTTTAGTATCTGGCACATACCACATTTATCACAAAATAGCTTTGAAGGACACAGATCTCACACGCTCAACGTAAATAACTTAGCAGTCTGTAATGAATACTCGGACAGAGTGGTAAGATCCAATCGCAGAATTGCGATGCTTTATTAGAGTACAGACAAGGGAAATAGCTTAATCGTAGTCGGGCGGGCTGTGGTCAAAACCGGGCCAGGCAGAGACAGGCAGAGGTACCAAGGGAGCGGGCGTAGTCGTAGTCGAGGGCACAGGCACAGGGTCAGAGTATGGTAATCACTGGGATAAACAAGCAGAGGATTAAGCAATTCGGGGAGTCAAACAACAAGGCACAGGTCGGATACACGGGTAATCAAAAACAACAAACTCTCTCTCTCTCTCGGAACAAAACGCTTAGCAAGTCACAATCGAACAATACCTTGCACCGACTGAGCTTCTGAGCACACCTTATATCCTACACTAATTACTGACAGGTGTGCTCAGAACTCAGGTGAACCAGATCGAGTCTGATGACTCCCCCTCTCTGTAGATCGGGGAAGTGTCAGACTCTGTCTAGACCCAGCCAACCCCCGATCCCTTACAGTATCCCCCTCCCCAGGGCCGGCTCTACCTCTACCGGGTGGTCTTCCTCTGGGTCGGGGTCCTGGATGATCTGGGTGTTCAGCGTGGAAGGTGGCCTTGAGAGCGGGGTCCAGTATGTCCTTAGCAGGGATCCAGGACCGTTCCTCCGGTCCATATCCCTCCCAGTCCACGAGATATTCGATGCCCCCTCGTCTCCGTCTTGACTCCAGTATCTCGTGGACTGTATAGGTGGTGTCCTGTTCATCCTCCAAAGGTGGTGTAGTAGGTTGTTGAGCAATTGGGGGGTACATCGGGCTATAGTGGACAGCTTTCAACAGGGAGACGTGGAACGTAGGGTTTATCCTGTAGTGTCGAGGGAGTAACAGACGGTAGGTGACAGGGTTAATACGTCTCAGTACCTTGAAAGGCCCGATGTACCTGGGTTGGAGCTTCTTGCAGCTCCGTCGGAACCGCAGGTCTCGGGTAGACAGCCACACTCGTTGCCCGGGTTGATAAGTGGGAGTAGGTCTCCGGCGTCGGTCGGCGTAGGTCTTTTGCTGTTGTGAGGCCTGACTGAGATGTTGATGGGCCGTCTCCCAGACCTGCGCACTCCGACGGAACCACTCGTCCACCGCCGGTACCATCCCGGGTGCGGTATCCCACGGAAACAGGGGTGGTTGATACCCTAGAACACACTGGAAGGGCGTTAGACGTAGGGAGGTGTGAATGAGTGAGTTCTGAGCATACTCTACCCAAGGAAGGAATCGGCTCCACTCTTGCGGCTGCCGCGAACATTGTTGCCGTAGATACTTCCCAATTTCCTGGTTGAGCCGTTCTGTCTGCCCATTGGCCTGGGGATGATATCCGGAGGTGAGGCTCACCGAGATGCCCAAGCGTTCGCAGAAGGCCTTCCATACCCGGGATACGAACTGGGGTCCCCGGTCGGAAACAATATCCTCCGGAACACCAAACTGCCGGAACACCTGGTTAAACATAGTCACAGCTATCTGAGTGGCGTTAGGTAAACGGGTCATGGGTACTAACCGACACATCTTGGAGAATCGATCGATGACCACGAGAATTACAGTATGGCCCTCTGATTCTGGTAGATCGGTAACAAAGTCCATAGCAATGTGCGACCAGGGTCGTTGAGGAGTTGGCAATGGCATCAGCTTACCCTCCGGTAGTGCTCGAGGCGCCTTGAACTGAGCACATACTGGGCAGGATAATACGTAGTCTCTGACGTCATCTGTGAGGGAATCCCACCAGTATTTTCGGCTGATGAGTCGTGTAGTTCGAGTGATTCCGGGATGACCAGATCCCAGCGACGTGTGGCACCATTCCATCAGTTGAGGTCGAAGCGGAGCTGGTACAAACACCTTAGACACCGGTGTTTCTGGAGGTGCTGGTTCCGCTTGTAGGCTCTCCTGAATAGTGTCATCGATAGCCCACCTCACCGGACAAGCACGGCAACTCATGGGGAGGATAGGTTCTGGTTCCACGGGTCTTTCCGCGCGCTCGAACCGTCGGGAAAGCGCGTCCGCCTTACAATTCTTGGACCCGGGAATATAAGAGACAGTGAATTGGAAACGGTTGAAGAATAAAGACCACCTTGCCTGTCGGGAGTTCAGTCGTTTAGCACTGTGAAGATACTCCAGATTGCGGTGGTCCGTGAGCACTTGGAACGGATGATCTGCTCCCTCCAGCCAATGTCTCCACTCCTCCAGTGCTAACTTCACCGCCAGTAATTCACGATTTCCCACGTCGTAGTTCTGCTCGGCCGGATTCAGCTTCTTAGAAAAGAAAGCACAGGGTCGTGATTTAGGCGGCTCACCTTGGCGCTGGGATAGCACGGCTCCAACTCCAACCTCCGAGGCGTCCACCTCCACGATAAACGGCAAGGTAGGATCCGGCTGGCATAAAATGGGAGCGGTGGTAAAGCGTTGTTTCAATGTCTCAAAATCCCGCACTGCCCCCTCCGTCCATTTCAGACCACGACCCTTGTAGCTGGTCATCGCCGACAGGGGAGCTGCGGTTGTGCTGAAATTACGCACGAACCGTCTATAGTAATTAGCAAACCCTAAGAATCTCTGGAGCTCTTTCACCGTCTGGGGTTGAGGCCAGTCTCGTACAGCTTGCACCTTGGATTCATCCAGTTTTACCCCGTCGGGAGTGAGTATGGCCCCAAGGAAGGAAATCGTAGTGACATGGAATTCATTCTTTTCGGCCTTCACGAACAGAGAGTGTTGTCGGAGTCGGTCCAGAACCTGTCGTACATGGGACACATGTTCACTCAGAGAGTTAGAGTAGATTAGGATGTCATCAATGTACACTATAACAAAGCGATCAATCAAGTCCCTGAAAATGTCATTCATGAACGCCTGGAACACAGAGGGCGCGTTAGTAAGTCCATAGGGCATGACACAATATTCATAATGTCCTCGATGGGTGATGAAGGCGGTCTTCCATTCATCCCCTTCTCTAATGCGCACCAGATTGTATGCACTCCTGAGGTCCAGTTTCCTGTAGATGGAGGCCTGCCCCACCTGCTCGAGGGCTGCTGGAATCAAATGAAGAGGGTAACGATTTTTAATGGTAATATCGTTCAAACCTCGATAGTCTATACAAGGACGCAGTCCGCCATCCTTTTTCTTAACAAAGAAAAAACTGGATGCGGCGGGAGACGTAGATGGGCGAATGGCCCCTTGCTGTAGTGCCTCATCAATATACTTGCTCATTGATTCTCGTTCCGGCTGTGACAAAGGGTAGATTCTTCCGCGAGGAGGTGTAGCCCCGGATAGCAGATCAATTGCACAGTCCCAGGCCCGATGCGGTGGTAACACGGTAGCCCTCTCCTTGGAGAACACCTGCGCGTAATCCTGGTACTCTGTAGGAACAACAGTAGACACCGCACCCTGCGCATCCTCCACAGTAGACGTTTTGCAAGGTAAAATGAGGCACTCTGCCCTACATACCTCACTCCAAGCCGTGATATCGCCAGATTTCCAGGAGATGACCGGATCATGGGTAACGAGCCAGGGGTGGCCGAGGACTAGCGGCTCCCGTGGAGCGGAGATGACGAACAGAATGATGTTCTCATGGTGCAGGGAGCCCACTTGTAACTTTATTTCCTCGGTACGGTGCGTAATGAACCCAGTGCCCATGGGCTCACCGTCTAGCGCGTTGACTCGCAGGGGAGGTTGAATTGGGATAAGTTGAACTCCCAATTCCTCAGCGAGACCCACATCCATAAAACTGGCAGCCGCCCCGGAATCAATAAGACCTTCCAATCTGCGCACTCTCTCTCCAACAGATAAGGTAACTGGCACATACATTTGTTTAGATGTGATGTTGAACACGTGAGTCTCACTCACCGGCTTGGCAGTCCCGAGGCGATATTCTGGGGTACGGTTTGGTCGTACCGGACATTGCCGAATGAAATGACCCGACTGACCACAATACAGGCATAGTCCGTCTTGCCGACGTTGTTGTCTCACCGAACCCTGTAGGGGTGACCGTCCCAGTTGCCTAGGTTCCTCCTCAGATTCTCTCCTCCGCTCTGACGATTGCGTAGGACCAGTGACCGAGGGCTCCCGGACTGTGGATACCTTGTGTTGCACTATCAGATTATCAATAGAGATGGCGACAAGCCAACTCAGTCTATATTTCCTTGCGCAGCCCTCTTCGGAAAACGGTGAGCAAAGCAGTCTCGCTCCATCCGCTACCGGCTGCTATAGTACGGAACTCTAAAGCGTAGTCGGCTACTGTGCGACGGCCCTGCTGAAGTTCGCATAGTTGGTCTCCCACGCTACGCCCAGATACTGGGTGGTCGAACACCTCTTGGAACAGTCTCTTAAACTGAACTTCTGCATTCAACTCGGGGACCTCAGCTGCCCAAAGCGCAGTAGCCCAATCCAGTGCTCTACCCGTTAGCAGAGAAATCATGAAATCCACCCTGCTACGGTCATCGGAAAACATAGTATGATTATACGACATATACAGGGACGTCTGGAGTAGAAACCCCTGACATTTGCCAGGTTCCCCGTCGTACCTTGTCGGTAGAGAAATCGGAGGTGCATGACGAGGACTGACCGTACTCGGGGTGGTGCCTTCAGCCGCACCAGCGTTGAGTAGCTGCAGGAGTTCATCCATCCGTTTCTCCTGTATCTCCCATCGCCTCTGTAATTCCGCTGGATCCATGGTAATGGCGAGGTATTCTGTAATGAATACTCGGACAGAGTGGTAAGATCCAATCGCAGAATTGCGATGCTTTATTAGAGTACAGACAAGGGAAATAGCTTAATCGTAGTCGGGCGGGCTGTGGTCAAAACCGGGCCAGGCAGAGGTACCAAGGGAGCGGGCGTAGTCGTAGTCGAGGGCACAGGCACAGGGTCAGAGTATGGTAATCACTGGGATAAACAAGCAGAGGATTAAGCAATTCGGGAGTCAAACAACAAGGCACAGGTCGGATACACGGGTAATCAAAAACCTCTCTCCTCTCTCTCTCTCTCTCTCTCTCTCTCTCTCTCTCTCTCTCTCTCTCTCTCTCTCTCTCTCTCTCTCTCTCTCTCTCTCTCTCTCTCTCTCTCTCTCTCTCTCTCTCTCTCTCTCTCTCTCTCTCTCTCTCTCTCTCTCTCTCTCTCTCTCTCTCTTCTCTCTCTCTCTCTCTCTCTCTCTCTCTCTCTCTCATCTCTCTCTCTCTCTCTCTCTCTCTCTCTCTCTCTCTCTCTCTCTCTCTCTCTCTCTCTCTCTCTCTCTCTCTCTCTCTCTCTCTCTCTCTCTCTCTCTCTCTCTCTCTCTCTCTCTCTCTCTCTCTCTCTCCTCTCTCTCTCTCTCTCTCTCTCTCTCTCTCTCTCTCTCTCTCTCTCTCTCTCTCTCTCTCTCTCTCTCTCTCACTCAACAAAACGCTTAGCAAGTCACAATGGAACAATACCTCGCACCGACTGAGCTCTGAGCACACCTTATATCCTACACTAATTACTGACAGGTGTGCTCAGAACTCAGGTGAACCAGATCGAGTCCTGATGACTCCCCCTCTCTGTAGATCGGGGAAGTGTCAGACTCTGTCTAGACCCAGCCAACCCCCGATCCCTTACACAGTCAATGAGTCAAACCCACATTCGTTGATTTGAAAACAGATCTAACGACTTTACTCAAATGAATTATATTTTCCCCCTAATATACTAAAATTTCCAACTTTAATGACCCCCTAAAAGCTTGCCCGAAATTCAATGTGTCGACGTCATATGATCACCCCCGTACACGTGACCTGTTCCTCCAACAGGATTTCTCTCTCCTTTACGTTAGTAAATGAATATCCACTTACTATTAATTCTTCTCTCCCTGATGCAAGATTGGGCTTTCCCTTTCTCCACCAGCCTTAGAAGCTTCAAACGACCTAAAATATAGTCCCTTTCCTTACACTTTCTCCACAAAGAAAAGGCTATTATTTACAGGATTTATTTTTGTTGTCCGATCACCCACACAGATAAGCCACCACTCGTGCTGAATCACTGAATGACTCACAGCCGCTCAAGCTAACCATTCACCCGTAAGAGATGAGCAGACCTACGCCCTGGTGGCGTTCACAACCGTTCACCTACTAGGGATGAAAAGCGCGACTTCCAATTTATGGTGTCACCTTCTCAGGATGACTTACTTTTTTACCCGATTAGCGGTCTAATTTGTGCATCACCTCACCCAGGCTGATGCGTCACCTACCCCTGAGTAGTTTAAGTAAGAACATAGCTTACCTTTTAAACAGTGGCCACTGAGTCTGTGTGTCTGTTGTTTGATCCTGTCTCTCTCTACCGGACCTGCTGTCTCAACCTCTAAATGTTCAGCTATGAAGAGCCAACTGGCATTTACATCACCATCTATTACCACTGTGATTATGAACGTTTAAACATCTTGAAGAACGATATGGCCTAAATGGCTGTACTCTTTTATAATCTCCACCAGCACAGCCAGAAGAGGACTGGCCACCCCTCAGAGCCTGGTTCCTCTCTAGGTTTCTTCCCAGGTTCCTGCCTTTCTAGGGAGTTTTTCCTAGCCACTGTGCTTCTACGTCTGCATTGCTTGCTCTTTGGGGTTTTAGGCTGGGCATCTGTATAAGCACTTTTTCGACAACTGCTGATGTATAAGGGGCTTTAGAAAATACATTTGATAGATTGCTTGTACAGTGAGGGAAAAAAGTATTTGATCCCCTGCTGATTTTGTACGTTTGCCCACTGACAAAGACATGATCAGTCTATAATTTTAATGGTAGGTTTATTTGAACAGTGAGAGACAGAATAACAACAACAAAATCCAGAAAAACGGATGTCAAAAATGTTATAAATTGATTTGCATTTTAATGAGGGAAATAAGTATTTGACCCCTCTGCAAAACATGACTTAGTACTTGGTGGCAAAATCCTTGTTGGCAATCACAGAGGTCAGACATTCCTTGTATTGGCCACCAGGTTTGAACACATCTCAGGAGGGATTCTGTCCCACTCCTCTTTGCAGATCTTCTCCAAGTCATTAAGGTTTTGAGCATGACGTTTGGCAACTCGAACCTTCAGCTCCCTTAATGTGCTTCTTCTTGAGCCACTCCTTTATTGCCTTGGCCGTGTGTTTTGGGTCATTGTCATGCTGGAATACCCATCCACGACCCATTTTCAATGCCCTGGCTGAGGGAAGGAGGTTCTCACCCAAGATTTGATGGTACATGGCGCCGTCCGTCGTCCCTTTTATGCGGTGAAGTTGTCCTGTCCCCTTAGCAGAAAAACACCCCCAAAGCATAATGTTTCCACCTCCATGTTTGACGGTGGGGATGGTGTTCTTGGGGTCATAGGCAGCATTCCTCCTCCTCCAAACACGGCGAGTTGAGTTGATGCCAAATAGCTCGATTTTGGTCTCATCTGACCACAACACTTTCACCCAGTTCTCCTCTGAATAATTCAGATGTTCATTGGCAAACTTCAGACGGACCTGTATATGTGCTTTCTTGAGCAGGGGAACCTTGCGGGCGCTGCAGGATTTCAGTCCTTCACGGCATAGTGTATTACCAATTGTTTTTTTGGTGACTATGGTCCCAGCTGCCTTGAGATCATTGACAAGATCCTCCCGTGTAGTTCTGGGCTGATTCCTCACCGTTCTCATGATCATTGCAACTCCATGAGGTGAGATCTTGCATGGAGCCCCAGGCCGAGGGAGATTGACAGTTCTTTTGTGTTTCTTCCATTTGCGAATAATCGCACCAACTGTTGTCACCTTCTCACTAAGCTGCTTGGCGATGGTCTTGTAGCCCATTCCAGCCTTGTGTAGGTCTACAATCTTGTCCCTGACATCCTTGGAGAGCTCTTTGGTCTTGGCCATGGTGGAGAGTTTGGAATCTGATTGATTGATTGCTTCTGTGGACAGGTGTCTTTTATACAGGTAACAAGCTGAGATTAGGAGCACTCCCTTTAAGAGTGTGCTCCTAATCTCAGCTCGTTACCTGTATAAAAGTCACCTGGGAGCCAGAAATCTTTCTGATTGAGAGGGGGTCAAATACTTATTTCCCTCATTAAAATGCAAATCAATTTATAACATTTTTGACATGCGTTTTTCTGGATTTTTTTTATTGTTATTCTGTCTCTCACTCTTCAAATAAACCTACCATTAAAATTATAGACTGATAATTTCTTTGTCAGAGGGCAAATGTACAAAATCAGCAGGGGATCAAATACTTTTTTCCCTCACTGTAAATACACTTATTTTAATCTCCTTTTCAGCACGAATTGGTAGATTTGAAAATAGTCTGATCTATTTAGGGTTAGGAAGGTATTTATGAATAATACAAAATTGAGACTAACACATTTCAGTTATCGTGTGTGACCACAGATTCTCCATTATTTTGACCAGATACTCAAATGGCCGCTCTAACAATGAAAATGAATGTCTTCAAAAACGTAAGGCAGTTAGCCTGGGTACCAGTCCAGGGCTTGACATTCAGGTAAATTTGCCAATACTGGCCCAGGCCAAGATCACAGGAAATCAAGGTATGAACTCAGAATTTTAATCGTGGGGTATTTCATGTTTCATTTGCAGTCTGGGCAAGTACTTTATATTATAGCCAACCGTAATTTGAAAATAGTCTGATCTATTTAGGGTTAGGAAGGTATTTATGAATAATACAAAATTGAGACTAACACATTTCAGTTATCGTGTGTGACCACAGATTCTCCATTATTTTGACCAGATACTCAAATGGCCGCTCTAACAATGAAAATGAATGTCTTCAAAAACGTAAGGCAGTTAGCCTGGGTACCAGTCCAGGGCTTGACATTCAGGTAAATTTGCTAATACTGGCCCAGGCCAAGATCACAGGAAATCAAGGTATGAACTCAGAATTTTAATCGTGGGGTATTTCATGTTTCATTTGCAGTCTGGGCAAGTACTTTATATTATAGCCAACCGTAAAATCTGACATTTACACTGATTGTTTGGAAAACAAAAATCAAACCATCCCCCCTCTCAATGATGACATATAGCCTATATTAAACCATTTAAAATGTAATGTTCCCCTCTAGAAATGAGCCCAATAACGTATTGATTAAAAACTATATCTTTACGGCCTGTACATGGTTCATATTATCAGGCAGGTGTGCTTTTAGTAGCAATAAGCATTATCACCTGTCTGATGCAGCATTGTGGCTACATGGCTGAAGTATGGGGTTGCTCCTCTGCATTGTTTACCAATGGGCTAATCATTAGCTAGATCACAGACTCTAAATATAATCTTGTTGCTTGTTAAATGTCCTAAAAAAATAATAATACTGGCACTAACAAAATCAAGTGATTTTTACAGTGTTTATAAATACAGAGTAATCACAGAGTCTCTAAACCCAGAGGTGCAACCATTGAGCTATAAAAAGAACTAGAGACAGCCTCCAAGATGGCCAACCGTTGTTTTCAAGGTAATCTACTCACGCAGATTCGTTGGGGCTGACATCTTGCTAGTTCCGGTTTCAGGAGCCCATTAGTACATGCAGCACTAGCACTGGAGCCCAGCCGAGACCAGCCTGAGCCTAGACGTGCATTACAGCGCGAGCTAAGATCGGAGGCGTGGATCTGGATTAGTGGGGGAGGGGAAATCTGCACCACCACACAACAAAACTAAGATGACAGCTTTCTCTATACTTGCACCTCAGGAGACAGTTGTATGATATTTTCTGTTTAACACAACACAATCACGACTTATTTCAAAATGAAGTTATTGAAAACTTTACTAAAAACGTATGCAGTTATGATATACCTAATAACAAACCAAGCTTGTAATTTAAGCTGTGTCCCAATTAATCAGTCTAGCAATCCGTACAGTCACCTTACTTAAAATGTGCAAAAAATAGACATACAGTATACAGTATTGGATAAAAGCTTTTATCAGCTCCACCAGGATTCTATAAATGCTCACAACAACATTATGTATTAGCACTGACATTGTGAGTAATGTCAAACCAATATTAGGAGTGAGGTCTGATATACGGTTTTCTCTGACTATAGGGGGACCATCCTTTCTAAGCCCGGCCAGATTCAACATATCTCTTCAATATGAGTACAGCATGAGGTACTTTATCAATCAATCAAATATATTTATACAGCCCTTTTAACATCAGCAGATGTCACAAAGTGCATTACAGAAACCTAGACTAAAACCCCAAACAGCAACCAATGCAGATGGAGAAGCACGGTGGCTAGGAAAAACTCCCTAGAAAGGCATGAACCTAGGAAGAGTACCTCAGGAGTGAATGTCAGTTGGCTTTTCATAGCCGAGCATTCAGAGGTCGAGACAGCAGGTGCGGCAGAGAGAGAGAGAGAGAGAGAGTTGAAAACAGCAGGCCCAGGACAAGGTAGCACGTCCGGTAAACAGGTCAGTGTTCCCTAGCCGCAGGCAGAACAGTTGAAACTGGAGCAGCAGCACGACCAGGTGGACTGGGGACAGCCAGGAGTCATCAGGCCAGGTAGTCCTGACGGATGATCATAGGGCTCAGGTCCTCTAGGAGGGGAGGGAGAGAGGGAGAGAGAGAGAATTAGAGGGAGCATACTTAAATTCACACAGGACACCAGATAAGACAGGAGAATTACATCAGATATAACAGACTGACCCTAGCCCCCCGCCACATTGACTATTGCAGCATAGATACTGGAGACAGGGGTGGGTTGGGGGACACTGTGGCCCCGTCCGACGATACCCCCGGACAGGGCCAATCAGGCAGGATATAACCCCACACACTTTGCCAAAGCCACTAGAGGGATATCAACAGACCACCACTTACTACCCTGAGTCAAGGCTGAGTATAGCCCATGAAGATCTCCTTCACCGCATGAGCCCGAGGGGGCGCAAAACCGGACTGGAAGATCACGTCAGTGACTCAACCCACTCAAGTGACGCACCCCTCCTAGGGACGGGAAGAGCACTAGTAAGCCAGTGACTCAGCCCTCGTAATAGGGTCAGGGGCAGAAAATCCCAGTAGAGAGATGGGAGCCGGCCAGGCAGAGACAGCAAGGGCGGTTTGTCGCTCCAGTGCCTTGCCATTCACCTTCGCACCCCTGGGCCAGACTACACTCAATCATAGGACCTACTGAAGGAGTGAGTCTTCAGTAAGATTTAAAGGTCGAGACAGAGTCTGCGTCTCTTACCATTGAATAAAAATGGAGCTCTATAGGAGAAAGCCCTGCCTCCAGCTGTTTGCTTAGATATTCTAGCTTAGGAAGGCCACCAAAAATTCTGAAATTTCCATCCCCAACTACAACATTTTCCGTCTAGATAGAACTGCCAAAGGGGGTGGAGTTGCAATCTACTGTAGAGAGAGCCTGCAGAGCTCTATCATACTATCCAGGTCTGTGCCCAAACAGTTTGAGCTTCTGCTTCTAAAAATCCACCTTTCCAGAAATAAGTCTCTCACTGTTGCCGCTTGCTACAGACCCCCCTCAGCCCCCAGCTGTGCCCTGGACACCATATGTGAATTGATTGCCCTCCATTTATCCTCAGACTTCGTACTGCTTGGTGACCTAAATTGGGATATGCCTAACACTCCGGCCATCCTACAATCCAAACTAGATGCCCTCAATCTCACACAAATGATCAAGGAACCTACCAGGTACAACCCTAAATCCGTAAACATGGGCACCCTCATAGATATCATCCTGACTAACTTACCCTCTAAATACACCTCTGCTGTCTTCAACCAGGATCTCAGCATTCACTGCCTTATTGCCTGCGTCCGTAACGGGTCCACGGTCAAACAACCACCCCTCATCACTGTCAAATGCTCCCTAAAACATTCTTATTGGCAGACTAAATAGCCTTGGTTTCTCAAATGACTGCCTCGCCTGGTTCACCAACTACTTCTCAGATAGAGTTCAATGTGTCAAATCGGAGGGCCTGTTGTCTGGACCTATGGCAGTCTCTATGGGGGTGCCACAGGGTTCAATTCTTGGGCCGACTCTTTTCTCTGTGTATATCAATGATGTCGCTCTTGATGCTGGTGACTCTCAGATCCACCTCTACGCAAACGACACCATTTTGTATACATCTGGCCCTTCATTGGACACTGTGTTAACAAACCTCCAAACGAGCTTCAATGCCACACAACACTCCTTCAGTAGCCTCCAACTGCTCTTAAACACTAGTAAAACTAAATGCATGCTCTTCAATCGAACGCTGCTGGCACCCGCCCACCTGACTAGAATCACTACTCTCGACAGGTCTGACCTAGAGTATGTGGACAACTGCAAATACCTAGGTGTCTGGTTAGACTGTAAACTCTCCTTCCAGACTCACATTAAGCATCTCCAATCCAAAGTTAAATCTAGAATCGGCTTACTATTTCGCAACAAAGCCTCCTTCACTCATGCTGCCAAACATGCCCTCGTAAAACTGACTATCCTACCGATCCTTGACTTCGGCGATGTCTTTTACAAAATAATCTCCAACACTCTACTCAGCAAATTGGATGTAGTCTATCACAGTGCCATCCGTTTTGTCACCAAAGCCCCATATACTACCCACCACTGTGACCTGTACGCTATTGTTGGCTGGTCCTCACTACATATTCGTCGCCAAACCCACTGGCTCCAGGTCATCTATAAATCACTGCTAGGCAAATCCCCGCCTTATCTTAGCTCATTGGTCACCATAGCAACACCCACCCGTAGTATGCTCTCCAGCAGGTATATATCACTGGTCATCCCCAAAACCAACACCTCCTTTGGCCGCCATTCCTTCCAGTTCTCTGCTGCCAATGACTGGAACGAATTGCAAAAATCTCTGAAGCTGGAGACTCTTATCTCCCTTACTAACTTTAAGCGTCAGTTGAAAGAGCACCTTACCGATCACTGCACCTGTACACAGCCCATCTGAAATTAGCCCACCAAACTACCTCATTCCCATATTGTTATTTCTTTTTTCTCATTTGCACCCCAGTATCTCTATTTGCACATCATCTCTTGCACATCTATCATTCCAGTGTTAATACTAATTGTAAATATTTTGCACTATGGCCTATTTATTGCCTTACCTCCATAGCTTGCCACATTTGAACACACTGTATATGTATTTTCTGTTGTATTTTTGACTTTATGTTTTGTTTTACCCCATATGCAACTCTGTGTTGTGGTCCTCTGTAGCTCAGCTGGTAGAGCACGGCACTTGTAACACCAAGGTAGTGGGTTCGATCCCCGGGACCACCCATACACAAAAATGTATGCACGCATGACTGTAAGTCGCTTTGGATAAAAGCGTCTGCTAAATGGCATATTATATTATTGTTTTTATTGCACTGCTTTGCTTTATCTTGGCCAGGTCGCAGTTGTAAATGAGAACTTGTTCTCAACTGGCTTACCTGGTTAAATAAAGGTGAAAAAAATAAAAATAAAATACATAAAGGAGGCCTACTTCTTGTGACCATAGCGTATGTGTAGGTATGTACGGCAGGACAAATTCAGAGAGATAGGTAGGAGCAAGTCCATGTAATGCTTTGTAGGTTAGCAGTAAAACTTTGAAATCAGCCCTAGCCTTAACAGGAAGCCAATGTAGAGAGGCTAGCACTGAAGTAATATGATCACATTTTTTGGTTCTAGTCAGGATTCTAGCAGCCGTGTTTAGCACTAACTTAATTTTATTTAGTGCTTTATCCATGTAGCCGGAGAGTAGAGCATTGCAGTAGTCTAATCTAGAAGTGACTAAAGCATGGATGAGCATTTCTGCATAATTTTTGGACAAAAAGTTTCTGATTTTTGCAATGTTACGAACATGGAAAAAAGCTGTCCTTTAAATATTCTTGATATGCTTATCAACAGAGAGATCAGGGTCCAGAGTAACGCCGAGGTCCTTCACAGTTTTGTTTGAGACGACTGTACAACCATCAAGATTAATTGTCAGATCCAACAGCAGATCTCTTTGTTTCTTGGGACCTAGAACTAGCATCTCTGTTTTGTCCGAGTTTAAAGGTAAAACATTTGTCGCCATCCACTTCCTTATGTCTGAAACACAGGCTTTTTTGTAGGCAATTTTGGGGCTTCACCATGTTTCATCGAAATGTACAGCTGTGTGTCGTCCACATAGCAGTGAAATTTGACATTGCGTTTCCGAATGACATCACCAAGAGGTAGAATATATAGTGAAAACAATAGTGGTCCTAAAACAGAACCTTGAGGAACGCCGAAACTTACAATTGATTTGTCAGTGGACAAACCATCCACAGAGATGAACTGATATCTTTCCGACAGATAAGATCTAAACCAGGGAAGAACTTGTCCGTGTAGACCAATTAGGGTTTCTAATCTCTCCAAAAGAATGTCGTGATCGATGGTGTCAAAAGCAGCACTAAGGTCTAGGAGCATGAGGATAGATGCAGAGCCTTGGTCTGACGCCATTAAAAGGTAATTTACCACCTTCACGAGTCCAGTCTCAGTGCTATAATGGAGTCTAAAACCAGACTGAAGCATTTTGTATACCATTTGTCTTCAGGAAGGCAGTGAGTTGCTGCGCAACAGCTTTCTCTAAAATGTTTGAGAGGAATGTGAGATTCGATACAGGCCGATAGTTTTTTACTTTTTCCCGGGTCAAAGTTTGGCTTTTTCAAGAGAGGCTTTATTACTGCCACTCTTAGTTAGTTTGGTACACATCCAGTGGAGGGAGCCATTTATTATGTTCAACATAGGAGGGCCAAGCACAGGAAGTAGCTCTTTCAGTAGTTTAGTTGGAATAGGGTCCAGTATGCAGCTTGACGGTTCTTCGATATTGCACGGTACTGTCTTTCCAAGCTATTCAAAACAATCAACAAATGCTTAATCAGAGTAAGAATGGTTCAAATAATATTAATGTAAAAATAAATATTTTAACTAAGAACAACTATGTAAGAAATGTAATTAAATAAAAAATAAACAACAAAAACACTAGAAACATCCCGCATCCTCACAGTAACGTAGACGCTGGGAGTCGAGAAGCAGGTGCAGGTTGTAAGTTTAATAAAACAAAGAACGATACAACATAGGAGTAGCATCTGGACATGAAACACAGAAACAATACTGCCTGGGGAAAGAACCTAAGGGAGTGCCAGATAAAGGGGGGGGGGTAATGAGTGAGGTAATGGAGTCCAGGTGTGCCTCATGATGAAGCGTCGGTGCGCGTAATGATTAATGCCAGGTGCGCGTAATGATGGTCACCAGGAGACGGTGGTTAGTAAACCGGCGACGTCGAACGCCGGAGGGGAGGAGCGGGAGTAGCCGTGACACTCACATAAAACATATAACCCTGGTCTATGATGCGCTTCTCTCTATACTGTATATTAAGGGGTGAAATAAACTCTGAAATAGGCCAGGGCTATTATGTTTTATGTGAGGATGGTTTACCAAACCCTGATGGTTTACCCAGTGCCCTCCCAAACCCTGAACAAATATGATAAGCACGTTGTTTACAAATGTCCTTGCTTTATCTATTTTAGGGTGATGCAGGAGAAGACAAGGGAGCTTCTGTGGGCCGTCCTGATGGGTGAGCAGGACATACAGGAGGAGGAGTGGTATGGGGATGAGGGAGTTCTGGGGTACATGGACATTGGTGTTGGGATGGAGCTGTCTGAGCTACTGCCGTTGGCCAGGAATATGGTCATGATCATGTTGCTGTAAACTATAGGCTGATCTGCTCCTACTTATAAATTATGTATTATTTTATATATGTTATCTGTAAATAGTTCACTAAAGTTTTCTGCTTGTACTGGCCGCCTACTTGTTTTCTTTCTTGTTCTACACAAATACCATCAAGACCTCCAGTGGTGTCAGGTTACATACGGACTGCTGCTGGTCCACTGTCAATAAGTTCACCTCAGCGCATAAGAGAATGGAGTTTGACGTTTAACATTGTCGCCATGAGGGACACGATTACGGGACACGATTACGGGACACGATTACAGGATATGATTACAGATTTATCTGAGAGTTACAAAGCAATAATATCATAACAACCTGCAAGCTTGTCTGAAATACACACAACATTTTAAAATACGATAGCTAAAGGATTTATGCATTTGTCTGTTTGGCTGGGTGGCACATGCGCCAAATCAAGCGCAGATTGAGCAATGTCTGTTGTCCCCTCCAGAGATTGGACAGTTTGATGAGCTGAGCTGGTGATCCCTCTTCTCTTCGTTTGGGGGCATTGTGTCCATCAATAGGGCACAGATATCATCAGCCTGAGGAAGGAAGAGACTATTGTCAGAGGTTACTGGGTGATAAGGGGTTTCCCTAGCCATGTGTATCAAAATATATTGGATGGGAATTATTGTGACCAGACGACATCATTGTAAGTCAAACACTTGTGCAACTAGAGATATATAACACAGGCATACATTCACTATGTTTACCTTCTGAGCTGCCTTGTTGAGAGGGTTGAAGGCTCACTTGTCTGTGACGTTCACACGGGCATTGAACTTGATGTAGAGGAGAGAGATGGAGTGGCAAAGGAGAGAGGACAGAAGAGACAGCTGAGGAGTGATGGAGAGGAGCGAGAGAGACATCATTTAACATCCTCATGACTTGCACAAAGACTGATGACATCCACGCTAATACATATGTAGACATACCACTAGGTCTCTTTCATCACAGTATGGGTGATGTTATTTTATGTAATGGATGGGATGGTTTTCTGTAAGGTTTTATAAACTAGACAATGCATACTATGTCTTCTAAAGCCTGATGACATCCAAGCTGTTACATAGGCCACAATGTCACAGCCAATGTGTTTTGTATGCATTGTCTATGTAAAAGCAAACCGTACAGCATGTACAACATCCTGATGTAATCTTTGTAGTGATTCACCCCATATGAGGCTGCGTTGTGCAGGAGATGAGGCCTCCTTTGACCTGAGCGTTGTCGTCAGCCCCGCGCTCCAGGAGGGCAGCATCTCCTTCCAGCAGGTCCTGGATGCCCGTGTCTCCCTCCTTCACCATGTCCAAAGACATGTTACCATCACAGTTCTTCTTGGTGGGGATACACACAGACAGATAGATGTGTCATTGAAATGTATGAGAAACATTTTGCGTAAAAAGTCATCGTTATACATATTGCACAGCACTGACTCTTAAAAAAAGCTGTCAAACTCTAATGAAGGAATTTGAAAATTCCATCCCTGTTTACGTGAGTAGCTAGTGGAGTGTGAAGGGTTGTCTTTCTCGAAGCTGAAGGTGCAGTAGTGGTGGCGGAGTTGCGTCAGGCGTCAGGAAACTGGAACACACAAGAGGACCTCAGGTAAGTGGCATGTGAACATAAACAGTAGATGACACTCACGCCAATGAGGAAGTATGGAAAAAATCTTCCCTCTTGCAGGGCTCCCTCCTGGGTGGCGTCCTGCCATTGTCTCTGTTGCCTCCATTTTTATTGCAGATAAGATACCAGCCAATTACAGGCCACTAGGTGGGTAGGGCACCTGAATATAACGAAAGCTACCAAAACACAGCACACGCAGTGGCAAACATTAACATTAACACTGGAGCAGTATTCATAATTCATAGTTCAATTCACACTCAATGTCCAATAACTACTCTCTCTGTCATGTTGCAGCTGTGACAGTCACACCTGGATCCATACAGTAAGTCGTCCTGCAGAAGGGAGAGGGAAAGGGCACACACACAGGTGGTTATCTGAGCATTTTAAAGAAATTAGAAATGAATGGTCTGTCTTGGTCTGAAGCCCACTCACCAAGTCAAGGTACAGGCCACGAGTGGGTTGTTAGTAGACCATGTTAGTGAAGAACATAGATGCGGTAAAGAGATCAATGAAACGCAGGATGCCGTCATTGGCGCACATTCAACAAATCTAATGTAACAAAGTGGACATTAGTTTTCTCCTCCAATTTTAACTTCTTTCGACACGTTTCCAGTTTGTCTCCTACTGACCTCACACTGCGCTTGATTGTTCTGGGTGATTCCATCACAGTGTAGTTGTGTTCAGGAACAAAAGGAGGTGTCCTGAACGGCATAACCATGATAGATAGAGTCTGACACCACACTTTCCTCACATACATCCACCGTCACAGTGATATCATTGTGATGTAGGCCTACATCTGACACAAAAGTAGTATCATCATGCATACCCAGCATCACAGTCATATCGTATTGTGATAAATGTCTGCATTATCATTATCAACTACCTCTACCTCATCAAGATCCTCAACCACAGCACAGTATATGTGATCATGTGCATCCTCGACTAACCTGTACCCCCGCACATTGACTCGGTACCAGTACCCCCCTGTATATAGCCTCGTTATTGTTATTTTATTGTGTTACTTTTATTTTATTTTTTACTTTATTTTATTTAGTAAATATTTTCTTAACTCTATTTCTTGAAGTGCATTGTTGGTTAAGAGCTTGTAGGTTTCACGGTAAGGTCTACACCTGTTGTATTCAGGACATGTGACAAATAACATTTGATTTGATTTGATTTTGATTTGATTTGAAACATTGGCACTTACCTCTGTACTTACCTTACTCCTTTGTTTTTCCCTGGGGCCTTGTGACCGCTTTTGTAGATGAGCTGGGAAGGAGAAAATGGTGAGCACAGCAGTCCAGGTGAGGCTGACTCTTCCCATGTAATCACGGCAAAAACACTCATCTTCAAAGTGATGGGCACAGAGTTGAGTTTCGGGTGGGTTCCCAATTCATCCACCTGACATTTTCTACCCACTGCTGCAGCCTTGGCCTCCCATGGAACGGAAACCTGTGGACAAAGATTATGTATTTAATAGTAGGCTAGAAAAGGAAGCAATCCTTTTTCTTATTAGTTGCATAGCTGTTTCAATTTATACTAAACAATCACAAAGTAACAGACAGTGAAATGGTTACCAGTAGAAGTACACTGAATAAAAATATAAACGCAACATGTTTCATGAGCTGAAAGAAAAGATCCCAGAAATTTTCAAATGCACAAAAAATGTATTTTTCTCACATTTTGTGCACAAATTTGTTTACATCCCTGTTAGTGAGCATTTGTCCTTTGCCAAGATAATCCATCCACCTGACAAGTGTGGCATATCAAGAAGCTGATTAAACAGCATGATCATTACACAGGTGCAACAGAGGAATAAAGGGTGGTATGGCCGCTGACCATTGTATATGGTGACTGATAAGTACCACAAGAGAAATGCGTAATTTATTTCAATGAGATTATATGGAAGTTATTTTCGAATAAGTGCAGTATGCCATGTGCTGATATCAACCTTTGGTGGTCTGCATTAGACTTGACATTTCTTGATATGAGTGTCTTAGCACCTGTGAAGGATGTCCTCTCTCCACCCCCTGGGTTACCATGAAGGCAGCCAGGCCGATTGGCCACCTGCTGCCAAGAGTGTGCTTATTACAGACCTCTAATGTAAGAATGCTACTGACTATTCCATAACCTTGTAATGAACAAATGACACACCGTGGCCTGCCCTGTCCATTCCAAGTCATTATATTGGTTATTTCAGAACTACACTGAACAAAAATATAAACACAACATGTAAAGTGTTGGTCCCATGTTACATGAGCTGAAATAAAAGATCTCAGAAATGTTTAATACGCACAAAAATCTAATTTCTCTGAAATGTTGTGCACATATTTTCTTTACATCCCTGTTGGTAAGCATTTCTCCTTTACCAAGATAATCCATCCACCTGAAAGGTGTGGTATATCAAGAAGCTGATTAGTTAAACATAGTGATCATTACACAAGTGCACATTGTGCTGGGGCCAATAAAGGCAACTCTAAAATGTAAAGTTTTGCCACACAACTGTGACGAGTACTGAGGATAAGAAGAGGCAGGACGCAGACGCAGGAATCAACAAGGTCAAGGTTTACTCAAACAATGACAAAGAGAATTAACAAAGATAGAGTACATGACACAAAGCAAAACAATCACACACAACATCCTACAGAACAGTCCAGGGCTAAATAGGTGTAGTGATGAGATGAGGTGCAGGTGCGCTGGAGGTGATTAGGGTGCGTTGGGTTTCCATTCCGGTGTTGCCGAGGTGGTAAGCTCAGACCGGTGGCTCAGTAGACCGGCGAATCAGAGTGCCGGAGGGGAGCAACGGGAGGAGACGTGACAACAACACAATGCCACACATGTCTAAAGTGTTGAGGGAGCGTGCAATTGGCATGCTGACTGCAGGAATGTTGCCAGAGATGTGAATGTTCATTTCTCTACCATAAGCTGCCTCCAATGTCGTTTTAGAGAATTTGGCAGTATGTCCAACCGCAGACCACGTGTATGGTGTTGTGTGGGTGAGCGGTTTTTTGATGTCAACGTTGTGAACAGAGTGCCCCATGGTGGCGGTGGGGTTATGGTATGGGCAGGCATGAGCTACGGACAACGAACACAATTGCATTTTAGCGATGGCAGTTTGAATGCACAGAGATACCGTGACGAGTTCCTGAGGCCCATTGTCGTGCCATTCATCCGCCGCCATCTCCTCATGTTTGAGCATGATAATGCACGGCCCCATGTCACAAGGACTGTACTCAATTCCTGGAAGCTGAACATTTCCCAGTTCTTCTATGGCCTGCATACTCACCAGACATGTCACCCATTGAGCATGTTTGGCATGCTCTGGATCAACGTCTATGACAGTGTTCCAGTTCCCGCCAATATCCAGCAACTTCAAACAGCCATTGAAGAGGAGTGGGACAATGTTCCAAAGGCCACAATCAACAGCCTGATCAACTCTATGCGAAAGAGATGTGTCACGCTGCATGAGGCAAATGCATGTCACACCAGATACTGACTGGTTTTCTGATCCACGCCCCTACTTTTTTTTAAAGGTATCTGTGAGCCCCACCCTCATCAAAGTTGCCCATCCCTTTACTATAGCCTACAGCCCACAGGAGCCTAGTGCTTACACAATATTCTATACAGCACGCACTAGTGGCTATGTTCTGTAGCATAAGGTGTGAAACTGTGAATGCTGGACTTTAAAGCTGGAATCCGCATTAGTGGAAAGAGCGTATCTCTTCGCCCCCAGCACGTGTCATTATTTTTGTTTTGTTTATGAAACGGAGGAGAGCATCCAGCATCTTGGTAAAAACAAATTACAAAAATGTGCTTGTATTGTAACAAAGGAGCCAGGAAGCAGCTGGCAGGTGCTGAGGTCTCATAACATAGTAAATGTAAATCCGGCACACTTAATTTAGTGTGATATGTTACGTTTGGGATGGTTACTTAAGGCAAAAACAAAAGTAGGGTGGTTGGTCAGGGTGGATGGGTGGGTATATAACGCAAGTGAAGGTTGCGAGTTCAAATCTCATCACGGACAACTTTAGCATTTGAGCTAATTAGCAACCTTTCAACTACTTACTACTTTTTAGCTACTTTGCAACTACTTAGCATGTTTGATAACCCTTCCCCTAACCCTAACCTTAACCCTTTTAGCAAACCTTTCCCCTAACCCTAACCCACAGGAGTGGTAATGGCTGGATCGGAATGAGTAGACAATTATCAAATACATCAAACACATACAGTAGTTTGATGCCATTCCAGTCGATCCGTTCCAGCCATTATTATGAGCCGTCCTCCCCTCAGCAGCCTCCACTGCCCTAACCCTAACCTTAACCCTTTAACTTAATTCCTAAACTTAACCCTAACCTTAACCCTAACCCCTAGCCTAGCTAATGTTAGCCAGCTAGCTCAGGTAAGCCACCTAGGCACCTAGCTAAAATTCGTAACTTATCATACTTTTGAAAATGTGTAACATACCATACCTTTTGCAAATTCGTAACATATAGTATGTTTTTCAAATTCGTAACATATAATAAGAATTGTAATTCGTAACATTTCATATGAAATGGGTGATGGACATCCACAAATTAATACATACCATACGAAACGTAACATATCATACTAAATGGCGTGTCTCAGATTTACATACAGAATAATACGAAATCTTCTGAAACCAGGTTGTGAGGTGAGTAAGTGTGAAGGTGTTTTCTCTAAAAAAGGCAAATGTAAGGCAAGAGCGCATACTTACAGTGCCTTGCAAAAGTATTCATCCCCCTTGGCGTTTTTCCTATTTTCTTGCATTACAACCTGCAATTTAAATTGATTTTTATTTGTTTTTCATGTAATGGATATACACAAAATAGTCCAAATTGGTGAAGTGAAATGAAAAAAAAACTTATTTCAAGAAATTCAAAAAAAGAAATAATGGAAAAGTGGTGCGTGCATATGTATTCACCCCCTTTGCTATGAAGCCCCTAAATAAGATCTGGTGCAACAAATTACCTTCAGAAGTCACATAATTAGTTAAATAAAGTCCACCTGTGTGCAATCTAAGTGTCACATGATATGTCACATGATCTCAGTATAAATACACATGTTCTGAAAGGCCCCAGAGTCTGCAACACCACTAAGCAAGCTGCACCATGAAGACCAAGGAGCTCTCCAAACAGTTCAGGGACAAAGTTGTGGAGAAGTACAGATCAGGGTTGGGTTATAGAAAAATATCCAAAACTTTGAACATCCAATGGAGCACCATTAAATCCATTATTAAAAAATTGAAAGAATATGGCACCACAACAAACCTGCCAAGAGAGGGCCGCCCACCAAATGTCACGGACTAGGCAAGGAGGGCATTAATCAGAGAGGCAACAAAGAGACCAAAGATAACCCTGAAGGAGCTGCAAAGCTCCACAGCGGAGATTGGAGTATCTGTCCATAGGACCACTTTAAGCCATACACTCCACAGAGCTAGACTTTACGGAAGAGTGGCCAGAAAAAAGCCATTGCTTAAAGAAAAAAATTAGCTAACACATTTGGTGTTCGCCAAAAGGCATGTGGGAGACTCCCTAAACATATGGAAGAAGGTACTCTGGCCAGATGAGACTGAAATTGAGTTTTTTGGCCATCAAGGAAAAAGCTATGTCTGGCACAAACCCAACACCTCTCATCTCCCCGAGAACACCATCCCCACAATGAAGCATGGTGGTGGCAGCATCATGCTGTGGGGATGTTTTTCATCGTCAGGTACTGGGAAACTGGTCAGAATTGAAGGAATGATGGATGGCGCTAAATACAGGGAAATTCTTGAGGGAAACCTGTTTCAGTCTTCCAGAGATTTGAGACTGGGATGGAGGTTCACCTTCCAGCAGGACAATGACCCTAAGCATACTGCTAAAGCAACACTCGAGTGGTTTAAGTGGAAACATTTAAATGTCTTGGAATGGCCTAGTCAAAGCCCAGACCTCAATCCAATTGAGAATCTGTGGTATGACTTAAAGATTGCTGTACACCAGCGGAACCCATCCAACTTGAAGGAGCTGGAGTAGTTTTGCCTTGAAGAATGGGCAAAAATCCCAGTTGCTAGATGTGCCAAGCTTATAGAGACATACCCCAAGAGACTTGCAGCTGTAATTGCTGCAAAAGGTGGTGTAAATAGTTATGCATGCTCAAGTTCTCTGTTTTTTGTCTCTTCCTTGTTTGTTTAACAATAAAAATATTTTGCATCTTCAAAGTGGTAGGCATGTTGTGTAAATGAAATGATAGAAACCCCCCCAAAACCATTTTAATTCCAGGTTGTAAGGCAGCAAAATAGGAAAAATGCCAAGGGGGGTGAATACTTTCGCAAGCCACTGTACGTTAAGTTGTATTTTATTTTGGGAAATATTGACCGAAGTCCTGTAAGGTCTGGACCAGTTGACCTGCTTTTTAAATGTATTTACGCACCTTGCAAGCCATCCAGATATGACCACGCAGTACTGCTGAGATACAAGGCAAAAGCCGAACGCACAATAGCGTACACTACATAAAGCGAGACCTAAGACAACAACACAGCATGGCAGCAACATGTGACAACACAGCATGGTAGCAACACAACATGGCAGCAGCACAAACATGGTACAAACATTGTTAGGCACAGACAACAGCACAAAGGGCAAAAAGGTAGAGACAACAATACATCACAAAAAGCAGCCACAAGTGTCAGTAAGAGTGACCATGATTGAGTCTTTGAATGTAAAGATGGAAATAAAACTGTCCAGTTTGAGTGTTTGAGTGTGCTTACAATGATGTAGCCTACAATCATGGTTAAAATACAAAGGTGCATTAATTGATATTCATTTCAAGTGAAACTTCAGCTTCTCATCCTGGAGAAGCTTTTTATTGACAACGCATTTTTCAGGGTCATTGGGGGAATGAACAGCATCAACGGCACCGATACTTCCATGGACATTACCATGTCAATAGACAACAGAACAAGCTCCTCAAGGCGAAAATACGCAGATACTCGTCTACAGACACTGCTGACTTGGAAACAACTCTGGTTGAAACCAATGTACCACAGTCCATCAACAAGAAATGATCATTGCTAGAAGATGTGCGCAAAGATCTCAGTGACCTAAAAGCCTATCTGGAATTCATCCAGCTCCAAATAAAATACCTAGTCAAAGACAATTTACAGCTCAAAGGTAATGTCAAAACACCCACAACTGCCGTTAATTCATTATCAAGTGACAATAAAATGTTCAAAGAGACATTATTAGACCTACAGTGTCACGATCGTCTAAGGAGGACCAAGGCGCAGCGTTGAAAGCGAACATATTTATTAAATTGGAATGATCACACGATCAAAACAACAGACGATAACGTGATGTCTACGGTTTTACACAAACCAAAATAGAACAAAATCCCACAAACCCGAATGAAAAACAGACAGTTTAAATATGGCTCCCAATCAGAGACAACCCACGACAGCTGACACTCGTTGCCTCTGATTGGGAGTCACTCTGGCCAACATAGAAATAAACACCCATAGAAACAAAACCCAAAGATCTACACACCCTGGCTCAACATAACAGTGTCCCCAGAGCCAGGGCGTGACAGTACCCCCCCCTAAAGGCACGGACTCCGACCGCGTCAACCAAAACCCACAGGGGAGGGACCGGGTGGGCACTCCACCTAGGCGGCGGATCCGGCTCCGGACCTGATCCCCGCTCCCTCTCCAACCCCCCAAAGTACCCCTGGTCCGGTCTGGCCCCGCTGGCCGGAGCTGGACTGCACACTGGTGGAGCGGATTGCTCTAGCTCCGGCGTGAAGCATCTGACCGGTGCCGGACCAGCCACCGGTGGAACAGGCACGGGCCGTGCCGAACTGACGACGCACACCACTGGCTTGGTGTGGGGAGCAGGAGCGGGCCGAGCCGGGCTGTCGAAGCGCACCCCTGACTTGGTGCGGGGAACAGGCACGGGCCGTGCCGGACTGACGACGCACACCACTGGCTTGGTGTGGGGAGCAGGAGCGGGCCGAGCCGGGCTGTCGAAGCGCACCCCTGACTTGGTGCGGGGAGCAGGAACGGGCCGAGCCGGGCTGTCGAAGCGCACCCCTGACTTGGTGCGGGGAGCAGGAACGGGCCGAGCCGGGCTGTCGAAGCGCACCCCTGACTTGGTGCGGGGAGCAGGAACGGGCCGAGCCGGGCTGTCGAAGCGCACCCCTGACTTGGTGCGGGGAGCAGGAACGGGCCGAGCCGGGAAACGCACCCCTGACTTGGTGCGGGGAGCAGGAATGGGCCGGACTGGGCTGGCGACGCGCACCGTAGACTTGGTGCGAGTGGCAGGAACCGGCCGGACCGTACTGGGAACACACACCACTGGCCCTACGTGGGGATCAGGAACAGGCCGGACCGGACTGGCAACACACGCCAGTACCTCTCGCCGTGCCTCTACATCCTCCCTCCCCCTGGTGACCAGTGACTCCCGTAACCTGGCGGCCTCCTGCTGCCCCGTCGTCCACGGCGTTAGCCCCCCCCTAAAAAATTTCTGGGCGTCTCCCCTACCCGTGGACCAGGTCTCCATGTCCCTCGCCAGCCTTTCGCCCTTCTGCCACAAGGTCAAGCCCTTCTCTTCCTCACTCGGCTTGACCCAGTCGAGGAGGCGAAGGAGATCTGTTAGGGATCTCCCTGGCGATGGCTCCTGGACACGCTGCTTGGTCACATCTTGGTGGGATTTTCTGTCACGATCGTCTAAGGAGGACCAAGGCGCAGCGTTGAAAGCGAACATATTTATTAAATTGGAATGATCACACGATCAAAACAACAGACGATAACGTGATGTCTACGGTTTTACACAAACCAAAATAGAACAAAATCCCACAAACCCGAATGAAAAACAGACAGTTTAAATATGGCTCCCAATCAGAGACAACCCACGACAGCTGACACTCGTTGCCTCTGATTGGGAGTCACTCTGGCCAACATAGAAATAAACACCCATAGAAACAAAACCCAAAGATCTACACACCCTGGCTCAACATAACAGTGTCCCCAGAGCCAGGGCGTGACATACAGTCCTGTTCTATGAGAAAGAACCTGGTTTTCACAGGTATTTCTGAAAATAAGGATGAAAAAGCTGAGGCAATTGTCAGACTTTATACAAACAAAACTACATATCCCAGCAGATGTGGCGTCAAAAATTGTTTTGGACCGAGTCCACAGAATGGCTATCACTTCTATGAAATTGCATCTCAGCTATAGAAAAAACAGTGCTTTCTCAACTAAGATGCCCCCAAACCAGCGTCTATGAGAAAAAAATGACCTAGGTATTGACAGTTATAATTGTAATGGTCTTGCAAATTGTGCAAAAACAAGAGAAGTGTTCAGGTGGCTTCGACATGAAAAAGCATTTAATATAATCTGCCTACAAGAAACCCACTCATTATCAGATGATGACTCGAAATGGAAAGAAGACCCCTTGACTTTTCCCACATTTTGTTACGTTACAGCCTTATTCTAAAATGGATGAAAAAAATTATAATCAGTTTCAATTTACGCACAATATCCCATAACGACAAAGCGAAAACAGGTTTTTAGAAATTTCTGGTAATTTATTACACATTTTAAACAGAAATACCTTATTTACATAACTATTCAGACCCTTTGCTATAAGACTCGAAATTGAGCTCAGGTGCATCCTGTTTCCAAAACTTGATTGGAGTCCACCTGTGGTAAATTAAATTGATTGGACATTATTTGGAAAAGCACACACCTGTCTATATGAGGTCCCACAGTTGACACTGCATGTCAGAGCAAAAACCAAGCCATGAGGTCGAAGGAATTGTTCATAGAGCTCTGAGACAGGATTGTGTCGAGGCACTGATCTAGGGAAGGTTACCAAAAAATGTCTGCAGTATTGAAGGTCCCCAAGAACATAGTGGTATCCATCATTCTTAAATGGTAGAAGTTTGGAACCACCAATACTCTTTCATCTTTCATCAAACATATTTATTTATTTAATGAATGCACAAACAAAACAACAAAACGAAAAATGTGACGTCCTCGGTATAACACAACTGACACGGCAACAAACCAAAACGGAACAAGATCCCACAAACACAAAGGGAAAACAGACAGTTTAAATATGGCTCCCAATAAGAGACAACCCGCAACGTTAGACCAAAGAGCTCTCCGAGGATGTCAGGGACAAGATTGTAGACTTACACAAGGCTGGAATGGGCTACAAGACCATCGCCAAGCAGCTTGGTGAGAAGGTGACAACAGTTGGTGCGATTATTTGCAAATGGAAGAAACACAAAAGAACTGTCAATCTCCCTCGGCCTGGGGCTCCATGCAAGATCTCACCTCGTGGAGTTGCAATGATCATGAGAACGGTGAGGAATCAGCCCAGAACTACACAGGAGGATCTTGTCAATGATCTCAAGGCAGTTGGGGCCATAGTCACCAAGAAAACAATTGGTAACACACTATGCCATGAAGGACTGAAATCCTGCAGCGCCCGCAAGGTTCCCCTGCTCAAGAAAGCACATATACAGGGCCGTCTAAAGTTTGCCAATGAACATCTGAATGATTCAGAGGAGAACTGGGTGAAAGCGTTGTGGTCAGATGACTCTTTGGCATCAACTCAACTCGCCGTGTTTGGAGGAGGAGGAATGCTGCCTATGACCCCAAGAACACCAGCCCCACCCTCAAACATGGAGGTGGAAACATTATGCTTTGGGGGTGTTTTTCTGCTAAGGGGACAGGACAACTTCACCGCATCAAAGGGAAGATTGACGGGGCCATGTACCATCAAATCTTGGGTGAGAACCTCCTTCCCTCAGCCAGGGCATTGAAAATGGGTTGTGGATGGGTATTCCAGCATGACAATGACCCAAAACACACGGCCAAGGCAACAAAGGAATGGCTCAAGAAGAAGCACATTAAGGTCCTGGAGTGGCCTAGCCAGTCTCCAGACCTTAATTCCATAGAAAATATGTGGAGGGAGCTGAAGGTTCAAGTTGCCATATGTCAGCCTCAAAACCTTAATGACTTGGAGAAGATCTGCAAAGAGGAGTGTGACAAAATCACTCCTGAGATATGTGCAAACCTGGTGGCCAACTACAAGAAACGTCTGACCTCTGTGATTGCCAACAAGGGTTTTGCCAAACTAAGTCATGTTTTGCAGAGGGGTCAAATACTTATTTCCCTCATTAAAATGAAAATCAATTAAAAACATTTTTGACATGCGTTTTTCTGCGTTTTCTTTTTTTGTTGTTATTCTGTCTCTCACTGTTCAAATAAACCTACCATTAAAATTATAGACTGATGATTTCTTTGTCAGTGGGCAAACGTACAAAATCAGCAGGTGATCAAATACTTTTTCCTTCATTGTATTCCAAGCCACCCATTCTGAAACTAACTGCAGCTCTTTGATAAGTGTTGCAGTCATTTCAGTCACTGTAGTACTTGACGTGTGTAGTGCTGAGTCATCTGCATACATAGACACAATGGCTTTACTCAAAGCCAGTGGCATGTCATTTATAAAGATTGAAAAATGTAAGGGGCCTAAACAGCTGCCCTGGGGAATTCCTTATTCTACCTGGATTATAATGAAGAGGCTTCAATTAAATAATACCCTCTGTGTTCTGTTAGACAGGTAACTCTTTATCCACAATATAGCTGGGGGTGAAAAGCCATAACACATTCATTTTTCCATTAGCAGATTATGATCGATAATGTCAAAAGCCACACTGAAGTCTAACAAAACAGGCCCCACAATCTTTTTTATCATCAATTTCTATTAGACAATCATCAGTCATTTGTGTGAGTGCTGTGCTTGTTGAATTTCCCTATAAGCATGCTGAAAGTCTGTTGTCAATTTGTTTACATTATAATAGCATTGTATCTGGTCAAAAACCATTTTTTCCACAAGTTTACTCAGGGTTGGTAACAGGCTGATTGGTTGGCTATTTGAGCCAGTAAAGGGGTGTCATGGAAATTCTACACAGGGACACTCGAAGTCAATCTTAAATGAATAATTGTTTGTTATCAGCACGCAGGAGAGGTTCCTGCTAACTCAATGCAACAAGTACACATGTTGATCAGGAGCTCTTCCGGGGAAGTCCCATTAGTTTTCTTATATACTGCACACAAGTCATATCTGCATGTTTTAGATTATTCATAATTTATTATATATTCGTCATTAACGTTTGCTTCATTCATGTGACTGACCAATACCTCACGAGGCTTGTTCTCTAAGGTGAGACCTTGAAACTGAGATATCTTTCGTTCTCAAAACAAGGGTCTGGACGTACTGCCAAATTGCAGATACTGATAGTGACGATTCGTTCATATCAAAATACATCATTATAATAAATCATAATAAAGGTTATATTTGTATTAACGGGAGTGAGTCTAATTTCATTCATAATCATCATAATAAAGCTAAAATCTACAATCAAAGTAGTAAGTAATAAGTTAACAAAATCAACACCTAAAACCACAGACACTTTCAAACCCTTCATTCTGGGTTGTACAATCATTCTGTGTTGTACTTGTAAATCCATTGCAGTAGAATGTTTTAACTTAAGACTTTCGCTTCATACAGTTACACATGCTTCATTACACAATTGCATTGATGGATTCTGTCAATGACATTTCAGCTGGAGCTTTTGTTGCGAGTGGCATTTTAATGCTAGATTGTTATCTCAATGTATTTCTAGTCTAAAGTACTATAAATGTTGCAGTGTGCAGACCTCCACAATCAACCTGATACCCCAAATAAACAATTTTGGATAAGCGTAAATCAATTACGGGCACGGTTGACCACCCCCTTCCCTCCTGGCACTCATTCTTCTGGCGTTTCAGTTCGTCCTCCCAATAGCACATGTTCAAAGTGGAAGGCCCTTGATAATGTCCCGATTTCTCTCACCTGAGCCGCCACTGTCCTTTACAGTCCATTATTTATTGTATATTTTCCTACCAGTACACCAGCAGCATGAGAGAAGTCTGGACGGGATCTCTCTCTCCATGCTCACATGGACTCATGTCGCACTCCTGAGAGAAAAGGCATGAGAGAAAGGGCAGTTGATAGCTTCGACTGGATGCTGTGTACAGGTTGCTGGCTCAGACTCAGGTCTCACGGTAGAAGTGGTGAAGGACAGGCCCATAGTGAACACCACTTTCACCATTACTTCAGCCAGTTAGAGGGGGTGAGGTTCACACTGTTCTCTGCCGAATTATCCCTTTCATGCATCTAGATACAATCTGTGGTCACCTTCGCCATAACCTCGAGAGAGGACAGACCAGAATAACAGTTTAGTTCAGTGCATTTCTGATTCAGGAAATCCAGACAAATTATTTACTGTATGACAAATTATTACTACTACCAATATTCTTAATGCAGATTTCTAAAACAAATGTCAAAGAGAATAACAACACACAGTTGAAACCATATTTTTAAAAAAAAAATGGCTTATACTCCCGTATCATCTTGGCGATCTCACCACAGAGTTACAGGTTTAGGGAGTTAGAGGGCTAATCCTTAGGGAGAAATCCCAATAATACAGCAGACC
This sequence comes from Coregonus lavaretus, assembly GCF_964263955.1. NCBI lineage: Eukaryota > Metazoa > Chordata > Actinopteri > Salmoniformes > Salmonidae > Coregonus > Coregonus lavaretus. Next base: position 37,848,306 of record NC_140016.1, on the reverse strand, counting down.
CAATCTGGTGAGATGCGTTATTGAAGCAAGACAAAAACAAAGAAACCAAACAACAGCAATACACTTCTTCATAGAAAACTAGAGGTGGGGAAAACTTCAATCCATTTGGAGAAAACTTAACTGTCAACCATTAACAACATATATTTTTACTTTTATAGGCAGGCATGTGAACAAAATCAATTTGCATATTTACCAAAGGGCCCCAGTGTCACGATCGTTATACGGAGTAGACCAATGCGCAGCGTTAGTTGCAAACATATTTATTTATTTAATGAATGCACGAACAAAACAACAAAACGAAAAATGTGACGTCCTCGGTATAACACAACCGACACGGCAACAAACCAAAACGGAACAAGATCCCACAAACACAAAGGGAAAACAGACAGTTTAAATATGGCTCCCAATAAGAGACAACCCGCAACAGCTGACACTCGTTGCCTCTGATTGGGAGCCACTCTGGCCAACATAGAAATACAATAACTAGACACTCAAACTCAGCACACAAACACAATGAATCTACACACCCTGGCTCAACATATAGAGTCCCCAGAGCCAGGGTGTGACAGTACCCCCCCCCAAAGGCGCGGACTGCGACCGCGCCTCACCCAAAACAAACCAGGGGAGGGCTGGGTGGGCATTCCTCCTCGGAGGCGGTTCCGGCTCCGGGCTTGACCACCACCCTTCAATAATCCCCCCGTAGCGCCCCTGGTCCGGTCTGGCCCCGCTGGCTGGAGCTGGACTGGACATCGAAGGAGCGGATTGCTTAAGCTCCGTTGTGGAGCAGCTGACCGGTACCTGACCAGGCACCGGTGACCCAGGCACGGGTTGTACCGGACTGACGACGCACACCCCTTGCTTGGTGCGTGGAGCAGGAACGGGCCGGACCGGGCTGACGATGCGCACCCCTGGCTTGGTGCGTGGAACAGCTACGGGCCGGACCGGGCTGACGATGCGCACCCCTGGCTTGGTGCGTGGAGCAGCAACGGGCCGGACCGGGCTGACGATGCGCACCCCTGGCTTGGTGCGTGGAGCCGGAACGGGCCTTACCGGGCTGACGACTCGCACCCCTGGCTTGGTGCGTGGAGCAGCAACGGGCCTTACCAGGCTGACGTCTCGCACCCCTGGCTTAGTGCGAGTAGCAGGAACAGGCCGGGCCGGGCTGGCGACGCGCACCATAGGCTTGGTGCGAGTAGCAGGAACAGGCCGGGCCGGGCTGGCGACGCGCACCGTAGGCTTGGTGCGAGGGGCAGGAACAGGCCGGACCGTACTGGGAACACACACCACTGGCCTTAAACGGGGATCAGGAACGGGCCGGACCGGACTGGCAATACACCTCAGTACCTCTCGCCGCGCCTCTACATCTTCCTTCCCTCTTCTCACCAATGGCTCCCGTAACCTGGTGGCCTTCTGAATTCGCCCCTTGTCTGCCTCCGTCAGCCCCGTCGTCCATGCCCTGTGCCCCCCCCTAAATTTTTTTTGAGGTTGCCTCTCGTCCGTCCGACGACGACACTGATTACGCCGTTGCTCCTCTCTCCGTCGCGCCTCTACCGTCTCCCTCCATGGCCGGCGATCCATCCCGGCCTGGATTTCCTCCCAGGTCCAGGACCCCTGCCCGTCCAAGATCTGATCCCACGTCCAGGCTGCCTGCTCCTGGACACGCTGCTTGGTCCTGGTATGGTGGGATCTTCTGTCACGATCGTTATACGGAGTAGACCAATGCGCAGCGTTAGTTGCAAACATATTTATTTATTTAATGAATGCACGAACAAAACAACAAAACGAAAACGTGACGTCCTCGGTATAACACAACCGACACGGCAACAAACCAAAACGGAACAAGATCCCACAAACACAAAGGGAAAACAGACAGTTTAAATATGGCTCCCAATCAGAGACAACCCGCAACAGCTGACACTCGTTGCCTCTGATTGGGAGCCACTCTGGCCAACATAGAAATACAATAACTAGACACTCAAACTCAGCACACAAACACAATTAATCTACACACCCTGGCTCAACATATAGAGTCCCCAGAGCCAGGGTGTGACACCCAGGGGACTGGTAATTCCCCCTTTGGACACATGATGCATCCAATAAAAACAACAACACTGCATGTTAAAATAACAAATACAATTAGAATTACAACCCTTGATGACTGTCACAAGTGTAGAGAGGAGAAGGCAGGAGGCAGTTGCAGGTTTAGAACTACTGAATTTAATAATGCACCATAGCTTAAAGCGGGACGACACCAACAGTGCAAAATATAAAGTACTCAGGAAAACAAGCAACATACAGTGAGGGAAAAAAGTATTTGATCCCCTGCTGATTTTGTACGTTTGCCCACTGACAAAGACATGATCAGTCTATAATTTTAATGGTAGGTTTATTTGAACAGTGAGAGACAGAATAACAAAACAAAAATCCAGAAAAACGCATGTCAAAAATGTTATAAATTGATTTGCATTTTAATGAAGGAAATAAGTATTTGACCACTCTGCAAAACATGACTTAGTACTTGGTGGCAAAACCCTTGTTGGCAATCACAGAGGTCAGACGTTTCTTGTAGTTGGCCACCAGGTTTGCACACATCTCAGGAGGGATTTTGTTCCACTCCTCTTTGCAGATCTTCTTTAACTCATTAAGGTTTTGAGGCTGACGTTTGGCAACTCGAACCTTCAGCTCCCTCCACAGATTTTCTATGGGATTAAGGTCTGGAGACTGGCTAGGCCACTCCAGGACCTTAATGTGCTTCTTCTTGAGCATTCCTTTATTGCCTAGGCCGTGTGTTTTGGGTCATTGTCATGCTGGAATACCCATCCACAACCCATTTTCAATGCCCTGGCTGAGGGAAGGAGGTTCTCACCCAAGATTTGACGGTACATGGCCCCGTCCATCGTCCCTTTGATGCGGTGAAGTTGTCCTGTCCCCTTAGCAGAAAAACACCCCCAAAGCATAACGTTTCCACCTCCATGTTTGACGGTGGGGATGGTGTGCTTGGGGTCATAGGCAGCATTCCTCCTTCTCCAAACACGGCGAGTTGAGTTGATGGCAAGAGCTCGATTTTGGTCTCATCTGACCACAACACTTTCACCCAGTTCTCCTCTGAATCATTCAGATATTCATTGGCAAACTTCAGACGGGCCTGTATATGTGCTTTCTTGAGCAGGGGGACCTTGCGGGCGCTGCAGGATTTCAGTCCTTCACGGCGTAATGTGTTACCAATTGTTTTCTTGGTGACTATGGTCCCAGCTGCCTTGAGATCATTGACAAGATCCTCCCGTGTAGTTCTGGGCTGATTACTCACCGTTCTCATGATCATTGCTACTCCACGAGGTGAGATCTTGCATGGAGCCCCAGGCCTAGGGAGATTGACAGTTATTTTGTGTTTCTTCCATTTACGAATAATGGCACCAACTGTTGTCACCTTCTCACCAAGCTGCTTGGCGATGGTCTTGTAGCCCATTCCAGCCTTGTGTAGGTCTACAATCTTGTCCCTGACATCCTTGGAGAGCTCTTTGGTCTTGGCCATGGTGGAAAGTTTGGAATCTGATTGATTGATTGCTTCTGTGGACAGGTGTCTTTTATACAGATAACAAACTGAGATTAGGAGCCCTCCCTTTAAGAGTGTGCTCCTAATCTCAGCTCGTTACCTGTATAAAAGACACCTGGGAGCCAGAAATCTTTCTGATTGAGAGGGGGTCAAATACTTATTTCCCTCATTAAAATGCAAATAAATTTCTAACATTTTTGATATGCGTTTTTCTGGATTTTTTTGTTGTTATTCTGTCTCTCACTGTTCAAATAAACCTACCATTAAAATTATAGACTGATCATTTCTTTGTCAGGGGGCAAACGTACAAAATCAGCAGGGGATCAAATACTTTTTTCCCTCACTGTATACGAAGACAAATGGCAGAGGGAGTATATGTATAGTGATAGAGTGGGGACTGGAACCAGGTGTGTGTAATGATGACGAGACAAGTCCGGGGTTGATGAGTGAAGGGCGTTTGCCAGCAGCAGGTTCGGCAGCAGCTAGAAGGCCGGCGACGCCGAATACCTGAGCTGGACAGGAGGGGGAGCCAAAGCGAAGGCTGGTGTTACAATGACTCCATCTTAACTTAATTGTATTCCATAAGGTAATGGTAAAATAGACTAGAGACAGATGCCCCTCATTCAGGGGCAGCGCTCTCTCTCTCTGTTCTGAATCACATATAGGACTTTTGATAAATTATAAACTTCTTCCTAATTATTATTGTATCCATATTACATTTAAATGTCACCCAATGTCTCCAGTCTTTCTAGTGAGGGTGATCAGGCCTCACCAGAAAGTCAGAACAGAGGTCAGAGGTCATTCAACCCCATTAAGTGAGTGTTTCTTTCCCTGTACCTCAGACATTATTTAAAGATATTTCAAACATTCCAAACATTTTGTGTATCAGGTTTACGTTACATTTTTCAGTACATTTCTCATCAAGAGAATTTACATGTGTGCAACCAAAACCCAGACATTAGATACTTCAGAGATTTTCATTTATGTGCCCTTTAAGGTGCATCCTTTCCTCAGGAAGCCTTTCAAAGGGAGAGATACAGAGAATCATTGTTAAACATTGGTTTTAAACTTGGTAGCGGACATTCTATCAGTCCTAGAAGAAAGAAAATAAACACGTGCTTAGTTTTCACTATGCTACATTTTAATCAGTCCTAAAAATTCTTAATAATTAATCGAGTTTACTGCATCTTGGGCAGGAAGTCTTATACAGAATTATACTTCAGACACATTTATACTTCAGACACATCATTTGATACGGTGTCCCGTAAAGCTGAATTAGGCACCTTCTAAAGCAAACAGTCTCTTGTAATCTTAATCTTTTTGACCTGTTGCATTGACATACAGTTCTGTACTAACCGTCCCTGGGACATAAACTAGTCAAAATATGAAACCTGTTGTTTAATAAATCTGCTAAAACCTTCAAAAAGTTGGTGCTGGCTTATCAGCTCAATATTCGGTACTAAAAACATTTACTTGGATCTACTTATTCTGGACACAGTTCCACGTAAATGGAAACAGATGATTGTTTAGATGACATTACTTTCCTACTTAAATCACTGGTGCTACCCAAACTATAGAATTGAGTAATAATAATTTGAAATTGTCAATAACGTGTCTTATTCAATTAATTAGTCATACCTCTGTTCCAAATTTCCCCACTGTGTCCCTTCCAGCCTGTTTGAGTTCAGTGTGTACTGGCGGCTAACTATTGTTCCACAGGAAGCTTATCTCTAACCCAAACACCAGATGGCGGCCTCTAATTTAATATCAGTCCCAATGCTCAATCCTTCTGTTCGTCATATGACCTTGTATTGAAACATTTACTTCTTCAAATTACTAAGATATTGCATTATTAGAGTGCTATCTGATAGCCTATTACCATTCACTTTGGAGGGATCAACATGTATTAACTGGGTTGGCACTGTCTATCAGTCCCCTGTAGATGGCGTGCTCTGTCCATAATAAGTCTCTACCTAGCACGTTAAACGGTTCAGTAGGTGAATACAGAAAATCATTGGTTCTATTTAACAGGGTATGGGGTTTATTTGAAAATGTATTACCAGGGTGGAGGAAATCTCAGAAGCATGTATACTTTTATTGGTTAAGGTTAAGTCAAGTCCCATACAATGCTTTAACCTTATCTTTATCAAATGATCCATAAAGGGACCACTCTGAACATTTCTCAGAATACTTTTTACACCACTTACGTACGTCTACGTGTGGGTGAACAAGTTGTATATTATTAATAAATGTATATATTGTTACTTCATCAGATCTCTAGTAACCCATTATACTCAATATTATGTTACTTTATCTCTGGTAACCCATTATACATTTGTGTTACATCACAAATTCCTCCTCTACACCAGTGTTCTATTCATACAGGGGTTTAAATATTCACTAGTGTTCTATTTAACAGCATATTCGTGAATAGTACATTCTCCTTTCATATCTCCACATACATAATAACGTTATACCATCAAACTCCACTGATGAGACATGTTATCCTCATGTAATCTAAATTGAGTCATGTTACCTTCAGAGACATGTTATTCTCATTACTAATGAGACGTGTTATCATGTAATCCTCTAATGAGACATGATATCATGTTATCCTCATTACTAATCGAGACATATTATCCTCTGAGACATGTTAAGCTCGTATTAGATTTCTGAGACATGTTATCCTCTACCTCTAGATCTGACGGGCGGTGGTGGCCTTAGGTATTTACATCCACACACCCCATGTGCATCTTCAACGATTCTAAATGCCTAAAATAACAATAACACACAGTCCTCCTATCCTCTGGTGGACTGGGGCCCCCTGGTGTTCATATAAAATAACACACCGTGCAAGCCCTGCCCTGTCAGAGGACTCATTCTATTATCAGTGGTTCAGACCACGTAGACTTTTCTATCGTTACATCCTATGCACCAAATGTATCCTATACATATAAAACACCCCGTGTTCAATAACACCTCGTGCCAGTATTCCCAGACTACGATGGGCGGTGGTGGATGGAACCCTAGATAACAGAACTGTAGATAGCGTTATAGATCGAAAAACTCAGCTCACACAGAACTGGAAAACTCAGCTCAAATTCACTCCACATTCACACTGGAGCTAGTCAACAATGAAGAGTCGACTCCGGGATGCTGACCTTCTAGGCAGAGTTGCAAAGAAAAAGCCATATCTCAGACTGGCCAATAAAAAGAAAAGATTAAGATGGGCAGTCTGAGATATGGCTTTTTCTTTGCAACTCTGTCTAGAAGGTCAGCATCCCAGAGTCGCCTCTTCACTGTTGACTTTGATACTGGTGTTTTGCGGGTACCATTTAATGAAGCTGCCAGTTGAGGACCTGTGAGGCGTCTGTTTCTCAAACTAGACACTATTGTATTTGTCCTCTTGCTCAGTTGTGCACCGGGGCCTCCCGCTCCTCCTTCTATTCTGGTTAGAGCCAGTTCGCGCTGGTCTGTGAAGAGAGTAGTACACAGCGTTGTACGAGATCTTCAGTTTCTTGGCAATTTCTCACATGGAATAGCCTTAATTTCTCAGAACAAGAATAGACTGACAAGTTTCAGAAGAAAGTTCTTTGTTTCTGGCCATTTTGAGCCTGTTATCAAACCCACAATTGCTGATGCTCCAGATACTCAACTAGTCTCAAGCAGGCCAGTTTTATTGCTTATTTAATCAGCACAACAGTTTTCAGCTGTGCAAACATAATTGCAAAAGGGTTTTCTAATGATCAATTAGCCTTTTAAAATGATAAACTTGGATTAGGAAACACAACGTGCCATTGGAACACAGGACTGATGGTTGCTGATAATGGGCCTCTGTACGCCTATGTAGATATTCCATAAAAATTTTGCAGTTTCCAGCTACAATAGCCATTTACAACATTAACAATGTCTACACTGTATTTCTGATCAATTTGCTGTTATTTTAATGGACAACAAAATTGCTTTTCTTTCGAAAACAAGGACATTTCTAAGTAAGGAGGTGCAGCGCTTCCTTAGCTTTGCCAACTACTATCGGAGGTTTATCCGGGGCTTTGGCAAGGTCGCAGCTCCCATTACATACCTGTTGAAGGGTGGGCCATCCCGGCTCGCTGGTCTGCTGAGGCTTACCTGGCCTTCAGTAAACTGCGGGGTCTGTTCACCTCAGCCCCGGTACTGGCCCACCCCGATCCATCACTACCATTTGTAGTGGAGGTGGATGCGTCCGAGGTAGGGATAGGCACTGTCCTATCTCAACGCACGGGCACACCACCCAATCTCCGCCCCTGTGCCTTCTTCTCTAAGAAGCTCAGCCCAGCGGAGCAGAACTACAACGTTGGTGATCGGGAGCTGTTGGCTGTTGTCCGAGCTTTGACCATGTGGAGGCATTGGCTCAAAGGGGCGAAACACCCTTTCCTCGTCTGGACGAACCACCGTAACCTGGAGTAAATCCGGGCAGCGAGGAGGCTGAATCCTCGCCAGGCCAGGTGGGCCCTATTCTTCACCTGGTTTGATTTTACACTGTCATACATTCCGGGTACGTAGAACGTGAAGGAAGACGCACTGTCCTGGCTGTATGACACAGAGGAGAGGCCCAGAGACAACACCCCTATACCCCCAGCCTCCTGCATTGTGGCGCCGGTAGTATGGGCGATGGACGCGGATATAGAGCAGGCATTACGCACAGATCCATCTCAACCTCAGTGTCCAGCTGGGCTGCGGTACGTGCCTGCTCTTATCCGTGATCGTCTGATCTACTGGGCACACATGTCACCTTCCTCTGGTTACCCAGGTATCGGTCGTACAGTGCGCTGCCTGACCGGAAAGTACTGGTGGCCTACCTTGGCTAAGGACGTGAGGGTGTACGATTCGAGGCGTCGGGTGGGGGGCCTTCAGTACCTCGTGGAGTGGGAGGGGTACGGTCCGGAGGAACGGTGCTGGGTCCCGGTGAGGGATATCCTCGATCCCTCCCTGTTGCGGGATTTCCACCGTCGCCATCCGGCTCGCCCTGCTCCGCGTCCTCCTGGCCGTCCCCGAGGCCGGGGTCAGCGCGCTGCTGGAGCTGCGCGTCAAGGGGGGGGTACTGTCATGACTTCCGCCGAGGCTGCCTCCCCTCATTGTTCGGGCAGGCTTCGACGTTTGTCGTCATCGGCTTACTAGCCACTGCCGCTCCGTATATATCATCATTCCATTTGTCTTGTCTTGTCAATTACACACACCTTGTTCTTATCCCCTCATTAGTCCATGTATAAGTGTTCCCTCTGCCCCCTTGTCCTTGTGGGTGATTGCTTATTGTGAGAGTAGTGTAGCTCGGTGGAGCTACTCGTACCTTGTATTGCCGGGGTAGATTTTTCCCCTGTGCCTGTATATTGTTGGAGCTACCCGTACCGTGTATTACCAGGGTAGATGGTTTCCCCTGTGCCTGTTTACTGTTGTCGCTATCCAGCGCAATTGTGTACGACGGAATAAACTCTGTATTCGGTGATATACCCTCCTGCGCCTGACTCCTTCTATCACACTCATCACAGAAGTTACAGTTTGAAGCTTTCTCTTGAGTGGGGAGCTTGATGAAAGCCAGTCAATATTTAAGTCAGCCAGAAAATATACCTCTCTGTTAATATCACATACATTATCAATCATTTCACACATGAGTAGAAGCTGTTCAGGGTCCAGTTGGTTCCAGAATTGATGCATCGGTACCGCTTGCTGTGCGGTAGCAGAGAGAACAGTCTATGACTAGGGTGGCTGGAGTCTTTAACAGTTTTTAGGGCCTTCCTCTGACACCGCCTGGTATAGAGGTCCTGGATGGCAGGGAGCTCGGTCCAGTGATGTACTGGGTCGTACGCAGTATCTTCTGCAGCGCCTTGCGGTCGGATACCAAGCAGTTGCCATACCAAGCGGTGATGCAGGCAATCAATATGCTCTCAATGGTGCAGCTGTACAACATTCTCACATAGGTGTTCCTCTTGTCCAGGTGGGATAGGGCAGTGTGGAGTAGAGGTTGACATGGGAACAGGACTCCCACGGGTCTTGCGGGATTCCGGATGGAATGGTAGTGAAATTGTAGAGTCAAGTTCGGGACAGGATCGACAGTCCACAGGAATGGGCAGTTCAGGAATAGTTATAATCCCCCTTCCCCCCTTCGTCGGCTCACTCTCGCACCTCGCTCCAGTTGTAGCCAATCACTACTTTACGTACGTGGAGTACTGCACGTGGAGACATACACAATTACAGATGTCCATGGAGTACTGCACGTGGAGACATACACAATTACAGATGTCCATATCCATGAGTTCATCCGACTCTGGGTAAGTACAAGGGCTGCTTTCATTGCCAAAATCTCGTAATGTGGTTGTTATCAGCTGTGTGAGCAGCAGCCAAACCACAGATAGAACAGAGCAGTTGCTATGGCTACTCACACACAGAAAGGCTGTATCGCATTAGTGGAAACCAAGACTGTTCTCAGGGCATATCTGCCGGTTTTGACTAGCAGAAGTAACTTTTGGTAGCAGGTTAGGAGAATTAACGTGGAAGGTCAGGAGAATTAACATGGCAGGTTAGGATAATTAGGTTAAGGTTAGGAAAAGGGTTAGAGTTTGCTAAACTACTAAAATTGTCCCTGACGAAACTCGAACATTCTAGCTACAACCAGGCTTGCCCTGAGAGCAGTCTTGATCATAGCATGGATCATTTAGCTATTTGATTTGGAATTTTAGGTGTATAAAAAAAGACACTCAAAAAATAAAGGTAACACTTTACTTGACACGTCGTCATAACCACGTCATAATATGTCATAACAGCTGACATAACTTGTCATAACCTGTCATAATATGACCCATATATTTACACCTGTTGTGACATATTTTGCATTCTTTTATGGCTGGTTATGACACCTACATAGTTATTTTAGTAATTGTTTCCCTGCCAAGAAGTTTCCTTTCGTTTGAAAGTTTGTTTCTTAAATCCTTTGTTGTTGCTGTAATGAAATCTTTACAGTCATGTTTTTTTCAGCATATTTTAAATCACTTTATGACACAGTCATAAAGCATTATGACCATCCTGTGTCACTTTACTTGGACTAAGAAAATACACTTTATGACACTGTCAAGAACCATTATGACCATCCTGTGTCACTTTAAAATAACACAATATATTTCACAATAAGTCTAAATAAATGTGGGTAATTTCAAGTACTGCCTCCCCAGTTGCAATGTTTTGTGCCCCCAGAACATTTCCCAGGTTTTCAAAGTTCGCATTTTACATTTTAGTCATTTAGCAGACGCTCTTATCCAGAGCGACTTACAGGAGCAATTAGGGTTAAGTGCCTTGCTTAAGGGCACATCGACAGATTTTTCACCTAGTCGGCTTGGGGATTGTAACCAGCGACCTTTCGGTTACTGGCACAACGCTCTTACCCACTAAGCTACCTGCTCCTTAGTTTTTTACTATTTGTATCATAAACCCTGTTGGTGCATAGTCCACCTGTAATGAAATGATGTGGCCTTGTTTGTGGGATTTACTTTTCTTTGTCTTGATTACAGAGTGTAGAGTTATGACGCTGAGTGTCAAGTAAAGTGTTACCACAATAAATCATAAGGAATAAGGTTTTAAGTGTCTGTCCTATATCTAGGAGATATAAGAAAGCTTAGAAAATATATATATTTGTAATATATTTAACCCCTTATTTTTGCACAAAACTACCTCCATTCATTTGTATGGGTTACCTTCAGACGAGTCCCGTGACACTTGTGGGGGTCATAGAGCAAAACGGAGAACATCATATTGTTCATGAGAGTCTCAGCTGGTACTTCCAGCATGAGTGCGTCAATAGACTCTTAAGGATTAACCTGTCTCCTCCCCTTCATCTACACTCATTTAAAGTGGATTTAACAACTGACATCAATAAGGGATCATAGCTTTCACCTGGATTCACCTTGTTAGTCTGTAATGGAAAGAGCATTACAGTTATTCAGGTCCCGTTGATAGGATAGTCTCGAACAGAGTTCATCCAGTTTGTTCTCCAGTGACTGCACATTCACCAACAGAACAGAGGGCAATGGCGGTCTATTTGTTCACCGACGTAATCCATGTAGGAGGCTGCCTCACCTGCGTATTTTTCGCCACTGCTTCCTCTTTCAAGTTCCAGGGATTAGGGCCTGGTCCGGAGTAAGCAGAATGTCCAGAGCTGTCGACTCATTGAAGTAGAAATCTTCGTAGAAATCGAGGATAGTGATCACTGTTCTAATGTCCAGATGCCGCTTTCGGTCATAGGAAAATATGGCGGAGACAGTATGTACAAAAAAAGTTAAGATCAGCATGAGAAAAAACACCCACAAAATAGCGGAATTGGTCAGGGTCCTGTAAAACGGCCGCTATCCACTGCAGCGCAATAGTTATTTGGGGGTTGCATCTATTGGCAGCTTGTCAACAGAATAAAGGTTGTTCAACAGTATAATACGTACTTAACTCTGTGCTAGCATAGTTAGCAATAATATAGGCCAATTGCTTTATTAGCAACTCATATTCACCTCTTAATAAAGGCTTTGTCTTCCATGTCTACTCTCCCTGCTCTCCAACAGGTGTCCAGTACATACCACTGCGTTCTACATGTGGAAGGACTTGGTGTTTTGGTAGCTCTGGCCCTGCCTCTATCCAATACCTTTACCATGGCCAGACACCTCTTGGTATTCGATTCCTGCCTTCCTGCAATGAAGCACAATAGGTAAGGCACAGAGTGAAGTGCCTCAGGCGTTTGTTTCTGCTACACAGTTTTAGACTACTGAGTTGTCAATGTTTTTTTATGTTTAGCATTTATAAAGACATATACAATACTTTTTCAATAGTCTAAACGCTGTCTTACTGGCACATCTGCATGCAGACGCTGGAGTATCCACAGCACACGCCCCTCACCGTCTCAATGACCCTGTCTGGAGAGCACAGCTTGTCCGTCAGGCCCAGGTAGCCACTCACGTTCTACGTTCACTCAATGAAGGAAATGTCAATAATTATGTCACTTGCATCACTCAAAATGACATCATCAAGGTATTGAGTTGACTGCAATCAGCATCCCTGGAAAGACTCCATGTCTAACATTGAGACATGAAAAAAGACACAGTGTAATTTAATTATAATGATTTAATCTCACACTATAACCACGGGACTGCTCGCCCATTTCATTAGATAACGAGGCCACTTATCAAATGTCAGACTGAAACTGTATGCGGCTATTTCATTTCAATTTCCAATGGACCCCAGAGTGACATTAACGAACATCTCTCTTATTGAACGCCTGTCCCCTTTTGGTAAGGTCCCATCCACCAACAGCTGATCCCTGTCGGCAATTATTTTCTGTATATACGCAGGGGAAAGACCTTAGGGCAGCATTGTTTGGACAGCTGTGTAGGGATTGAAAGTTTGTGATATATGTCTAGCATATGAATGAGCCATATTGATGCACAGCGCTCTATTGGTGTTATGTTGTTGGCAGATTGCTGCAGTGTCACTGCGCTGTCACGAGGATGCTGTGGGTTGGATAACTGAGAAGGTGTGTGCGAGTGTATGGCTGTTAGAAGTCTGCATGTGTGTGTGTATGTGTGTGTTTGCGTGTATGCGTGTGCGTGCATGTGTGTGTGTGTGTGTTACTGACCAATGTTGTGGCAGACCCACAACAGAACCTCCAGCTTCCACTCTTGCTGGACAAGCAATGGACTTTGTCAATTTTCTGGTGTTGTTTTTGAGGTGTCTTTAGAGCAGCCATCTTGGGGTTTGGGGGTCTTTCTTTTCACCACTTTCCCCAGTGTTGACTCCATGTCTAACATTGAGACATGAAAAAAGACACAGTGTAATTTAATTATAATGATTTAATCTCACACTATAACCACGGGACTGCTCGCCCTTTTCATTAGATAACGAGGCCACTTATCAAATGTCAGACTGAAACTGTATGCAGCTATTTCATTTCAATTTCCAATGGACCCCAGAGTGACATTAACGAACATCTCTCTTATTGAACGCCTGTCCCCTTTTGGTAAGGTCCCATCCACCAACAGCTGATCCCTGTCGGCAATTATTTTCTGTATATACGCAGGGGAAAGACCTTAGGGCAGCATTGTTTGGACAGCTGTGTAGGGATGGAAAGTTTGTGATATATGTCTAGTATGTGAATGAGCCATATTGATGCACAGCGCTCTATTGGTGTTATGTTGTTGGCAGATTGCTGCAGTGTCACTGCGCTGTCGCGAGGATGCTGTGGGTTGGATAACTGAGAAGGTGTGTGCGAGTATATGGCTGTTAGAAGTGTGTGTGTGTGTGTATGTGTGTGTTTGCGTGTATGTGTATGCGTGCATGTGTGTGTGTGTGTGTGTGCGTGCATGTGTGTGTGTGTGTGTTACTGACCAATGTTGTGGCAGACCCACAACAGAACCTCCAGCTTCCACTCTTGCTGGACAAGCAATGGACTTGGTAAATTTTCTGGTGTTGTTTTTGAGGTGTCTTTAGAGCAGCCATCTTGGGGTTTGGGGTCTTTCTTTTCACCACTTTCCCCAGTGTTGACCTCCTGACCTGAGGTCTTCTGTGTGGCCAGAGAGTAGGGGTCCTCCTTGGTCACTTTAGTGTTGTTGCTGTTGTAGTGTTAGTGGTCTATGTGGTTAACGGTAGGGAGGGGACAATGGATGCTGGGAAGGTTGTGGGATCTCTTTGGGTGAGGGACCTCTACAGACCTCATGTGAAGAACATTGCCCATATTTTCCAGTTTTGAGAGAACACTTTGAGAGAGAAAAATAAGTGTTAATTATGGACGCAATATTACAATTAGAATAAAACAAATTAGAACTGAGCCTGTGAATCAGGGCAGAAATTTTAAGGTGAAACAGAGGTATAAATGACAGTGTGATAATATTGAAAGTTATTTGAACCTGCACTTCTGCACTGTGAATAATCTTAAATTCAGAGTGAAACTTGAGACTCATTGTATTCACAAAAGACAATGGTGTGAAAAAGAAGGTTCACACTCTAGGCAAACTCTCAAAGAAACTTTGCAGGAGAAAAGCAATTGGTAACAGATTATACCTGAAGGTAGATGATTGCTATACAGTAAATAACGTGGGCAAATAGTAGCTATATGACAACTATTTCCTCCATCTGAACTCATATGCCCTTTATACACACAAATGTACTTCTGTAAATGTCTGCTATGTTAGTCTTATAGCAGCAGTCTGCAGATTTAGTTATATGTTAGTCTATGTTAGGGCTGGATAAAATCCGTATCCCCGAAGTTTCACGGAAGATCTGCGTGAAAATGTTAAGGTAACGATTGAGCCAACATATCTGCAGCATTTACCTTGAATGCAGTCTCCGCAACTGCGGGAACATTGCCTTTAATTGTCAATCATGCTATAAAGTGGATCTTCAGCGCTAATCGTAAGAGAGTAATGTATTTATTGTTGTGTGTATGGACCCCAGGAAGATTAGCTATCCTCATGGTGTCAGATAATGGGGATCACAATAAAGATAAAGTATTCCTATTTGGCGTTGATGCTTTGTCAGCAACAGTAAATCTATCTGTCTGTCTGTCCGTCCGTCTGTCTGTGTCATGCACCCTACATCTCTCATATCACTTCCCAAACCCATGTCTGTTTTATACTCCCCGTGTCTCCCCAGGGCTGGGATGTGTGGGGTTTGTACGGCGAGGGGATGACAGACCTAGAAATACTACAAAGCAGCTGATGGAGACCAATGGCACAATTTTCCACGTGCGATACCCTCAAGGGGTAGGGGTGGGCTGAGGGGGGGGGGGGTCCAGGGCTGCTGTAGGGAGCCAAGAGGGGGGTCCCTTGGAAAGGTGTCAGATTTTGGGGAGGTTAGCGGTGACCTGGGTTCATGCTAACACATTTTTATTTTGTTTACTTCAATTGTGGTGAATTTGGAAGTCTTTTAGAAGCAAGAAAGTGCCCAGCACGTTATTTCAACATCGATAATTGGGTAATATTTGGTTGAGACGTTGATCAATAAGATTGCAACCGATATTCACCCACTTAAAAAGACAGACAAAAGTTAGTTGAATTTACAATGTGTTATTACCTATGCTTTCAACCATCTAAAAGCACAGCAAAGTTCAAATGGGAAAACAATGTCAGATATTCTGTTTATATATACAACAGATTATTGTGTTATCACTGTTTTCTTCATCTATACTGAACAAAAAATATTTTTGTACTGAGTTACAGTTCATATAAGGAAGTCAGTCAATTGAATTAAACTGGGGAGCAAGGCCCAGCCAATCAGAATGAGTTTTTCCCCACAAAAGGGATTTATTACAGACATAAATATTCCTCCGTTTCATCAGCTGTCCAGGTGGCTGGTCTCAGACGATCCCGCAGGTGAAGAAGCCATATTGGAGGTCCTGGGCTGGTGTGGTTACACGTGTTCTGCGGTTGTGAGGCCGGTCAAACGTACTGGCAAATTTTCTAAAATTACGTTGGAGGCGGCTTATGGTAGAGAAATTAACATTAAATTATCTGGCAACAGCTCTGGTGTACATTCCTGCAATCAGCATGCCAATTGCACACTCACTCAAAACTTGAGACATCTGTGGCATTATGTTGTGTGACAAAACTGCACATTTTAGTGACCTTTTCTTGTCTGCAGCACAAGGTGCACCTGTGTAATGATCATGCTGTTTAATTAGCTTCTTGATATGCCACACCTGTCAGGTGGATGGATTACCTTGGCAAAGGAGATATGTTCACTAACAGTTTTTGGTTTACAACACAACCAAAAATCAACATTTATTAAGTGCTCCTGAGTGGCGCAGTGGTCTAAGGCACTGCATCGCAGTGCGAACTGTGCCACTAGAGATCCTGGTTCGAATCCAGGCTCTGTCGCAGCCGGCCGCGACCGGGAGACTCATGGGTGGCGCACAATTGGCCCAGCGTCGTCCAGGGTAGGGGAGGGAATGGCCGGAAGGGATGTAGCTCAGTTGATAGAGCATGGCGTTTGCAACGCCAGGGTTGTGGGTTCGATTCCCACGGGGGGCCAGTATATTTAAAAAATATATATGTATTCACTAACTGTAAGTCGCTCTGGATAAGAGCGTCTGCTAAATGACGTAAATGTAAATGTAAAAAAAGTAGTTGGAAACGTGAATCCAACATAATATTTCTTATTTTTCTTCTTTCTTTTTTTACAGTTTTTTCAGTATAGTCTTTTCAGTATTGGTAGTGTTTTGGCATTCTGATAGGTCTTCCATAACGAGTTGATATCACTGGTGTGTCAGTGTTTACATTGTTGCTTTCCACTGTTTGTTTTGGTGTTGTTGATGCTGGAGAACACACAGGTGAGTAGTTTTCTTCAAGGCTGACACTTATTTTAGGTTCTCTTTCCACAGGATAAGGTAAGTCCATTATGGTTTCTGAGTGTCTCTCTGGGTGTGTTGTTTCATGTGTTTTTAACAGGTGTCTCCGGTTCCTTCTGTAGATTCTCTCGTTTGGTGTTTGTACTATGTATGACCTTGGCTGGTCATGTTTTCCAAGTGCAATTGCTGGTTGCCATTTGTTGTCTTGTCTGATCCTGACTTGTTCTCCTTCCTTCATGACCGAAAGCTTACGTGTGCCTTAGTGTTTTTGTCTCTGTTGTCTGCTTGTGAGACGGCTCCTGACATGCTGATTGAGTCTTGGCTTTAACAATCTCTTTGATGTCGGAATCTTTGTCTTCAGCCTTCTTCCCATTAGTAGTTGTGCAGGTGAGAGACTTACTCCATCCAGGGGTGTGTTTCTGTACTCAAGGAGAGCTATGTAAGGATCTCCGTTGCTGTCTTGTGCTTTTTTCAACAGGTTCTTCACAGTCTGAAACTGCTCTTTCAGCTTATAACGAAGCATTTTCAGCTGGCTCTGGCTCACTTCACTAGCACGGCAAATGTATATTGCTCTAGCTAGCAGGAGATCCAGTTCTCTGAGTAATCTGCCTCGCAGTTGGTAATTCGTGATTCCACATACAATTCTGTCCCATATCAGTAACTCGGTAAGTTGTTGAAAGTCACAGTCTTTTGTTTTATTTTTCTAGATCAGTCACATAAGCATCAATTGACTCTGTTTGTCCTTGCACTCTCGTAAAAAAGATATGCCTCAGGTACATCAGATATTTTCTTGGCTCACAGTACGTTCGGAAAAGCTATTTTAATACATCCAAGTCATCTACATCATCGTCAAAATCAAAAGTATTGAATACCTTGATTGCATCATCTCCGGCTACGTGCAGGAATGTCCACTTTTTCGGATTTCTCTGAGATGCCACTGGTGATGATATAAAGGTTGAATTTTCAGCTAGATTTTCCTCTAGGTTCAGTAGTAGGTCTCATTTGTTCCATGTTTCGGAATGTTGAGCTTTCCTTGTATTACTTTTTAACTTCTGACACCATGTAATATATTAGCACACTGAGGCAGGGATGCGGGTAGAAGATCAATGTTTATCAGATGTCATGGGTCAAGTGCAAGTACAGATGATCACGTAGTAATTAGTAACAGCGACACCCTCAGGCACTCCAGGTAAGTACTTGTACATACATGACAGATAACGTTTTATTTGATTTATTAATATTCTTTCACATGAATTTTTGGTTAAGATGGAGATGTGAATCCAACATATCAATTGTTAATTTGTAGACAAACTGGAATTAAAGCCAGACTTAGTCAATGGTACAGATGGAACTATACAAGCAGAAAATACATCTCCTTCAAATGTTGATATTTGGTTGCTTTGACAACCAAACACAATTCAATATCACTAAATATCATTACATTTGAAATCAACCAGAGCTTGAAAACCTAGCCATTTTGTATTGTCTATTTTTAGTTGAATTCTTGGTTGAATTGAAACAGTAGCTTTTGTTGAATGCTATATAGGCCTAAATACCATCATTGAAGATATATGAGTGATAAAGTATGGTCACATTTAATTTACTCTGTTAAACCTACCCTTTGGAATGACTTGGATAGCAACAGTGAATATATTTAGTTTTGAAGTGGAGATCTCTCAACAATCATTCTCACGATAGCACATTGGTAAAAGTCAGTGACAAATATCATAGCTAAGCAGGGCTGGGGTTGCCCTAACAAAAATGTACCATGGTACTACTGTGGTACTTTCATTCATACCATGGTATAGTCTGAATCATGGAAATATACCATGGTTTAAGCCTTGAAGTATGATGGTACTACCATGGTACTGCCATTGTACCAAATATTACCATGGTATTGCATCATTTATACCATGGTATAGATCTGAATCATTTAAATGTACTATGGTTTTAGCTTTGAAGTATGATGGTACTGACATGCACCTAAATAATACCATGGTATAGCCTAATTTATACCATGGTATAAATGTGGATCATGGAAATACCATGGTTTTAAAATGCATTATACATTCTACCATGGTAACACACAATTATGATAAATGGTACCAAAAATTATCATATGTTACCATTTTTATTAATTGTGCATTACCATAGTACAATGGCAGTATAATGCATTAAATAAATAAACCTGCAAGGTCAAAAGAGGTTGGTTGGTATTATATTGATGAATTTATATACCAGTATGGGCAAGTTTCTGATAAAGTCAGAGGCAGGCTTCTATTGTTGGTCCTAGTTTGTCTGTAACATCAAAGAAAATGGGAAATAGTTGCTGTGAAAAAGTACTTTCTGTATTAATAGCACTGTGTTTTGCTCATGTTTGGGTTCCCTGTGTTGCCAACCTGAAATGTGGGAGAACGTGAGATATAATCTTTGGCATTTTGTAATCATTTACAGTTATAGTCAAGGGGTGTTGCACTTGTCTTGGCTCGCAGAAGGAGCCAGAGCAAATTTACGAACGCACACTGTGTAAACAAAGGGAAACATTGTAACTTGCTATTTTTAGGGATATGTTGAGAATTACATGATCAAATGTATCTTTGAGATAAGATGATAATTAATACCTTTTTACAAATGTTTTTTTTTGTATTGTCACGATCGTCTTGAAAAGTAGCGGGCCAAGGTGCAGCGTGAGATGCGTACATATTTATTTTATTGTACACCACAGCGAACACAACACCAAACGAAACGTGAAGTCCTTCGACACAAACACAAATCAATAGGAACAAGAAACCACAAACACAAAGTGAAAGACAGACAGTTAAATATGGCTCCCAATCAGAGACAACCAGCTGACACTCGTTGCCTCTGATTGGGAGTCACTCAAGCCAACCTAGAAATACAAACATAGAATATAACACCCTGGCTCAACATACGAGAGTCCCCAGAGCCAGGGCGTGACAGTACCCCCCCCCAAAGGCGCGGACTCCGGCCGCGCCAACCAAACACAACAGGGGAGGGACCGGGTGGGCACTCCGCCTCGGCGGTGGATCCGGCTCCGGGCATGACTCCCACTCCCTCTCTAACCCCCCAAAGCGCCCCTGATCCGGTCTGGCCCTGCTGGCCGGAGCTGGACTGAACACTGGTGGAGCAGGAACGGATCGGACCGGGCTGACGAAGCGCACCCCTGGCTTGGTGCGTGGAGTAGCCACTGGCCGGACCGGGCTGACGATACGCACCCCTGGCTTGGTGCGGGGAACAGGCGCGGGCCGTGCTGGACTGACGACGCACACCACTGGCCTGATGTGGAGAGCAGGAGCGGGCCGGACAGGGCTGACGAAACGCACCACAGACTTGGTGCGGGGAGCAGGAATGGGCCGGACTGGGCTGGCGACGCGCACCACAGACTTGGTGCGGAGAGCAGGAACAGGCCGGACAGGGCTGGCGACGCGCACCATAGGCTTGGTGCGGGGAGCAGGAACAGGCCGGGCCGGGCTGACGACACGCACCACAGGCTCGATGCGAGGAACAGGAACAGGCCGGACCGTACTGGGGACACACACCACTGGCCCTACGCAGGGATCAGGAACGGGCCGGACCGGACTGGTAACACACCCCAGTACCTCTCGCCGTGCCTCCACACTTTCCCTCTCCTCTGTGACCAGTGGCCCCCTTAACCTGGCGGCCTTCTCTGCCAACCCTCTGCACCACTCTATCCCGTACTCCTGCTGCCCCGTCGTCCACGGCGTGAGCCCCCCCCTAAAAATTTTCTGGGCTTGTCTCTCCCCCGTGGACCAGGCCTCCATGGTTCTCGTCCAATTCTCTCTCCACTTCTCGTAATTCCAGCCTTTCTCCTCATCACGCTGCTTGACCCAGTCGTGGTGGTTTCTTCTGTCACGATCGTCTTGAAAAGTAGCGGGCCAAGGCGCAGCATGAGATGCGTACATATTTATTTTATTGTACACCACAGCGAACACAACACCAAACGAAACGTGAAGTCCTTCGACACAAACACAAATCAATAGGAACAAGAAACCACAAACACAAAGTGAAAGACAGACAGTTAAATATGGCTCCCAATCAGAGACAACCAGCTGACACTCGTTGCCTCTGATTGGGAGTCACTCAAGCCAACCTAGAAATACAAACATAGAATATAACACCCTGGCTCAACATACGAGAGTCCCCAGAGCCAGGGCGTGACATGTATGTTGGCTATTTAGAATTGTATATGAGTAGCCAAGTCAGATGAATGACAGAGAGCCAACTGAAAACTGTATTGAAGAGAGAAGCACCAGATAAACAAACTATTTTAAATCTTCAAGGTTTCAGACTCCCTTCATTCTCCTCACCATACCCTATCCAGGTCCCAAGGTTTAAGAGGGTACACTACCCTACCAGACCATGTGTTGTTGTCACGATCGTCTATAAAGGGAGCAGACCAATACGCAGCGCGTTGAGTGAACATGATGACTTTAATAAAGAAAGCACGTAACTACAAAACAAAAGACGATAGTGAAGTCCAACAGTGACAAAATACTGAACCTGGAACAAAAACCCACAATTCCCACAGGAAAACAATCAGATTAAATATGGCTCCCAATCAGAGATAACGAGCCGACAGCTGACACTCGTTACCTCCGATTGGGAGTCATTGACCAAACCTAGACATAAACCCCACAGAACTGCAAACATAGAAATACACCCAAAACCCAACATAACCAAACCAAAACCCAACAAAACAAATACACCCTGGCTCAAATATAAAAGTCCCGGAGCCAGAGTGTCACAGTACCCCCCCCTAAAGGTGCGAACTCCGGGCGCACCAGCATACAGTCTATGGGAGGGTCTGGGTGGGCGTCTGTCCACGGTGGCGGCTCTGGCCCTGGTCGTGGTCCCCACCCCACCTTAGTCACTATCCGCTTCCGTAGCCTCCTCCATATGACCACCCCCCAACTAAACCCCACTGGATTAAGGGGCGGCACCGGACTAACGGGCAGCACCGGACTAAGGGGCAGCACCGGACTAAGGGGCAGTACCGGACTAAGGGGCAGCACCAGGATAAGGGGCAGCACCGGGCTAAGGGACAGCACCGGACTCAATGGCGGATCCTGGCTGGCTGGCTCTGGCGGATCCTGGCTGGACGGCTCTGGCGGATCCTGGCTGGACGGCTCATGGCTGGCTGAAGGATCTGGCTGCTCATGGCTGGCTGACGGATCTGGCTGCTCATGGCTGGCTGACGGATCTGGCTGCTCATGGCTGGCCGACGGATCTGGCTGCTCATGGCTGGCCGACGGATCTGGCTGCTCATGGCTGGCCGACGGATCTGGCTGCTCATGGCTGGCTGACGGATCTGGCTGCTCATGGCTGGCTGACGGATCTGGCTGCTCATGGCTGGCCGACGGATCTGGCTGCTCATGGCTGGCCGACGGATCTGGCTGCTCATGGCTGGCCGACGGATCTGGCTGCTCATGGCTGGCCGACGGATCTGGCTGCTCATGGCTGGCTGAAGGCTCTGGCTGATCCTGTCTGGCGGAAGGCTCTGGCTGATCCTGTCTGGCGGAAGGCTCTGGCTGATCCTGTCTGGCGGAAGGCTCTGGCTGATCCTGTCTGGCGGAAGGCTCTGGCCGATCCTGTCTGGCGGAAGGCTCTGGCTGATCCTGTCTGGCGGAAGGCTCTGGCTGATCCTGTCTGGCGGAAGGCTCTGGCTGATCCTGTCTGGCGGAAGGCTTTAGCGGCTCCGGTCTGGCGGACGGCTCTGAAGGCTCATGGCAGACGGGCGGCTTATGCAGCGCTTGGCAGACGGACAGTTCAGACGGCGTTGGGCAGACAGGCAGTTCAGGCGCCGTTGGGCAGACGGGCAGTTCAAGCGCCATTGGGCAGACGGGCAGTTCAGGCGCCGTTGGGCAGACGGGCAGTTCAGGCGCCGTTGGGCAGACGGCAGACTCTGGCCGGCCGAGACGCACTATAGGCCTGGTGCGTGGTGCCGGAACTGGTGGTCCCGGGCTGAGGACACGCATCTCAGGGCTAGTGCGGGGAGCAGCAACAGGGCGCACAGGACTCTGGGGACACACAGGAGGCTTGGTGCGTGGTGTAGGCACTGGTGGTACTGGGCTGGAGCGGGGAGGTGGCGCCGGAAATACCGGACCGTGCAGGCGTACTGGCTCCCTTGAGCACTGAGCCTGCCCAACCTTACCTGGTTGTATACTCCCCGTCGCCCGACCAGTACGGGAAGGAGGAATAACCCGCACCGGGCTATGTAGGCGAACCGGGGACACCATGCGTAAGGCTGGTGCCATGTAAGCCGGCCCGAGGAGACGCACTGGTGGCCTGATGCGTTGGGCCGGCTTCATGACATCCGGCTCAACGCTCAATCTAGCCCGGCCGATACGTGGAGCTGGAATGTACCGAACCGGGCTATGCCTGCGTACAGGAGACACCATGCGCTCTACTGCGTAACACGGTGTCTGCCCGTACTCTCGCTCTCCACGGTAAGTCCAGGGAGTAGGCGCAGGTCTCCTACCTGACTTCGCCACACTCCCTTTAAGCCCCCCCCCAAGAAATGTTTGGGTAGTACCCACGGGCTTCCAGCCTCGACTCCGTGCTGCCTCCTCATACCACCTCCTCTCGGCTTTAGCTGCCTCCAGCTCTTCACGAGGGCGGCGATATTCTCCCGGTTGTGCCCAAGGACCCTTTCCAGCCCGTATCTCCTCCCATGTCCATGAATCCTTTGGAGGCGTCCATAAATCCTGTGTAGGTAGGTCCTGTTGCCGCTTGACACGCTGCTTGGTCCTTTTACGGTGGGTTTTTCTGTCACGATCGTCTATAAAGGGAGCAGACCAATACGCAGCGCGTTGAGTGAACATGATGACTTTAATAAAGAAAGCACGTAACTACAAAACAAAAGACGATAGTGAAGTCCAACAGTGACAAAATACTGAACCTGGAACAAAAACCCACAATTCCCACAGGAAAACAATCAGATTAAATATGGCTCCCAATCAGAGATAACGAGCCGACAGCTGACACTCGTTACCTCCGATTGGGAGTCATTGACCAAACCTAGACATAAACCCCACAGAACTGCAAACATAGAAATACACCCAAAACCCAACATAACCAAACCAAAACCCAACAAAACAAATACACCCTGGCTCAAATATAAAAGTCCCGGAGCCAGAGTGTCACAGTTGTGGTTTTTCACTATGAGCTAAAGGGGTTTAAAGGGTACTAGGCCTGCTCTTTGCCATTGCAGAGCGAGTAGTCAATGTTGCTTTATGTGAGTACCATAATTACTACGTTTTTGGTCACTTTACCCAAAAAACATGTGGGGCACAGACCATCATAATACATTGTAAACAACTACCATGCTTTCATGTTTCACTACATGCTAGTAGTACAAAACCATGGTATTTGTTTCATTGTACTACCATGGTTCATTTTTGTACCATGGTAGCTAGTATAATAAATACAAAAATCATGTTTTTTGGTCACTACCATGGCAGGAAAATACCATGGTATTTGCACCACTACCATGGTATTTTTCTGCCATGGTAGTGACCAAAAAAACATGATAGTACCATGGTAGTTTTTTCATTGTACTACCATGGTACATTTTTGTAAGGGTGGTTAAAACCCTTGATGGGAGACCAAAGGGTAGTTGTAGATAGATCAGTTCTCCAGTAGGAAGTGCTGCCCAGCCTATTGTTTTTTTCTGATAGTGGGGGGACCAGTCCAGAACATTTAGTATAACAGTGAGATAGTCCATTGGTAAGTGGAAGGTCCTTTTTTGCAATCTGCCTTCCACAGAACGGTTTCCTCACACATTTCCCAATTCACCCCCGTTTCCCAATTTGGTTGATTTTTCACTCTTCTTGTCACCAACTGTTTTGCTGATGATTGATTTAAGATAATTGAGTCCTTCCGTGTGTGTGTCCATATATAATGGTTGACTGTAGTCGTGGATCTGAAATCAGTTCTGCCTGTGCTTGGCCATGCACCCAGTTAGAATAGAATAGAATAGCTTTATTTTTCTAGAGGGAACTTTGGTTACACATTCAGAGCTCCTAATCAGTCACTGATTTCTCCATTTACATGAGTGGTTACGATGGCATAACCAAAATTGAATAATAATCAGCTTTGTATTTATTGACATACTGATAGTTTTACATAATGTTTTCCTTGTGCCAACTTTAGGTTTGTAGTTAGAGAGGATGCGGAGGCCATTTAGATAGCAGTAAACAGATTTCCTGACCTGACTGTGTTTCTCCCAGTTTGTGTGTACGTGGAATTTGATGAATAGCTATTGTGAAAAACCCTTTGTGTCCCTGACCATGGACCATGGTTCATAAAATCACCAATAAATGAGTTGTTAAGTCTCCTGCACAGAGCCTTTCTACACGTGACTCAGCGACTACTATTGTCAACAGTATCAGTTTCACTGGATGTTTTGCTAATAGTATCATGTTCATGTTTTAATTGGTGTGTTTGAGCAGAACTTGGACCTAACTGTATCCCATTTTGGGTAAGGTTATACGAAAGTAACATTTAATATCCATACAGCCACGCCAGATATGATCAGACAAGCCTTTTATTAGGAGTTATGAACAGCTAATTAGCTGGTTAATGTACAAAACCCCATGGCAAAACGGGTAGAATTGCAGGATATTAGTCCAGAATATAAATATATATGTTTGTGAATGGCATGTATAGACAGTATGGACAGTATGTGCATAGAAAAGGTGTGAATAGCAGTAGTTACACTCTGTTCACAACATTGACATCAGCAAACCGCTCGCCCACAACACGCCATACATGCTGTCTGCCATCTGCCCGGTAAAGTTGAAACGGGTTCATCCGTGAAGAGCACACTTCTCCAGTGTGCCAGTGGCAATCGAAAGTGAGCATCCGCCCACTGAAGTCGGTTACGACGCCAAACTGCAGTCAGGTCAAGACCCTGGTGAGGACAACGAGCAGGCAGATGAGCTTCCCTGAGACGGTTTCTGACAGTTTGTGCAGAAATTATTCGGTTGTGCAAACCCACAGTTTCATCAGCTGGGTTGGCGTGGTGTTGAGATGTGTCTGTCACTTGAACTCTGTGAAGCACTTATTTGGGCTGCAATTTCTGAGGCTGGTAACTCTAATGAACTTATCCTCTGCAGCAGAGGTAACTCTGGGTCTTCCATTCCTGTGGCGGTCCTCATGAGAGACAGTTTCATCCTAGCACTTGATGGTTTTTGCGACTGCTCTTGAAGAAACTTTCAAAGTTCTTGAGATTTTCCGTATTGACTGACCTTGTCTTAAAGTAATGATTGACTAAGAAAGAAAGAAATTCCACAAATTGACTTTTAAGAAGGCACACCTGTTAATTGAAATGCTTTCCAGGTGACTACCTCATGAAGCTGGTTGATAGAATGCCAAGAGTGTGCAAAGCTGTCATCAAGGCAAAGGGTGGCTACTTCGAAGAATCTCAAATGTAAAATATATTTTGGTTTGTTTAACACTTTTCTGGTTACTACATGATTCCATATGTGTTATTTCATAGGTTTGATGTCTTCACTATTATTCTAGTGTAAGGTTCTGTATTTGTTTTCTTAGTCCACCTTGTGTTCTTGTATGTAGCCCTGTTTCTTTGTGGTCTTGAATGTAGCCCTGTCTTTCATTTTTGTTCATTGATTTCATCTGTGTAAATTACTCACCTGGTCTCATCAGCTCCTTATTTAGTTCAGTTCTTTCTGTTTGTGCCTTGTGAGGTATTGTTAATTTTGACTCTACTAAGCCTTTTCCTAGCTTGTTTGTGAGAACCAGTTTTAGCCTTCAGTCCTAGTTTTGTTTCACCTGCCTGTTTGCCTACCTGTATATGACCATTGCTTGCCTCTGACCACCATTCCTGCCTTTTCGAAGGCATAATAAACACCTGGCACCAACCGCTCGGCGTGTGAATCTACACCTTTTTCTCTCTGAGTATTCATTACACATTCCCCTACATATTTATTTGGACATTGAAGCTAAAACTTTGAATTTGGCGCAATACTCCATGATTTTAGATTTGGATCAAATACATTTGTCCAAATACTCATGACACTTTCAAATGGGGGAACTAGATACATACATTCTTAACGGTAAAACAGATATGTCTGAAATTACCATCAAATAAAAGGTGAAGGTACGCGTGAATCTACACCTTTTTCTCCCTGAGTATTCATTACGTCTACAATTTAAAAAATAGTACCAAATTAAGAAAAACCCTTTAATGAGTAGGTGTGTCCAAACATTTGACTGGTAGTGTATATATATATATTTTTTACTGCAACCTCCAACCGCAGGAGGACTCAGGAGTCCGCTCTTAATGAGCCTACTGTTGCCTGCTGCGGCTCTGCCAATCGTCAGATCGGGGAGGAGAGGAGGTAGGGGGCCCACATAGGTAACTAGGGGGCCCTGCCTTGATTGGGTAACTGATTTAAAAAACGGTATAATAAATAAATGTGATTGGTCAATTGTGTGAGTCACCCTGACAACAACGACGAGACAGCCTACATTTTCTTTATTATTATAATTATTTTGCCAAACACAGGAGCCCGCTCTCAATGTTAAAAATACACCAGAGAGCATAATTTAGCCACAGAGGATCAATAGTTTATAAAAAATAACTGTTGATTAAGTTTTATAACAAGCACATACAGGTATCTGCCAAAATAAAGGAAACACAAACATAAAGTGTCTTAAAAAGGTATCGGGCCACCACGAGCTGCCAGAACAGCTTCAATGCGCCTTCGCATAGATTCTATAAGTGGATCTAAACCATGCCAGGAAAATGCACCCCACACCATAACATATACAGTGCATTCGGAAAATATTCAGACCCCATGACTTTTTCCACATTTTGTTACGTTACAGCTTTATTCTAAAATTGATTAAGTAATCAATGTTTCTCATCAATCTACACACAATACCCCATAATGACAAAGCAAAAACAGGTTTTAGACATTTTTGCAAATGTATTAAAAATAACACATACCTTATTTACATAAGTATTCAGACCCTTTGCTATGAGACTCGAAATTCAGCTCAGGTGCATCCTGTTTCCATTGATCGTCCTTGAGATGTTTTTACAACTTGATTGGTGTCCACCTGTGGTAAATTCAATTGATTGGACATGATTTGGAAAGGTACACACCTGTCTATATAAGGTCCCAAAGTTGACAGTGCATGTCAGAACAAAAACCAAGCCATGAGGTCGAAGGAATTGTCCGTAGATTTCCGAGACAGAATTGTGTCTTGTGACCAAGAACCCGATGGTCACTCTAACAGAGCTCCCGAGTTCCTCTGTGGAGATGGGAGAACCTTCCAGAAGGACAACCATCTCTGCAGCACTCCACCAATCAGGCCTTTATTGTGGAGTGGCCAGACGGAAGCCACTTCTCAGTAAAAGGCACATGACAGCCCGCTTGGAGTTTGCCAAAAGGCCCCAAAAGACTCTCAGACCATGAGAAACAACATGTTCTGGTCTGATGAAACCAAGATTGAACTCTTTGGCCTGAAAGCCAAGTGTCACGTCTGGAGGAAACCTGTCACCATCCCTACGGTGAAACATGGTGGTGGCAGCATCATGCTGTGGTGATGTTTTTCAGCGGCAGGTACTGGGAGACTAGTCAGGATCGAGGGAAAGATGAACTGAGGAAAGTACAGAGAGACCCTTGATGAAAACCTGCTCCAGAGCGCTCAGGACCTCAGACTGGGGTGAAGGTTCACCTTTCAACAGGACAATGACCCTAAGCACACAGCCAAGACAATGCAGGAGTGGCTTCGGGACAAGTCTCTGAATGTCGTTGAGTGGCCCAGCCAGAGACCGGACTTGAACCTGATCAAACATCTCTGGAGAGACCTGAAAATAGCTGTGCAGCGACGCTCCCCCATCCAACCTGACAGAGCTTGAGAGGATCTGCAGAGAAGAATGGGAGAAACTCCCCAAATACTGGTGTGCCAAGCTTGTAGCGTCATACCCAAGAAGACTCAAGGCTGCAATCGCTGCCAAAGGTGCTTCAACAAAGTACTGAGTAAAGGGTCTGAATACTTATGTAAATGTAATATTTCTGTTTTTATTTTTAATACATTTGTAGAAAAAATCTAAAAACAGTTTTTGCTTTGTTATTATGGTGTATTGTGTTTAGATTGATGAGGGAGAAAAATAATTTAATCAGTTTTAGAATAAGGCTGTAATGTAACAAAATGTGGAAAAAGTCAAGGGGTTTGATTACTTTCTGAATGCACTGTACGTGACTGACCACCTCGATTCGGTCTTATGTACCAACATTTGAAATTGTATTTTTTACATTGGATAAAAGTAGAAACTCAACTGTAGTTGAGGAACAATGGGAAAGTAATTCTGCTTTGAAAGTTGGTAAACTTGTAACCCCACTTTTGAGAAAATGGCCCTTGAATGTTGTGGTACACCAACTGTCTACACCCATTCAGCATCGTTCACACCCTCTTAAGCCCCACCCATCTCTTAAGGATTCACATGTGAGGCCACTTGCTAAACAGAGTGAGAAGTGTAGTAAATTAGTAGATTTCAAGACTAAAAGTGGTAAAAGTAGTAGTCCACAATAAAGAAAAACTCCAGGTAAAAATATACTTCATCTATTCCTTGGCCTATATCCTAATCTGACTTTGGTTCATGGACATGTTGTTCTTGACATTACCGTCTCTGGTGAACACACATTCTATCAAATAACATCAAAGTTTATTTGTCACATGCACAGGATACTGTCACGACTTCCTCTGAAGCTGGCCCCTTGTTCGTGCATGCTTCGGCGTTCGTCTTCACCGGCCTTCTAGCCTCTGCCGCTCATCATTCCATTTGTTTTGTCTTGTTTGCTACAAACAACTGGTTCATATCCCCTCATCAGTATCTGTATAAGTGTTCCCTCCACCCCTTTGTCTTTGTGTGTGATTGTTTATTGTGGAGGTTAGTTTAGCTCGGTGGAGCTCCTTGTATTTTGTATCACCGAGATATTTCACCCGTGTGCCTTGTTGTTTCCCTGATTTACGCACTGGAGTGTTTGACGCATTGTTGTGTACCGCTGTGCTTTCGGAATAAACCCTTTATTCTGTTATTAACCCTCCTGCGCCTGATTCCTTCAGAATCACTCACCACAGATACAGAATGTGTATACGGTACAGTGGAATGGTTACTTGCATATTTGCATGGTAGCAATATCAAAAACGGAAAGTGTCCAGATAAAAAATATATATATATATATACATACATATACACACAAACATACAAACATACACACATACTGTACATACACACATACATACATACACACATACATACATACATACATACATACATACATACATACATACATACATACATACATACATACATACATACATACACATACATATCCTTTAAAAAAGTATATTCCCCTTTATTACTTTCCAACCCCACCACCCTTTCCCTACTTGGAGTAAACTAGTGAACAACAATGCTTAGGCCTCTACTTCCAGCATATACTTACTATCTACATTTTATGGACACAGTCAATTTTACAATAATTATATTTTGTTTGTTTTTTCTCCTGAACTTCTTCTACTCTCAACCTCGCCGATCATTTTCATGATGTCCATCCAGATAAAAATATTAGATGATGCTTACCCAGACACACTTATCGAAATTGATTGGTCATGTGAAATGAACGCGATAACCCCCAGCCACATCTTGCTAAGTAAATGGGTCTCTACAGAAGGTGTAAACTGTACAGTGAAAAGGTTACTTGCATATTTGCATAGTAGCAATACAAAAAAAAAAAATGAACACAAAGTGTCAATGCCAGTAGAGAAGAAGAACAATATCAATACGATATCAGTGATTCTGGTGATAGACAAGCTATTTATATGCATACAATAAGGGGTAAAGGGGCTGAGCAGCAGGATAAGAAATGTCATAGTAGCAGAATCGTGTGTGTGTGTTTGTGTGTTAGGAGAGAGTCATGTGAATGTGCATAGAGGCACTGCAGATAGACTGGATGACTGGGAACTCGCCCCCAGTGATGAACTGGTCCATCCGCACCACGCATGAACAAGGGAATCTATATTCGGAGAGCCTGTTTCTGTCCTGCTCTTGACTTTGGTGCAGGGCATGTGATTTCCATGGCCTCTTCATCGCAAAACTCCCTCATCTTCTCAAAAATATACATTTGTCTAGTTGTGTCCAGTCCAGGTGGTGCTTGTGCAGGCAGACCATCTTTGGGATGAAGGACATCAGTGTTGCGCAGCAGCTGAAAACTAGTTCTGAATGAGTCCGATAGCTCCTTGGTACAACAATACCAGGCTCCAAAGCACTGAAGCTGTAAAACAAGAAAATAGACAAAAAAATAGAGAAGACATTACAACCTTGTCAATTGACCTCCCAAGTTTAGATAATAAGAATAACCTCATACAATGCAATGAAAATGATATTCACCTGAAGTGCTGGTACTGCTTGATCTGAGGCAGCACAGCCTGAAGTACAGAGTCAGGTGTTGTTGCCGGCAATGTTCCCTTTAAACTGCATGCGGGTGCGCAGTAGCCCTGAGCTTGCTGTGCAGCTTCCCCAGGACAGCTGCACAGAGTGCAGAAGAATATCAGCCCATGGAGATAAGCACGAGATTGAACTTCACTAAACTTTCTAGAGTTTTCCCTGTTAGTTAACAATATCAACATTTGCCTTTATTGTGGCAATTGTGATCAAATCGACGCAATATTGGCCACTGTCACACCCTGGCTCTGGGACTCATTATGTTGAGCCAGGGTGTGTTCATTCTATGTGTTCTGTTTCTATGTTGGGTGTTCTAGGTTGTTTATTTCTATGTTTGACTGAGTGACTCCCAATCAGAGGCAACGAGTGTCAGCTGTGTGCTGGTTGTCTCTGATTGGGAGCCATATTTAACTGTCTGTGTTTCACTTTGTGTTTGTGGGTTTTTGTTCCGTGTTCGGTCATTGTCACTGAGGACTTCACGAGTCGTTTATTGTTTTGTTATTTCGTGTGTATGCTTTAATTAAATAAAGCAAGTATGTTCGCAACTAACGCTGCGCTTTGGTCCACTCCTTCATACGACGTTCGTGACAGAAAAACCCACCATAAAAGGACCAAGCAGCGTGTCCAGGAGCAGGCAGACTGGACATGGGAGGAAGCGCCAGGAAAGGAGATGGAGAGGCTGGCGATGGCCCAGGTGGGCAAATCGTGGTCCTGGGAGGACATGCTCGGGGGCAAGGGACCTTGGGGTAGGATTAAGGCCCTGGCGAGAGAGGAGCAGCGGCGTCAGCAGTGCCATCGTCGGACGGACGAGAGGCACCCCCAATAATTTTTTAGGGGGGGGAACACGGCATGGGCGACTGGGCAGCAGGAGGCTGCCACAGGGCGAAATGGGAGACGAGGAGAGAAGGCCACCGGGTTACGGGAGCCATTGGCGAGAGGAAGGAAGGAAGTTGTAGAGGCACGGCGAGAGGTACTGAGGTGTATTGCCAGTCCGGCCCGTTCCTGATCCCCGTTTAAGGCCAGTGGTGTGTGTTCCCAGTACGGTCCGGCCTGTTCCTGCTCCACGCACCAAGCCTACGGTGTGCGTCGCCAGCCCAGTCCGGCCTGTCCCTGCTCCACGCACCAAGCCTACGGTGTGCGTCGCCAGCCCAGTCCGGCCTGTCCCTGCTCCACGCACCAAGCCTACGGTGTGCGTCGACAGCCCAGCCCGGCCTGTTCCTGCTCCACGCACCAAGCCTACGGTGTGCGTCGCCAGCCCAGTCCGGCCTGTCCCTGCTTCACGCACCAAGCCTACGGTGTGCGTCGACAGCCCAGCCCGGCCTGTTCCTGCTCCACGCACCAGGCCTACGGTGTGCGTCGCCAGCCCTGTCCGGCCTGTCCCTGCTCCACGCACCAAGCCTACGGTGTGCGTCGCCAGCCCATTCCGGCCTGTCCCTGCTCCACGCACCAAGCCTACGGTGTGCGTCGCCAGCCCATTCCGGCCTGTCCCTGCTCCACGCACCAAGCCTACGGTGTGCGTCGCCAGCCCAGCCCGGCCTGTCCCTGCTCCACGCACCAAACCTACGGTGTGCGTCGCCAGCCCAGCCCGGCCTGTTCCTGCTCCACGCACCAAGCCTACGGTGTGCGTCGCCAGCCCTGCCCGGCCTGTCCCTGCTCCACGCACCAAGCCTACGGTGTGCGTCGCCAGCCCTGTCCGGCCTGTCCCTGCTCCACGCACCAAGCCTACGGTGTGCGTCGTCAGCCCAGCCCGGCCTGTCCCTGCTCCACGCACCAAGCCTACGGGGTGCGTCGCCAGCCCGGCCCGGCCTGTCCCTGCTCCACGCACCAAGTCTACGGTGCGCGTCGCCAGCCTGGTCCGGCCTGTTCCTGCCACTCGCACCAAGTCTACGGTGCGCGTCGCCAGCCCGGCCGGCCCGTTCCTGCCACTCGCACCAAGCCAGGGGTGCGAGTCGTCAGTCCGGCACAACCCGTGCCTGGGTCATCGGTGCCAATTCAGGTACCGCTCTACTGCTCCACTAAGGAGCTGAAGCCTACCGCTCCTGCTACGTCCAGTCCAGCTCCAGCCAGCGGGGCCAGACCGGACCAGGGGCGCTATGGGGGGTTTGTTGGAGGGTGGTGGGCAAGCCCGGAGCCGGAGCCGCCGCCGAGGAGGAATGCCCACCCAGCCCTCCCCTGTTTTGCTCGTATTTAGGCGCGGTCGCAGTCCGCGCCTTTAGGGGGGGGGTACTGTCACACCCTGGCTCTGGGACTCATTATGTTGAGCCAGGGTGTGTTCAGTCTATGTGTTCTGTTTCTATGTTGGGTGTTCTAGGTTGTTTATTTCTATGTTTGACTGAGTGACTCCCAATCAGAGGCAACGAGTGTCAGCTGTGTGCTGGTTGTCTCTGATTGGGAGCCATATTTAACTGTCTGTGTTTCACTTTGTGTTTGTGGGTTTTTGTTCAGTGTTCGGTCATTGTCAATGAGGACTTCACGAGTCGTTTATTGTTTTGTTATTTAGTGTGTATGCTTTAATTAAATAAAGCAAGTATGTTCGCAACTAACGCTGCGCTTTGGTCCACTCCTTCATACGACGTTCGTGACAGCCACTTTCAATGCAACATACCAAAACAAAACGAACTATGCAAAATATTTTGTTGTAGGCAGAACGTATCAGAGTAGGATTCTATTGTGCAGACTCAGCCCGTACTCTACACAGAACGGTGCTGCATAACCAATTAGAGCTGCAGTAGGCCTATATGCAAATAATTTGTCTGATTCTCTGTAATAATGGTATGGGAATAATAATGCATTTTATTTTGTAAAGTGGTTTCTTGCATCAAACAACACAACAATGTTTTCAGTCACCTCCTTGTCTGAAGGACAAGTGGATAAACAGGTTAATGTCAAGCCCTGCATGTCTCATGGAATGTAAGCCTACATTGAACACCAAACATTGGCTGCTGCTCTAGGCTGAATAACATTTTCTGTAAGTCTTCACAAGGTTTTCACACACTGTTGCTGGTATTTTGGCCCATTCCTCCATGCAGATCTCCTCTAGAGCAGTGATGTTTTGGGGTTGTCGCTGGGCAACACGGACTTTCAACTCCCTCCAAAGATTTTCTATGGGGTTGAGATCTGGAGACTGGCTAGGCCACTCCAGGACCTTGAAATGCTTCTTTCGAAGCCACTCCTTCGTTGCCCGGGCGGTGTGTTTGGGATCATTGTCATGCTGAAAGACCCAGCCACGTTTCATCTTCAATGCTCTTGCTGATGGAAGGAGGTTTTCACTCAAAATCTCACGATACATGGCCCCATTCATTCTTTCCTTTACACGGATCAGTCGTCCTGGTCCCTTTGCAGAAAAACAGCCCCAACGCATGATGTTTCCACCCCCATGCTTCACAGTAGGTATGGTGTTCTTTGGATGCAACTCAGCATTCTTTGTCCTCCAAACACGACGAGTTGAGTTTTTACCAAAAAGTTCTATTTTGGTTTCATCTGACCATATGACATTCTCCCAATCCTCTTCTGGATCATCCAAATGCACTCTAGCAAACTTCAGACGGGCCTGGACATGTACTGGCTTAAGCAGGGGGACACGTCTGGCACTGCAGGATTTGAGTCCCTGGCGGCGTAGTGTGTTACTGATGGTAGGCTTTGTTACTTTGGTCCCAGCTCTCTGCAGGTCATTCACTAGGTCCCCCCGTGTGGTTCTGGGATTTTTGCTCACCGTTCTTGTGATCATTTTGACCCCACGGGGTGAGATCTTGCGTGGAGCCCCAGATCGAGGGAGATTATCAGTGGTCTTGTATGTCTTCCATTTCCTAATAATTGCTCCCACAGTTGATTTCTTCAAACCAAGCTGCTTACCTATTGCAGATTCAGTCTTCCCAGCCTGGAAGACTGAATTTTGTTTCTGGTGTCCTTTGACAGCTCTTTGGTCTTGGCCATAGTGGAGTTTGGAGTGTGACTGTTTGAGGTTGTGGACAGGTGTCTTTTATACTGATAACAAGTTGAAACAGGTGCCATTAATACAGGTAATGAGTGGAGGACAGAGGAGCCTCTTAAAGAAGAAGTTACAGGTGTGTGAGAGCCAGAAATCTTGCTTGTTTGTAGGTGACCAAATACTTATTTTCCACCATAATTTGCAAATAAATTCATTAAAAATCCTACAATGTGATTTTCTGGATTTTTTTTCTTCTTAATTTGTCTGTCATAGTTGACGTGTACCTATGCGGAGGAACCTCCCGTACCTCAGACTCCTGGAGTGGACCAGCTACCACCAGCCTGAGGAGAGACACATGGCACGAGGGGTTAATACGGTAATTCAGAGGAAGCTGTAACCTATAACAAACCTTGTTCAATCTCCTCAGGACTTTAAATGGCGAAGGGGCAGGTTTCGGGTCGAGAGCCAGACCCGGTCCCCCGGTGCATACACCGGGGCCTCACTGCGGTGGTGGTCGGCTTTCGCCTTTTGTCGCCTGATGGCCCGCTGCAGGCGTACATGGGCAGCGTTCCAGGTCTCTTCCGAGCAGCGAAACCACTCATCCACCGCAGGAGCCTCGATCTGGCACTGATGCCAAGGTGCCACGACCGGCTGATAACCTAACACACACTGAAAGGGAGAAAGGTTAGTGGAAGTGTGGCGGAGTGAGTTTTGGGCCATTTCTGCCCAGGGGATAAAACCCGACCACTCCCCCGGCCGTTCCTGGCAATAGGACCGCAGAAACCTACCCACATCCTGGTTAACTCTCTCCACCTGCCCATTACTCTCGGGGTGAAAACCTGAGGTCAGGCAGATCGAGACCCCCAGACGTTCTATGAATGCCCTCCAGACCCTTGAGGTGAACTGGGGACCTCGATCCGATACAATATCCTCAGGCACCCCTTAGTGCCGGAAGACGTGTGTAAATAGGAACTCAACAGTCTGTAGGGCCGCAGGGAGACCTGGCATAGGAATGAGATGGCAGGACTTAGAAAACTGATCCACAACGACCAGGATCGTGGTGTTGCCTTGTGAAGGGGGAATGTTGTAACAAAATCCACCTAAAGATGGGACCACGGCCGTTGTGGAACGGGTAGGGATTGTAATTTCCCTCTGGGCAGGTGTCTAGGTGCCTTACACTGGGCGCACACCGAGCAGGAGGAAACGTAAACCCTCACGTCCTTGGCTAAAGTGGGCCACCAGTACTTCCCACTAAGACAGTGCACTGTCCGACCGATGCCAGGATGACCAGAGGAGGGTGACGTGTGGGCCCAATAGATTAATCGATCGCGAACCTCGAGCGGCACGTACATACGACCCTCTGGACACTGGGGGGGAGTGGGCTCGGCACGTAACGCCCGCTCAATGTCCGCATCAACCTCCCACACCACCGGTGCCACCAGACACGACGCCGGAAGTATGAGAGTGGGCTCAATGGACCTCTCCTCTGTGTCATACAGTCGGGACAGGGCGTAATTGAGTCGCCTTCTTTTTACAGAAGGCGAGGGGAAGATCGGCATATTCGGGAGGAATGTGCATGGTGGAGACCTGGTTTGGACTTTCCACCGTAGTTGCTCCTATTGAAACACCTACACACCTGCCCAAGCACTGACTTGACCATCCCTTGAGAGCCCTCTGTTGCCATGAAATAGTGGGGTCATGAGTGGTTAACCAGGGAAGCCCCAACACCACTGGAAACGCAGGAGAATCAATCAGATAGAGACTAATTTTCTCCTCATGACCCCCCTGCATTTTCATCCAGATTGGAGCTGTGACCTCCCTAATCAGGCCTGACCCTAAAGGGCGACTATCTAAGGTGTGTACAGGGAAGGGCACATATACAGGAACAATAGGA
This sequence comes from Coregonus lavaretus, assembly GCF_964263955.1. Lineage (NCBI taxonomy): Eukaryota > Metazoa > Chordata > Actinopteri > Salmoniformes > Salmonidae > Coregonus > Coregonus lavaretus. The sequence continues at coordinate 37,811,062 of NC_140016.1, read as the reverse complement.
ATCCCTAAACTACGGGAAAACTGATGATCAATAAAGTTCCCAGCTGCGCCTGAATCTACGAGCTCCTTATGCTGGGAATGAGGGGAAAACTCTGGAAATACAATATCTATACACATATGCGCAACAGGGAGCTCTGGGTGAGTCGGGTGCCTACTCACCTGAGACGGTCCACCAGTGCTCTGCCTACCGCCTCGACTCCTGAAGGACCCTCCCCAGCACCGACCAGCAGTGTGTTGGTGCAGGAGATGGCCCTCCTTCCGGTCTCCCTAAGTGCAGCACCTCCGAGCTCCGTAGGGGTAGGGTCGGAGGTGCTGGGGGATGGAATGGACGGCCTCTGATCCGGACGTCCGCGGGTTGCCAACAGGTTATCCAGCCTGATCGACATGTCCACCAGTTGGTCCAGGTTCAGGGTGGTATCCCTACAGGCCAGTTCCCGACGAACGTCCTCCCGGAGGCTGCATCTGTAGTGATCGATCAGGGCCCTCTCATTCCATCCTGCGCTGGCAGCCAGAGTCCTGAAGTCCAGGGCAAAGTCCTGTGCGCTCCTCTTCCCCTGTCTGAGGTGGAATAGACGTTCCCCCGCCGCTCTCCCCTCCGGTGGATGATCGAATACCGCCCGAAAGCAGCGGGTGAAATCCTCATAGCGTACTGACGCTGCGTCTATTCCTCCCCACTAGGCGTTGGCCCACTCGAGCGCTTTTCCCGAAAAGACAGGAGATGAGGGCGGACACGCTCTCGTATCCCGAGGGAGCCGGGTGGATGGTAGCCAGGAAGAGCTCTACCTGGAGCAGAAAACCCTGGCACCCGGCAGCTGTACCATCGTACGCCCTCGGGAGCGAGAGCCGAATCCCGCTGGACCCAGGTGACGAAGGGGTGGACAGCAGTGTGGGTGGTTGTGTAGTTGGAGGAGGTGTAGGACCACCACCTCTCTCCCATCGTTCCATCGTGTTCAACACGCGCTCCATTGCGGTACCGAGAGTCTAGATCATGGTCGCCTGCTGTTGGACACGTTCCTCCATTGATCCGGACAAAATGAATGTACCTGCTGACTCCATATTTAGGTGCTTGTTTCTGTCAGGATGTCAGTGTGATGCGGTAGGACAAAGTCAGGCGCAGGACACAGAGCTAATCGAAAATGTACTTTACTCTTAGGTAACGTCAAATAACATAACCTCCACGCAGGGAGGAAACAAACCCGCTCACCAGACGACAACCAAACATGAACAAACACGCACAACATACAGTGGGAGCCAGAGGGTTAAATAGGGCAGTGATCAATGATAATGAGAAACAGGTGTGAACAATCAAGACAAGACAAGTAGAACACAGAAACATAGATTGGTGGCAGCTAGTACACCGGTGACGACGAACGCCGAAGCCTGCCCGAGCAAGGAGGAGCAATGCCATAAGAATCATCAGATCTTTCTCCCTCTCTGTCACAGGTGCCATGGTTGCATTTAGTTTGAAGATGTAATCCGGAGAAACACTTTTGCAGTTCTCCGTGATATCTTAAAAAAATAGCTTAAATAGAAAGAACTATCTACACACACTGAGCAGCTCATGTTATAAACAGAAGGTGCTACATGGAAGACCAAACCGAACTCATCTCTTGGCATGTTCAGCCCATTCATCATCTGAGCCAATCATGGCTAGCGGGAAGGTTCCTGTCTTTTTCCAACTAGGCTCGTAATTTAACAATTTTTATCGTATTTACGGATGGCATACAAGTTTGTTATTAAGGCACACGAAACTTCACGTGTTCCAGAAGGCATTTCCGCCCAAAAACGTATTTTGATAAAAAAATGATTATCTGGGCTGACCGCACTACCATCTCGAGAGCCCTGCAGTTGCGAGCGGTACACTTAGCATACTATTCGGTAATACAGCCCGACAGGATGTTCTCGATGGTGCATCTGTAGAAGTCTGTGAGGGTCTTAGGGGCCAAGCCAAATTTCTTCAGCCTCCTGAGTTTGAAGAGACACTGTTGCATCTTCTTCACCATGCTGTCGGTGTGAAGGGACCATTTCAGGTCCTGAGTGATGTGCACGCTGAGGAACTTGAAGCTGTTGACACTCTCCACTGCAGCCCCGTTGATGTGGATGGGGGCGTGCACTATTTTGCTGTCTCCTGTAGTCCACAATCAGCTCCTTCATTTTGTTGACTTTGCGGGAGAGGTTATTTTCCTAGCAGCACACCGTCAAGGCTCTCCCCTCCTCCCTGTAGGCTGTCTTGTTGTTGTTGGTAATCAGGACAACTACTGTTGTGTTGTCAGCAAACTTGATGATTGAGTTGGAGACATGGCAACGCAGTCATGGGTGAACAGGGCGTAAAGGATGGGGTTGAGCACGCACCCCTGTGTGAACCCCGTGTTGAGGATCAGCAGGAAGTCTAGGACCCATTTGCACAGGGAGGGGTTCAGACCAAGGGCCTTGAGCTTAGTGATGAGCTTAGAGGGCACTATGGTGTTGAAGGCTGAGCTGTAGTCAATGAACAGCATTCTTCCATAGGTATTCCTCTTGTCCAGGTGGGATAAGGCAGTGTGCAGTGCAATGGTGATTGCATCGTCCGCAGATCTGTTGGGGCGGTATGCAAATTGTAGTGGGTCTAGGGTGTTGGGTAAGGTGGAGGTGATATGATCGTTAACTAGACTCATACTACTGGAGAATGGCGCCAGAGGGGATGGCTGCCGTTTTATGGACTCTTAACCAACCGTGCTATTTTGTTAGTTTTTTCAAATTGTTTGTAACTTATTTTGTACATAGTGTTGCTGCTACCGTCTCTTATGACCGAAAACAGCTTCTGGCCATCAGAACAGCGATTACTCACCTTGAACTGGACGAATAATTTTACTTCATTGAGGTGGACGAGAGGGATTTGCTCTAGACACCCGAAAGGGCCCTCATCCCCGTCATTTGCAGTAGAAAGAAAATAAGATATCGGGGAAGGAGATCGGGGTGCCAGGTAAAGAGCCGGCGACGAGTGGCTAATATGCCTTTGCCATCAATACTACTGGCCAACGTACAATCGCTTGATAATAATGTGGACGAACTACAAGCACGTATATCCTACCAATGGGACAGTAAAAACTGTAATATCTTATGTTTCACCGAGTCGTGGCTGAACGACAACATGAATAACATACAGCTGGCGTGTTATAAACTGTATCGGCAGGATAGAACAGCAGCCTCTGGTAAGACAAGGGGTGGCAGTCTATGTATATTTGTAAACAACAGCTGGTGCACAATATCTAAGGAAGTCTCAAGGTTTTGCTCACCTGAGGTAGAGTATCTCATGATAAGCTGTAGACCAAACTATCTACCGAGATTGTTTTCATCTATATTCTCTGTAGCTGTCTATTTACCACCACAAACCGATGCTGGCACTAAGACTGCACTCAATGAACTGGATACGGCCATAAGCAAACAGGAAAACACTCATCCAGAGGCGGTGCTCCTAGTGGCCGTGGTCTTTAATGCAGGGAAACTTACATCCGTTTTACCTCATGTTAAATATGCAACCAGAGGGAAAAAAATCTCTAGACCACCTTTATGCCACACATAGAGACGCGTACAAAGCTCTCCCTCGCCCTCCATTTGGCAAATCTGACCATAATTATATCCTCCTGATTCCTGTTACAAGCAAAAACTAAACAGGAAGCACCAGTGACTCGGTCAATAAAAAAGTGGTCAGATGAAGCAAATGCTAAGATACAGGACTGTTTTGCTAGCACAGATTGGAATATGTTCCGGGATTCTTCCGATGGCATTGAGGAGTACACCACATCAGTCACTGGCTTCATCAATAAGTGCATCGATGACGTCGTCACCACAGTTACTGTACGTACATATGTCAATCAGAAGCCATGGATTACAGGCAACATCCGCACTGAGCTAAAGGGTAGAGCTGCCGCTTTCAAGGAGCGGGACTCTAACCCGGAAGCTTATAAGAAATCCCGCTATGTCCTCAGACGAACCATCAAACAGGCAAAGCGTCAATACAGGACTAAGATCTAATCGTACTACACCGGCTCCGATGCTCGCCGGATGTGGTAGGGCTTGCAAACTATTACAAACTATTACTATTACTATGACTACAAAGGGAAGCACAGCCGCGAGCTGCCCAGTGACACGAGCCTACCAGATGAGCTAAATTACTTCTATGCTCGCTTCGAGGCAAGTAACACTGAAACATGCATGAGAGCATCAGCTGTTCCGGACGACTGTGTGATCATTCTCTCCGTAGCTGATGTGAGTAAGACCTTTAAACAGGTCAACATTCACAAGGCCTCAGGGCCAGAAGGATTACCAGGATGTGTACTCCGAGCATGCGCTGACCAACTGGCAAGTGTATTCACTGACATTTTCAACCTCTCCCTGTCTGAGTCTGTAATACCAACATGTTTCAAGCAGACCACCATAGTCCCTGTGCCCAAGAACACTAAGGTAACCTGCCTACCCGTACCACTCACGTGTGTAGCCATGAAGTGCTTTGAAAGGCTGGTCATGACTCACATCAACACCATTATCCCAGAAACCCTAGACCCAGTCCAATGTGCATACCGCCCCAACAGATCCACAGATGATGCAATCTCTATTGCGCTCCACACTGCCCTTTCACACCTGGACAAAAGGAACACCTATGTGAGAATGCTATTCATTGACTACAGCTCAGCGTTCAACACCAGAGTGCCCTGGGACTTCCTCCCTCTGCAACTGGATCCTGAACTTCCTGACAGGCCGCCCTCATGTGGTAAGAGCAGGTAAAAACACATCCGCCACGCTGATCCTCAACACGGGGGCCCCCTCAGGGGTGCGTGCTCAGTCCCCTCCTGTACTCCCTATTCATTCATAACTGCATGGCTAGGCACGACTCCAACACCATCATTAAGTTTGCTGATGACACAACAGTGGTAGGCCTGATCACCGACAATGACGAGACAGCCTATAAGGAGGAGGTCAGAGACCTGGCCGTGTGGTGCCAGGACAACAACCTCTCCCTCAACGTGATCAAGACAAAGGAGATGATTGTGGACTACAGGAAAAAGAAGGGGACCGATCACGCCTCCATTCTCATCGACAGGGCTGTAGTAGAGCAGGTTGAAAGCTTCAAGATCCTTGTTGTCCACATCACCAACAAACGAACATGGTCCAAGCACACCAAGACAGTCGTGAAGAGGGCACGACAAAACCTATTCCCCCTCAGGAGACTGAAAAGATTTGGCATGGGTCCTCATATCCTCAAAAGGTTCTACAGCTGCACCATCGAGAGCATCCTAACTGGTAGAATCACTGCCTGGTATGGCAACTGCTCAGCCTGTGACTGCAGGGCACTACAGAGGGTAGTGCGTACAGCCCAGTACATCACTGGGGCCAAGCTTTCTGCCATCCAGGACCTCTATACCAGGCAGTGTCAGAGGATGGCCCTAAAAATTGTCAAAGACTCCAGCCACCCTAGTCATAGACTGTTCTCTCTGCTACTGCACGGCAAGCGGTACCGGAGCGCCAAGTCTAGGTCCAAGAGGCTTCTAAACAGCTTCTACCCCAAAGCCATAAGACTCCTGAACATCTAATCAGTGGGTAAAGAAGGTGTTTAGCTTGTCCGGGAGCGAGGCGTCGGTGTCCGCTACGTGGCTGGCTTTCCCTTTATAATCCGTGATTGTCTAGAGTCCCTGCCACATGCATCTTGTGTCTGAGCCGTTGAATTGCGACTCCACTTTGTCCCTGTACTGTTGTTTTGCCTCTTTGTTTGCCTTACGGAGGTCATAGCTGGTCTGTTTGTACACATCCATGTTCCCAGTCACCTTGCCGTGGTTAAATGCAGTGCAAATGCTGCAATCTATGTTTTTGGTTTGGATAAGTTTTAATCGTCATAGTAGGAACAACTTCCTGATGAACCCAGTCACTGAGTCAGTGTATACGTTGATATTATTTCCATAGGTGACCCGGAACATTTCCCAGTCTGTGTGATCAAAACAATCTTGAAGCATAGATTCCAATTGGTCAAATAAACGTTGAACAGCTTACCACGGGCACTTCCTGTTTAAGTTTTTGCCTATAGGCAGGGAGGACCAGGATGGAGGTGTGATCTGATTTGCCAAAGGGAGGGTGGGGAGGGCCTTGTAGCCATCCCGGAAGGGAGAGTAACAATGGTCAAGCGTGTTCTCTCTGAGTGTAACACAGGATAGAATTTCTGGAGAGTTTTTCTCAGATTTCCTTTATTAAAGTCGACAGCTACAATAAATGCTTCCTCAAGATATGCGGTTTCCAGTTTTCACAAAGTCCAGTGTAGTTCCTTGAGAGCTATTGCTAAGCATACAGTCGTCGCTAAGAACACAGCTATGGCACAGGAGGTTGGTGGCACCTTAATTGGGGAGGACGGGCACGTGGTAATGGCTAAAGCGAAATAAGTGGAAAGGTATGATTTCCATGTGTTTGATGCCATTCCATTCGCTCAGTTTACATTTAACATTTAAGTCATTTAGCAGACGGTCTTATCCAGAGCGACTTACAAATTGGTGCATTCAACTTAGGATAGCCAGTGGGACAACCACCACCTTTTTTTTATGGGGCGGTGGGGGAGGGGGGGTAGAAGGATTACTGTTATACTATTCCAGGTATTCCATAAAGAGGTAGGGTTTCAAGTGTCTCCGTGCTCAAGCCATTATTATGAGTCGTCCTCCCCTTATCAGCCTCCACTGGCGTATGGGTGTAGGATGAAATTGCCTTTAGACACTGGTCTTAGATCAGTTTAGCATTTTCACCACTCAGGGGAAGCTGATCCTAGAATCTTCACCCTGGAGCCTCTGTATGTAGGCCTATGTTGTAGTTTATTACACTTACTGAGAGTGGTATGTTACCCATTTATCCAAACTGCCTAAGGCTGAATACCCAAGATCATGTGAACAAAAGTTAGAGGGTTCAAAATTCTCCATGCCCTGAGGTCTTGTGTAAATCAATTGTCCGTCATATAGTCCTACATTTGTATAATCTGTTGAAAAACCAGACTCACTTCATAACTTTACACAGCAGGTGAGCAAGGCATACTGTAGCAAGGCATTACATTGAATGTGTATCACTGTTTTTATTGAGCAACCATGTCACGTAATACATTTCAAGAGAGTTGGAGATCTTTGATCTTTAACTTTATTTCAAGGGCAAAATAACAGGGTTTTCACTCTTCTATAAATCTTTAAACTTCATATACTGTGCCTTCAGAATGTATTCACAGCCCTTGACTTTTTCCACCTTATGCTGTGTTACAGCCTGAATTTACAATAGATTAAATTGAGATTTTTTTGTCACTGGCCTACACACAATACCCCATAATGTCAAATGTTTACAAATTAATAAAAAATGTAAAGCTGAAATGTCTCGAGTCAATAAGTATTCAACCCCTTTGTTATGGCAAGCCTAAATATATTCAGGAGTAAAAATGTGTTAACAAGTCACATAATAAGTTGCATGGGCTCAATCTGTGTGCAATAATGGTATTTAAAATGTTTTTTGAATGACTACATAATCTCTGTACCCCTACAATTATCTGTAAGGTCCCTCAGTCGAGCAGTGAATTTCAAACACAGATTCAACCACAAAAACCAGGGAGGTTTTTAAATCAAATCAAATCAAATTGTATTTGCCACATGCGCCGAATACAACAGGTGTAGACATTACAGTGAAATTCTTACTTATAAGCCCTTAACCAACAATGCAGTTTAAGAAAAATAAAATGCGAATAATTAAAGAGCAGTAGTAAAATAAAATAACAGTAGGGAGGTTATATACAGGGGGTACAGGTACAGAGTCAATGTGCGGGGGCACTTGTTAGTCGAGGTAATTGAGGTAATATGTGCATGTGGGTAGAGTTAAAGTGACTATGCATAAATAATAATAAACAGAGTAGCAGGGAGCGTAAAAGAGGGGGGTTGGTGTGGGGTGGGGTGGGGTGGGGTGGGGGGGTCAATGCAAAAAGTCCAGGTAGCCATGATTAGCTGTTCAGGAGTCTTATGGCTTGGGGGTAGAAGCTGTTAAGAAGCCTTTTTGACCTAGATTTGGCACTCCGGTACCGCTTGCCGTGCGATAGCAGAGGGAACAGTCTATGACTAGGGTGGCTGGAGTCTATGGCAATTTTGAGGGCCTTCCTCTGACACCGCCTGGTATAGAGGTCCTGGATGGCAGGAAGATGATGTACTGGGCCTTACGCACTACCCTCTGTAGTGCCTTATGGTTGGAGGCCGAGCAGTTGCCATACCAGGCGGTGATGCAACCAGTTAGGATGCTCTCGATGGTGCAGCTGTAGAACTTTTTGAGGATCTGAGGACCAATGCCAAATCTTTTCAGTCTCCTGAGGGGGAATAGGTGTTGTCGTGCACTCTTCACGACTGTCTTGGTGTGTTTGGACCATGTTAGTTTGTTGGTAATGTGGACACCAAGGAACTTGAAGCTCTTAACCTGCTCCAGATATTTCTGTATTTCGTTTTAAATAAATGTGCAAACATTTCTATAAAACATGTTTTTACTTTGTTATTATGGGGTATTGTGTGTAGATGGGTGAGGGGAAAAAAATATTTAATCCATTTTGAATTCAGGCTGTAACACAACAAAATGTGGAATAAATCAAGGGGTATGAACACTTTCTGAACGCGCTGTATATCCTGTAGTATCTTTTCTTCTCAAGCTCAGACAGCCTGTATAGTTCAGAGCTATCATTGTGAGATGCTGATCTGCCCCCTGGCTTTAGCCTCAAGCTACATCGCACTTGGCAACAGAAACCAGCAATGAAACCACATGCACAGAGGTAACACAGCGCCTTTCCCATCCTATTACGATTCCTATAGCATCTCAGCGAGAAGCTTTACTATCTAGAGGCTTGTTTGGCATCTGTCTATTAGCACACAAGCTGTATTGGTACTGTCTGAAATTAAAGTTTACTGAGAGACTAAGGTGTGTTGCAGAACTGCTATTGATGTCAATTAGAAAAGTTTGTAACCTCTGCAGAAATAACAAGCAGGTACGATGGTTGTAATTACTTCACAGAAGGAAGCATTTAGTGAAAGGCATCCATGAAGAGAGAACCCAGGTTCATCTGCTTTGAGAATATGAGCGTAAAATCACAAAGCTCATTATTTTGTTGGGAAATTATTTTGAAGTCCTCCCTTTTATCTTTACTATTTTCGAGAATATTTTACCTCAGAAAATTTCATAATCTAGCATATCAAATTCAAAAGGAAAAATGCAAATATCCCTTCAAATAGCTTTTTCATCTTGGACTGTCACGGTTTCGGCCGAGGCTGCCTCTCTCCCTTGTTCGGGCAGGCTTCGGCGTTCGTTGTCTCCGGAATACTAGCTGCCACCGTTGTATGTTTCATGTTCGTTTGCTTTTGTCTGAGTGTTGTCACACCTGTTTTCATTTAGTGTCATTAGTGTCCTATTTAGTTCCCGTTGTGTTTGTCAGGTGTTGTGTATTATTGATTGTGTCAGACGTGTTTTCGCTCGGTTGAGCTTCTCTCCACTGCGCTGGAGTTTACGCACCTGTTTGTGCGCTGTTTTGTTTCTTTTTCGCCTTCGTGCGTATTTCGCCTTCGGGCAAGTGTTGTCCGTTTGCCGTGTTTCGGCTTAATACAAGTCTGTTGGATTATCCGTCTGTGTCCTGCGTTTGATTCCGCCACTGCACCTACAGCACGCCTTGACAGAATAATACACCACAATGGAATCAGCAGGGGCCGCAGCAGCCCAGGCGACTCTGGAGGACAGGGTCCGGGAGCAAGGGGACCAGATCCTGCAGATGGGGACCGCACTGCAGGAGGTGATCACCACCATCCGAGGCTGGGGGACGCCTCCACCGCCACCCTCCGTGCCAGCACCATCGGCCAGTCAGCCTATTCCCGCACCAGAACCCCGAGGAGTCCGACTCTCGCTCCCGAGGGCTTACGACGGGACCGCGGCCGGGTGCCAGGGTTTCCTTCTCCAGGTGGAGCTGTACCTGGCCACCGTGCATCCGGCGCCCTCGGGACATGAGAGCGTGTCCGCCCTGATCTCCTGCCTGTCCGGGAAGGCGTTGGAATGGGCCAACGCGGAGTGGAGGAGGATCGACGCGGACACCATAACGTACAACGAGTTCTCCCGCCGCTTCAAGGCGGTGTTTGACCATCCCCCGTAGGGGAAAGCGGTGGGGGAGCGTCTGGTCTTCCTCCGGCAGGGGAGGAGGAGTGCTCAGGAGTTCGCCCTCGAATTCCGTACTCTAGCGGCAGATGCAGGGTGGAATGATCGGGCCCTCGTCGATCACTACAGGTGTAGTCTACGAGAGGACGTCCGTCGGGAGCTGGCCTGTAGGGACACCAGCCTCACGTTCGACCAGTTGGTCGACATGTCCATCAGGCTGGATAACCTGCTAGCTACCCGCGGGCGTTCCGAGGGGGGTCCGTCCATTTCACCCTCCAGTGCTTCCGAGCCGTGCCCCATGGAGCTCGGGGGCGCTGGCGCTAGAGAGAGGAGGGGTCGGCTTACTAGGGGGTCCATCCCTTGCACCAACTGTGGTCGGGGAGGACACACCGCGGCTAGGTGCTGGGGATGGCCTCCTAGGGGAGAGGACGACAGGTCCCGCACTGGGGATTCCCTCCAGGTGAGTAGGCGCCCCACTCACCCAGAGCTCTCTGTTGCACATTTTTGTATGCCTGTGCGTTTTCCACAGGTAGCACCTCATTCCCAGCATAAGGCGCTGGTAGATTCAGGCGCGGCTGGGAATTTTATTGATAAAAAGTTTTGTTTAGCGTTAGGGATTCCCCTTCTTCCTGTTGATGTTCCTTTCCCCGTTCATGCCCTAGATAGCCGTCCGTTGGGTACGGGCTTGATCAGGGAGGTCACGGCGCCACTTAGGATGTGTGCGCAGGGGGGTCATCAGGAGATGATTCAGCTATTTCTGATTGACTCTCCTGCGTATCCGGTGGTGCTGGGCATGCCCTGGTTGAGGACCCATAACCCATCCATTTCGTGGCAGGAGAGGGCTCTGATGGAGTGGTCTGCTCAGTGTGTGGGTAGATGTTTGGGCGTTTCCGTAGGGGCTACCTCGGTGGAGAGTCCAAACCAGGTGCCCGCATTGCACGTTCCCCCTGAGTATGGGGATTTGGCTATTGCGTTTAGTAAGGCGAGGGCGACGCAGTTGCCGCCCCATAGGCAGGGAGATTGTGCGATAGACCTCCAGGCAGGAGCTGCGCTCCCCCGGAGCCATGTGTATCCTCTGTCTCAAGAGGAGAAGAAAGCTATGGAGACTTACATAGAAGAATCTCTGAGACAAGGATACATACGGCCTTCCACTTCCCCTGCGTCCTCGAGTTTCTTTTTTGTGAAGAAAAAGGATGGTGGTTTGCGCCCGTGCATCGATTACCGTGGTCTCAATCAGATTACGGTGAAGTACAGTTATCCACTCCCGCTGATTGCGACCATGACTGAGTCGTTGCATGGGGCGCGTTTCTTCACTAAATTAGATCTCAGGAGCGCGTACAACTTGGTGCGCATCAGGAAGGGCGATGAATGGAAGACAGCCTTTAGTACCACCTCGGGCCATTACGAGTATCTGGTCATGCCATACGGGTTGATGAACGCTCCGTCAGTTTTCCAATCATTCGTGGATGAGATCTTCAGGGACATGCAGGGGCAGGGGGTGGTTGTGTACATTGATGACATTCTCGTGTACTCGCCTACCCGTGTCGAGCATGTGGCCCTGGTGCGTAGAGTGTTGCGGAGGCTGGTGGAGCACGACCTGTATGTGAAGGCAGAGAAGTGTCTGTTTTTCCAGGAGTCGGTCTCCTTTTTGGGGTATCAGTTGTCTGCGTCAGGGGTGAAGATGGAGGTAGACCGGGTGTCGGCCGTGCGTAATTGGCAAACACCAACCACTGTGAAGGAGGTGCAGCAGTTTTTGGGGTTTGCGAATTACTACCGGAGGTTTATCCGGGGTTTTGGACAGGTGGCAGCTCCCATCACGTCTCTTTTGAAGGGGGGTCCGGTGCGTCTGCAGTGGTCGGCCGAGGCGGACAGGGCGTTTGGGAGGCTGAAGGACCTGTTTACCTCGGCCCCGGTGCTGGCGCATCCGGATCCCTCTTTGCCATTCCAGGTAGAGGTGGACGCGTCAGAGGCCGGTCTAGGAGCCGTGCTTTCACAACGGTCTGGCGCGCCACCTAAACTCCGCCCCTGTGCCTTTTATTCTAAGAAGCTCAGTCCGGCGGAGCGGAACTATGACGTAGGGGACAGGGAGCTGTTAGCCGTGGTACAGGCCCTAAAGGTGTGGAGGCACTGGCTTGAGGGGGCTCAACACCCTTTCCTCATTTTGACGGACCACCGTAACCTGGAGTACATCCCGGCAGCGAGGAGGTTGAACCCTCGCCAGGCAAGATGGAATATGTTCTTGACCAGGTTTACTTTTAAGATCACGTACATCCCTGGGTCACAGAATGGTAAGGCAGATGCGCTGTCTCGGCGGTATGACACGGAGGAGAGGTCCGTGGAGCCCACTCCCATACTGCCGGAGTCGTGTCTGGTGGCACCGGTAGTGTGGGAGGTCGATGCTGAACTCGAGCGGGCGTTACGCACCGACCCTAGTCCACCACAGTGCCCGGAGGGTCGGAAGTACGTTCCGCTCGAGGTTCGGGATCGATTGATCTATTGGGCTCACACGTCACCCTCCTCTGGACATCCGGGTATCGGCCGGACAGTGCACTGTCTTAGTGCCAAGTACTGGTGGCCCACGTTGGCAAGGGATGTGAGGGTTTATGTTTCCTCCTGCTCGGTGTGCGCCCAGTGTAAGGCGCCTAGACATCTGCCTAGGGGTAAGTTACTACCCCTGCCCGTGCCACAACGACCATGGTCCCACCTCTCGGTGGATTTCCTTACTGACCTTCCTCCTTCACAGGGGAATACCACTATACTGGTCGTTGTGGACCGGTTTTCTAAGGCCTGTCGTTTGCTCCCCATGCCGGGCCTTCCTACCGCCCTGCAAACTGCCGAAGCCCTATTCACCCATGTGTTCCGGCACTACGGGGTACCCGAGGATATTGTGTCTGATCGGTGTCCCCAATTTACCTCCAGAGTCTGGAGGGCCTTTATGGAGCGGTTGGGGGTCTCGGTGAGCCTCACCTCGGGTTACCACCCGGAGAGTAATGGGCAGGTGGAACGTGTAAACCAGGATGTGGGCAGGTTTCTTAGAACATACTGCCAGGACCGGCCGGAGGAGTGGGCAAGGTACGTTCCCTGGGCCGAAATGGCCCAGAATTCCCTACGACATTCCTCCACTAACCTAACCCCTTTCCAATGTGTGTTAGGTTACCAGCCGGTTCTGGCACCCTGGCAGCAGAGCCAGATCGAGGCTCCTGCGGTGGATGAGTGGGCGAGGCGCTCGGAGGAGACATGGAACGCTGCACACGTCCACCTGCAGCGGGCCCTCCGACGTCATAAGGCGAGCGCTGATCTCCACCGCAGTGAGGGACCGGTGTACGCACCTGGTGATCGAGTCTGGCTCTCTACCAGGAACCTGCCCCTCCGCCTGCCCTGTCGGAAACTGGGTCGGCGGTTTGTAGGGCCATTTAAAGTCCTGGGAAGGTTGAACGAGGTGTGTTATAAATTACAGCTACCTGTTGAATATAAAAGTATTAACCCCTCGTTCCATGTGTCCCTTCTCAGGCCGGTGGTAGCTGGCCCACTCCAAGACAGTGAGATCAGGGAGACTCCTCCGCCCCCATTGGACATCGAGGGGGCACCGGCGTACTCCGTGAGGTCCATCTTGGATTCGAGACGTCCGATGGGGGGTCTCCAGTATCTAGTGGAGTGGGAGGGGTACGGTCCGGAGGAGCGGTGCTGGGTGCCGAGGAGAGACATTTTGGACCCGTCTCTCCTGACGGAATTCCATCGTGGGCACCCGACGCGCCCGGCTCCGCGTCCTCCGGGTCGTCCCCGAGGCCGGAGTCAGCGCACGTCTGGAGCCGCGCGTCAAGGGGGGGGTACTGTCACGGTTTCGGCCGAGGCTGCCTCTCTCCCTTGTTCGGGCAGGCTTCGGCGTTCGTTGTCTCCGGAATACTAGCTGCCACCGTTGTATGTTTCATGTTCGTTTGCTTTTGTCTGAGTGTTGTCACACCTGTTTTCATTTAGTGTCATTAGTGTCCTATTTAGTTCCCGTTGTGTTTGTCAGGTGTTGTGTATTATTGGTTGTGTCAGACGTGTTTTCGCTCGGTTGAGCTTCTCTCCACTGCGCTGGAGTTTACGCACCTGTTTGTGCGCTGTTTTGTTTCTTTTTCGCCTTCGTGCGTATTTCGCCTTCGGGCAAGTGTTGTCCGTTTGCCGTGTTTCGGCTTAATACAAGTCTGTTGGATTATCCGTCTGCGTCCTGCGTTTGATCACATGTATCCAAAGCACCTACAGTAAACAGATGAGGCTCTACACATATTCTGATATATCTTTAGACAAGTTCAGACTATGGCGTAATATCTCATTGCTTCATTATTTATTTTTGCACAATCTTTCCTATCAAGGCCAGTTTTCCATGCCCCAGCCAGTAGATATGGGCTCAATGCCCAAAATGGTTTCTATGTCTTCAATCAAATGCAGTGTTACAACAACAACCTTCCACTCCCTGATGAGTAAGCCTATTCAGGTCGCCTGCATTGAGATTTTATATTTGCCCAGTAACAACAAATTGTAACTGCAGTAGTGGAATGCAAATTGTCTTTTGTTTCCTATGTTTATGGAATATGATGTTCTAGGAACAGCAATCATATGATGGGCTGACATACTGTAAAAAGGATAATAATGCATATTTGGTCATTTCTGATATGGCTCATGTTGTTTACTTGGTGACTGACTTTTGTTTGAGCAGGACTGTCTGAGGCGATAAGTATTATGAGTCTTCTTAGCACAGCCTGTTACCGGTGTTACCAGTGCTTAGCATCCTTTTGAAAAAAATCTTGTTTGACCAAATACAAAGTTATTTTACAGAAAACAAATTAACAACAGACTTTCAGCATGCTTATAGGGAAGGACACTCAACACGTTGAGCACTGACACATATGACTGATGATTAGCTGAAATAAATTGATAACAAGAAGATTGTGGGAGCTATTTTG
This sequence comes from Coregonus lavaretus, assembly GCF_964263955.1. Lineage (NCBI taxonomy): Eukaryota > Metazoa > Chordata > Actinopteri > Salmoniformes > Salmonidae > Coregonus > Coregonus lavaretus. The sequence goes on along the minus strand of NC_140016.1, from coordinate 37,795,959 downwards.
TTAGATTTCAGTGCAGCTTTTGACATCATTGATCATAACCTATTGCTGAAAACACGTACCGTTCAGAAGTTTGGGGTCACTTAGAAATGTCCTTGTTTCCATGAAAACATATATGAAATGCGTTTGAATAGGAAATATAGCAAAATGCATAGGAAATGTAGTGCTTGACAAGGTTAGAAATAATTATTTTTAATAGAAATAATAATAGTGTCCTTCAAACTTTGCTTTCATCAAAGAATCCTCCATTTGCAGCAATTACAGCCTTGCAGACCTTTGGCATTCTAGTTGTCAATTTGTTGAGGTAATCTGTGGGAGGAGATTGCTTCCTGAAGCACCTCCCACAAGTTGGATTGGCTTGATGGGCACTTCTTACTCAATAGGGTTGAGATCCGGTGACTGTGCTGGCCACTCCATTATAGACAGAATACCAGCTGACTGCTTCTTCACTAAATAGTTATTGCACAGTTTGGAGCTGTGCTTTGGGTGATTGTCCTGTTGTAGGAGGAAATTGGCTCCAATCAAGCGCCGTCCACAGGGTATGACATGGCTTTGCAAAATGGAGTGATAGCCTTCCTTCTTCAAGATCCCTTTTACCCTGTACAAATCTCCCACTTTACCACCACCAACGCACCCCCAGACCATCACATTGCCTCCACCATGCTTGACAGATGGCATCAAGCACTTCTCCAGCATCTTTTCATTTGGTCTGTGTCTCACAAATGTTCTTCTTTGTGATCCAAACACCTCAAACTTTGATTAGTCTGTCCATAACACTTTTTTCCAATCTTCCTCTGTCCAGTGTCTGTGTTCTTTTGCCCATATTAATCTTTTCTTTTTATTGGCCAGTCTGAGATATGGCTTTTTCTTTGCAACTCTGCCTAGAAGGTCAGCATCCCGGAGTCGCCTCTTCACTGTTGACGTTGAGACTGGTGTTTTGCGGGTACTATTTAATGAAGCTGCCAGTTGAGGACCTGTGAGGCGTCTGTTTCTCAAACTAGACACTCTAATGTATTTGTCCTCTTGCTCAGTTGTGCACCGGGGCCTTCCACTCCTCTTTCTATTCTGGTTAGAGCCAGTTTGCGCTGTTCTGTGAAGGGGAGTAGTACACAGTGTTGTATGAGATCTTCAGTTTCTTGGCAATTTCTCGCATGGAATAGCCTTCATTTCTCAGAACAAGAATAGACTGACGAGTTTCAGAAGAAAGTTATTTGTTTCTGGCCATTTTAATCCTGTAATCGAACCCACAATTGCTGATGCTCCAGATACTCAACTAGTCTCAAGAAGGCCAGTTTTATTGCTTCTTTAATCTTCACAACAGTTTTCAGCTGTGCTAACATAATTGCAAAAGAGTTTTCTAATGACCAATTAGCCTTTTAAAATTATAAACTTGGATTAGCAAACACAACATGCCATTGGAACACAGGACTGATGGTTGCTGATAATGGGCCTCTGTATGCCTATGCAGATATTCCATTAAAAATCTGCAGTTTCCAGCTACAATAGCCATTTACAACATTAACAATGTCTACACTTTATTTCTGATCAATTTGTTGTTATTTTAATGGACAACAAAATTGCTTTTCTTTCGAAAACAAGGACATTTCTAAATGACCCCAAACTTTTGAACGGTAGTGTAGGTGTTAAGGATTTACATCCTCTGGCTTATCCTGGATTGAGAGTTACTTATCTAATAGAACACAGAGGGTTTTCTTTAATGGAAGCCTCTCTAATGCAAATTTGGTTGGGTGTGGTGTACAGCAAGGCAGCCGGCTTGGTCCATTATTGTTTTCTGTTTTTACTAATGATCCTCCACTGACTTTGAATAAAGCCTGTGTGTCTATATACACTGATGACTCAACCGTAAACACGTCAGCTACGACAGTAAAATAAATAACTGACAGCCTTAACATAGAGCTCCAGTCAGTTTTAGAACAGGTAACTAGCAATAGGCTGGTGCTAAATATCAAAAAATCTAAAAGTTATCGTTTTTGGGACAAATCACTCACGCAACCCTAAACCTCATCTAGATCTATAACTGAATAATGTGGCAATTTAGCAAGTTGAGGAGACTAAACTGCTGGGTGCAACCCTAGATAGCAAGCTGTCATGGTCAAAATATATAGACTCAATGGTTGCTAAAATGGGAAGAGGTCCGTCCATGATAAGGCGTTGCGCTGCTTTCTTGACATCTAATTCAACCAGGTTTGTTTTGCCGCACCTGGACTACTGCCCTGTTGAGTGGTCATGTGCTACAAAGAAGGACATAGGAAAATTGCAGTTGGTCCAGAACAGAGCAGCATGTATTGCACTTACATGTACAGAGAGGGTGAATGTCAGTGGTATGCATGTCAATCTCATCTGGCTCAAAGTTGAGGAGAGATTGACTGCATCACTATTGGTTTTTGTGGAAGGTGTTGATGGGTTAAAGGTGTCGAACTGTCTGTTTCAAGCAGTTAGCACAAAGTTTGGACACCCAAACGTACCACACAAGACGTGCAGCCTGGGAAACGCACAGTATTAAATAGAGCCATGACTACATGGAACTCTGTGCCACCCCAGGTAACTCAAGCTAGCAATAAAACCAGATAAAAAAAAAAACTGATAAAAGAACACCTTAAAGGGACTGTGAAGAGACACAGACTTTTTTTATATATTTTGTATTGTACTTTGCATTGTATTATGTATTGTATTATGTAGTGTTATGTATCTTTTATGTTTTTTATGTATTTTATTTGTTGTGGTTTGTTTCCTGTTTGGACCCCAGGAAGAGTAACTGCTCTAATTGGGGATCCTAATAAAATACTAAAATGTCCCTCTGTAACAGTTGTCCTTGACGGAATTTGATTGTGATCATTCCTGAGCTCCCAAACCCCAACATAATTTCCTACTTATTCCTACATACAGGTACAGAGAGGGAAAAAAGTATTTGATCCCCTGCTGATTTTGTACGTTTGCCCACTGACAAAGAAACGATCAGTCTATAATTTTAATGGTAGGTTTATTTGAACAGTGAGAGACAGAATAACAACAAAAAAATCAAGAAAAACGCATGTCAAAAATGTTAAGAATTGATTTGCATTTTAATGAGGAAAATAAGTATTTGACCACTCTGCAAAACATGACTTAGTACTTGGTGGCAAAACCCTTGTTGGCAATCACAGAGGTCAGACGTTTCTTATAGTTGGCCACCAGGTTTGCACACATCTCAGGAGGGATTTTGTCCCACTCCTCTTTGCAGATCTTCTCCAAGTCATTAAGGTTTCGAGGCTGACGTTTGGCAACTCGAACCTTTGGCTCCCTCCACAGATTTTCTATGGGATTAAGGTCTGGAGACTGGCTAGGCCACTCCAGGACCTTAATGTGCTTCTTCTTCAGCCACTCCTTTGTTGCCTTGGCCGTGTGTTCTGGGTCATTGTCATGCTGGAATACCCATCCCCTGGCTGAGGGAAGGAGGTTCTCACCCATGATTTGACGGTACATGGCCCCGTCCATCGTCCCTTTGATGCGGTGAAGTTGTCATGTCCCCTTAGCAGAAAAATACCCCCAAAGCATAATGTTTCCACCTTCATGTTTGACGGTGGGGATGGTGTTCTTGGGGTCATGGGCAGCATTCCTCCTCCTCCAAACACGGCGAGTTGAGTTGATGCCAAAGAGCTCGATTTTGGTCTCATCTGACCACAACACTTTCACCCAGTTCTCCTCTGAATCATTCAGATGTTTATTGGCAAACTTCAGACGGACATGTATATGTGCTTTCTTGAGCAGGGGGACCTTTCGGGCGCTGCAGGATTTCAGTCCTTCACAGCGTAGTGTGTTACCAATTGTTTTCTTGGTGACTATGGTCCCAGCTGCCTTGAGATCATTCACAAGATCCTCCCGTGTACTTCTGGGCTGATTCCTCACCGTTCTCATGATCATTGCAACTCCACGAGGTGAGATCTTGCATGGAGCTCCAGGCCGATGGAGATTGACAGTTATTTTGTGTTTCTTCCATTTGCGAATAATCGCACCAACTGTTGTCACCTTCTCACCAAGCTGCTTGGCGATGGTCTTGTAGCCCATTCCAGCCTTGTGTAGGTCTACAATCTTGTCCCTGACATCCTTGGAGAGCTCTTTGGTCTTGGCCATGGTGGAGAGTTTGGAATCTGATTGATTGATTGCTTCTGTGGACAGATGTCTTTTATACAGGTAACAAACCGAGATAAGGAGCACTCCCTTTAAGAGTGTGCTCCTAATCTCAGCTCGTTACCTGTATAAAAGACACCTGGGAGCCAGAAATCTTTATGATTGAGAGGGGGTCAAATACTTATTTCCCTCATTAAAATGCAAATCAATTTATAACATCTTTGACATGTGTTTTTCTGGATTTATTTGTTGTTATTCTGTCTCTCACTGTTCAAATAAACCTACCATTAAAATTATAGACTGATCATTTCTTTGTCAGTGGGCAAACATACAAAATCAGCAGGGGATCAAATACTTATTTCCCTCACTGTATATACCATATACGACCACAACTACAACTTCTTACCAACTCCTTCACCACACAAACTTTTCACTATACAAACAATGTGGGCGGTCACATGCCACCAACCAAATAGTTATGTAGGGCAGTTATGAATAGCACAGCATTCTCCTATTGTATTTCTCAGGCAAGGGATTAACTAAGATTATCCAGTAGAAAAATTCCACATGTTCTAATCTGGTAAATGTTAAGGTTTTCCACTCTCATTGAATGTATTATTGGACCTGTGATGGTTTGTTGAGACTTATTTGATAATACAATTATCATGACCATACATCATTATTTAATAAGGCACTTCGTGAATATGATAAGGCTCTATTCCCCGTGGCCTTATTTTTAACCAGCATGTTATAGCTTAAGAATTATAGTTTTATTTAGTCCAGTGCAGTCAAAAACATGATGTTCCTGTGTTTTATATTTCCACACTATGAGGTTGGAATAATACTTGCCCTTTTAGTGTAAGAGCTGTTTGAAAAGACCGCCTGAAATTTCAGCCTGTTGTGGTGGGATGGTTTTGGCCTGCCTGATGACATCACCAGGTGGTAAATTAGTTAATAGACCAATAAGAAACCAACCTCTCCGCCAATAACAGATGGTTTTCAGTTTTCCCCTTCCCACTTAGACCACTCCCAGACAGTCCTAGCAAAATTCTTGCTTGAGATATTGCTCTTTGCTAAGAAGCTATTTTTGTTTCTTTTTGACCATTTTAATTGTTCTTACACAGAAATGATTTGATATTGAGATAAAAACGGCTGCATTGGACCTTTAATCCACTTAAAATCAGAAGATAATTAGCAGAATTCGTTACACGTTTTGTCTCCAAAAGGATTATCCTTCAGTTCCACACAGAATTTTTGTCAGGGAGAAGCAATTCTTGCAAGTTTGTTTTATCATTCCAGAATTGGTGAAAGGTTCAACCAAGCTAGAACATTGTTTGACTGATTTCCTTGTTTTTATACTGCATGTGTGTGCATATCTGTAATATCAGCACCCCTGGTGCAGGGTAGGGGTTAAGTGCCTTGAAAAAATGGCAGAGCACACTGGTAGTAGGTTTCATCTGAGATTCTGATGCCAGCAACCCACAATCATATACACATGGTCTGGTGGTTATCTCGATGGAGACAAACCTATTGTGCACCTTTATGAGGTAATCACTTCACCTGGCATACTGAAGCAGTCTCATTGGTGTAAAGTGTTTTGAGGTATTGTGGTGGAAAGAGCTGTGTGTCATGCTTTCATACTGGCCTAGTGGCATGATCTAGAGTACACAACACAACTGCCGTTAATGTTATTAAACCCTGTACTCCAGTACATGTGAGCAGTGGCAATTTTAGCATGTAAATCTTGGTTGGGCAAACAAAAACAAAAAAATGTGGGATGCATGCCAGCAAAGCCACTACACAACACAACACAACACTAAACAATACATTAATCACACTATAACGATGACAAACAGTGCCCAAAAACTGTTAGGGCCTACATAAAGCTGTCCCAACAGCAGTCCCAACATCTTACCGCTGCTACACCTGGCTATCAGCGGAGCCTTGTCTTGCAGCGAAACAGTTCATTCAGCCTCATTTACTGCCTTTAAAAAAACAAAGCTGATATGGCTGACTTGCTTAAACAAATGTGGTTTCTACTGACAATTGAGATGTACAAACTATGGAATTGTATTTTGGAAAACACTTGGTTTTTTATTTTTGTTTAAAACAAAATGGCTATTCATAAATCCGAATACAGAACTTGTTTTTGCGTAGATTCCATGACGTGATTAGCTTTTAACAGCTAGGACCGCTATTTCTTGTCCCGGAATCCCGCTTAAGAGACAGGTTGAAGCCTGCTTGACAGAGACGCTAAGCTGCTAGCCATCAAGCTAACGAAGTTGGTACCAGATGAGTTTTACAATGGAGCCCTCTGTCTGGAGAACTAAATGAACGGTTCCAGCGCTGTAGGAGCTGTATCTATTACGCTTTGTTTACTTGCCGAGGATTATAGGCTTGAGGCGGCTTCCTTGATCACGCAGGTCGCCAGCCTACGTAAGAAACTGTGGAAAATGCAGAGTTCTTTAATGGAAGCCTCTCCAACATAATCCATGTAGAATCAGGAATTCCCCAGGGCAGCTATCTAGGCCCATTACTTTTTTCAATCTTTACTAATGACATGCCACTTGCGTTGAGTAAAGCATTTTATCTTTTTACCATTTAGGCGTGGTCGTTGTCGGGTGAGGTTGTGTCTCTCTCTGGCGGGAGGTAAGCTTGGCTTATATGGCTTATATACATAGTTTAAGCTTTACTCGACAAAGCCCAAACTATGTATTTAGATTGTAGTTAGGTATTGTAGGTAGTTATCGTGGGTTGTTGTATGTAATTATTGTAGGTAAGTATTGTATTCGTCTGAGCCCGGTGAAGCACGAAGCTAGCTAACCCACTACCTGGACTAGCTAGCGGGTAGCTACTGGTAACTATTAGCAACTATGGATAGTTGTTTCACGCCTGAGAGTACCTATAATTATGCCAGCTAGCTGCCTACAATAATTAAATACAATAATGCCTACCATTCAGCTGTTTTTCTAACCTCATTGTCTGAAGCGTTAAAGTTAGGTAGTAAGTGGCTACTGTGCTCGAAATGTAGCTAGCTTGTTGCTCCCTGGATAGCTACTAAACAATAGCAGGAACGACCTAGCGAACAGACGCGAACTGGCTGAGTCAATTCAGTGGCTAGCTTTGCACTTGGCTAGCTAACAGCAGCTGCTAAGGGTAAGTTATAACCTACATTTGTGTTTTGTTTTTACATACTGGTAGCCAGAGTCGTTCAAGGGAATTCGGGACATGGGTGACTAGTTAACGTTAGCTTGGCTCTCTCTGTGTGTTCGTGCCGTGGGAGGAGGGGTTTCTTCGTTGGCAGAAAGCAATGGCTAGCTAGTATGCTAACTATTCTATCTAACTAACTGGCTGAATAAGTTGACGACGGACTCGCTCAAGCTGTCGGGACTAACCCACAACGTTAGACACGGACACAAATTATCTGCTTGGCGTGTTAACACACTGGTGGTTTGTTGTGGCCGAGTATTGGTGCTAAACCGTGTTGTTGGAGTCCGGCATGCTAGTTGGCTGTGGCGTCATATGACTAGGTGCCCTGGACGGTTTTCACGGAAGAATACTGTACCAAGTTAGCTAGCTGAATAAACTAAGTTAGTCTATTCCTAGAAAACATTGAACCGCTGTAGTTTACAACAATTATAGTTTCTGAGGTGGAAGTTGGGAGAGTTACATTTGGGTGTTTCAGTGAAACGTAAGTGAGGGAGGCCCCGCTCTCTCGCTTTCCCAGATGTTTAGTTCATTTCATTCTGATCTCCTTTGCATTATTGTAGCCATTTTCTGTAGCCTGTCAACTATGCCTCTGTCTATCCCTGTTCTCTCCTCTCCGCACAGGCTATACAAATGCCTCACACCGCGTGGCTTCTGCCTCTCTAACCTGGTGGTCCCTGCACGCACCACCCACGTGGAGTTCCAGGTCTCCGGCAGCCTCTGGAACTGCCGTTCTGCGGCCAACAAGGCAGAGTTCATCTCAGCCTATGCTACCCTCCAGTCCCTCCACTTCTTGGCGCTGACGGAAACATGGATTACCACTGAAAACACTGCTACTCCTACTGCTCTCTCCTCGTCTGACCATGTGTTCTCGCATACCCCGAGAGCATCTGGTCAGCGGGGTGGTGGCACAGGAATCCTCATCTCTCCCAAGTGGACATTCTCTCTTTTTCCCCTGACCCATCTGTCTATCTCCTCATTTGAATTCCATGCTGTCACAGTCACTAGCCCATTCAAGCTTAACATCCTTGTCATTTATCGCCCTCCAGGTTCCCTTGGAGAGTTCATCAATGAGCTTGACGCCTTGATAAGTTCCTTTCCTGAGGATGGCTCACCCCTCACAGTTCTGGGTGACTTCAACCTCCCTACGTCTACCTTTGACTCATTTCTCTCTGCCTCCTTCTTTCCACTCCTCTCCTCTTTTGACCTCACCCTCTCACCGTTCCCCCCTACTCACAAGGAAGGCAATACGCTTGACCTCATCTTTACTAGATGCTGTTCTTCTACTAATCTCACTGCAACTCCCCTCCATGTCTCCGACCACTACTTTGTATCCTTTTCTCTCTCGCTCTCCTCCAACACTACTTACTCTGCCCCTACTCAGATGGTAATGCGCCGTCGCAACGTTCGCTCTCTCTCTCCCGCTACTCTCTACTCTTCCATCCTATCATCTCTTCCCTCTGCTCAAGCCTTCTCCCTCCAATCTCCTGATTCTGCCTCCTCAACCCTCCTCTCCTCCCTTTCTGCATCCTTTGACTCTCTATGTCCCCTATCCTCCCGGCCGGCTCGGTCCTCCCCTCCTGCTCCGTGGCTTGACGACTCATTGCGAGCTCACAGAACAGGGCTCCGGGCAGCCGAGCGGAAATGGAGGAAAACTAGACTGTGCGGACCTGGCATCTTTTCACTCCCTCCTCTCTACATTTTCTTCATCTGTTTCTGCTGCTAAAGCCACTTTCTACCACTCTAAATTCCAAGCATCTGCCTCAAACACTAGGAAGCTCTTTGCCACCTTCTCCTCCCTGCTGAATCCTCCTCCCCCTCCCCCCTCCTCCCTCTCTGTGGATGACTTCGTCAACCATTTTGAAAAGAAGGTTGACGACATCCGATCCTCGTTTGTTAAGTCAAATGACACTGCTGGTCCTGCTCACACTGCCCTACCCTATGCTTTGACTTCTTTCTCCCCTCTCTCTCCAGATGAAATCTTGCGACGGCCGGCCGCCCAACAACCTGCCCGCTTGACCCTATCCCCTCCTCTCTTCTCCAGATCATCTCCGGTGACCTTCTCCCTTACCTCACCTCACTCATCAACTCATCCTTGACCGCTGGCTATGTCCCTTCCGTCTTCAAGAGAGTGAGAGTTGCACCCCTTCTCAAAAAACCAACACTCGATCCCTCTGATGTCAACAACTACAGACCAATATTCCTTTTTCTTTTCTCTCCAAAACTCTTGAGCGTGCCGTCTTTAGCCAACTCTCTTGCTATCTCTCTCAGAATGACCTTCTTGATCCAAACCAGTCAGGTTTCAAGACTGGTCATTCAACTGAGACTGCTCTTCTCTGTGTCACGGAGGCTCTCCACACTGCTAAAGCTAACTCTCTCCTCTGCTCTTGTCCTTCTAGACCTGTCTGCTGCCTTTGATATTGTGAACCATCAGATCCTCCTCTCCACCCTCTCCGAGGTGGGCATCTCCGGCGCGGCTCACTCTTGGATTGCGTCCTACCTGACCGGTCGCTCCTACCAAGTGGCGTGGCGTGAATCTGTCTCCGCACCACGTGCTCTCACCAATGGTGTCCCCCAGGGCTCAGTTCTAGGCCCTCTCCTATTCTCGCTATACACCAAGTCACTTGGCTCTGTCATATCCTCACATGGCCTCTCCTATCATTGCTACGCAGACGACACACAACTAATCTTCTCCTTTCCTCCTTCTGATAACCAGGTGGCGAATCGCATCTCTGCATGTCTGGCAGAGATATCAGTGTGGATGATGGATCACCACCTCAAGCTGAACCTCGGCAAGACGGAGCAGCTCTTCCTCCCGGGGAAGGACTGCCCGTTCCATGATCTCGCCATCACGGTTAACAACTCCGTTGTGTCCTCCTCCCAGAGTGTGAAGAGCCTTGGTGTGACCCTGGACAATACCGCGTTGTTCTCCGCTAACATCAAGGCGGTGACCCGATCCTGTAGTTTCATGCTCTACAACATTCGGAGAGTACGACCCTGCCTTACACAGGAAGTGGCACAGGTCCTAATCCAGGCACTTGTCATCTCCCGTCTGGATTACTGAAACTCTTTGTTGGCTGGGGTCCCTGCCTGTGCCATTAAACCCCTACAACTCATCCAGAATGCCGCAGCCCGTCTGGTGCTCAACCTTCCCAAGTTCTCTCACGTCACCCCTCTCCTCTGCACACTCCACTGGCTTCCAGTTGAAGCTTGCATCTGCTACAAGACCATGGTGCTTGCCTACGGAGCTGTGAGGGGAACGGAACCTCCGTACCTTCAGGCTCTGATCAGTCCCTACACCCAAACGAGGGCACTACGTTCATCCACCTCTGGCCTGCTGGCCCCCCTACCTCTGCGGAAGCACAGTTCCCGCTCAGCCCAGTCAAAACTGTTCGCTGCTCTGGCACCCCAATGGTGGAACAAGCTCCCTCACGACGCCAGGACAGCGGAGTCACTCACCACCTTCCGGAGACACTTGAAACCCCACCTCTTTAAGGAATACCTGGGATAGGAAAAAGTAATCCTTCTACCCCCATTTACCCCACCCCACCCCCCAAAAAAATATATAAAAATAAAAAATAATTAATAATTATCCCACTGGCTATAAGGTGAATGCACCAATTTGTAAGTCGCTCTGGATAAGAGCGTCTGCTAAATGACGTAAATGTAAATGTACCTAAGAGGGAGAACATTTGTACAACACATGATGTCTGGACATAGAGGGAAAGAAAGGCAAATGAAACAGCATACTTAGCAGTGCCGTGTATTCATGGATGCAAAGGGAAGCCAGGCTTCCCCCAAAAATTGACAAATAAAAAAATACAAAACTATTTATCTTTCGTCTCTCTGTGTTTCATAATTTTTCTTCAATTCGCAAGATGTTGAATGTATCTCACAGGAGAAAGCATCCGAGCGAGCGAAACAGAGCCCCTCTGTCTCTCTACGTGTAGGCCATCTATCTGATGCTGTCTGGTCCAAACGAGTACGACGTTGTTGCCGTACTTTTTGCTATCTTTTAGTTGTCACTGTATTAGACTAAGCAGAGGTGATTTGATTATGTTGAAGTTGAAATGGTGCTGGATTAGTGGAGGCAGCTCCTGTTTTCTTTGCAACTTGCGGTAACTCTCTGTGGTTCTAAATCATAGTTGTTTAGTGGTCCGAAAATGTCAGAAACATTAAATTGCTTGACCATGCTGTAGGTCATGTAAATGTCTGTTACTGTACATGCAATATGTTTTGTGGACTTCACTTCCTGCCATATTGTCTCGGCCTTTAGGCCTATATATCACGTTCTGTCACATTGTATAATGATAGAAAGACAGGCGCAGGAATATTTATTAGGGGTTTTATTTCTCCACCCAACCCAAGGTACGTCATAAAAAACGATGGGGACGAAGCCCAAAACAAACACGTGTATATATATATATATATATAACACAGGGCTGTAACCCAAACAAAAGAACAAGGTGTAAACCTCTAAATACATACACGGGACGAGACCCGTAATAACAAGAGCACAATACATGGTACTCACGAGACCAACGGACATGGGACAATAATCGACAAGGACAATGGGGAACAGAGGGCACATATATACACATACTTTTCAGGGGGAATGGGAACCAGGTGTGCATAATGAGACAAGACAGTCCGGGGTTGGTGGTAATGAACCAGGTCAGTGAGTGAACGGAATGAGCAGCAGTACTGGGGGGATCCGTGACACACACCTACTCATTCAAGGTTTTTTCTTTATTTTTACTATTTTCTACATTGTAGAATACTAATGAAGACATCAAAACTATGAAATAACACATATGGAATCATGTAGTAACCAAAACAGTGTGAAACAAATTCTTCAAAACACACCCTTTGCCTTGATGACAGCTTTGCACACTCTTGGCATTCCCTCAACCAGCTTCACCTGGAATACTTTTCCAACAGTCTTGAAGGAGTTCCCAAATATGCTGAGCAGTTGTTGGCTGCTTTTTGATTATAATTTTTTTTTTGTACGGATGGACATGGGAAATATCATTCTCACAAATCTGTGATAACATGCTATATATTGGCGAGAGGGGATTCACTATTTTTTATTATGTAAACCATTTCTGAAACATGCCTGGGACAGTCACACTGTAGGATATTTTACACGTTTAGTTGAAAAGTACATTATAAAATGTTTAGTCTGCAGATGATCCAAACAAAGCAGTATCTTCTTAACCATACAATAATACGTTTTCACAAATTATGTTTTGTTTTTATGCATGGTTTTAATAAATTTGAGTGAGAGAAAAAAACTGTGGCACGTCAAGCACCCAGCTACTGTAATGTTGGTTCAGATATCTCACCAAGCATAGCCAATATGTAGCTACTGTAATGTTGGTTCAGATACAGATGTAGGATCTTAATTTGAGCCAGTTTGCTACAGCTGGAAAATAGTCGTGCAGCAGCAGGAAATGTGCATTTTGATGTGGATTATAATTAATGACATTTTTGTAGAGGTTGATAAATTCAAGTCTGAAATTTCAAAGAGGAAATTACAAACTTCAGATGCCCTTTTTAAACATCGAATACACTACAAGTTTAAAATGTCCTGCATTGCAGGAATGTTATCCTGCAACAGGGTGATCAAATTATGATCCTACATCTGTATACTGCAATGCATATGCTATCTATGTTGTACAGCCAAAGTACAAATTAGTAATGAGACATTTACAGTGAGGGAAAAAAGTATTTGATCCCCTGCTGATTTTGTACGTTTGCCCACTGACAAAGAAATGATCAGTCTATAATTTTAATGGTAGGTTTATTTGAACAGTGAGAGACAGAATAACAAAAAATAAATCCAGAAAAACGCATGTCAAAAATGTAATAAATTGATTTGCATTTTAAAGAGGGAAATAAGTATATGACCCCCTCTCCATCAGAAAGATTTCTGGCTCCCAGGTGTCTTTTATACAGGTAACAAGCTGAGAGTAGGAGCACATTCTTAAAGGGAGTGCTCCTAATCTCAGCTTGTTACCTGTATAAAAGACACCTGTCCACAGAAGCAATCAATCAATCAGATTCCAAACTCTCCACCATGGCCAAGACCAAAGAGCTCTCCAAGGATGTCAGGGACAAGATTGTAGACCTACACAAGGCTGGAATGGGCTACAAGACCATCGCCAAGCAGCTTGGTGAGAAGGTGACAACAGTTGGTGCGAATATTAAACACAAAAGAACTGTAAATCTCCCTCGGCCTGGGGCTCCATGCAAGATCTCACCTTGTGGAGTTGCAATGATCATGAGAACGGTGAGGATTCAGCCCAGAACTACACGGGAGGATCTTGTCAATGATCTCATGGCAGCTGGGACCATAGTCACCAAGAAAACAATTGGTAACACACTACGCCGTGAAGGACTGAAATCCTGCAGCGCCCGCAAGGTCCCCCTGCTCAAGAAAGCACATATACAGGACCGCCTGAATTTGCCAATGAACATCTGAATGATTCAGAGGAGAACTAGGTGAAAGTGTTGTGGTCAGATGAGACCAAAATCGAGCTCTTTGGCATCAACTCAACTCGCCGTGTTTGGAGGAGGAGGAATGCTGCCTATGACCCCAAGTACACCATCCCCACCGTCAAACATGGAGGTGGAAACATTATGCTTTGTGGGTTTTTTCTACTAAGGGGACAGGACAACTTCACCGCATCAAAGGGACGATGGACGGGGACATGTACCGTCAAATCTTGGGTGAGAACCTCCTTCCCTCAGCCAGGGCATTGAAAATGGTTCGTGGATGGGTATTCCAGCATGACAATGACCCAAAACACACGGCCAAGGCAACAAAGGAGTGGCTCAAGAAGAAGCACATTAAGGTCCTGGAGTGGCCTAGCCAGTCTCCAGACCTTAATCCCATAGAAAAACTGTGGAGGGAGCTGAAGGTTCGAGGTGCCAAACGTCAGCCTCGAAACCTTAATGACTTGGAGAAGATCTGCAAAGAGGAGTGGGACAAAATCCCTCCTGAGATGTGTGCAAACCTGGTGGCCAACTACAAGAAATGTCTGACCTCTGTGATTGCCAACAAGGGTTTGCCACCAAGTACTACGTCATGTTTTGCAGAGGGGTCAAATACTTATTTCCCTCATTAAAATGCAAATCAATTCATAACATTTTTGACATGCGTTTTTCTTGATTTTTTTGTTGTTGTTATTCTGTCTCTCACTGTTCAAATAAACCTACCATTAGAATTATAGACTGATCATGTCTTTGTCAGTGGGCAAACGTACAAAATCAGCAGGGGATCAAATACTTTTTTCCCTCACTGTACAACTGAGGTTAATCACATTAACATCAATTTGTTCACTCTCTTGTTACACATTATAGCTGGGTTGGTTGACTGGTTATACCCTCTTGTTCTATCGATTCAAGTTTAAAATATCTAAAACACTATTTCACATTGCAAAACTCAGACTTTCTTATTTAATTCCCATATTTCTCTCTCTTTTCCCCAGAGGCTCCATCATCTGGGAGGTCAAAGTATGGATATTTTTTCCTAGAGATGGGTGGGTATATGGAACAGAGTTTCATTGTTGACTTTGATCCCTGTGCTTAGTGGTGCTCTTCTCTGCTGTGGTCTCTATGACATGATATGATGATAGATATGATGTGATATGACATTATGAGATACATGAGAAAAGTAGAAAAGTAATTATTGTTTGACACATGAAACGTAAATGTATCCATTTGGTTTAGGTAACAACCTGTGATAGTGAGATATACTGTACTGTAGGTCACTCTGGGCCAGGCACGTGCACAGATAGGGGTCTACCTGTGCCCGAGCACCTGCTCCTTTCCCATCCCACTCACAAAGTGCCTATTTGGTTGGTGGTATTATGATTTTTTTGTATAGTTTTTGTCGATGTTGTCTGAACCCACTGCCCCCAAGACGTCATCAAATTCACCACCCCCACCACTACCCCGTCAGCTGGCCTGCCCTGTACGGAAATTGCGCTCCTAGTATCCAAACCAGTTTAGTGTGTGTAGCAAGCTACCTAGTTTAAATATCAACATTACTGATTAACAGTACTGCCACAGTAGCATAACATTTGATTAACATGGTCCAAAATGTTAACATTTAGAGATATGATTTATGAAAGTCGTTTTTTTTTTATGCGGGGGGATGCCCTTTTTTCAGTTTGCGCACCTGCCACCTTAAAGGTCTGTGCACGGCCCTGCTCTCAGAAAAACTAATATATATTGATTGCAGCAGTTATTTAATGCTTCGTTTCATGTATGAAGCTGCATCGTTGTTCATGGATACAGACAGTCTTCTCTCACTCTTTTTCCCTCATAAAAACATGCAATCTACTACATATACTGTATTTATCTTTGATACGTTGAAATAATCTATGAGGGGATGTCTATTGTTATATTATACAACAGGTGGGTCTAATCCTGAATGCTGATTTGGTTAAAACCACATTCCAGCCGGTGTCTATTCCACAAGTTACCACCGTCTAAATCTATGCCGTTAAAATGCCTATTTACTCTGTTCCATCTGACTGCGCAATCCACTGTCTCATCAGCCCAGTCAGGCAATTTATAAACTTGATCTCCACTATAAAAAGCATCTAGACATTATCTCACATTTCTTTTAGACTAACATTTTAACAGTGGAGATTTGTATAAACTTTGCTGTCTGTCTCTCTGACATTTGCAACATTGTTTCAATATTCAAATTTGATCTCCAGCTGTCCCATAGTAATGAACGTGTCGGGAGTCGGGACAAGACAGACAGGCAGGCAACGTTTCTCAGCCAGTCGAAATCATGAATCACCTGGCATCATTTTTATGGATGTATACAAAGAAATGTCAATTTAATAAATGTAAAACGAAACGAAGTGCAGCTAGTTTGCAGTCGTTCCAGCTTCAGTTTGAAGTGATTGTGTTAGCTGTGTTGTTGGCTAGCTCCTCTGAACAACAGTGTCCTGACTAGAGAGCACATTTTCAATGCCAGGCGAAATCGTCCATCATTAGCTCATTGTTATGGCCGTATCTAAATAAATGGCAGTAGAAAACAGCTTAAACAAATGCAAATGCAGCTACTGTTGTTATTCTGGGTGCACTGTTTGACGTGACTGTAAGTTAGCCGTAGTTGGCTAGCTAGCAAGCAAGGGATAAGAACGTTGCCAGCCAGTATGGCAATGGAACATTTAGAATTAACGACTGGGTCATATCCATAGATACAGAACAAAAAGACTGAATGACTGGGTTGCGTCTCTGGCAACCGAACCGATAGAACGAACTACCAGCCGGCTTGGGTAGTAACCCTAGATTTGTGTCGGGAATATATCTTGTGGAAGGATGAAATGGTGTGAATAAATTAATCAAGATAATGTTTTTAATGAAAATATGTCAATCATTATTTGAATATGTTGGTAACCCGTTGTATAAAAGTGATAATGCCCGACTTCGTCTCAGGCCTAACACCTTTGCCAATATATTCTCCAAACATCGGCTTTTCTGGCATTATCACTTAATTGTGCCATGCCTGTTTTTAGGGGGATTATTTTATAGGGCCGCAATGTTCTGTGCTGTGTACTCTGTAACAGATGGTAATACGGCAGGAGGCCAGACGAATAGTCTCATACCAGATATATTGTTGACCTTGTCTAATAGTTTAACAAAAACATATGGAAATGTCTGCTCTACCCAAAATTACAACCAAATAATTCCAGCCTTACCGCAAAAATGGAAGAGGAAAGTGGAAGGGGGAGAAGGTAAGGAACTTGTCTGTCGGCCTTGCATTAAAGAACATAATTGGTTAAGGAAAACTGTGATAAATAAAAAAGTATACCAGTTTCATTTAAGGACAAAGGGATTGACAGCCGTACCATATAGATTGCAAAATAGTTGGTAAGAGATTTTTGACGTACCAATCCCATGGCATAGTGTTTATGAACTGATACGCAAAACGACACCGGATTCAAAACTTAGAATCTTTCAATTTAAATTATTATATAAAATTCTTGCTACCAATAGAATGTTATTTATATGGGGGATACAATCTTCCCAGCTCTGCACATTTTGCTGCGAAGAGACAGAATCATTAGCTCATTTGTTTTGGTACTGTCCATTCGTAGCTTGTTTTTGGACACAGGTCCAGGAATGGCTAAAGGATTGCAATATTTACCTGGAGCTAACCTTGCAGATAGCATTACTGGGTGATCTGAAAAGT
Source organism: Coregonus lavaretus (assembly GCF_964263955.1). Classification (NCBI taxonomy): domain Eukaryota; kingdom Metazoa; phylum Chordata; class Actinopteri; order Salmoniformes; family Salmonidae; genus Coregonus; species Coregonus lavaretus. The sequence goes on along the minus strand of NC_140016.1, from coordinate 37,778,408 downwards.
CATAGTCAATCGATCAATAATATAATAATACTTTTAGCAAAAATGTTTATTTTCAATTCACAATCTGTAGAAACAATGAGAATAGAAAGGTTCAGAACTTTTGTAAAACATCACAGTACAGTTGAAAAATATATGGCAAATAGAAATCCTATATGGATGGTGTTAAGAGATAGATGGGTTGTGTTGAATGGAGTTGAAGGATGGGACTAATAACAACTAACAAATAATGTAAGCATACTGTGTCCATAATAAGTATATAGGTTGTAGGTTGGGAGCTTTTGTGAAAGAGCACAGTTAGAAAGATATGGCATATAGAAGCAAACCGGATGGACATCATGAAAATCATCGGAGAGGTTGAGAGTAGAAGTAGTTCAGGAGAAAAAACAAACAAAATATAATTATTGTAAAATTGACTGTGTCCATAAAATGTAGATAGTAAGTATAAGCTGGAAGTAGAGGCCTAAACATTGTTGTTCACTAGTTTACTCCAAGTAGGGAAAGGGTGGTGGGGTTGGAAAGTAATAAAGGGGAATATATATTTTTTTAAAGGATATGTATGTGTATGTATGTATGTATGTGCGTATGTATGTATGTGTGTATATATATATATATATATATATATATATATATATATATATATATATATATATATATATATATATGTATGTGTATGTGTATATATATATATATTTTTTTTTTATATATATTTTTTATTTATTTCTATATATATTTTTAAAATATATTATATACAGTATATATTTTTTTATGACAATGGCAATGGTATCCTAACTCCTGACCGTTGCTGTGTTGTGTCTGCTGAGCTGCGAGATGGGGAGCAGGAGGAATGTGGTGCGGGCGAAAAGGGGAACCATGACTCTCCCAACACACCTAATGACTGCTATGACACTCAGATCCAAACAGTGTGTGTCTGCGTATGTCTGTCTCTCTCTCTCCCTCTGTGTGCGTGGGTGCATGTGATCGCGTGCGTGTGTGCATCATACTAAACAATGAAATAATATTTACCAAAGGCTGCCAAAATCCACTATTCTTTGTCTAGCTCCCATATTCTGACGTTTTGACTTGTTTCTTGTTACAGTAATGAGGGAGTAGTAAGTGCCAAGACTGCCTCAGAAGACATGAGTCAGTGAATCAAGGTTCAAGGACATGAACAGTCTGTCATTGTGTGAGCGCGTCCATCTTCTATTCCAACTGGCTATCAGAACTGACTATTAATAAATATGGAGAAACAATAGAGAGATGTGCTGTAGGGATTTGGACTAAGATGAAAAACAGATCTCCTGAGAATGCGTATGTGGTCTGTTGAAAATATGTTTATTCTGAGTTGATAACAATGCTGACTAAATAATCTTTCAGCTGTAGTTCCAGATGACCCTAGGTTTGGGCTCCTGAACACATCAAGAAAAGTAGTATACTCTGTTACAGCACTCTCTCTAGCTGAAGAAAAGTGAGAATAGAACATTGTCTTTGCTCTCCTTCTATTTTGTCTTTCCTATCAGAATCCCAGCAGAATTATGACTGTTCATATTTTAAAGAAAACCTTTACCCAGACCGAGTACTGACTTCAATGGGATATTTGCATGAGAAAGTTTGAGTTACGCAAACCCTGTACAAGTCAACGCCTACCAACATTGGGTCTCTTTTGGCCTTGTGGCCGCCAGTATATGAATCCGATGAACTTCTAGGAGGAAGGGCGTGCTCACCGGGACCTGAATGGCTTTCTGGTCCAAGCCAGTATCATATTAGATGAGAAGGCGACCACTCTGGACGAGGTGCTGAGGCGCATGCTGATCCATGTGCGGAGGACAGCCACGGGAGCTGTGACATGGACGAGGTCATGAACACTGTGTTCACAGACACAGAAGGAGATGAGGACAATGGTGAGCATCAGGGAATGAAATGCAAAGTGCAATTGCAAAGTGACATTTCGAACCTGTTTTTCCAGCACACAAGGTATTGGTAATAAAGCATATGAGATGGATATGTCATCAAGGTAGGCCCAATCCATGAACGAAAACAGCTGCCATTAGTTTTGTTTTTCAATGTTTTATCAAAAAAAGGTACACTCGTTGATATTAGTAGTACCCATGTACAGAGTGGTCCCGTGTAGCTCAGTTGGTAGAGCATGGTGTTTGCAACGCCAGGGTTGTGGGTTCGATTCCCTCTGGGGGTCAGTATGAAAAAAAAAAATCTATGCACTCACTAACTGTAAGTCACTCTGGATAAGAGCGTCTGCTAAATCACTAAAATGTCACATGTACCCTTTGTTTGCTCTCCCTAAGTACAATTGTTGTCCGAGACCATTCAGGGTGTGACTGCTACTGCCACTGGAGTCCGCTACCAGCAGTCCTGGCTCTGTGTCCTGTGAGTAATGGCTGACATAATGTGTAATGCAGCAATTCTGTACTTGTTATTCCCATTTTTATTACTTATTATAGCATTTAAGTGTCATAAGAGAATATCAAGACATCGCCATCGCACTGCACACTGCCCTATCCCATCTGGGCAAGAGGAATACCTATGTAAGAATGCTGTTCATTGACTGCAGCTCAGCCTTCAATACCATAGTACCCTCTAAGCTCATCATTAATCTTCTATCTCAAGGCCATCACACTTTTAAATAGCCATCACTAACCGGCCTCCACCCAGAACCCTGCCCTGAATTTAGTCACTGTCACTAGCCAGCTACCACCCGGTTACTCAACCCTGCACCTTAGAGGCTGCTGCCCTAGAACATAGACATGGAACACTAGTCACTTTAAAAATGGAACACTGGTCACTTTAATAATGTTTACATGCTGTTTTACCCATTTCATATGTATATACTGTATTCTAGTCAAGTCCATCCTATTCAACTATGGCTGTACATATACTATTGTATCCACGTATTCTTCAGATATACTATATATTCTATCCACATACTGTCCATAATGTCTATACATCCAATCACATATATATATATATATATATATATATATATACAGTGAGGGAAACAAGTATTTGATCCCCTGCTGATTTTGTAATACTTATTTCCCTCGTTAAAATGCAAATCAATTTATAAAATTTTTGACATGCGTTTTTCAGGATTTTTTTTTTTTATTCTGTCTCTCACTGTTCAAATAAACCTACCATTAAAATTATAGACTGATCATGTCTTTGTCAGTGGGCAAACGTACAAAATCAGCAGGGGATCAAATACTTTTTTTCCCTCACTGTATATACTGCTCGTCCTAATATTTCTTAATTCCATTATTTTACTTTTAGATTTGTATGTATTGTTAGAGCTAGGAACACAAGCATTTCGCTACACCCGCAATAGCATCTGCTAAACATGTGTATGCGACCAATAAAATGTGATTTGATTTGGTTCAATTTAGGGGGAAGGTTTAGCTAAAAGGGTTAAGGTTAGGGTTAGGTTATGGGAAGGGTTAGTTAATATGCTAAGTAGTTGCAAAGTAGCTAGAAAGTAGTAAGTAGTTGAAAAGTTAGCTAAAATGCTAAAGCAACAGTGATGAGATTTGAACTCGCAACCTGGTCCAGTTGCAATGCCTCGAGAGAAGCCAGTCTGGAAAGACCACAGAACTGGGGAGAAAACTGTTGTGAGACCTGATATGTCATGCTCATTCTCTCCCTACACAGAACGGTCATACTCCATTTGACCTATCTACAATTTAACAAGCTGTCTTAGAATGTTACACTTTCAAATAATTTTCTCCAGAAAACAAAATCATGTTAATACTAAGGCTGTTACTGTGACCGTATTCCGCCCCACCGGCAGTCAATGAAATAAGTGTTCTTCTCCAGGTCAAATAACCTTCTCCAGGTTATTTGAGACCCTCCAGTCTCTGTTCTGGTCCATCTTTGGCTTGTTAAACCTGTACGTGACCAACGTTAAAGCTAGTCATGAGTTCACTGAGTTTGTTGGAGCCACCATGTTTGGAACCTATAAGGTCATCTCTCTGGTGGTTCTGCTCAACATGTTGATACTCATGATGAACAACTCCTATCAACTCATCGCTGACCATGCAGATATAGAGTGGAAATTTGCCCGGACCAAGTTATGGATGAGTTATTTTGATGAGGGGGGTACTCTGCCCCCTCCCTTCAACATCGTTCCCAGTCCTAAATCAGTGTGCTGCCTCTGTCTCTGGGTTCACCATAGATTCTGTAGGAGAGGAGCGCCCCCTGCTGACCACACACACAAACACCACAACCTACGAAGGCTACCGCCAGTCAGCATAACCATCGATTCAGGACCATGGACTGAAGGCTACCGCCAATCAGCGTGATGAAAGGATAACTTTAGATGCCCATTTCAGCACCATCAGAGTGGACAGCTAGGACAACAGGAGCACTGAGCCAGGGCTCACCTCAGAGCACAACCAATAAGCTACATTCGTCATTGTCTCTATACCCATAAAATAACAACGCAAACTGTATATCTATCAATAGAAATTAAACCCTCAAAAGCAAACAGCCTAATGAAATTAACAATCACCGATTCATCTAAAAGATGCATTGAAGTAAAAAGCAAAGGCCTAAACTAGACATTACATAAAAAAAATGAGGCAAACAACCAGTAGGCTTACATGAGGGATGTAAAGAAGGCTGGGGCTTACATGGCTAAAGTGTATAATCTTCACAAGGTTCAGTTGGAAATAACTGCTAGTTAAAGGGATAGTTCCATTTTTTAAGCTTTGTTTTAAGACAATATCCAGTGTATTATTAATATCATGAATTTGGCATCCTATGTATGGGGCTAATGGTAACTACTTCTAAACTTCCAAAATCCAATCAACCATGGACGAATGATAGTATACTTAGCTTCACGTTGAAGTTATGGTGTCCTTTGGGCAAATCAGATGTCAATGTAGCCTACATAAACCCAACCTCAATCTGAATGTACTTTCAATTATTCAACATTATTTAGGTAGTCTTTGCAAATGAGTATGGGAGCTGATCAATGTCTAAATGTGTTGACCTGATAGCTCAGCTGAAACTAACACAGCTTGTTTCCAAAGCAATACAGGGTAAATAGAGGTAGGCACCTCGATGGTAGACTCGTTCTCACTGAAGTGCTTTACCCCTTATATACCAGTAGGAGTCATTGTTCATGCGGGGATCGTTGGACTGTGGCTTAACATTTTATTTCAATATACCCCTCAGGGCCGGCTCTAGCCTTTTGAGGGCCCTAAGCGAGATTTGGTTCGGAGCCCCACACCCCCTACAACTAGTTCCTTGACTGAGATGGGAAAACCTGCCAGAAGGACAACGGTCTCAACAGCACTTCATCAATCTGGGCTTTATGGGAGAGTGGAAGCCACTCCTGAGAAAAAGGCACATGACAGCACGCCTGGAGTTTGCAAAATGCGAAGCACATGAAAGACTGAGAGCATAAGGCAAAAGATTCTGTGGTCTGATGAGACAAAAGTTTAACTCTTTGGCCTGAATGCAAAGCACTATGTCCGGAGAAAACAAGGCACAGCTCATCACCCGTCTAACACCATCCCTACTGTGAAGCATGGTTGTGGCAACATCATGCTACAGGGATGCTTTTCAGCGGCAAGGACTGGGAGAGTGGTAAGGATAGAGGGAACAATGAATGGAGCCAAAAACAGGCAAATTCTTGATGAGAACCTGCTTCAGAGTGCAAACGACATTAAAGGTGCTGAATGGTCATTCTGACGTCTGCATTGGTTGTGCAGCATTTACGTGATATGGCCTCTGCAGAAGTAAGGGCATTCATACTTCTTGTGCTCCGTGGAGCAGCGCAGAGCTGTTGTGAAGGAAGTTGTCAAGGAAGTGAGTTTGTGTTTATACAGAACCTCCCGCCCTCACCTACTGTCAACCAATCATGTCAATGCGGAGCTGTACGGAGCCCTCCACATTGTTAAAACATTTGAGAGGAGCACGGTGATGGGGTACAGAGCTCAATTTGGCCTATGCGTCTTCAGAACAAGAATGTGAAAGTCCTTGAGTGGCCCAGCCATTGAAAAAATGTGGAAAGACTTGAAGATTGCTGTTCACCGCCACTCCCCATCTAATTGAACAGATCTTGAGAAAATCTCTGACTCAGGGGTGTGATTACATATGTGAATTGAACATTTCTGTATATAATTTTCAATAAATTTGCTAACATTCCTAAAAACATGTTTTTACTTTGTCATTATGGGATATTGTGTGTAGATGGGTTAGATTAAAAAAATATATTTTATACATTTTGAATTCCGGCTGTAACACAACAAAATGTAGAATAATTCAAGGGATATTTATATTTTCTGAAGGCATCACAGATGCTATTATTACAGCTATATCTCTATCCTCTGTACTGATCTTCCTAGATGTAGCCATTGCCTTTAACACCGTGAACCATCAGATCCTCCTCTCCACCCTCCCTGGGCTGGGGGTCTCAGGCTCTGTACACTCTTGGATTGCATCCTACCTGGCAGGCCGCTCCTGCCAGGTGACGTGGAGAAGGTCTGTGTCTACACCACATACTCTCACGACTTGTGTCACCCAGGGCTCGGTTTTAGGCCCTCTCCTCTTCTGTCTATACACCAAGTAACTCGGCTCCGTCGTATCCTCACATGGTCTTTCCTATCATTGCTATGCGGGTGACACTCAACTACTTTACTCCTTCCCCCCTTCTGACACCTGCGTGCCTGGCAGATAACTCAGCTTGGATGTCTGTCGACCAACTCAAGCTCAACCTCGAGAAGGTGGAGCTGCCCTTTCTCCCGGGGAAGGCCTGCCCGCTCAAAGACCTCTCCATCACGGTTGACAACTCCACTTTGTCCCTTCCCAGAGTACAAAGAACCTTGGCATGACCCTGGACAACACCCTGTCATTCTCTGCAGTGACTCACTACTCCACATCCGTAGAGTACAACCTTACCTGTTTGCCGCATTGTCAATGTGAAGGAGACATGGATCACGGCTCTGACAGCTAACACCCTGATCGGCCTGTCAGTGTTCATGTTGCCCATCCCTGTGCAGTGGATCCCCAAGTCTGTCCTCTACGCAGCCATCTCCCTCGATGGTAACCAGATGTTTGACTGCATGCTTCTCCTCCTCAAGGAACATGTGAGAGTGAGGAACAGAGGGGTGTGTGTGTGTGTGTGTGTGTGTTTGTGTGGGTATGATTGCATATGTGTTTATTCCGTCCATCCATCCATCCATCCATCCCTCCATGCATCCATAAATCTGTTGTCTGTCCATCCGTCTGTGTATCTTTCTTTTTTTGTGTGTGTATCGTCAGTGTATTTTTTGTGTACCGTCTGTGTATTTTTCTATGTATCTATCTATCTTTCCATCTTTCTATGGAAATATATCTATATAATAAGTGATGTAATGGTGAATAGCAGAGAAGCCAAAACAGTCAACCATCATGTTAAACCATGCACTCATCTCCTCTCCCTCCCACCCACTACATGCGCATGGTGCACCAGAAGAAGGTCCACTACTTCATGGCCCTGCGGAAAATGCAGCTGATCATCCTGTGTGCGTTCGGCATGTACCCTCTGCCCTACATTAAGATGATCCTCCCCTTTCGGCCTCCTTCACTCATGCTGCTAAACATGCCCTTGTAAAACTGACTATCCCACCGATCCTTGACTTCGGCAATGTCATTTACAAAATAGCTTCCAACACTCTACTCAGCAAATTGGATGAAATCTATCACAGTGCCATCCGTTTTGTCACCAAAGCCCCATATACTACCCACCATTGTGACCCGTACGCTCTCGTTGGCTGGCCCTCACTACATATTCGTCGCCAAACCCACTGGCTCCAGGTCATCTATAAATCATTTCTAGGCAAATCCCTGCCTTATCTTAGATCATTGGTCACCATAGCAACACCCACCCGTAGTATGCCTTCCAGCAGGTATATCGCACTGGTCATCCCCAAAGCCAACACCTCCTTTGGCCGCCATTCCTTCCAGTTCTCTGCTGCAAATGACTGGAACGAACTGCAAAAATCTCTGAAGCTGGAGACACTTATCTCCCCCACTAACTTTAAGCATCAGTTGTCAGAGCAGCTTACCGATCACTGCACCTGTACATAGCCCATCTGTAATTAGCCCACCCAACTACCTCATCCCCATATTGTTATTTACATTGTTATTTATTTTGCTCATTTGCACCCCAGTATCTCTATTTGAACATCATCTTCTGCACATCTATCACTCCAGTGTTAATACTAAATTGTAATTATTTTTCACTATGGCCTATTTATTGCCTTACCTCCATAACTTACTACATTTGCACAAACTGTATATAGATTTTCTATTGTGTTATTGACTGTACTTTTTGTTTATTCCATATGTAACTCTGTTGTTGATGTTTTTATCGCACTGCTTTGCTTTATCTTGGCCAGGTCACAGTTGTAAATTAGAACTTGTTCTCAACTAGCTTACCTGGTTAAATAAAGTTGAAATAAAAAAATAACAAAAATATAAATGATCCTGCTCATTCCCATCAGGTAACAGTCACATAATTAAATAGAACACATATTTTATTGTACCTCTATTGGTATAGTCATCCTGACCAGCAGGGGGCAGAGAAGTCCATTAAAAACTTTGCCTGTGCTTGAATCTGAACCAGGAGCTTTGAACAAAGGGTAGCAGTATGGGACGCCCTAAAAACACATAACTTCGATACAAGTGACTTTTCGTAGCACATTTGGAGAGCATTTTTGCTAACCCTAACCCTTTTCCTAACCTTAACCTAATCCTCCTACCCTGCTATGTTAATTATCCTAACCTGCTGCGCAAGTTCTCCTAACCTGCTACGAAAAGTTGCAGCTGTATCTAAGTGGCGTGTTTTTAGGGAGTGCCGTAGCAGTATCCTCTAGTGGTTCGAAAACATGCTTGGTTGATTCCCATGGACAATTAGTCAATATCACCAATAATTGATTGTGGCTTTGTAATTTAACAAAGATTATCAACCGGTGTATTTGCCATTGAAAACAACCAAGAACGTAGTTCAATGACAAATAAGCTTTATACAGGTGAATGTACTTTCACTTACTAGTGAATTCGATTTTGATTGAATTGGGTTCAATGTGTGTCTCTGTATCTCTTCCCCAGGACTAACCTGCTGCCTAGGGTAATCGAGGCCAAGTATCTGAACATCATGGATTCCAAGCACATGTAGACAGATGGAGGGGGCACTATGAAAGGAATGATATTAAGGCCTTGATTAAATCCGTATTCAGTGGTGGAAAAAGTACCCAATTGTCATACTTGAGTAAAAGTAAAGATACCTTAATAGAAAATGATCAAGTAAAAGTCAAAGCCACCCAGTAAAATACAACTTGAGTAAAAGTCTAAAAGTATTTTAATTGTGTTCGTTGTCCGTAGCTTACGCCTACCCATATCATAACCCCGCCGCCACCATGGGGCACTCTGTTCTCAACGTTGAGATCAGCAAACCGCTCACCCACACTACGCCATACACACTGTCTGCCATCTGCCCGGTACAGTTGAAACCGGGATTAATCTGTGGCCCTCGAAGGTGAGCATTTTCCCACAGGTCAAGACCCTGGTGAGGATGACGAGCACGCAGATGAGCTTCCCCGAGACGGTTTCTGACAGATTGTGCATAAATTGTTGTGCAAACCCACAGTTGCATCAGCTGGGTGGCTGGTCGCAGACGATCCCGCAGGTGAAGAAGCCGGATGTGGAGGTCCTCGGCTGGCATGGTTACACGTAATCTGCGGTTGTGAGGCCGGTTGGACGTACTGCCAAATTCTCTAAAACAATGTTGGAGGCGGCTTATGGTAGAGAAATGAACATTCAATTCTCTGGCAACAGCTCTGATGGACATTCTTGCAGTCAGCATGCCAATTGCACGCTCCCACATTTTAGAGTGGCCTTTTATTGTCCCCAGCACAAGGTGCCCCTGTGTAATAATTATGCTGTTTAATCAGCTTCTTGATATGCCACACCTGTCAGGTGGATAGATTATCATGGGAAAGGAGAAATGCTCACTAACAGGGATGTAAACAAATTTGTGCACAAAATTTGAGGGAAATAAAAACAATTATGTATGGAAAGTTCTGGAATATTTTATTTCAGCTCATGAAACGTGAGACCAACACTTTACATGTTGCATTAATATTTTTGTTCAGTATATTTAACATACTCATTTAACCTATGCTTGCTCTAACAGCCGATCAATCAACTTGCTGCCTGTTCTTAGCAAACTTATGGAAAATATTGATTTTTGACCAGATACAATGCTATTTCTCTGTGAACAATTGAACAACTGACTTTTAGCACGCTTATAGGGAAGGACACTCAACATGTACTGCACTGACAAAAATTACGTTTGATTGGCTGAAAAAAATTTATAATAAGAAGATTGTGTGAGCCGTATTGTTAGATTTCAGTGCAGCATTTGATACTGTATTATTGACCATCATTTGTCATTGAAAATATGTATGTGTTATGGCTTGACATCATCTGTCATATCATGGATAGAGAGCTACAGTAGCTACAGTTGAAGTCGGAAGTTTACATACACTTAGGTTGGAATCATTAAAACTCGTTTTTTAACCACTCCACGCATTTCTTGTTAACAAACTATAGTTTTGGCAAGTCGGTTAGGACATCTATTTTGTGCATGACACAAGTAATTTTTCCAACAATTGTTTACAGACAAATTATTTCACTTATAATTAACTGTATCACAATTCCAGTGGGTCTGAAGTTTACATGAACTAAGTTGACTGTGACTTTAAACAGCTTGAAAAATTCCAGAAAATGATGTCATGGCTTTAGAAGCTTCTGATAGGCTAATTGACATCCTTTTAGTCAATTGGAGGTGTACCTGTGGATGTATTTCAAGGCCTACCTTCAAACTCAGTGCCTCTTTGCTTGACATCATGGGAAAATCAAAAGAAATCAGCCAAGACCTCAGAAAAAAAATTGTAGACCTCCACAAGTCTGATTCATCCTTGGGAGCAATTTCCAAATGCCTGAAGGTACCACATTCAATTGTACAAACAATAGTACGCAAGTATAAACACCATGGGACCACACAGCCGTTCTGTCTTTGGTGCGAAAAGTGCAAATCAATCCCAGAACAACAGCAAAGGACCTTGTGAAGATGCTGGAGGAAACAGGTACACAAGTATCTATATCCACAGTAAAACAAGTCCTATATCGACATAACCTGAAAGGCCGCTCAGCAAGGAAGAAGCCACTGCTCCAAAACCGCCATAAAAAAGCCAGACTACGGTTTGCAACTGCACATGGGGACAAAGATCATACTTTTTGGAGAAATGTCCTCTGGTTTGATGAAACAAAAATAGAACTGTTTGGCCATAATGACAATCGTTATGTTTGGAGGAAAAAGGGGAAGGCTTGCAAGCCGAAGAACACAATCCCAACCGTGAAGCACGAGGGTGGCAGCATCAAGCTGTGGAGGTGCTATGCTGCAGGAAGGACTGGTGCACTTCACAAAATAGATGGCATCAGGGGAAGGAAAATTACATGGATATATTGAAGCAACATCTAAAGACATCAGTCAGGACGTTAAAGCTTGGTCACAAATGGGTCTTCTAAATGGACAATGACCCCAAGCATACTTCCAAAGTTGTGGCAAAATGGCTTAAGGACAACAAAGTCAAGGTATTGGAGTGGCCATCACAAAGCCCTGACCTCAACCCTATAGAACATTTGTGGGCAGAACTGAAAAAGCGTGTGTGAGCAAGGAGGCCTACAAACCTGACTCAGTTACACCAGCTCTGTCAGGAGGAATGGGCCAAATTCACCCAACTTATTGTGGGAAGCTTGTGGAAGGCTACCCGAAACGTTAGACCCAAGTTAAACAATTTAAAGGTAATGCTACGAAATAATAATTGAGTGTATGTAAACTTCTGACCCACTGGGAATGTGATGAAAGAAATAAAAGCTGAAATAAATCATTCTCTCTACTATTATTCTGACATTTCGCATTCTTAAAATAAAGTGGTGATCCTAACTGACCTAAGACAGGGAATTTCTACTAGGATTAAATGTCAGGAATTGTGAAAAACTGAGTTTAAATGTATTTGGCTAAGGTGTATGTAAACTTCCGACTTCAACTGTATCTAATAGAACACAGAGGGTTTTCTTTAATGGAAGCTTCTCTAATGTTATACATGTAAAGTGTGGCATTCCACAAGGGAGCTGTCTTCGTCCTTTACTGTTCTCTATTTTTACCAATTATCTACCATTAGCTTTAAACAAAGCCTGTGTGTCTATGTACGCAGATTATTTAACACTATACATGTCAGCACCCACAGCTACTCTAAACAAAGTCAGTATTATAAAGGGTGTCTAGGAATAAACTACTCCTAATCATACAGTCTCTAAAACAAAAAGCATTGTATTTGGTACAAATCACTCCCTGGTACTGGACCTCAGCTGAATCTGGTAATGAATAATGTGGCTATTGAGCAAGTAGAAGAGACTAAACTCCTTGGTGTTATATTAGATTGTAAACTGTCATGGTATATTGATTCTATTGTTGTAGAGATGGGGAAAGCTCTTTCTGTGATAAAGAGATGCCCTGCTTTTTTTAACATCACATGCAACCAAACAAGTCCAGCGATGAGACAAGATCGTAATTGGATATGACGAAATTGGGGATAAAGGGGAGTAAAATACAATAACAACAAAAAGAAAGAAAAAAAATAAGTATTGACGTGCCCAAGGTACTGAATTGTCTGTTCAGCCACTTAACACACAGCTCAAAAACCCATACATACCCCACAAGACACGCAATCAGGGGTCTCTTCACACTCCCCAAGTCCAGAACAGAGGCTGGGAGGCGCACAGTACTGTATAAAGCAGGGGTGCTCAACTCTTTCCCTACGAGGTCCGGAGCCTGCTGGTTTTCTGTTCTACCTGATAATTAATTGCACACAGCTGGTGTCCCATGTCTAAATCAGTCGCTGATTAGAGGGGAACAATGAAAATGCAGTGGAACTGGCTTTAACATCCAGAGTTGAGTTTGAGGGGTATAGAGCAATGACTATATGGAATTCTCTTCCACCTCAGGTAAAAACAACACCTCAAGAAACAATGTGGACTGTGAAGAGACATACTCTAACACACACACACACTCTACACATTATTCTTTAGCTGTATTCTTTAGCTGTTACAGCCTAAAAGTGTCTACAAGAAAAAGCAATTGAATGTTTGAGATTAGTATTATTAATGTCTTTATTTTCAAATAGTTATTGTTGTTTAGTCGTAATCTTCTTAGTTTACATTTGTGTTACTGTTCTAGTCCATTAGTGTTGTGTATTTTGTCATGTTCTACGATTTGTGTGTGTCACGCCCTGGCTCTGGGACTCTGTTATGTTGAGCCAGGGTGTGTTGTTTCTATGTGTTTTGTTTCTAGGTTCTTTATCTAGTTATTTGTTTCTATGTTGGCCGGTGTGGTTCTCAATCAGAGGCAACGTGAATCAGCTGTTGCTTGTTGTCTCTGATTGGGAACCATACTTAGGCAGCCTGTTTGGCCACAGTGTTTGTGGGATCTTGTTCCGTGTATGGTTAGTGTTTGTAACCAAGGACGTCACGTTATCGTTTTGTTGTTTTGTTCTCTAATAAATAAGTATGTTCACTCATCACGCTGCGCATTGGTCCACTTCCTCCAGCGATCGTGACAGAAGATCCCACCATAACTGGACCAAGCAGCGTGTCCAGGAGCCAACGCCAGAGAGGACTCTAATGAATATCAACCTCGACTGGGTCAAGCAGCGTGAGGAGGAGAGAGTCTGGACTTGGGAGCAGAGGAGCGAGAGTCTGGCGAGAGCCATGGAGGCCTGGCCCACGGGGAGGAGAGACGCCCAGAAATTTTTTAGGGGGGGGGCTCACGCCTTGGATGACGGGGCAGCAGGAGGCCGGGATAGAGTGGTTCAGCGGGTTGGCAAAGGAGGCCGCCAGGTTACGGGAGTCACTGGTCACCAGGGGGAAGGAGAATGTAGAGGCACGGCGAGAGGTACTGGGGTGTGTTGCCAGTCCGGTCCGGCCCGTTCCTGATCCCCGCGTAGGGCCAGTGGTGTGTGTCCCCAGTACGGTCCGGCTTGTTCCTGTCCCTCGCACCGAGCCTGTGGTGCGCGTCGCCAGCCCGGTCCGGCATGTTCCTGCCCCTCGCACCAAGCCTGTGGTGCGTGTCGCCAGCCCGGTCCAGCCTGTTCCTGCCCCTCGTACCAAGCCTGTGGTGCGCGTCGCCAGCCCGGTCCGGCCCGTTCCTGCTCTCCGCACCAAGCCTGTGGTGCGCTTCGTCAGCCCGGTCCGGCCCGTTCCTGCTCCCCGCACCAAGCCTGTGGTGCGCTTCGTCAGCCCGGTTCGGCCCGTCCCTGCTCCCCGCACCAAGCCTGTGGTGCGCTTCGTCAGCCCTGTTCGGCCCGTCCCTGCTCCCCGCACCAAGCCTGTGGTGCGCGTCGTCAGCCCGGTCCGGCCCGTTGCTGCTCCCCGCACCAAGCCTGTGGTGCGCGTCGTCAGTCCGGCACAGCCCGTGCCTGGGTCACCGGTGCCTTGTCAGGTACCGGTCAGCTGCTCCACATCGGAGCCTAAGCAATCCGCTCCACCGATGTCCAGTCCAGCTCCAGCCAGCGGGGCCAGACCGGACCAGGGGAGCTACGGAGGGTGGTGGGCAAGCCCGGAGCCGGAACCGCCTCCGAGGAGGAATGCCCACCCGGCCCTTCCCTGTTCGGTTTATGTTTGGCGCGGTCACAGTCCGCACCTTTGGGGGGGGGCTACTGTCACGCCCTGGCTCTGGGACTCTGTTATGTTGAGCCAGGGTGTGTTGTTTCTATGTGTTTTGTTTCTAGGTTCTTTATCTAGTTATTTGTTTCTATGTTGGCCGGTGTGGTTCTCAATCAGAGGCAACGTGAATCAGCTGTTGCTTGTTGTCTCTGATTGGGAACCATACTTAGGCAGCCTGTTTGGCCACAGTGTTTGTGGGATCTTGTTCCGTGTATGGTTAGTGTTTGTAACCAAGGACGTCACGTTATCGTTTTGTTGTTTTGTTCTCTAATAAATAAGTATGTTCACTCATCACGCTGCGCATTGGTCCACTTCCTCCAGCGATCGTGACAGTGTGGACCCTAGGAAGAATAGCTGCTGCTTATTCAACCGCTAATGGGGATCCGAATAAAAAGCATACAACACTTCTTATTTCATTCTAAGAAATACTGTTCCACATGTGTGGCATTACCTAATGCTGCTTCTGACCCACACTTTACCTTTGTATGATTTGTTGTATATGACATATAGAAATATAAACATTGTTTGGGTTTTAGGCTGGGATCTGCAGATAGTCATGGTTGTTTTTAGTTCAATATGTTTGGATACTACAAAATCAATTCACAGTGAATAGGAAAGATTTCAATGCAAAGTGACATGATTTCAGATTAACATATTAATATTGTTCTATCTGCACTGTACTGTATTACCAAATTCTGAAGGCCTGTAAAACAGTCCTCTCTATTGAATTCTTGGTTGACAGTTTAACAGTATTGCAGATCTGTGAAAGAATTCACCCTGTGCAATTGCCCCAATAGATGTCACTATAAGCCTACTTAGAATAACCAAAACCTGGATCTTCAGAGGAGAGGTCTGTGTAGTCTTGTTGCCAGAATTGTTACTTGTCAGCTGTTCTTTGCAGTGGTTTCTATTATCAATGCTTTTAAAGCCAACACAAAAGGTGTTTGGAACAAGCTGTTCCCTAAAGATTACTGCTCTGTCAGATAAATTGTGTGTGTTTTTTTTATGAAGGCATATGCTCAAACCAAAGTGTCGAAAAGGTGCCATTTAAAGGAAATGTGCAATGTTTACCATGAATGCTGTCTCCACGAAAACTGGAACACTTCTTTTAAAATGTGCATTGTTGACAAAGCACGGTCAGATTGACTCCCGGCCCTACAGTAATGGAATTGTAAAACACTTGAACTCCGATCAATGGATAAACTTTGATTCCACTTGAAAACGTCCTCCAGTAATTTTTTTTACCTTTTGAAAAGCAATATCCCAATGTACACACACTAAAGGGTAAGAAATGAGTTTTGAGCAAAACTTCAAGGAGTACAGCATTCAAAGAGTTGGTCTGATGTTATCAGCATCCCCATTACTTGAGGAACACTAGAGGAGCAATAGAGAACCAAAAAGGAAAGCACCCCCCCCACACTTGTGCCATGTCATGCTTTTTGTTGTTGTTGTACTTTACCCATTTTCTCCCCAATTGTTAGTTACAGTCTTGTCCCATTGCTGCAACTCCCGTACGGACTCGGGAGAGGCAAAGGTTGAGAGCCATGCATCCTCCGAAACACTACCCTGCCAAGCCGCACTGCTTCTTGACACACTGCTCGCTTAACCCGGAAGCCAGCCGCATCAATGTGTCGGAGGAAACACTGTACAACTGGTGACCGAGGTCAGCTTGCAAGCACCCGGGAACTCCGATCAATGGATAAACGTTGATTCCACTTGAAAACGTCCTCCAGTGATTTTTTTACCTTTTGAAAAGCAATATCCCAATGTACACACACTAAAGGGTAAAAAACGAGTTTTGAGCAAAACTTCAAGGAGTACAGCATTCAAAGAGTTGGTCTGATGGTATCAGCATCCCCATTACTTAAGGAACACTAGAGGAGCAATAGAGAACCAAAAAGGAAAGCACCCCCCCCACACTTGTGCCATGTCATGCTTTTTGTTGTTGTTGTACTTTACCCATTTTCTTCCCAATTGGTAGTTAGTCTTGTCCCATTGCTGCAACTCCCGTACGTACTCGGGAGAGTTGAAGGTTGATAGCCATGCATCCTCCGAAACACTACCCTGCCAAGCCGCACTGCTTCTTGACACACTGCTCGCTTAACCCGGAAGCCAGCCGCATCAATGTGTCGGCTTGCAAGCACCCGGCCCGCCACTAGGAGTCGATAGAGCGCAATGGCACAAGGACATCCCAGCCGGCCAAACCCTCCCCTAACCCGGACGATGCTGGGCTAATTTTGCGCCGCCTCATGGGTCTCCCGGTCACGGCCGGCTGTGACACAGCCTGGGATCGAACCCGGGTCTGTAGTGACGCCACTGCACCACTCGGGAGGCCCCGTCATGTCATACCTGGACAACCTATTGAGATGTGCTTTTTGTTAAGTATATCAGGCGTTAAATCAGGTGAAAATGAGACTGGAGGAGGTGAGAGAAGAGGGCTTGAATTTTTATTTTTTAGAGTGGTTTCAAACCCCAAATGGGTTCTGGATGACCTCATCTTTGAGGACAAGAAATGCGATTCCAGAACTTCCATTCAGGCAGGCAGTAATCAGTGTTAAAGAAACAGAGCAATACTACCTCACAACTCCTTCACAATTACCATACACAGGCCAAGTTCTTGTATGCCTACGTTGATGCTGGCTATTTGTAGAAAAATAAGCCAACTTTATTCAATTATTTTGTTTAAAAACATGATGCACTGAAAATGGATGTACAGACAAAAGACAAGAACACAACAAATACACCCTCAACAACCACCAGTCACGTTGGGTGGATTGAAGTGTCATTTCAATAGGCTAAAGCGGACATTGCCATTGGCTGCACAGAATCACATTAAGAGAAATCATTAAGAGAAATCCCCATGGAGCCTTGTTTACAAGTTCAAACACTGGAATGTGAAATGTAATCTACACCTTGACTAGGATGATAGAAATGCTCATTATTTTGTTTAATGATTTTCAATTTTAGTATAATTATTCATATATAGCCTACCCTTTATCTTTTTGAACTTTATCTCGAGTGGGGCGGGTGTGCCTTAAGATCAGCTGCTCACCGATTTGACGGCTCCAATGCAGTTCCACCTCCAACACCGCCAAAACATCTGCTATGTGGCTGTCTGCTATCGGCGTTAACGCTTGATTTGATTGAATCTAGGCCTAGGTCAGATCAAAATGATCCTTTGTTATGATTAATTCTGCTCCACGTCAAGACAAAACAGAACCACATCTCTATGATACCACATAGCAACTAGAGAGATCATCTTTATATTTAGATCTCATGACATTTGGCAAAAATATTGCCTTTCAGTTTCTTTAAACATTTAAGCGAGAACAGAATTTATAGTCCCGTTTACACCTGATTCTGACTTTGTCCTGATCTTGCCCACATTCTGATTGTGCCCACATTTGTAGACAGGCGTAGACAATCAAAAGACACATTGTGATCCGATTGTGATCAGATCATCCTGCCTACAGTGCCTTCGGAAAGTATTCAGACCCTTTGACCTTTTCCACATTTTGGTACGTTACAACCTAATTCTAAAATTGATTCAATATAATTTTTTCCTCAGCAATCAACACACAATACCCCATAATGACAAAGCGAAAACAGGTTTTAAGACATTTTTGCACATTTATTAAAAATAAAACAGAAATACCTTATTTGCATAAGTATTCAGATCCTTTGCTATGAGAATCTCAATTTAGCTCAGATGTTTCTACAACTTGATTGGAGTCCACCTGTAGTAAATTAAATTGATTGGACATGATTTGGAAAGGCACACATTTGTCTATATAAGGTCCCACAGTTGACAGTGCATGTCAGAGCAAAAACCAAGCCATGAGGTCTTAGGAATTGTCTGTAGAGCTCCGAGACAGGATTGTGTCGAGGCACAGATCTGGGGAAGGGTACCAAAACATTTCTGCTGCATTGAAGGACCCCAAGAACACAGTGGCCTCAATTTTTAAATGGAACAATTTTTGAACCACAACGACTCTTCCTAGAGCTGGCTGCCCGGCCAAACTGAGCAATCAGGGGAGAAGGGCCTTGGTCAAGGAGGTGACCAATAATCCGATGGTCACTGTGACAGAGCTCTAGGGAGAACCTTCCAGAAGGACAACCATCTCTGCAGCACTCCACCAATCAGGCCTTTATGGTAGAGTGGCCAGACGGAAGCCACACAAGACAGCCCACTTGGAGTTTGCCAAAATGCACCTAAAGACTCTCAGACCATGAGAAACAAGATTCTCTAGTCTGATGAAACCAAGATTGAACTCTTTGGCCTGAATGCCAAGCGTCACGTCTGGAGGAAATCTGGCACCATCCCTACGGTGAAGCATGTTAGTGGCAGCATCATGCTGTGGGGATGTTTTTCAGCGGTAGGGACTGGGAGACTAGTCAGGATCAAGGCAAAGATGAACGTAGCAAAGTATAGCGAGATCCTTGAAGAAAACCTGCTCCAAAGCGCTCAGGACCTCATACTTGGGCGAAGGTTCACCTTCCAACAGGACAACGACCCTAAGCACACAGCCAAGAAACGCAGGAGTGGCTTCGGGACAAGTCTCTGAATGTCCTTGAGTGGCCCAGCCAGAGCCCGGACTTGAACCCGATCTAACATCTCTGGAGAAAATGTGCAAACATTTCTAAAAACCTGTTTTTGCTTTGTTATTATGCGGTACTGTGTGTAGATTGATGAGGAAAAAATACAATTTAATTTTAGAATAAAACTGTAACGTAACAAAATGTGGAAAAAGTCAATGGGTCTGATTACTTTCCAAATGCACTGTACCTCCGGAGGTAGTCAGACATGCAGTGTGTCTGGATATCTTACAGTTGTAGACAGATCTGGACAAAGAAACCATTTAAATCATAATTATTCTGCCTAAAAATGTTATGCCTAAAATCATTGACAGGTGGCACCATTGACTGATTATATCAATATGAGTCTTACAATAAATAAATAAATATTTATTTTGAAAGAACGGCTGTGAAATAATTTGTGAAAGGAAGGGGACCAGGAAATCTGGTCACAATACAGACAGTGGACGGATAACATTTTAATATCATGTGTAGACACATTTCTGGAAATGTGGGCACAATTAGAACGTAGACAAGATCAGGACAAACAACCCATGTTAGCACCAGGTATAAACAGGGCTTAATGGGATTTTAAAAAATGTAAGGACTAGACACACCAGACCAAATGTCAGCCGTGTGCCGTAGGGTTGTGATGCGCGGGTCAGCTGTTTGTTCACCCAAACCCGCCCACAATTGTTAATAACCCACCCACAACCACCGGACTACAGTGCTGATTGCTGAGAATTTCAAAAAATGTAATCCGTTTTAGAATAAGGCTGTATTGTAACAAAATGTTGAAAAAGTCAAGGGGTCTGAATACTTTTCCGAAGGCAAGTGAAAATCTGAGGCCCACACCTGACCCTAACCCGAAAATAGGTTATTGTCATTTGGTGTATCATTTTACTGCAAGAAATGCTTAATTCTGCAGGAGTTAATATTACATTAGGTTATGTTAGAGGTTATAGACCTATAGTCAGTGTCCAGATTTCAGTTAGGCTACTATTCCATTTAACCTATCTGAACAGTAGGCTACAGTTCCCTTGACATATTTGAAGTCCCCATCCTATGACTCGAATTTGTATAGAGCCTCACATAGGGCTGTGGGTGTCATGGAATTTTGTCAGCCGGTGATTGTCAAGCAAATTACTGCCGATCTCACGGTAATTGACCGTTAATTAACATAAACACATTTAGCATCTCCTGGCTTCCACGCATAGCCTACAAGCCACTGA
Organism: Coregonus lavaretus; assembly: GCF_964263955.1. Taxonomy (NCBI): domain Eukaryota; kingdom Metazoa; phylum Chordata; class Actinopteri; order Salmoniformes; family Salmonidae; genus Coregonus; species Coregonus lavaretus. Next base: position 37,757,820 of record NC_140016.1, on the reverse strand, counting down.
TGCAGACCTTTGGAACATCTACATGTCTAATAAATCAATTTAATATAGCCTACACCATCACAATCAATCCATTATTTTAGATAGGTCTAAAGAAACATGATATGAAGAAAGTGTAGTCTATTTCAGAAGAACAGAATAGCATACTCTGAGTTGTCCTTATGTTAGGGACTGATCTGACTATGCCATATGGCTGTGGGCAACACTAGTTCATTTAGCAGACAACATTTGCTTAGAATTCTGTGGTATTATTTTATATTATTATATAGTATGAAGAATACAATTGAACTATCAATAAAATAGAAAGGATATTTTATCCAAACGATTTGAGGGTATGCACACATGCGGCTATTCTGTGTTGAGCGGTTAACAAAGAAACAGGTCCTCCTATATGCTTCATTTAGAGTTATTTATGTAAGTTTAGTTATGATACAAACAGGCTATATGTTTAGATTTTTAACGCATTCTAAGGCTGCATGATATATATACTGTATATACATACAGTATAAGCGCGAATGTTCCAAAATGCAATCAATTCGCGGGAAAACACCATTCTCAAAAGTGACCGCAAATGCGATTATGCATGTAATGCTTTATTATAAAGGTGCATTTTTATGGTGAAAATTACCTTTCCCAACCTTGAAACTCACGCGCCGCCTATTGATGCCAGTTAGGCTCTACACCGGTTGTAAAGCGGATTAATGTGCTTCATTTTAAGAAGTTATTTGGCCACTTTAGTTGTGATATAAACCTTATCAAAACATATAGGCCTATGGGCTAAGCTACATGAGCAGTGCGACTATGATTTGAAAAGTTTGCTAAAAAAAGTGATGCACTGTTTCTTACCTTAGTGCACACAAGCTGGGCATCATTCACAAGTAATAATATATAATTCACAAGTGATAGGCTAATATTGTCACCCATCAGACTATTCTTGATTTAATCTTGTCTTTACATATACTAAATAACATGTGAGAAATTTGTTTTGATTTAGAATGGACCGTTATTGTAAAAACGATTGGTCGCTAAACCGGAGAAATTACGGACCATGTAAAAACTGTTGGTCACTAAATCCGGCTAGAAGGACCATGTAAAAACGGTTGGCTGGTATGCCCTCACCCGTCTGAGCAGTCAGCTGTGAATGCCTTCACCTGCTATATACTTAAAACTGATTGGTTTGGTTCTGCCCACTATAGTGCTGTCCGGTTAGAACATGATGTTGAGGCCCATACTGTACTCTTGATAGTCACCACCACACACACACAGACACAGCTGTTTATATTTGAGGATGTTTATATGATTGTGGTTATCCAAATAACTTGGAATTTTATTGTTGTGGTTCTACAGTATAAGGCAAAAATATGCACTAATGTAAACAGTATTAGTTAAGGATTATAACTATGCAATATATATATAAGTATATGAATAAATGGTATATCACACTACACTTACAACATGTCTATAAAGGGCTATAAACACAGCATCAGTATAAACATAAACTTGAACATTCACCTCTTGGAGAGAGAGAAACGGATTACTTGGATTGACAAAGGGTCAATATTTATGGCACCCTCTCCAGCCTTGTGTGAGAATCTGCCAGGATGAGATCTTATCAGACCTGCCCTGGCACCACAGGGTCGTAAATTACTCTGTGCATGAGCAAGCTCCAAGAACGGTCTAGGTATGGAAAACACTGTGTGCATGCAAAATACTATGTTTACCAATACAACATTTAAACCACTTCTGCAAAAGTACTTGTATAACCAAGGCAATTATTCCGTATGGCAGTACGAATAATACTACATACGATAAACAATACGCAAAGCAGTATTGGCAACTCTAACATTAAAGAACAGTAACAGCCATACAGTAGAACATATGGCTGAAACCTATCACAGTAACATAAAGTAATAAGTGGTAATGAATTACCTATTATTACACAGCATGTAAAAACCCCAGTAAAAGCTCCCTGCAACTTACGCCTCGATCACACTGACAGCATTATTGCATTTTGGCACACCAGAAGTGTTTGCCTTGCAGCATTAAGTTGCAGAGACAGTTGCAGTGCATTCTGTGTGGTGCATAGGTTGGATTTATCGAACGTATGCATCAAACAGTATGCGTAGATGGATTGGCAGAAATGGTAGCAGAAGGTGAATGTTGAACTTTTGTTGCACACAAATCCAGATGATGATGTGTACCATTTTGTGCAATGACGCTATCGGTGTGATCGAGGCATTACTGTATATTTCGATGCATGCACAACATTCAGACATTCGTGTTACTGTCAACAATAAAAAGTCCTCAGAAACATGCATCTTCTCCCTTCAGACGATGGTAACACTCTGACCTGAGTGGGCGGGTGCAGTGTCCAGATGCACCTTTCCAAGCGCTCTGATTGGCTGGGAATGGCAGGGCTATGATGGTGAGCGATAACTAAGTTAGGCTGACTAAATTGACTTAAGGGAAACTGAAGGGACTGTGAGGGGAAGTTAGGTAGAGAGTAGAGGAGCAGGACGGCCTTGTTTACAATTATCATGCACCTGTCTCGAAACGGGCAGGAGAAAAAAATACATCATCTATGCACTTAAATAGCGAATGGAGGACGCTTTTCCCGTGGTTCATTTTCATGCCAGCCAGGTAGGCTATGCTCCGGTTGTAAAGAGAAGCAATGTGCTTAATATTAGTTGAGAAATAAATATAGTAGGCCTAGCCTATAGAAAGCTGATGGGATCCTTGTCTTTTTAATAGAGGCCATCAAAACTGTTTTCTCACGAAAAACATTTGCCTTGATGTCAGAGTGATTAGAGAGACAATAGAGTGCTGAGTACCAGGCAGTTAGCAAGTTTGGTAGGTCACTAATGACCATCAGCAGCATCAGAGCTTGGAGAAGCATAATTACCATGACTAAACAGTCACATGGAATTTGACTGTGGACATGACTCGTGAATGCCCGTGTGTTAGTAATATGGTCACCGTAACAGCCCTAGCCTCAAAAGCATAGCGTGACACTGCTATCATCCTCTTTTACCACTTCACAAAATCTTTCCCAAACATTACTGTTCTGGCCCTCCCTTCTCTTTATTTTCAACTCTCCACTCTTTTATTTTACATTTTAGTCATTTAGCAGACGCTCTTATCCAGAGCAACTTACAGTTAGTGAATGCATACATGTATTTCATTTTTTCATACTGGCCCCCCGTGGGAAACGAACCCACATCCCTGCCGGCCAAACCCTCCCCTACCTTGGACGACGCTGGACCAATTGTGCGCCGCCCATGGGTCTCCCGGTCGCGGCCGGCTGCGACAGAGCCTGGACTTGAACCAGGATCTCTAGTGGCACAGCTAGCACTGCGATGCAGTGCCTTAGACCACTGCGCCACTCTTATTGAATTCAACTCTGACATTGTCCTTTTGGCCTCAGGGGATCAACGTAAACGTTTCCTGCCCAAGTTCCCAAAAACATTTGGTGATTGGCGCGTATTTGGCGCACATACAGTTAGGCTCTAAAACCGAGCCTTATGCACTATGGAAGATAAAAATAATGAAAGAGAAACCTCACTGTAGCCTATAGATATGAATTACACAAGAGAGATAGATTTATGGATTTTTTTATGCATTGCTTTCTCTTTATTCAACCTGCCCGCCACCCACCCGCCCTTTTCCACATAATATTTCAATACACTAAAGCCACCCAGTCTACCAGTGCATCAGTACCATAGGTGGGCCATTTAGGCGGAGGGCTGTGGTAAACTATCAGCTTTAGCTTTCAAGATGATCAATCTCTGTCGAGGGAGGAGCTGGTTTTCTACATATTTTGTATATTTATTTATTCTGAACACAGTTCAGTTTGTTGGCAATGTTAATTCTTGCAATTGAAAGAATATATACTTTCATGTTTGCTGGCTGGACAGGCAAATGCCGCCGAGTACTAAACTGTAAACCAATCAAAACTTGTGTACTATCCATGGTCCTATCTCTGCTGATCACGTCTGCCATTCACGTTATCCGTACCTAAGGTAATAGACAGCTGGTGACAGTGTAACAGATGTTAATCGTACTCTCCTTGCATTGTGTTTAGTTCAAATAAATCACTCCAGCCAGTGGTCCCTGTTGATCGTTATTTATTATCTGTGATTAAATAGGAAACAACACGTTAGTTGTGCAGGGCTTAATGATGTTGATGGCTGTTGATGGTAAAATCTGTAGCATGAAAATAACTGTGTTAGCAGTGAGCTTATGTGACCATTACATCGGTGCATGCTAGCTAACACACTTATATACAGCAATCATATAATAAAGCACATCCCAGAGAGCCCCTCAATCCCTAACAGGTACCATATAGCCACACATGTATAAATCAGGAATGTACAGCAAACTTGTACACATTGAAAAATATAAAAATAGAATACAGTATTCAGAACGTGACCTACCCCTTGCATCACATTTTCATACTGGGGAGACCTGACGTTCGCAATCTCCCCCTAGCTGCAAGCGGGGCCAATAACAACACGCCTTATTGTCATTGTCACCGGCGAAGCACGAGGCTAGCTAACCCACTACTTGGACCAACAAAGCTAGCTAGCTAGCGGGTAGCTACTGGTAACTTTTAGCAACTGTGGTTAGTTGTTTCCAATGTTATTTCACGCTTAAGAGTACCTGTGATTGAGCCAGCTAGCTGCCTACCATTCAGCTGTTTTTCTAACCTCATTATCCGAGGCATTAACGTTAGGTGGTTGGTAGCTGCTGTACTTAATTACAGCTACTGATTGCAGTCTGCCACCCAGACAGCTGGCGTCGGGTAAGTTTGGCTTTATACATAGCTTGGGCTTTGTCAAGTAAGGCTTAAACTATGTATTTAGATTGTAGTTAGGTATTATAGGTAGGCATCATGGGCTGTATATTATTAGGTATTATAGGTAGGCATCGTGGGCTGTTGTGGTTAGTTGTTGTATGTAGTTATTGTAGGTTACTTTTGTATTCGGCGGTGCCGGGTGTAGCACGAAGCTAGCTAGCTAACTCACCTCCTGGACTAGCTGTCGAGTAGCTATTAGCAACGGTAGCAACTAAATACAATATCCTTTTAGCCAGCTACATTCGTTCGCAGCGACGCCGTTTTTCAAACAAAGTCAACACAGCAGCCATTCCTAGCTAGCCAACACTACCAGCTAGCTGTACTGTAGTAGCTAAATGCAATATCTTTGTGCTAGCTAGCCAACGTTTAATTATTGCTGCGTTATGAAAGAACTAGACACGGACACAAATTATCTGTTTAGTTTGTTAACACACTATTGGTAGTTTGTTGTAACCAAGTATTGGTGCTAAACTGTGTGTTATTGGATGCTAGCATGCTAGTTAGCTATGGCGTCATAGTTAGCTAGCTGAATAAAGTAAGTTGAGTCTATTCCTTGAAACATTGAACCGCTGTAGTTTACAACAATTCTAATTTCTAAAGTGGAAGTTGGGAGAGTTTTATTCGGGTGGTTCAGTGAAACAATTATAGTTTCTGAGGTGGAAGTTGGGAGAGTTATATATTTTTTTTTGGTGAGGGAGGCCCTGCTCTCTCCTTTCCCAGATGTTTAGTTCATTTCATTCCGATCTACTCTGCATTATTGTAGCCATCTGCTACAGCCTGTCAACTATGCCTCTGCCTATCCCTGTTCTCTCCTCTCCGCACAGGCTACACAAACGCCTCACACCGCGTGGCTGCTGCCTCTCTAACCTGGTGGTCCCTGCACGCACCACACACCTGGAGTTCCAGGTCTCAGGCAGCCTCTGGAACTGCCGTTCTGCTGCCAACAAGGCTGACTTCATCCCAGCCTATGCTACCCTCCAGTCCCTCGACTTCCTGGCGCTGACGGAAACATGGATTACCACTGAAAACACTGCTACTCCTACTGCTCTCTCCTCGTCTGACCATGTGTTCTCGCATACCCCGAGAGCATCTGGTCAGAGGGGTGGTGGCACAGGAATCCTCATCTCTCCCAAGTGGTCATTCTCAATTTTTCCCCTAACCCATCTGTCTATCTCCTCATTTGAATTCCACGCTGTCACAGTCACTAGCCCATTTAAGCTTAATATCCTTGTCATCCAGGTTCCCTTGGAGAGTTCATCAATGAGCTTGACGCCTTGATAAGTTCCTTTCCTGAGGATGGCTCACCCTTCACAGTTTTGGGGGATTTCAACCTCCCTACGTCTACATTTGACTCATTTCTCTCTGCCTCCTTCTTTCCACTCCTCTCCTCTTTTGACCTCACCCTCTCACTGTCCCCCCCTACTCACAAGGCAGGCAATACGCTTGACTTCATCTTTACTAGATGTTGCTCTTCTACTAATCTCACTGCAACTCCCCTCCATGTCTCCGACCACTACTTTGTATCCTTTTCTCTCTCGCTCTCCTCCAACACTACTCACTCTGCCCCTACACAGATGGTAACGCGCCGCCGCAACCTTCGCTCTCTCTCTCCCACTACTCTCTCCTCTTCCATCCTATCATCTCTTCCCTCTGCTCAATCCTTCTCCCTCCAATCTCCTGATTCTGCCTCCTCAACCCTCCTCTCCTCCCTTTCTGCATCCTTTGACTCCCTGTGTCCCCTATCCTCCCGGCCGGCTCGGTCCTCCCCTCCAGCTCTGTGGCTTGATGACTCATTGCGAGCTCACAGAACAGAGCTCCGGGCAGCTGAGCGGAAATGGAAGAAAACTAAACTCCCTGCCGACCTGGCATCTTTTCACTCCCTCCTCTCTACATTTTCTTCATCTGTTTCTGCTGCTAAGGCCACTTTCTACCACTCTAAATTCCAAGCATCTGCCTCTAACCCTAGGAAGCTCTTTGCCACATTCTCCTCACTGCTGAATCCTCCCCCCCACCCCCCCCCTCCTCCCTCTCTGTGGATGACTTCGTCAACCACTTTGAAAAGAAGGTTGACGACATCCGATCCTCGTTTGTTATGTCTAATGACACTGCTGGTCCTGCTCACACTGCCCTACCCTATGCTTTGACTTCTTTCTCCCCTCTCTCTCCAGATAAAATCTTGCGACTAGTGACTGCAGGCCGCCCAACAACCTGCCCGCTTGACCCCATCCCCTCCTCTCTTCTCCAGACCATCTCCGGTGACCTTCTCCCCTACCTCACCTCGCTGATCAACTCATCCTTGACCGCTGGCTATGTCCCTTCCGTCTTCAAGAGAGCGAGAGTTGCTCCCCTTCTCAAAAAACCAACACTCGATCCCACTGATCCCACTCAACAACTACAGACCAGTATCCCTTCTTTCTTTTCTTTCCAAAACTATTGAGCGTGCCGTCTTTAGCCAACTCTCTTGCTATCTCTCTCAGAATGACCTTCTTGATCCAAACCAGTCAGGTTTCAGGACTGGTCATTCAACTGAGACTGCTCTTCTCTGTGTCACGGAGGCTCTCCGCACTGCTAAAGCTAACTCTCTCTCCTCTGCTCTTGTCCTTCTAGACCTGTCTGCTGCCTTTGATACTGTGAACCATCAGATCCTCCTCTCCACCCTCTCCGAGCTGGGCATCTCCGGCGCGGCTCACTCCTGGATTGCGTCCTACCTGACCGGTCGCTCCTACCAAGTGGCGTGGCGAGAAGCTGTCTCCGCACCACCTGTTCTCACCACTGTTGTCCCCCAGGGCTCAGTTCTAGGCCCTCTCCTTTTCTCCCTATACACCAAGTTACTTGGCTCTGTCATATCCTCACATGGCCTCTCCTATCATTGCTACGCTGACGATACACAACTAATCTTCTCCTTTCCCCCTTCTGATAACCAGGTGGCAAATCGCAGCTCTGCATGTCTGGCAGACATATCAGTATGGATGATGGATCACCACCTCAAGCTGAACCCTGGCAAGACGGAGCTGCTCTTCCTCCCGGGGAAGGACTGCCCCTTCCATGATCTCGCCATCACGGTTGACAACTCCGTTGTGTCCTCCTCCCAGAGTGCGAAGAGCCTTGGCGTGACCCTGGACAACACCCTGTCGTTCTCCACTAACATCAAGGCGGTGACCCGATCCTGCAGGTTCATGCTCTACAACATTCGGAGAGTACGACCCTGCCTTACACAGGAAGCGGCACAGGTCCTAATCCAGGCACTTGTCATCTCCCGTCTGGATTACTGCAACTCGCTGTTGGCTGGGCTCCCTGCCTGTGCCATTAAACCCCTACAACTCATCCAGAATGCCGCAGCCCATCTGGTGTTCAACCTTCCCAAGTTCTCTCACGTCACCCCCCTCCTCCGCACACTCCACTGGCTTCCAGTTGAAGCTCGCATCCGTTACAAGACCATGGTGCTTGCCTATGGAGCAGTGAGGGGAACGGCACCTCCGTACCTTCAGGCTCTGATCAGTCCCTACACCCAAACGAGGGCATTGCGTTCATCCACCTCTGGCCTGCTGGCTCCCCTTCCTCTGCGGAAGCATAGTTCCCGCTCAGCCCAGTCAAAACTGTTCGCTGCTCTGGCACCCCAATGGTGGAACAAGCTCCCTCACGACGCCAGGACAGCGGAGTCACTCACCACCTTCCGGAGACATTTGAAACCCCACCTCTTTAAGGAATACCTGGGATAGGATAAAGTAATCCTTCTACCCCCCCCCCCCCCCAAAAAAAAAATAAAAAAAAATATATATATATATATATATATATAATAATTGTAAAGTGGTTATCCCACTGGCTATAGGGTGAATGCACCAATTTATAAGTCGCTCTGGATAAGAGCGTCTGCTAAATGACGTAAATGTAAATGTAAATCAGAATTATACCAACCAATAAGAGTGCTTGAACATTAAATACACATTTCTTTAGAGGCAAGTGGAAACATAACCAACCCTGCTACATTCTCCCCTGATGAATTCCACTTGCATACTATAAAGAAATGATACAAATAAAAACAAAATGAGGTATGCAATACCTTGCAATATATATGTCACCAAATATTCCAGTGCAAAGACTATTCTCTAAAGAGAATTAGGGGAATTTAAAGACCCCGTAGGAAAACATGCCTGTTACATGTTCAGTACACTCAGTGGCAATAAGAACCTCAGACAGAAAAACCTTGGCCTACTTGACCCATTACCTCCATGGGGCCTCTTGAAAGTAAACAAAAAATGACCTGGAAATCTACAGGCCAACTTGGATTCTAATCCTACACCCACACAGGTATTCTAATGAACTCTGTATGAAAAACCCTCTGCGTCTGCATAGTCTCACTGGGCGTTTCCTAACCCGACCAGCCCCTGACCTGACAGGCCTATCTGAGTTATCATTACGGTTAACCTGTTCAACTACAACCACCATTAGTGGGTCACTGTCCACAGTCGGTGGATAGTCAAGGTCAAGGGTTCTGTGACTGTTGCTGGAGCTTGTGCTACCAGCTGCATCTTCAGAATGCCTTTCTTCTTCAGAGGGTTCTGACATTTCTTCTCCAAAGGTTAGCTCTGACATGCTTGTGCCACCAGTGGCACCCTCAGAATGTGGTGAGTTCTGAGGGTCCCTCGCCAGTGGCCCATCTTCCAGCACATCTGGGGTCTCTTCTTCAGAGGGCTCTGACTGTGTTTCACCAGAGGTCTGCTCTGATACCCACACACTAGTCCTCCCACCCATGTCCATTTCTGGTATATCGTTCATGGATGAGGCCTCCATCTCCTCACTCTGATCCTCACTGTCTCCCATATTAGGTGTCTCCAAGGCAGTGTCAGGGAGAGGCAAGAAGTTTACAGGCATTATCAGATTACAGTGGACTGTTTTCTCCTGGCTAGTCGACATTCTGTATCTTGAAGATGTGGATGTCACTATTCTTCTCCGTAACAATATAGAGGCTGTTGTATAGCACACTGTATTACTTATACAGCTAATATAAGGACAGGACATGAGACGGGAGTAGAAATTAACGTGGGAATTGTTTTAATGTGTTTTACAGGAAGAACATTCCAAGCATTTCAACGTAGGTAAGCAAGGGGGGGTTACAGCTGCCCTAAAGGGACAAAACTAGAATATCAATACACAACATATTCCTCCCCCTTTACCTTTGATGACTCATAAGGAAAAAGTAAATATTCACTGTTTTGCCTATTGTTTTCTTAATGTAAATAAATGAAATGTTCAGAATAACCTTTTCTAAACTAGGGATAGAGGGTAGACTGCCTCAGTCCCCAGACTTAACCCTGGGGTGTATTCTGCCCCAATGTCAGAGGTTAGTCTGAACTAAATAGTCAACCTGTCAAGGGGTCGTCTATCTCTTGCAGGGTAATGACGATGTACAGGTGAGTCTACAGTCACATTATCTCTGAGTCTGAGTGGTGATGGTGTATGCTCAGACTGGGGTGCAACAGTACCCTGAGTAGGCACTCTGATTGGTTAAGGTGAATCTGGAGCACTTTCCACATTGGTAGGTTGCTGCAGTGGATGTTCAGGTGATAGCTCGTAGTCATGGTAGGTATCCAGTAGCTGATCTTGGTTTGTCACTTGACAGGAGTCATCTCTGAGGTTGGTTCCTGGCAACAGTTGATCCACATGTCTCCTCCAGATGATGTTTTCCAGTATGTGCAACCACTGTGGCTGGTATCCACTTTGGACCTTTGCAGTAGTTTCGAGCAAGAACTCCCTCTCCAGCTATGAAGCTTCTGTCTTTTGCTTTGCTCCGTCTCTCCACCTGTGCTCTCTGTTGCGTCTGTACAACCTGTCTCGTCTTTGAAGGCCTCAGGAGGTCGAGTCGCGTGCGAAGCTGTCTTTTCATCATGGCTGACGCGGGTGCCACTTTGGTTGTAGCGTGGGGAGTGTTTCTGTAGGTTAACAGGAAGGTGTTTAGACGCCTATTGAGGGAGCCGTTCCCTTGTGATGATTTTAAAGCTTGCTTCATCGTTTGGACAAACCTTTCAGCGAGGCCGTTCGTTGCAGGGTGATACGGCGCTGACTTGATGTGCTGAATTCCATTTGCTTCCATGAATGACCGGAACTCTTCAGACACCAGTTGGGGGCCATTATCACTAACGAGTTGCGTTGGCAAGACGAAACGACTGAAAATTGACCGTAGCTCTTCGATGGTTCTCTCCGCTGAGGTGCTCTTCATCACTGTGACCTCAGGCCATTTGCTGTGTGCGTCAACTACGACTAAGAACATACGATGCTCCAGTGGGCCTGCATAGTCTATGTGGACTCGCTGCAAAGGCTCCTCTGGGAAGTCCCATGGGTGTAGTGGCGCTAGCTGAGGCATGTTCCTCATCTTTTGACATGCAGAACATGACTTGACCTTGTCTTCGATAGCTGCATCCAAAAGTAGCTGCGTGCAATCTCCTTCATTCGCACCATGCCACAGTGCGCTGAATGGAGTTCTGCAAGCACCAGCCTTCTCAGTCGCGGCGGTATGATGACTCGAAAACCCCATAGCAAGCATCCAAATTGAACTGTAAGCTCGTTTCTCCTCACTAGGTAAGGTTGTAGGCTGTCCGACATCTCTCCTTCTTCTCCACGAGTGACAATGTCCACGACCTCACTGGATCAGTGTGGGTGAACTTTTTCACTTGGACAGATGTAACTGGGGCGTTCGTCACTTCCTTGAAGTAGAAGATTTCAGCCTGGGAGTGCTCATTGTGTGCGACAGGTAAGGGAAGCCTTGAGAGGCCATCTGCATTGCAGTGCTGCTCAGACCTTCTGTACTTGATATCGTACTGGTGAGCAGATAACAATAACGCCCATCGCTGCATGCGGCTGGCTGCAAGCAACGGAATTCCGGTGTGTGGACCAAAGATGGAGGTGAGGGGTCTATGGTCCGTCAGCAGTGTGAATCGTCGGCCAAACAGAAACTGATGAAATTTCTTTACTCCAAACACAATGGCGAGAGCTTCACGCTCTATCTGTGCATAATTGCTCTCGGCTTTACTTAAGGTCTGTGATGCGAAAGCAATTGGCCTTTCTTCACCTGATGGCATGATGTGTGAGACAACCGCACCAACGCCATAAGGCGATGCATCACATGCCAACTGTTATGGCAAGTTGGGGTTGAAGTGGGTTAGGGCCTCTGACTGAGCTAAGGCTGTTTTCACTTTCTTGAAGGCCTCCTCACATCTGTCTGTCCACTTCCACTGTTTGGTTTTGTTCAAGAGTTCATGCAGTGGCTTTAACATGTTAGCTAGGTTTGGCACAAACTTTGCGTAGTATGTCAGTAGTCCCAAGAATGATCTCAGCTGACTCACGTTCTGTGGGGATGGAGCTTCTGCAACAGCCTTCACCTTCGATGGTGCCTTGTGGAGCCCCGAACTGTCAATGACGTGGCCTAGGTACTCAACAGAGGGCCGGAAAAACTTGCATTTGTCCTTCCGGACCCTCAGACCGTACTCCTCCAATCTCTGTAGTGTAGCGTTCAGGTTTCTCAGGTGCTCCTGCTCGTCTTTGCTGGTGATGAGTTGATCATCGAGGTAAAATTGGACCCCACTGAGCCCACTCAATATCTGGTCCATAGCTCTCTGAAACAAGGCCGGAGCTGTGGTGATTCCAAAAGGAAGCCTCCGGTACCTGTACAGTCCTTTGTGAGTCACTATGGTCAACAGTTCTTGTGACTCTTGGTCCACATGCATCTGTAGATAGACTTATGTCAGGCCTATCTTACTGAATTTTTGTCCTCCAGCTAAACCAGAAAAGAGGTCGTCAATGATGGGTAGTGGATATTTTTCAGCAGTCAAGGCTGGGTTAATGGTGACTTTGAAATCACCACAGCAGAGTCTGAGTGATCAATCTTTTTTTATGACTGGAACAACGGGTGTAGCCCATTCACTAACATTCACTGGATCCAATACTCCACTCTCGACTAGTCTGTTTAGCTCAATTTCAACTTTTGGTTTTATGGCGTATGGGACAGGTCTAGCTTTGAAGCATTTTGGCTTGCTGTCTGGTTTCATGGTCAGTTTAACTGTTATGTCCTTCATACTGCCAAGTTCTCCTTTGAACACATCCGCGTGTTTCCTCAATATCCCTTGTAGGTTTGTGTCCTCTTTTGCAACCGTGTGAATTTCCTGCCAGTTTAGTTAGATCTTTTCCAGCCATGTGCGTCCTAGCAATGCTGGATGGTTGCCTTTCACAATGTAGAGTGGTAGCTTTACCTTCTGTTTGTTGTGCTCCACTGGAACAATCTCACCGGTGTATGTTTTCAGCGTCATCTTTGTGGGCTGTAGTGTGAGGTGATGTAGTTTATCCTTGTATACAGCCTCAGACAGCAAAGATATGGCTGCTCCAGTGTCCACTTGCATCCGTACTGCGTTTCCATCCAGTAGCGGTGTCACCCAGTACCCGTAACCATTGTCTGAAATTGACATAACATGCAAAGATTCTTCCCCTTCAGACAGGGTATCACTTTGTTAATCCTCTGTGTGCTCCATTTTATGCACTTTCTTTTTGTACTTCCTGAAGTCGCTTTTCCTTTGTTCAGTACTTTTGTTTCATTGTGTCTTTTTGTTTTTACATGCACGTTCGATGTGACCCTTTTTACCACAACTTCTGCAGTCTAAGTCTTTGCACCAACACTCCTTTGCTTGGTGACCTGGTTTCCCACAGTGATAGCATGGCTTCCCACCTCCTGCCTTGTTTTCTAACTCCATAGACACCTTATGCACTTTGGTCGATGCACTTAGCTGTTGTGCGTCTTTATTTGCCATTTCCATTGACGTACTCACTTCTATTGCTCTCTGCAATGTTAAGTTACTCTCAGTCAAAAGGCGTTTCTGAATTGCCTCGATGCGCATGCCACACACTAACCTATCACGTATAGTGTCATTCATTGATCGCCCAAATTCACAGTGTTCAGATAACTGTTTCAATACAGCCACAAACTGTGAGATTGATTCCCCCTCCTCTTGATTTATCTTATGAAACCGGAATCTCTCTGCGATTATCAGTGGTTTGGGAGAATAATGTCCTTTTAAGGTAGGCACAATTTCATCATATGATTTATCACCAGGTTTTTCAGGCGTTACTAGGCTGCGCAGTAGATTGAATGTTTTTCCTCCCATAACAGTAAAACATTTTGGCACAACGACTTCAGCTTTAATTCCATTTGCCAACACAAAGTACTCAAAACGTTCTGTGTAAGACATTTTCGGTTTATTTTTCTTTCTTTTAACTCACGATGACTTCACTTTCTCCCGCAGCGAAACTCTTCCTATCCCTCGAGGCTCTCGTTGCCGTGACATCAAAGGCTAGCTAGCATCATTCGACTGGCTAGCTCCACGTTATGTTTGCGTCTTTCTACAGCGAGAAAAATAAATAAATAACGAATTTAACTCACTTTCTGTCGAAGACGATGAGCACAAACGTAAGAACGTTTCTTCCTCGTCGCCAGTTTTGTTGTATAGCACACTGTATTACTTATACAACTAATATAAGGACAGGACATGAGATGGGAGTAGAAATTAACGTGGGCATTGTTTTAATGCGTTTTACAGGAAGAACATTCCAAGCATTTCAACATAGGTAAGCAAGGGGGGGTTACAGGTGCCCTAAAGGGACAAAACTAGAATATCAATACACAACAGAGGCTGTTCTCCCAACGACCAGCCAGCTCCCTCTTTCCACGTTCACCCTTATTCGCCAGCAGCACCCGATCACCGACCTCCACAGGAGCTCCTCTGATCTTCCTGTTGTAGAGACCTGCATGCCTCTTCAGCTGTTTGGTTGCCGACACCTGTACTGTCTCCATGGCCTCCGTCAGGTCTCTCGTCAGGGACTTGATGTACTCGTCATAGTCTACAACCTCTGAGTCTTGCAGCACGATACCAAACATCATGTCGACAGGCAGACGTGGGGTTCTCCCAAACATCAACTGGAAAGGGGCGTGGCCCGTGGTTTCATGGACTGTATAGTTGTAGGCGAAGGTCAACGACTTCAGCTTCTGGGGCCACCTGTGCTTCGCTCACGTAGGTAAGGCCCTGATCATGTTTCCCAGCGTTCTGTTGAACCTTTTGACTCCCCGTTCCCCATCGGATGGTAGGGAGTCATGTTGGACTTCTGGACTCCTGCAGCACTCAACAACTCAGCAATCAATTTACTTTTAATGTTGGCCCCCTGGTCGGAATGGATACGACGAGGAAAACCATTCACACAGAAAATGTTGTTCCACAGCTGAAGGGCCACTGCTTTAGCTGATTGGTTCAGACACAAGAAGGCATGGGGCATCTTAGTAAAATGTCAGTGATGACCAGAACATCCAAGGACTTGTTTTTGGAGTCTTCAGCAGACCAGAAGTCCACACACACCAACTCGAGGTGCTCAGTCGTGATGAAGTTCTCCAATGGAGCTCTGGCCTCTGAACACACACTTCTTGCAGCTCTTGACTTACTCTCTCACATCAGACTCCAGACCATGCCAGAAGAACCTTTGTCTCGTCAGGTACAACGCCCGCTATTGCCCCTGATGACTGGCTTCATCGTGGACACCCTTCAAGACTGTCACCCTCATGGAGGTGGGTACTACATACGGGTACGTCTACTTTTTTGACAGTGAACTTTTGGTAACACGATATAGTACACCCATTTTCAGAGTGAGCTTCTCCCAGGTCTTCAGAATCTGCAGAGCCTCAATTGGTTCATGGCCACATTCCCTCCTAGAAGGTCTCCGGCCCCTGTCCACGTAGAAGACGACTCTGGCTAGTCGTCATTCTGACGCTGCTTTGATATCAGGTCGTCACGGGATAGCACTCTCACATCTCAGATGGCACCAGTGACTGAGTGAGCTGAGGCAGTATCAGTGCACAGTTCTGTAGACCAGCCTCCCCTTGTGACTTCAGGACTGCTGACACCGCTTCCTTTGACAGAGAACCAGGATAGGGATAGGAGGTAGTTTGGCAGTTCATGACAATTTCACAGGCATCTGCCTCAAATGACGGTGAGCAGCTCTCGAGGTCGAATGGGTGGTTCGACCAGCGGAACACATTTTGCACCTTCTCAGCATGTACTGCCTCAGCTTCTCCAGCAACGCCTTGTATGGAACCCTTATGATGCGGTGGAGAGCGCTCGGCTGCACAAATGGCTGTCTATTGAGTGCATCAGCAATGACATTCTTGGGACCGGGATGCACTTGATGTCAAACTCGAATGGAGCAAGCTTAGCAACCCATCTCTGTTCACAGGCGTCCAATTTGGGCTTGGACAGGATGTACGTTAATGGGTTGGTGTCTGTCCATACTGTAAAAGGCTTGCCCCTTAGCCAATGACTAAACTTCTCACAGATGGCCCAGCATAAAGTAAAAAACTATAACCTATTGGCAGGATACTTTGACTGTGCATAAGTAAGTGATTTGTTAGCGAATGCTACGGGTCTGGCCGCGGACCCATCCTCTGGCACCTGGGAGAGGACAACACCTAAGCCATTATTAGATGCATCTACAAAGAGCAAGAAAGGTCTACTAAAATCAGGGTGGGCTAGCATGACCTGATCGAGGAGAGCTTGTTTCAACTGACTGAAGGCCTGTTTGCACTCACCAGTCCAGTCTGCTGCTGTGAGTTTCCTCTGTAATCCTAATTTCTTCTTGCCTTTTCCATGTTGTGGTGCCTTCATCCCAGTTGTCAGCCAATTCAGCGGCTTAGCGATGGTCAGTGGCGGCTCCTGAAAAAATTCTCAGGGGGGGCAATTTTTCTGATGATTTAGGTGACCTACACACATTTTTAAAAAGATATGTCCAGCAACAACATGAAGACAGGGGCAGCATATAAGTCAATACCAGAAGCATTTATTGACTGATCTGGGGAGATGGATTCCAGTTTCTGTGACAGATTATAAATAATCTCTGATGCCTTTGTTATATTAGCTTTTGGTTGAATGTACTGTCGTAGTAAATATATAATGTTATAGCTTGGTCTGACTAAAATCTTGTGCATGACCCATTTTGTGTTGGGCGTTTGTTTTCAATCAATGCTGTTCCTATCCTATAACAATGGACAAAAGAGTCCTATCTTGTCAGCCTTGTCAGCAGGTGGCCAAGGACAACACCCACGCCATAGGTCTCTCAGTTCTTCCAACTCACGAGTTCTTGCTCTGAGGACACACACACACACACACACACACACACACACACATCATCACTGATAACACACACACACACACACACATCATCACTGTTAAACACACACACACACACACACAAAAATCCCCTCTCTTTAGGCTGAACATTTGAAGACAGAGAACCCGACTCAGAGCCAATGCAACAGTGGAGGGGACCTCGCCCAACTCATCAGGACCAATCAGAAGATCAGAACTACTAGATTCAACCTACATCATTTATTGTATAAAATGTCTGCACACAATGTTTTCGGGGCTCTCTTCAGATAGCTCCCTAAGAGTTTGACGAACGAGTCCGTGCACGCGATTCCAGATATCTTTACCTCTGAATAAACTGCCTTTATTATACCATATCCACCCTGTCCAAAGTCTCTACTTGGTCTCAGTTCTCCAGTAAACTTGTGATTATCAACAGTACACAACGGTAACAAACAATTGGGGGAACTCACGGGGCAGATAGTAAGGTCGCAGTGACACAGAAAGCAGTTCAATGTCGGGGGTACAGAGTCGCTCTCTTACCAGGATCGATTTTCCCTGTGACTGTCAGATCGCGGTCCGCTCTGACCAGGGTGAAGCCGGCCGGCTCCACTTCTCTGTCCGGGACTCTGTCATCCAGCCAAGTCTCAGTAAATGCCAGCAAACAGGCCTCCCGATATTCGTGTTGGAAGCGCAGATTCGCTGACAACTCATCCGCTTTCCCCCTCTGTGACTGGGCATTAATCAGCAAGGTGGTGGGTAAGGGAAGTTTGTTCTTAATTTTTTTAAAGTCGTTGTCTGATTCCCCCGCGTTTTCCACGTTTGCATTTGGGTTTGTAATCCACTCGCAGACAATCAGGTATTAGATGGGCCATTGGGATATCCATCGCGTTCGTATTTGAGTTGCATTGTAGTAAAAAACTCCCTGCTGTATTGGATTCCGCTGCCAGCAGCGTTTTCATTATTTAGTCCGTTCGTAGCGGGTATGTACACGATCAACAAGATCAGTCAAAAACCCACCACTGGAAATCCATGGTTGGCAGAATGTTTGTAAACTAAGTGTACAAATTAAAAACATAAAATAACGCCACTAAGTGTACAAATTAAAAACATAAGATAACGCCACACTGCAGGTCTGCTACCCGCTATTTTCTTAGTTACGTTCATGGTTACGTCACGTATGACGAAAGCGCGTAAGTGCAAGCCCTCAGACACCCATAGAGATTGTATTGAAAGCTAGGATATTTGAAAAAAATAGATTTTACATGGGAGTCTATGACAGACTTCTGGGCGATTTTCAACCTGACTGAAATCGCCCCAAAAGGGGGGAGGGCCATTTGAAGCACGACTTTACCCTGTCCCTGATTGGACATTTAGTGGCACTGTGGCAGATCAGGCGTCTAGATTACAACACTGATAACTACTGTTGCCGTGATATAATTGATTAGAAAAAAAATCCCTTCCTTTTCCCGTTTGGCAGTGCGTCGCCCATATCGCCCTATTGAACACACCGTCCCTGGCGATGGTGGAGAACCCTTCAATGTACTGCTGGTAATAGACTATCATTCCGAGAAAGGACCGAATCTTCCCCTGGGAGGGTACGTCCGTGTTATCTTCCATGAGATTATTATTTATTATTATTATGAGATCCTCCTCTGTCATCTCTGCAATAGCCTTCACTTTTGCTGGGTCTGTGGCGACTCCTCCTTTCACTGATGACATGCCCCAAGAATCACACTGAGCTCTTCATGAAATAGCATTTATTTGGAGCCAATTTCAGATTATGGGCTTTGAGACGATCAAAAACGGACTCCAAGCATTTCAATCGAAGTTCTTCAGTCAGAGCAAAAACCAGCACATCGTCCAGGTAACAGGGAAGGCTAGAAAAATGTTGATCCCCAAAAATGCTCAACATCATCCTCATGAATGTAGCTGGACTATTGCAAAGGCCCTGTGGAAGACGGTTATATTCATATAAACCAAAAGGAGAAGTGAAGGCTGTAAACTTCTTGTCGTCTTCATGCACCTCCACATTGTAGTAGCCTGAGGTCAAATCCATCGTAGAGAAGAAGCCATTACCACCCAGGGCCGCCAGAGCATCAGCATGGTGAGGTAGAGGGTGAGCATCGTTTACGGTGCGAGCATTGAGCCATCGGAAGTCCGTACACAGTCTCAGATTGCCAAACTTCTTCCAGACCAGCACGAGTGGGGAGGCATACTTACTGCTGGATTTCCTGATTATCTCTCATTATTCCATCTCATCCAAGGCCTGCCTGAGCTTGTCATAATGGTTAGGGGAGAGCCTACGGTAAGGTAGCCTAAAAGGCTTGGTATCACTGAGTCTGATGCGATGAACGTAACCAGTAGCCTCCTGCAATCTAGTTTGTGCCGGGAGAAGATAGACTCGTAGCGGGCTATAAGCTGAACTAGCTTGGCCTTACACTGTTGCGACAACTGAGTGGACTCAATGTCAATGTCACTTAGCCCTAACTCGTGCAACACCTCACTTGTTACTCTGTGCGGTTTGACATCACTGTCAATGGTCAAGCTAACTGCACTACCATTGTCAAAGTCTGGATTGTCATCTATTTTGTGTACCTGCTGCACCAGGGAGACTGGTGAGACAGTGGGCCCATCTATATAGTCAGTGTCAAAGTTCTCTAATGCCATGTAAGGAAAAACGTCCGTTATCTTGGCATTACGTCTCACTGTTACTGGCTTTGGTGTGGGATTGATAACTTTGACAGGGGCCCAGCCATCGCTCCACAATGTCGCTACTGTTCTCCCCACTAGAATGTTTTTTGGTCTTGAGCGTGACCTCGTAGGCTCAATAATGACAGCACTGCCCGCGGATACATTTTGAGGCGTACACAGCCGGCCCCAGACCAAATCCTCCTGCATAGGCTCCAATGTGACTGCCCGCTTCAGCCTTACCGTGCCCACTCTTTCCGGCTCTTCGGCTCCTTTCCATCTCTCTACATTAGCCAGCAGACAGGACAGTTTGTCAACTCCATTGTGTTCAGATGATGACATCTTCTCCCAGAAGTCACCGGTTGTCTTCAGCTCCCTGATGAGGTGTTTTATCACATTGCTGCCTAGGATGAGCTCATCACGTTGGCCATCCACTACTAGAACAGGGACAGAGACACTGCTGCCATACACAGACAGATTCAATTCGCACACACACCTACAGGGTTGGTCTTCAATCCCCCGCAGCCAACCAACACCACTTCGGTCGGACTGAGGGAGCCACTCTTAAGCACACCTGCTTTCGCAAGGCGTGGCACCACCGTTGAGCTCAATGTTCATGCCATGCTGTCAATCATAGCGCTCACCTCTATAACATCCCCCAGTAACACACTAGCATAGAAAAGTTCATCGTTGTGGAGCACTCTCTGTGTATTCTGCGTAATAACTTTTTAGATCGAGTTAATTTAATCACAAACTCTTGAATATATTCACTCTAAATCTATACCACTATCTGATTGGGGCACCTCACAAGGCCCAGCACTTCCCCCCGCCCCGTGTGGGCCAGCTAGTTTTCCTGCCGCTGAGCCGTGTTGCTGTTTGATGGAGCGAAGGGAGTTACCGATGAAGCGCGTGGACATTCTTGACGTGTGCCCAGCTGCATAACAGAGGAAGCAGAGGTGGTGTGAATAACAATGATCTATTGTGCTGTGATTTGCGTCCCCACACACTTTGTATTGCAAAGATGGGTTCTCTCTTCTCTTGGGCCTCCTCTGGAAACGGTTATCGTAGCCGCCTACAGGTTGCTGTGGCCTCTGCTCCAAGACCCGTTTAAGCATGGCAATCACACAATCCAATGCCTCGGATGAGTCATTTGTGGGCTGTGGCAAGGGGTCCGGGCAGTTTGCAACAGCCGACACTGGCCTACTTACTTCCTGCGTCAGTGTTGCGACCAGTGGGGGTAGCAACAAGGGATGTGGAGCCTTGCACTTCCTCTGGTACGCCTCCTGCCTGCCATGGACCTCCGCAGCCGTCCACTAATGCAATGGTTTCACATGAATATCAATGACAGCTCTGGGTTCGGACAGTGCTTGATGAACATGACAGTCAGAACACATGACTAATTGTCTAGCTCCTTGTTCTTTCTCTTCAAACAGTCCTCTGCCACCTCTATGGCCCTGTTCAGTCTAATCCAGTAGTCAAAATGTAGTCTCCCCTTCCATTGGCAACGTAGAATAAGCATGAGCAAGGGGCATGTCAGAGTTGATTGTGTCGCTAAAGTGATGCTTCAGAATGTCAAAAACCGGTCTAGGGCCCTGGCTTAAGTCAACTGGGTTACTGCATAGGCTTACTCTGACCACATCCCGTGCCCGCCCCGTCAGCTTGCCCAAAATTTCATCTGACCTCTCCTGCCCACCATAGCCCTTCTTCTGCATGTACACTAACATGAACTCCTCCCATCATGCACTGTGCATTTCTCTGAACCATCCCCCCTAAAACACACGGATTCCTTGACATCATTTTTCACCACTACATTTAGACTAGAGCTATCCCCAACCTTGGTACAACCAACATTATCATCCTTCTGAAGTCCCACCCCATTTCCCAAAGCCTTTGATTCCAAACAAGAGGCAATATTCTCACCTATGGAGTGACCTATCTGCTTAACAATGCCCGCCAGGAAATCCATAGACACATCCCCATTCCTAGGACTAGGTGAAACTGGCTCGAATGCACTGAGTTGAGGTAGCTCTAAATCAGGTGGAAGGCGCACACTTGTCTGTGCAGTTGACCTGGCCAGCGGTGTGGAAGTAAGTGGAAAAATAGCTGCCCCCCTACCCACTGACAGTGAAGGGTTAAACATGAGAACTCCCCTACCTCTACCTGTCACGATCGTCGGGAACAGATGAGGACCAAGGCGCAGCGTTGCAGACGAACATACTCTTTATTTATGAACACGATCAAAACAACAAAACGATAACGTGACAGTTCACGGTCTAACACAAACCAACTAGAAACAAGAACCCACAAACACAACGGGAAAACAGACAGTTTAAATATGGCTCCCAATCAGAGACAACCAGCCCCAGCTGACACTCGTTGCCTCTGATTGGGAGTCACTCAGGCCAACATAGAAATAAACTACATAGATCTACACACCCTGGCTCAACATAACAGTGTCCCCAGAGCCAGGGTGTGACAGTACCCCCCCCTAAAGGCGCGGACTCCGACCGCGCCAACTAAATACAACAGGGGAGGGACCGGGTGGGCCCTCCGCCTTGGCGGCGGATCCGGCTCCGGGCCTGACCCCCACTCCCTCTCCAACCCCCCAAAGTACCCCTGGTCCGGTCTGGCCCCGCTGGCCGGAGCTGGACTGCACACTGATGGAGCGGATTGCTCTAGCTCCGGCGTAACGCATCTGACCGGTGCCGGACCAGGCACCAGTGGAACAGGCACGGGCCGTGCCGGACTGACGACGCCCACCACTGGCTTGGTGTGGAGAACAGGCACGGGCCGTGCTGGACTGACGACGCACACCACTGGCTTGGTGTGAGGAGCAGGAGCGGGCCGAACCGGGCTGGCGACGCGCACCATTGGCTTGGTGCGGGAAGCAGGAGCGGACCGGACCGGGCTGACGATGCGCACCCCTGGCTTGGTGCGTGGAGCAGCAACGGGCCGGACCGGGCTGACGATACGCACCCCTGGCTTGGTGCGTGGAGCAGGAACGGGCTGGACCGGGCTGACGACTCGCACCCCTGGCTTGATGCGACTGGCAGGAACAGGCCGGACCGGGCTGGCGACGCGCACCATAGGCTTGGTGCGGGGAGCAGGAACAGGCCGGGCCGAGCTGGCGACGCGCACCGTAGGCTTGGTGCGAGGGGCAGGAGCAGGCCGGACCGGGCTGGCGACGCGCACCGTAGGCTTGGTGCGAGGGGCAGGAGCAGGCCGGGCCGGGCTGGCGACGCGCACCGTAGGCTTGGTGCGAGGGGCAGGAACAGGCCGGGCTGGGCTGGCGACGCGCACCGTACACTTGGTGTGGGGAGCAGGAACGGGCCGAGCCGTACTGGGGACACACCACTGGCCCTACACCGGGATCTGGAACGGGCCGGACCGGACTGGTAACACACCCCAGTACCTCTCGCCGTGCCTCTACACCTTCCATCCCCTCTTCGACCAGTGGCCCCCGTAACCTGGCGGCCTCCTCTGCCAACCCGCTGGACCGCTCTATCGCGGCCACCTGCTGCCCCGACGTCGTGAGCCCCCCCCTAAAAATGTTCTGGGGTTCTCTCCTCCCCGTGGGCCAGGCCTCTATAATTCTCGCCCAACTCTCGCTCTTCTGCTTCCAACTCCCGCCATTCAGCTCCTCATTGGGCTTGACCCAGTCGAAGCTCTTCCTCCACTGTTCCCAAGTCCACCCTCTCTGCTCCTCACTAGGCTTGACCCAGTCGAGGTTGCCACGGAGATCTGCTAGCGATGGCTCCTGGACACGCTGCTTGGTCCAGTTTTGGTGGGTTCTTCTGTCACGATCGTCGGGAACAGATGAGGACCAAGGCGCAGCGTTGCAGACGAACATACTCTTTATTTATGAACACGATCAAATCAACAAAACGATAACGTGACAGTTCACGGTCTAACACAAACCAACTAGAAACAAGAACCCACAAACACAACGGGAAAACAGACAGTTTAAATATGGCTCCCAATCAGAGACAACCAGCCCCAGCTGACACTCGTTGCCTCTGATTGGGAGTCACTCAGGCCAACATAGAAATAAACTACATAGATCTACACACCCTGGCTCAACATAACAGTGTCCCCAGAGCCAGGGCGTGACACTACCAAAACCAAAACTGCATATATATATTTTTTAGTTGCTCTTGTTGTTGTTGTTGGTGGAAATAAAATTAAGTAAATAAAAATCACAATCAATATCAACACACTTACAAAATAGAAGTTCAGTGGTAGTTGCACCCGTCTCTAACAAAACCAAGAATCGACACAGAAAAGTAACAAAAGAAACGACCTCATAAATAGCTCTGTCGCCACCATGTTGCAAACAGTTGCGTCGCACTCACGTTAATTGGCGTCGGAAACAGCACAATTACATCATGAAATAATCATACTATCACCACATACAGTTGAAGTCGGAAATGTACATACACTTAGGTTGGAGTCATTAAAACTCGTTTTTCAACCACTCCACACATTTCTTGTTAACAAACTATAGTTTGGGCAATTCGGTTAGGACATCTACTTTGTGCATGACACAAGTAATTTTTCCAACAATTGTTTACAGACAGATTATTTCACTTATAATTCACTGTATCACAATTCCAGTGGGTCAGAAGTTTACATACACTAAATTGACTGTGCCTTTAAACAGCTTGGAAAATTCCAGAACATGATGTCATGGCTTTAGAAGCTTCTGATAGGCTAATTGACATCATTTAAGTCAATTGGAGGTGTACCTGTGGATGTATTTCAAGGCCTATCTTCAAACTCAGTGCCTCTTTGCTTGACATCATGGGAAAATCAAAAGAAATCAGCCAAGACCTCAGAAGGAAAATTGTAGACCTCCAGAAGTCTGGTTCATCCTTGGGAGCAATTTCCAAATGCCTGAATTTACCACGTTCATCTGTACAAACAATAGTACGCAAGTATAAACACCATGGGATCACGCAGCCGTCATACCGCTCAAGAAGGACACGCGTTCTGTCTCCTAGAGATTAACGTACTTTGGTGTGAAAAGTGCAAATCAATCCCAGAACAACAGCAAAGGACCTTGTGAAGATGCTGGAGGAAACAGGTACAAAATTATCTATATCCACGGTAAAAAGAGTCCTATATCGACATAACCTGAAAGGCAGCTCAGCAAGGAAGATGCCACTGCTCCAAAACAACCATAAAAAAGCCAGACTACAGTTTGCAACTGCACATGGGGACAAACATCGTACTGTTTGGAGAAATGTCCTCTGGTCTGATGAAACAAAAATAGAACTGTTTGGCCATAATGACCATCGTTATGTTTGCAGGAAAAAGGGGAACGCTTGCAAGCTGAAGAACACCATCCCAAACGTTAAGCACAGGGGTGGCGGCATCATGCTGTGGGGGTGCTTTGCTATAGGAGGGACTGGTGCACTTCACAAAACAGATGGCATCATGAAGAAGGAAAATTATGTGGATATATTGAAGCAACATCTGAAGACATCAGTCAGGAAGTTAAAGCTTGGTTGCAAATGGGTCTTCCAAATGGACAATGACCTCAAGCATACTTCAAATGTTGTGGCAAAATGCCTTAAGGACAACAAAGTCAAGGTATTGGAGTGGTCATCACAAAGCCCTGACCTCAATCCTATAGAACATTTGTGGGCAGAACTGACTCACTTACACCAGCTCTGTCAGGAGAAATGGGCCAAAATTCACCCAATTTATTGTGGGAAGCTTGTGGAAGGCTACCCGAAACGTTTGACCCAAGTTAAACAATTTAAAGGCAATGCTACCAAATACTAATTGAGTGTATGTAAACTTCTGACCCACCGGGAATTTGATGAAAGAAAGAAATAATTCTCTCTACTATTATTCGGACATTTCACATTCTTAAAATAAAGTGGTGATCCTAACTGACCTAAGACAGGGACTTTTTACTAGGATTAAATGTCAGGAATTGTGAAAAAGTGAGTTTAAATGTATTTGGCTAAGGTGTATGTAAACTTCCGACTTCAACTGTACAAATAATAAACAGTACATTATATTTCCCCCACTCACTCATGCTACCAGGAGCTTCCTGAGAATTCTGCTCGTGCAGAATACGAAACAGTTCATATGCACACGCTAGGTGTCACGCTCGTTGACGGACGGGACTGACCAAGGCGCAGCGTGATATGCATACATGTTTATTTAAACTTAATAAACACTCGACAAAACAATAAACAAAACGAAACGTGAAGTCCAAGGTAGACACAAACAACATACCTTATACGGAACAAGATCCCACAACCCACTAGTGCCTAAGTTTGTCCCCAATCAGAGACAACGAGCGACAGCTGCCTCTGATTGGGAACCACACCGGCCAACATAGATCTAGACATACTAGATCTCAACATAGAAAAAACACAACAAGGAAAATACACACCCTGACTCAACATATAAGCGTCCTCTGAGTCAGGGCGTGACAGTACCCCCCCCCCCCCCCAAAGGTGCAGACTCCGACCGCACAACGTAAACCTAGCCGGGTAGGGGCCGGGTGGGCATTCCGCCTCGGCGGTGGATCCGGTTCAGGGCGTGATGACCTCTCACTCTTCGCCTCCCTGTTGCGCCCCTGGTCTGGTCTAGACCTCGGCGCGATGCTTCCCCTCTCCTTCCTCCCACTATATTCCAAGCCCTGTCTGAACCCTGGTGTGGGAGACCCCGAACCTGGAGAGGGGCTGACGTCTGGGTCTGGACTGGAGCCGCTGACCGGAGCTGGACCGGGCACCGGTGGAGCGGACTGCTCAGGCTCCGGACTGGAGCAGGGTGGAGCGGACTGCTCTGGCTCCGGAGTGGAGCAGCTGACCGGAGCTGGGTCAGGCACTGGTGGAGCGGACTGCTCTGGCTCCGGAGTGGAGCCGCTGACCGGAGCTGGACTGAACCCCAGTGAAGCGGATTGCTCTGGCTCCGGAGTGGAGCAGCTGACCGGAGCTGAACTGGGCACCGGTGGAACAGGCACGGGCTGTGCCGGACTGGACACACGCACCACTGGCTTGTTGCGAGGAGCAGGAACAGGAACAGGCCGGACCGGGCTGGCGACGCGCACCACTGGATTGGTGCGAGGAGCAGGAACAGGCCGGACCGGGCTGGCGACGCACACCACTGGCTTGGTGTGAGGGGCAGGAACAGGCCGGGCCGGGCTGGCGACGCGCACCACTGGCTTGGTGCGAGGGACAGGAACAGGCCGGACCGGGCTGGCGACGCGCACCACTGGCTTGGTGCGAGGGACAGGAACAGGCCGGGCCGGGCTGGCGACGTGCACCACTGGCTTGGTGCGAGGGGCAGGAACGGGCCGGGCCGGGCTGGCGACGCGCACCACTGGCTTGGTGCGAGGGGCAGGAACGGGCCGGGCCGTACTGGGAACACGCACCACTGGCTTAGTGCGGGGAGCAGGAACAGGCCGGACCGGACTGGCGACACGCACCGCTTGCTTGGTGCGAGGAGCGGGACTGTGTTCCTTTATTAACCCCCGCTCCTTCTGCTGCCTAACCAGCTCCTCTCGCCGTGCCTCTACACCTTCCTTCTGCTCCCTCTGAACCAATGGCCCCCGTAATCTGGTGGCCTCCTCTCCTAACCAGCAGATCCGCCCTGTCGCGGCCTTTTGCTGCCTCGTCGTGCACACCGTGTGCCCCCCAAAAAAATTGTTTGGGATTTCCTCTCCACCCTGATCAGGGCCTCCCTCTTTCTTGCCAGATCCTCTCTCATCTTCTGCCAAGTCCATCCTCTATGCTCCTCCTCGGCACACTGCTTGGTCCAGGTCTGGTGGGATCTTCTGTCACGCTCGTTGACGGACGGGACGGACCAAGGCGCAGCGTGATATGCATACATGTTTGTTTAAACTCAATAAACACTCGACAAAACAATAAACGAAACGTGAAGTCCAAGGTAGACACAAACAACATACCTTATACGGAACAAGATCCCACAACCCACTAGTGCCAATAGGCTGCCTAAGTATGGTCCCCAATCAGAGACAACGAGCGACAGCTGCCTCTGATTGGGAACCACACCGGCCAACATAGATCTAGACATACTAGATCTCAACATAGAAAATACAACATAGAAAAACACAACAAGGAAAATACACACCCTGACTCAACATACAGTGGGGAGAACAAGTATTTGATACACTGCCAATTTTGCAGGTTTTCCTACTTACAAAGCATGTAGAGGTCTGTAATTTTTATCATAGGTACACTTCAAATGTGAGAGACGGAGTCTAAAACAAAAATCCAGAAAATCACATTATATGATTTTTAAGTAATTAATTTGCATTTTATTGCATGACATAAGTATTTGATCACCTACCAACCAGTAAGAATTCCAGCTTTCACAGACCTGTTAGTTTTTCTTTAAGAAGCCCTCCTGTTCTTCACTCATTACCTGTATTAACTGCACCTGTTTGAACTCGTTACCTGTATAAAAGACACATCCACACACTCAATCAAACAGACTCCAACCTCTCCACAATGGCCAAGACCAGAGAGCTGTGTAAGGACATCAGGGATAAAATTGTAGACCTGCACAAGGCTGGGATGGGCTACAGGACAATAGGCAAGTAGCTTGGTGAGAAGGCAACAACTGTTGCCGCAATTATTAGAAAATGGAAGAAGTTCAAGATGACGGTCAATCAACCTCGGTCTGGGGCTCCACGCAAGATCTCACCTCGTGGGGCATCAATGATCATGAGGAAGGTGAGGGATCAGCCCAGAACTACACGGCAGAACCTGGTCAATGACCTGAAGAGAGCTGGGACCACAGTCTCAAAGAAAACCATTAGTAACACACTACACCGTCATGGATTAAAATCCTGCAGCGCACGCAAGGTCCCCCTGCTCAAGCCAGCGCATGTCCAGGCCCGTCTGAAGTTTGCCAATGACCATCTGGATGATCCAGAGGAGGAATGGGAGAAGGTTGTGTGGTCTGATGAGACAAAAATATAGCTTTTTGGTCTAAACTCCACTCGCCGTGTTTGGAGGAAGAAGAAGGATGAGTACAACCCCAAGAACACCATCCCAACCGTGAAGCATGGAGGTGGGAACATCATTCTTTGGGGATGCTTTTCTGCAAAAGGGACAGGACGACTGCACCGTATTGAGGGGAGGATGGATGGGGCCATGTATCGCGACATCTTGGCCAACAACCTCCTTCCCTCAGTAAGAGCATTGAATATGGGTTGTGGCTGGGTCTTCCAGCATGACAACGACCCGAAACACACAGCCAGGGCAACTAAGGAGTGGTTCCGTAAGAGGCATCTCAAGGTCCTGGAGTGGCCTAGCCAGTCTCCAGACCTGAACCCAATAGAAAATCGTTGGAGGGAGCTGAAAGTCCGTATTGCCCAGCGACAGCCCCGAAACCTGAAGGATCTGTAGAAGGTCTGTATGGAGAAGTGGGCCCAAATCCCTGCTGCAGTGTGTGCAAACCTGGTCAAGACCTACAGGAAACATATGATCTCTGTAATTGCAAACAAAGGTTTCTGTACCAAATATTAAGTTCTGCTTTTCGGATGTATCAAATACTTATGTCATGCAATAAAATGCAAATGAATTACTTAAAAATCATACAATGTGATTTTCTGGATTTTTGTTTTAGATTCCGTCTCTCTCAGTTGAAGTGTACATATGATACAAATTACAGACCTCTACATGCTTTCTAAGTAGTAAAACCTGCAAAATCGGCAGTGTATCAAATACTTGTTCTCCCCACTGTATAAGCGTCCTCTGAGTCAGGGCGTGACACTAGTCCTCCGGTGTGCATCAGCAACCATGGTACTTCTTGAAGCCGGCTCGAGGATCCCTCCACGCAACGTCTATCGAAGACAAGAAGACGAGTCTCCTCACCAGTGTAACAGACGTTAATCGTGTGTTTAGTTCAAAGAAATTACCCCAGCCAGTGGTCCCAGTTGATTGTTATATATTTTCTGTGATTAAATAGGAAACAGCACATTAGTTGTGCAGGGCTTAATGATGTTGATGGCTGTCAATGGTAAAATCTGTAGCATGCAAAACAACTGTGTTAGCAATGATCTTATTATATTGGTGCATGCTTATTACACCATTACATCGGTGCATGCTAGCTAACACCTATATTCAGCAATCATGTACCAAAGCACATTCCAGAGAGCCCCTCAATCCCTAACAGGTACCATATAGCCACACATGTATAAATCAGGAATGTACAGCAAACTTGTACACATTGAAAAATATAAAAATAGAATACAGTATTCAGAACGTGACCTACCCCTTGCATCACATTTTCATACTGGGGAGACCTGACCTGACCTGAAGACATTTCCGTTTGTTGGCAATGTTAATTCTTGCAATTGAAAAAATATATACTTTCATGTTTGCTGGCTGGACAGGCAAATGCCGCCGAGTACTAAACTGTAAACCAATCAAAACTTGTGTACTATCCATGGTCCTATCTCTGCTGATCACGTCTGCCATTCACGTTATCCGTACCTAAGGTAATAGACAGCTGGTGACAGTGTAACAGATGTTAATCGTACTCTCCTTGCATTGTGTTTAGTTCAAATAAATCACTCCAGCCAGTGGTCCCAGTTGATTATTTATTATCTGTGATTAAATAGGAAACAACACGTTAGTTGTGCAGGGCTTAATGATGTTGATGGCTGTCGATGGTAAAATCTGTAGCATGAAAATAACTGTGTTAGCAGTGAGCTTATGTGACCATTACATCGGTGCATGCTAGCTAACACACTTATATACAGCAATCATATAATAAAGCACATCCCAGAGAGCCCCTCAATCCCTAACAGGTACCATATAGCCACACATGTATAAATCAGGAATGTACAGCAAACTTGTACACATTGAAAAATATAAAAATAGAATACAGTTTTCAGAACGTGACCTACCCCTTGCATCACATTTTCATACTGGGGAGACCTGACGTGCTGCAAGCGGGGCCAACAACACGCCTTATTGTCATCGGAATTGAACCAACCAATAAGAGTGCTTGAACATTAAATACACATTTCATTAGAGACAAGTGGAAACATAACCTCTCACTTTTGTCTCCCATGATCTATTCAACAATTCCTGCAGTTGGAACTAGCCCTGCACTCACTATTTAGACCAGGGGTGTCAAACGTCCGGCCCGCGGGCCGGATCCGCAAACGGGTTTAATCCGGCCCGCGAGATGATTTTGTAAAGTATAAAAATGATCTGCAATTTTTCAATAAAATAAACTGCTGTTCCAATTGCGTACACTGGATGGCGCAATAGCAACTGTGTTAAGCAAGCAAACTGTTTATACCAGAGCAGAGCAAGTAGGTCAAGCCGGATGAGCTACTTTGTTTTGCCCGCGATATTTATTATGGCTTCTACTTTTAACCTTGTGTGCTTTGGCACCCTCATTGCCCCAATATGTCTCTGTCAAAAAAGAGAAAAGTGGACGCAGAGTGCAGAGTGTTCCAAGAAAAATTGTCATCCTCCTGTTTATTCACGGAATTGAATGGGAAAGCTGTATGTTTGGTGTGTTCACAGCATGTTGCAGTGCTGAAAGAATATAACCTTCGTCGCCACTATGTGAGTCTTCATGCCGACAAATACGACAACTTTCAAGGACAGCGTAGAAGAGAGAAGGTGAATGAACTGTTGGCGGTTCTGAAGAAACAGCAGTCTGTGTTTACTCACAGCCGAGACATCAGTGACGCTGCAGTGAAAGCTAGCTACCTCATTGCTAATGAAATTGCAGTGGCTTCAAAACCATTTAGTGAGGGTGAATTTGTAAAAACATGCATGATGAAGGCAGCGGAGATTGTGTGCCCTGAAAAGCGCCAGGCTTTTGCAAATATCAGCCTGACAAGAAACACAGTTGCAGACAGGATTTCCGATTTTCAGTGGATTTGGACAGCCAGTTGAAGCAAAAAGTAAAGTCATATATTGCGTTTTCGGTTGCAATTGATGAAAGCACAGACATTACAGATGTTGCACAACTGGCCATTTCATTCCGTTATTATCTAGTGTTTTTGTTTCTATGTTGGCCGGTGTGGTTCGCAATCAGAGGCAACGTGTATCAGCTGTTGCTTGTTGTCTATGATTGGGAACCATACTTAGGCAGCCTGTTTTCCACAGTGTGTTGTGGGATCTTGTTCCGTTTGGTTTGTTTAACCGTAGGACTTCACGTTTCGTATCGTTTTGTTCGTGTGATCATTCAAATTAAAAGTATGTTCGCATTCCACGCTGCACCTTGGTCCTCTGTGTATGACGGACGTGACAGAAGATCCCACCATAACTGGACCAAGCAGCGTGTCCAGGAGCCAACGCCAGAGAGGGCTCTAAAGGATATTAACCTCGACTGGGTCAAGCCGCGGGAGGAGGAGAGAGGCTGGACTTGGGAGCAGAGGAGCGAGAGTCTGGCGAGAGCCATGGAGGCCTGGCCCACAGGGAGGAGAGACGCCCTGAAAATTTTTAGGGGGGGGGCTCACGCCGTGGACGACGGGGCAGCAGGAGGCCGGGATAGAGTGGTTCAGCGGGTTGGCAAAGGAGGCCGCCAGGTTACGGGAGTCACTGGTCACCAGGGGCAAGGAGAATGTAAAGGCACGGCGAGAGGTACTGGGATGTGTTGCCAGTCCGGTCCGGCCCGTTCCTGATCCCCGCGTAGGGCCAGTGGTGTGTGTCCCCAGTACAGTCTGGCTTGTTCCTGTCCCTCGCACCGAGCCTGTGGTGCGCGTCGCCAGCCCGGTCCGGCATGTTCCTGTCCCTCGTACCGAGCCTGTGGTGCGCGTCGCCAGCCTGGTCCGGCATGTTCCTGTCCCTCGCACCGAGCCTGTGGTGCGCGTCGCCAGCCCGGTCCGGCATGTTCCTGCCCCTCGCACCAAGCCTGTGGTGCGCGTCGTCAGCCCGGTCCGGCCTGGTCCTGCTCCCCGCACCAAGACAGTGGTGCGCTTCGTCAGCCCAGTTCGGCCTGTCCCTGCTC
This sequence comes from Coregonus lavaretus, assembly GCF_964263955.1. Taxonomy (NCBI): domain Eukaryota; kingdom Metazoa; phylum Chordata; class Actinopteri; order Salmoniformes; family Salmonidae; genus Coregonus; species Coregonus lavaretus. Next base: position 37,725,144 of record NC_140016.1, on the reverse strand, counting down.
CCCGCACCAAGCCAATGGTGCGCGTCGTCAGCCGGGTCCGGCCCGTCCCTGCTCCCCGCACCAAGCCTGTGGTGCGCGTCGTCAGTCCGGCACAGCCCGTTCCTGTTCCACCGGTGCCTGGTCCGGCACCGGTCAGCTGCTCCACTCCGGAGCTAGAGCAATCCGCTCCACCAGTGTTCAGTCGAGCTCCGGCCAGCAGGGCCAGACCGGACCAGGGGCGCTTTGGGGGGTTTGTTGGAGGGTGGGGGTCAAGCCCGGAGCCGGAACCGCCTCCGAGGAGGAATGTCCGCCCGGCCCTCCCCTGTTCGGTTTATGTTTGGCGCGGTCGCAGTCCGCGCCTTTGGGTGGGGGTACTGTCACGCCCTGGCTCTGGGACTCTGTTATGTTGAGCCAGGGTGTGTTGTTTCTATGTGTTTTGTATGCTAGGGTTATTATCTAGTGTTTTTGTTTCTATGTTGGCCGGTGTGGTTCTCAATCAGAGGCAACGTGTATCAGCTGTTGCTTGTTGTCTCTGATTGGGTACCATACTTAGGCAGCCTGTTTTCCACCGTGTGTTGTGGGATCTTGTTCCGTTTGGTTTGTGTAACCGTAGGACTTAACGTTTCGTATCGTTTGTTGTTTTGTTCGTGTGATCATTCAAATTAAAAGTATGTTCGCATTCCACGCTGCGCCTTGGTCCTCTGTGTATGACGAACGTGACAGTAGGAAAAAGTCAGTTATATATAATTCTGTCTTGGTCAAAAACAAGTTGTCATCCAGTAGGCTTTGATTACATTTCCAATATCCTCGCTCTTGTGGTCTGACCGCATTCTGTCTCCATCAACACTTTTTAAACTTTTGGTGCCAGCGAGAATGACGCAAGAAAGTAGTCAAGACAACTAGCTTGATTGAGCTCCCACCATGTATATCTCATTGTGTCAGGATATTTAAGCCAAGTTCCAATATATCCTTAATATTCATGATTTCCTTAAGTGCATGAGGGTGATAGTTTGTAGTGTGATTTCCTTTACAGTCCATTGAGGAACTTAAAACCGTGTTATAATCTCCCACCATAATAATTAAGTCATGTATTGCTTGTAAACTCGATAGATTATTATATATATTTTCAAAGAAGCGTGGATCATCATTATTTGGACCATATAGATTAATGAGCGAAATCTGTTTATTGTCCAATAGCATATTTAAAAGGATCCACCTTCCTTGCGGATCTGTTTGAACATCGAAATTATTGTTAATTAATATCATCACCCCATTTCAGTTTCTTTGCCCTTTTTCCACACTTCATCCAAAGGTGTAGAATGAGTTTCCTGTAAACAATAGATATTATATTCCTTCTCTTTTAGCCAGGTAAATACTGATCTTATTTTCTTATTATCTGCTAAGCATTACAATTATAACTGGTTATACTTATTTCACCACTTACCATAATTAGATACAATTGTGATTATAGTTACCATAATATATGTTTGTAAACTTACCATTAAGAAGTACCATGATAATTGAGTGTCGATATAACTGTACCATGATATTTGCACTGTTAAGCATACTGTAGCTGCGACTGAGTAAACCTCTAATTGTCCTCCAATATTCCACCCACTAAAACCTCCCCCATCCCAAGTTGGGTTGTCGTCCCAGTGACTGGCAGACCACCTCTGTACACCTGGATCCTAGGGCCTTTGAGAAATAGGGACCTATCCTTTAAAAAGAGCACATGGTGCCACCTACAGAACAGAACCATATTAGCAGCTGGTGTTCTTTGTTCAAATGTGGAAAACATGTCTCACATTCAGTCAGTTAATAGAATAATGAATGGATTGGCAAGATTTTGTCACCCTCAACTTTTAGAAGGTAGAGAAATGAATCATTTAAACCACATAAATATACTCACATTCTTTTAGAAGGTAGGGAAGTTAATAATTTAAACCACCTAAATATACTCACATTCACTGAACATTTGATATTTTTTAACTCACATTCATTTCCCAACAGCTTTTTCTATAATCCTACAGGCTCTTTATCATTAGCCATACCTTACATTCCAATGCATCTAACATCATGCATGCGCACCATGGTATTTGACAGCTGCTATTTGAGAAATCATCTGGTTTAGAAATCAAACTATGGTTTCTTATTGCAGAGCACATAGTACAACTGTTTTTAGAGAATATTTGATTGCTATATGTCTATGGAAATTATATGATGGAATGTTTATTTAAACCTGCAGCTAGTTACTTAAAACGAGACTATCATGATTCTCTCATTTCAAAACATGAATCAACATGTTATTCACTGAAGGAGAGATAGCTAATGAAACTCTAGCTTCCTGGGCAGGCACATTGACGTTTACAGTATTACCTGGCAACTGTAACATTTGCTAGCTTTCAATAAATTCACTAAATGGTCGACGGAGTTACGTCTTGATATGATCAAGACCATTCGTATTGCATGCTGCATTTTTCAAGTACACTCAAAACGTTAGTTTCTCTTAACACACTGACAGCAGGTCACGATTTCATGGTAGGCTGTGTTTAATAATAATAAATAATAATATGCCATTTAGCAGACGCTTTTATCCAAAGCGACTTACAGTCATGCGTGCATACATTATTTTTTGTGTATGGGTGGTCCCGGGAATCGAACCCACTACCTTAGCGTTACAAGCGCCGTGCTCTACCAGCTGAGCTACAGAGGTAGAAGGGATATGTATGGGAGTTCTGATTGGTTACAAGTTTAGCAGTTTGCAAATTTGCCTGAGCAGACAGTGTTGAAATATACTTTTTCTGAGAAAATGTGCAAGAATTGAAAGGTGCCAACAAATTGCACAGTAATCACGCGCTGATTCGAACTGGCATCTTTTCTCTGAATGTTGGTAAAGAAGTGAAACTGTGTAGCCCAGTGGTTTACTGCTCAGACTACAACAAATTCAACAACCTAGAGAAGCTGTGTGATTGCTTGGAAAATGGCGGATATGGAGTTTGAACCTCATGGTCCAAAATAAATGAAAAAGAAGCAAAATTGTTGTAATACGTAGTTTTGATAATAACCCATTGTATCTTTTAGGAGTGTGTGTTTTGAAAGAGATGGATATGCCTGACTTGTGGAACCATTCAAAATATCCAAAATGATGGAGAAAGCATTGGGTAAGGTAAAATCAGTGAAGGTCATGAGAAGTGGGTTAGTTCTGAGTTCTTGTGTTTCTAAGGATCAGAAAATGTGTGTTGGATATCAATAGAGTTGATGGATGTGATCTATGATGCTTTGAGCTACGCAGCAGGGCACCTATCAAGGGAGTAATTTCTGGAGTCTCAGAGGATGTTGACATTGCTTTATTAAAGTAAATTCAATGAGTGGTCGATGCACGTAGGATGAATCGTATGGTTAATGGCAGGAAAAGACTTTGTTCTAGTGTTAATTTTTTTATGTGGAGTCTCTCCCATTAGAGTGTACAGTCGTGGTCAAAAGTTTTGAGAATGACAAAAGTATTGGTCTTCACAAAGTTCGCTGCTTCAGTGTTATGAGATATCTTTGTCAGATGTTACTATGGTATACTGAAGTGTAATTACAAGCATTCCACAAGTGTCAAAGGCTTATATTGACAATTACATTACGTTTATGCAAAAAGTCAATGTTTGCAGTGTTGACCCTTCTTTTTCAAGACCTCTGCAATCCGCCCTTGCATGCTGTCAATTAACTTCTGGGCCACATCCTGACTGATGGCAGCCCATTCTTGCATAATCAATGCTTGGAGTTTGTCAGAATTGGTGGGGTTTTGTTTGTCCATCCGCCTCTTGAGGATTGACCACAAGTTCTCAATGGGATTAAGGTCTGGGGAGTTTCCTGGCAATGGACACAAAATTGTTTTGTTCCCCGAGCCACTTAGTTATCACTTTTGCCTTATGGCATTGTTCGTCACCAAACTGTTCTTAGATGGTTGGGAGAAGTTGCTCTCGGAGGATGTGTTGGTACCATTCTTTATTACATTTACGTCATTTAGCAGACGCTCTTATCCAGAGCGACTTACAGTTAGTGAATCAATTGTTTTATTTTTTATTATTTTTCAATTTTTTTTGTTTTTTATTTATTTATTTATTTTTATACTGGCTCCCCGTGGGAATCGAACCCACAATCCTGGCATTGCAAACGCCATGCTCTATCAACTGAGCTACATCCCTGCCGGCCATTCCCTCCCCTACCCTGGACGACGCTGGGCCAATTGTGCACCGCCCATGAGTCTCCTGGTCACGGCCGGCTGCGACAGAGCCTGGATTCTAACCAGGATCTCTAGTGGCACAGTTAGCACTGCGATGCAGTGCCTTAGACCACTGCGCCACTCAGGAGTAACCCATTCATGGCTATGTTCTTAGGCAAAATTGTGAGTGAGCCCACTCCCTTGGCTGAGAAGCAACCCCACACATGAATGGTCTCAGGATGCTTTAATGTTGGCATGACACAGGACTGATGGTAGCGCTCACCTTGTTTTCTCCGGACAAGGTGTTTTACAGATGCCCCAAACAATTGGAAAGGGGATTCATCAGAGAAAATGACTTTACCCCATTCTTCAGCAGTCCAATCCCTGTACCTTTTGCAGAATATCAGTCTGTCCCTGATGTTTTTCCTGGAGAGAAGTGGATTCTTTGCTGCCCTTCTTGACACCAGGCCATCCTCCAAAAGTCTTCGCCTCACTGTGTGTGCAGATGCACTCACACCTGCCTGCTGCCATTCCTGAGCAAGCTCTGCACTGGTGGTTCCCCGATCCCGCAGCTGAATCAACTTTAGGAGACGGTCCTGGTGCTTGCTGGACTTTCTTGGGCACCCTGACGCCTTCTTCACAACAATTGAACCTCTCTCCTTGAAGTTCTTGATGATCCGATAAATGGTTGATTTAGGTGCAACATTACTAGCAGCAAGATCCTTGCCTGTGAAGCCCTTTTTGTGCAAAGCAATGATGACGGCACGTGTTTCCTTGCAGGTAACCATGGTTAACAGAGGAAGAACAATGATTTCAAGCACCACCCTCCTTTTAAAGCTTCCAGTCTGTTATTCTAACTCAATCAGCATAACAGAGTGATCTCCAGCCTTGTCCTCGTCAACACTCTCACCTGTGTTAACGAGAGAATCACTGACATGATGTCAGCTGGTCCTTTTGTGGCAAGGCTGAAATGCAGTGGGAATGTATTTTTGGGATTAAGTTCATTTTCATGGCAAAGAGGGACTTTGCAATTCATCTGATCACTCTTCATGACATTCTGGAGTATATGCAAATTGCCATCAACTGAGGCAGCAGACTTTGTGAAAATTAGTATTTGTGTCATTCTCAAAACGTTTGACCACGACTGTAGTTTGAATATGTGTGCTGTCCTGTTAGAGCTTTTGTAAACCGGCCTTTACAATGTTTTTGCTGCAAAATATATGGACATGTAAGAAGTGTCTACAGACGGGGGAAGCTGGGATGTGTGGGAAAGACCACTAAGATTATGAATGTCTAGTAGAAGAGAATGGACAAGGAACAAAATGTTGTAACTCTGGTGGAGAGCATGAAGTGCAATCCTTACCCGATTAGGGTGAAAGAGACTGAGGTTGCTAAAATCAGGGCAGTGGAGAGAGTCTCCTATGTGGATGCTGTCAAAAGGGTGGAAAGAGCGACTATTTTTGAAGGTCCAGTGGTAGTGAAAACCAGTAGGCCTACAATGGAGCCTACACTGCAGCCAGTGTCTGTTTGTTTGTTAGCTAGCCATTTAGCTATTTAGAGAGGTGAATGTTAGCTAGCTAGCCATACAAAACCAACATAATTGTTTGTTGTATTTGGCTAGCTAGCAACACAAAAATAATTTTGGAGCTGGACTCATGCTCTGACAGATCACCTCCAGCCGTCTTCAGATTATCTGTGAAAATTTGAGAATACATTTAAAATTCTGGTAATATGCAAAAAGTCTGGTCCCTTATGGCTTGTTTTCAAGCATGAGCTTGGATTACTAATAGTCTGCAGGTGTGTAATTGTATACCCCTGTAAGGTGGGATTCCAAGCATACAGCAATCAAAACCAAAGGAAGTAATAGTGTCGGCCATGTTCCAGATTGCCTTTTTTGCAGTCATGCTATGGACGTTATCAGACCTCACAATGCCTGGAGAACTGTTTAATGTCTCAGGAACCACATAAACATGTGTTAAAGGTTTCGTTTTTTCCATTTATGTTTTGAGGTTGGACTTTTAGCACGTTATCGCGTAGGGCTTACTGATTGGTGTCACCTCGTTAGTCAGTATGTGTTACACCTGTCCTGGCTTGTCCATCTCGTTAGTCGGAATGTATTTCACCTGTGCTGGCCCAGGTGATATTTAGGAGTGGCTGGCCCAGTGCTCCAGTTGTCTTGAGAGATGTGGAGGGTCAACACCTTTAGTTGGCGCTCCTGATATGATTTTTTAAAAACATTCCTTTGTCTGATCTTTTTTTTTTTTGCACAACTTTTTGGTTTGCGTCCTGTATTTAAGTTTGGTGTGGGTTTTAATTTTGTTTGCCTCTTCTTGGGCAAATTCATGGGCACTAATGGTGGGTGTCTTAGGTTACAGTTGTTGTTGCTAGTCAACATTCAGTGGACACCTCCATGAGTGTCTTAAAGAACCCCCATCTAAAAACCCACCTGTTTCGTTTTCAGTTCGCCCTTCTGTTTGAGTGATATTATTTGGTGTTCTTGCTGGGGAATGTAACACTTGATATGACTTGGAATGCCACCAATGATATGAATAAACCATATTTCAGGATATGGTTGTTTAATTTCACACATCGCAAACCACCTACTGTTCTTCTCAAAGCTGTGTGAGATACATGTAAATTATGTTTACCCTATGACAAAAGAAGTCATTGTGTCAATCATTGTGTCATCAAACTCAAAACATTTTTCAAAATGCATTTGACCAAACATCTTGAAACAATGATACAAACAGTATGTATGCAGCAAAAAATGACATCAAATGATTGGTTGGTCAAGTAACAGAGTAACATATCAAGTAAAATAAGAAAATACAAACACTCAAAATACAAATAAACATTCCCAAAACTCCTAACAATCCCCAAATGAACTAGACCAGGAAGGCACCACGTGAAGGTATACTCATAAAAACACTATTACCCCTTGGATTTGAGACAACTGTCTTCACCATATTGCTTTATGGATGCTGGGGGTCCATGATCTTTACCAGGGTCGTGTTCATTAGTTACCAAACCGAAGAATACAGACTGAAGCGGGGAGGGACTACCTGGACTTGTTCATAAGAAATGCTAATTTCTGGGGGTTTTACGGTCCATTGCATGTCCCAATTAAAATGAACAAGACATTGCAGGAGGTTGACACAGAGTGTTGCAGAAATAAAACGTAATAGAACAGACATGATTCGCTTATCATGTAGAGAAGAATGTTTCAATCCATACCCCAGGTTTTTGGCCTTGATTATTCTTTGATTTCAAAGAGCAATTAATGTTAAATTAAAACTTGTTTGTGGAACCTTCCAGCCCTGTGTTAAAATACTATTTGAAATATCTCAATTACTTTCACATACATGCAAAGTAAGTATTCAGACAGTTTTATTTGAAAAGACAAGTAGTTGAATATTTTAATGTATTTGGAAATACACTTATGCACTTACTCAAATACACTCCCATATATTTACAATACACTATCACAGCTTACGAAATTTGTGACAGGCACACGACAAAGCACACACCTTTCTTTCTTCTTAACGCATTTGTGTACATTACACAAATTCCAATTTGTTGTTACCTAGGCTAGCTAGGTGGCTAATGTTAGCTAGGCTAGGGGATAAGGTTTGGTTTAGGGGTTAAGGTTAGGATTAGTTAACATGCTAGCTAAGTAGTTAAAGTGTTATGTTTAGGAGTTAGGTTAAAGTAGTTGCAAAGTAAACAAAAAAGTAATAAGTATTTGCAAAGTAGCTAATTAGCGAAAATGCTAAAGTTGTCTGTGATGAGATTCAAACATACAACCTTTGGGTTGCTAGACATTCGCTTTATACGCCAACCCATCCTCCCCAACCTTTGATTTAAAGTTAGGTTTAGGGGTTAAGGTTAGGGTTAGTTAACATGCCAGCTAAGTAGTTATAGGGTCGTGTTTAGGAGTTAGGTTAAAGTAGTTGCAAAGTAGCTAAAAAGTAGTAAGTATTTGCAAAGTAGCTAATTAGCGAAAATGCTAAAATTGTCTGTGATGAGATTCAAACACACAACCTTTGGGTTGCTAGACATTCACATTATATTCCAACCCATCCTCCCCAACCTCTCTCCTATCATTTCTGTCTTAAGTAACCTACTGTATTTATCTGTGATTGAAATGCACTGGGTAGCTCAGTTGGTAGAGCATGCCGGTTGCAACGCCAGGGTTGTGGGTTCGATTCCCACGGGGGGCCAGTATGTGCCTGTCTCAAATATCCAGTTACCAAATATACAAGTATTTGACAGTACTGTCTATTTGGTTTTTTCAAATAAAAGTATTTGTTTTGGGCTGTGTATTTAAAAACATACTCAAACACAGAAAAAGTATTTGAAATACCAGATACGCAAATACACATGTATTTGATGCCAGGTCTGGTTGGTTCACATGGAAAACAAACAACAACAAAAATCTATGCATCTGGTATGGCGATGAGACCTTTGTGCACTACTATTTTAATGAAATGCCCATAGGCAATTCCACAGTAGCTGAATTGTGCTGAGACACAGATTTGTTCACTTAAAAATGTATGTCAAACAAGAACCATTGATTTTAAAGTTTAACAAACCATACAACTGTATGCACAATGACTACTTTTAACAATTTACACTGAATATTTTACAAATACACATTTACTCGAAGAACTGTGCAGATGCAAAGCTTGGTAAAATAATTTCAGTAAAATCTCCCTCAGTTTTTTATGTGACAACGTTTTCCAAAAACGGTTAAATATCTTCTCAGAATAAAGATTCACAGATGTCTGCAGAAAGAATGGGCTTTCAGCTATGACATGACACCTTGACTTTGAAAAAAAGTTGTTGGTTATTGAACTTCAATAAGTGAAGTGGATTTACACACGGTAACAGAATTGCGGTAATGGAACTTGATCATGGGTCCCTGATCTGTACTACACAGAAATGCATAATTATGGATATGAATGTCATTCTCTTCATGGTGATGTATCCTAAATAGGTACACAAAGGTAGAAATATGCAATATCCTCTGCATATTTGGATATTATTCTACACACTGGCTATTATTTTAATGAGCTCCACCCCCAAACAAGAACACATTTGGTTGACCAATCATACACTTGTTTCACAAGTTTGGACATCAAAGTACAGCACAGTAGAGCTCAGTAGAGTAGAGTACAGCAGAGCACAGTACTGCACAGAACAGCACAGCACAGAAGAGTAGAGTTAAGTACAGGAGAGTAGAGTACAGTAGAGTGAAGTTCAGTACAATACAGTACATTATAGTGTACTCTACTGTAGTGTGCTCTACTGTGTACTGTCCTGAACTCTACTCTACTCTATTCTACTCAACAGTACAGTACTCTACTCAACTTTTTAAAAACTTTACTGTACTCTACTGTGCTCTATTTTACTGTACTGTGCTCTCCAAACTTCTGAAACATAGACATCTAGGATTGGTTCAGATTTGGTCCGGTCCTGACTGGACCAAATCTGAACCAATCATGGACGTCTATGTTTGGGCCAAATCAAGTCCGGTCCTGACCGGACCAAAAATCAACATCTGTGGGCGTCTAAATTAAAGCTGGTCCAGACCATACCAAAAAACTGGTCTGTGGATGTTGAAAACAAGACCAGGGCGGACTGACAACATTTCGACTACTTTTCGATGTCTACGGACGTCCGGTGCCCTTCAGTGCTCAGTGGGTAAGGATGCTGGTTACAGTAAATGGAAAGAGAGTGGGTTCATTGGTAGGTGTCAGTAAGACCCGCGAGAGGTGACATTAACTGGAGAGAGAGAGAGAGAGAGAGAGAGAGAGGTTGTCCAGACTGTATTTACATTTGCTTTGACCACCAGACGACAGAAAGAGAAAGAAAAAAATTATGTGTGATGTGTGATTTGAAGGAGTCAGGCGCAGGAGGGTAAATCACAGTTTACAGAATTTATTCCGTAATCCAGCGTAACCAGTCCAGTGCGCAAAACAGGCACACTGGAACAAACAGGCACACGGAGAAAATACCCCGGCAATACAAAATACTGAGCTCAACCGAGCTACTAATCCTCACAATGAACAATCACCCACAAGGACAAGGGGGGCAGAGGGAACACTTAAACACATACTATTGAGGGGATTATGAACCAGGTGTGTAATTGACAAGACAAGACAAAATAGAATAATGAGATATGGAGTGGCAGTGGCTAGAACGCCGGTGACGACGAACGCCGAAGCCTGCCCGAACAAGGAGGGGAGGCAGCTTCGGAGGAAGTCATGACCGTACCCCCCTCTTGACGCACAGCTCCAGCAGCGCGCCAACCCCGGCCTCGGGGACGGCCAGGAGGACGCGGAGCAGGGCGAGCCGGATGGCGATGGTGGAAATCCCGCCACAAGGAGGGATCGAGGATATCCCTCACCGGGACTCAGCACCGTTCCTACGGACCGTACCCCTCCCACTCCACGAGGTACTAAGGGCCCCCACCCGACGCCTCGAATCCAGGATGGAACGGACGGAGTACGCCGGTGCCCCCTCGATGTCCAGAGGAGGCGGAGGGACCTCCCGCACCCAGACTCCTGGAGCGGACCAGCCACCACCGGCCTGAGGAGAGACACATTAAACGAGGGGTTAATATGGTAATCATGGGGGAGTAATAACTTGTAGGTAACCTCATTGATTCTCCTCAGGACTTTGAATGGCCCCACAAACCGCAGACCGCAGGAACCTACCCACATCCTGATTTACCCGTTCCACCTGCCCATTAGACTCAGGGTGGAAACCAGAGGTCAGGCTCACCGATACCCCCAGACATTCCATGAACACCTTATAGACCTTGGATGTGAACTGGGGACCCCGGTCAAACACTATATCCTCTGGTACACCGCAGTGCCGGAAGACGTGTGTAAACAGGGCCTCCACAGTTTGCAGGGCCGTGGGGAGACCGGGCAGAGGAAGGAGGCGGCAGGCCTTGGAAAAGCGTTCCACCACGACCAGGATGGTGGTGTTACCTTGGGAGAGGGGAAGATCGGTAAGGAAATCAACACTCAGGTGAGACCATGGTCGTTGTGGAACTGGTAAAGGTTGTAACTTGCCCGCTGGGAGTTTCCTAGGTGCCTTACTCTGGGCGCACACCGAGCAGGAGGAGACAAATACTGAGGGAAAAAGGTATTTGATCCCCTGCTGATTTTGTATGTTTGCCCACTGACAAAGACATGATCAGTCTCTAATTTTAACGGTAGGTTTATTTGAACAGAGAGAGACAGAATAACAACCCCAGCACCCAGAGGGATCCACATATCCCGACCACGGGAGATCGACGGGACAGCTGCTCTCTGCCAGGGATTCCTCCTCCAACTGGAGCTCTACTCTACTCTACAGGCCGGCCCCATCGGAGCAGGAGAAGGTGTCCGCCCTCATCTCCTGCCTCTCGGGGAAAGACCTGGGTGGGCCAACGCGGTCTGGAACGAAGGTGGGTGATTCTGTGATGCATGATTTCAAGGAGTCAGGCGAAGGAGGGTAAATCACAGTATACAGAGTTTATTCCGTAATCCAGCGTAACCAGTCCAGTGCGCAAAACAGGCGCACTGGAACAAACAGGCACACGGGGAAAATACCCCGGCAATAGAAAATACTGAGCTCAATCGAGCTACTAATCCTCACAATGAACAATCACCCACAAGGACAAGGGGGGCAGAGGGAACACTTATACACATACTAATGAGGGGAATATGAACCAGGTGTGTGTAATTGACAAGACAAGACAAATGGAATGATGACATATGGAGCGGCAGTGGCTAGAAGGCCGGTGATGATGAACGCCGAAGCCTGCCCGAGGGGAGGCAGCTTCGGAGGAAGTCGTGACAATGAGCTTAACATAACAGTATGCCAGTGGAAGGCAGGACCTTAGAAAGTGACGCAACTGTGGTTTGTGACTGCTATGATTTCCTATTATACAGTATTTCATTAAATTGCAGTAAATCACTTAACTCATAAACCAAATATATATCAGTAAACACTTAAAAATGTATGTCAAACAAAAACCATTGATTTCAAAAAGTTTAACAAACCATTCGACTGTATGCACAAGGACTACTTAACAATTTACACTGAATATTTTACAAATACACATTTACTTGAAGAACTGTGCAAATAATTTCAGTAAAATCTCCCTCAGTTTTTTATGCGACAACATTTTCCCAAAACTCTGTTAAGTATCTTCTCAGAATAAAGATTCACAGTTGTCTGCAGAAAGAATGTGCTTTCAGCTATGACATGACACCTTGACTTTGATTTTTTAGTTATTTTGGTTATTGAACTTCAATAAGTGAAGTGGATTTTCACACGGTAACAGATTTGCGGAAATGGAACTTCATCATGGGTCCCTGATCTGTACAACACAGAAATGCATAATTATGGATATGAATGTCATTCTCTTCATGGTGATGTATCCTAAATAGGTACACAAAGGTAGAAATATGCAATATCCTCTGCATATTTGGATATTATTCTACACACTGGCTATTATTTTAATGAGCTCCACCCCCAAACAAGAACACATTTGGTTGACCAATCATACACTTGTTTCACAAGTTTGGACATCAAAGTACAGCACAGTAGAGCTCAGTAGAGCTCTGGTGCTTTGAACACCAGACGACAGAAAGAGAAAGAAAAAAGTTATGAGCTTAACATAACAGTATGCCAGTGGAAAGCAGGACCTTAGAAAGTGACCCAACTGTGGTTTGTGACTACTATGATTTCTTATTATACAGTATCTAATTAATTTGCAGTAAATCACTTAACTCATAAACCAAATATATATATATATCAGTAAAACACTATAACAAATTGGTAGGTCTACCTTTACTTGTTACTTCTGTGAAACTTTCATTATACTCCCTCCTCATGAGGGAGACAAATTAGAAAATATCTTAAAGATATGTCGGTTTTGGTAATAGAATTTCAAGGCACAGGGCAATGTTTCTTAAACTTACACTAGACAAATAATTTCGCCAAAACTAAATATGTGTTGATATTAGTTGGCAGGGGTCTTTACTACAGCATTATAATGTTTTGATGTACTGTATTTCTAATACCTTTTAAAGACATGCTCTGGAACTTTGGCGACTACTAAGTATTTTTTAAACCTCCCGCTTTGGGCTGAATGTGTTAATATATAGTTAATTAAGGGCTTGTAAGTAATCATTTCACTGTAAGGTCTACACCTGTTGTATTCAGCGCATGTGACAAATAAAATGTTATTTGATAGTTCATACATGCATAATCTATGAGCAGAATTACTGTTTTACCTCAATTAGCCACAACATTTTTGAAACCAACAGTTTTTCTGGAAGATGTGCTGTGTAATTTCCCCTACATTTTCCCCCAGGTGGGCCTAGCTAGTCCAACCCTCGCCATATGAGTGACAACTAGCAAGATGCACATGATGCACACACAGCAGAGCGAGAGAGAGAGAGCAATGACGTGGTGCACATATCTGCACATATGTGACATTGAATGCAATTTTAGGGACCACTTTTGTCTCGTGAGCGCTACTTCAGAACTACTGGCTAAAATATATACAAAGTACTGGAGAATCCCTTTAAGACCTTTTCTGGTAGATGTTTTGTAAAACCCCTTTTCCGTCCGTTTGACCAGAAATCAAAGCCTTTGCCTATTCCTAATATTTAGGATAGAAAATGGTTGAAAAATGTATACTGTATATGGCTCATTTGACACCAGATTTGACATGCTCCAATGAACTTCACATGTTGGTGCTAATGGATCCTTTTACATGGAAATGCCCCATACATAAAGTATGGAAATATATTAATTGTATTTATAGAATTGTACAAACAAGGAACAAAAAGAGAGAAGTGAGAAAGGGAAGGAGGGTTGGAGGTTGAAAGTTTACAGCAGACCCTGATAACCTTCAAGGGGCGCGTTCAGCAGGACACAACATTTTGGAATGTTCAGATATAAATATTTAATATAGAACATACATGCCTCTCCGACATGTAGACCAAGGAATCATGTTGGCTCTATTCATGGCATTTCTATCTGCAACGTTCGACAATGTTTGGCAACTGAACGTGGCCCTGACTGAGTGACAGCAGAGTTAACCAATTAGGCTCTGAGAACAGTCCGGCCCAACCATATGACAGACAAACAGCTAATCCCCTGGCACCTTGGGACTGATACTTCTCTGGGACTCCCAGTGCTGTTCTATCCCATAAGGCTTTGCAGAGTTGGGCGCAGAGCAGTGTGGCGTTGGAGGTGTTGTAGAGGTCTCTGTCACCCTGGAGACAAGTCACCCTCTCCGTCACCCATACAGAGAGGCTGTTTCCTCAGTGTCCCAGCCTGAAATCTATGCTGTTTCTTCTGTGTCCTCATAATGCAGCCTGAGCTCTATGCTCTCCTGTGTCTCCTTAATGTTCTCTGTGTCCCCGTAATGTCCTCTGTGGCCCCATAATGTCCTCCATGTCCCTGTAATGCTCTATGTGGTCTTGATGCCCTCGAAGCCACAGAACTTCCAGCGTTTCTCCAGGCTGGCACCCACCCCTGTCAGCTCCTGTCTGAAGGTACAGGGCAGCTGACCCAGTAGAGCCCCCACCTCCCCTGTGTTTATCTGAAACACACAGACAGACACACTCAATGTAAATACACAGATTTCACACACAGGATATATCATCTTATGAGCAAACACATATTGTAGTGAGCTAGATTGGTAAAACCCTGTCAGTATGTATGAAGCACTATCATGAAGTGTATCATCATTGACTATGTGGTAGCGCATCATGGACATAGTAGACATGTAGAGAGTATTGTTGTTAGTGGTGAATCCAGCCAGTAATGTTGACAAAGCTCTGTGAGCTTGTTGTGTGGTGTTACAGAGAGGCAGTGTGGGAACAAACACACCCTCAGGCCTATGAGTGGAAAAGCCAAAAGGGGAGCAAAGTTTTGTTCTCCATCTGCGTGTGACAATGAGTCAGTGTGTTGATGAGCGCAGAGGTTTTAATGAGCTGGCGGTGAGAGTGGTCATACAATATATACGAGGGCCTCACAAACAGTGGGTATTCATCTGAGGGCCTCCTGGCTGAGCTTGCATTAAGAGTGGTTATATGTCTGAGGGCTTCCTGGCGGAGCTGGCAGTGAGTGTGGTGGAGGTGGCATTGAGTGCTGATTGTAAGTCTGTCTGAAGGTATCCTTGTGAAGGTGGGGGTAAGAGTGATCATAATATCCAAGAGCCTTCTGGTGGAGAAGGCACTGAAAATGGTCCTATATATGAAGGCATATGTCCAAGTAACTACAGTATGTAGAGTGCAACCCACCTCTGTGAGGAGGCTCTCATATACTTTATACTGTATATACAGGTAATTGACAAAATAAAGGCAACACCAACATAGTGTCTTAATAGGGTGTTGGGCCAGAACAGCTTCAATGCACCTTGGCATAGATTCTACACGCGTCTGGAACTCTATTGGAGGGATGCGATACCATTCTTCCAAGAGAAATTCCATAATTTTGTGTTTTGTTGATGGTGGTGGAAAACGCTGTCCCAGGCGCCGCTCCAGAATCTCCCGTAAGTGTTCAATTGGGTTGAGCTCTGTTGACTGAGACGGCCATGGCATATGGTTTACAGTGCCTTGCAAAAGTATTCATCCCCCTTGACGTTTTTCCTATTTTGTTGCAATACAACCTGTAATTTTAATGGATTTTTACTTGGATTTCATGTAAAGGACATACACAATAATCCAAATTGGTTAAGTGAAAAGAAAAAAATAACTTGTTTCAAAAAATTATACAAAATTATTACAGTTTTTCTCAATTGCTAAAACACTAAACCCTATTGTCTGAACCAAATGCTCAGTTGCCTGAACCCACTGATTGAATCAATCACTCTTTTGGCAAAACCATAAGCACTTTTCACCTGTTTAGACATAACTTGCCAACACATTTTCATTGTGATGCACCCGTGCTGCATAATGGTGAGCACAGGTGACAAAAGTCAAACACAATTAGAGCACAGGTGTCACCACTTGAACACAACAACTCAAAATTGATCACACTTGTGGCTAATGATGTGAGGGAACATATACAGTAAGCCAGTTCAGAGAGCACTGGTTTGTGAGGCCCTACAATGGATAGAAATCTGAGAGGAAGAGTTCGTGTGAGAGGAGGTCGAGGTGGTCGAGGTGGTCAGCGAAGACAAAGAACAGTAATATCTGATGAAATCAGAGCTACTGTGATTGACCATGTTCTTGTCCATGGTATGAGCATGAGGGAGGCTGGACAAAGGGTACAACCAAACATCAGTAGATTCACTGTGTCCACCATAATCTGAAGATTTAGAGAAGAGAACAGGTAATTACCTTTTTTTGACATTATAGTACAGTATGTAAATGTTAACAGCAATTACTGTATGACATACTATATACTGTACCACAGTATACTGTAAGTAAATATATGTTTCAGTACATCACTGTACCAATGTACTGTAGTATTGTAATGGAGGGTTGGTCTAACTGTTTGTAGGCCTAGTATTCCATGTATATTTTTTGTAACTCCATGTTCTCTTTTTGTAGAATTGAAAGACTGCCACATGGGTGTGGGAGGACAGGTATGTTCTCCCCACACCAAGAGACCCTAATTGTTGATATGGTCCATGAGAACAATGCCATTAAACTGAGCGAAATTCAGCAGAAGATCATTGAGGACCATTTACATTTTGAGGGTATCAACAGTGTCAGCCTCTCTACTGTTGATCGTGTCCTCAAGCGCAACAGACTGCGCATGAAACAGCTATACAGAGTGCCCTTTGATCGCAACTCAGACAGAGTCAAAGAGCAAAGATTCCAGTATGTACAGGTTGGCATATATCCAGACACATTCAATGTTGATTACTCTAAGTAGTGATTTACTGTAGTGGCCTAAATCACTTTTTCAGTATCACTAACAAAACTATATCTATTTCTACAGAGGGTTTTTCAACTGGATGCAATGGAAAGACCCCATCAATACATCTACATGGATGAAGCTGGGTTTAATCTCACCAAAAGGAGAAGGAGAGGCCGTAATGTGATTGGCCATCGGGCCATTGTTGGTGTTCCTGGGCAGCGTGGTGGCAATGTCACATTATGTGCTGCCATCAGCAATCATGGGGTTGTCCACCATCATGCCAACCTGGGGCCCTACAACACTCACCCGCTCCTCATTTTCCTCAATCACATGCGAGATGCTTTGTTAGGGCAGCAGGATGAGCATCCCATCTATGTTGTTGTTTGGGACAATGTGAGTTTTCACAGAGCCCTCCAGGTTAGAGAGTGGTACAATATGAACCAAGGTTTTATCAATCTTTGCCTTCCACCGTACTCCCCTTTCCTAAACCCCATTGAGGAATTCTTCTCCTCATGGCGGTGGAAGGTATATGAACGCCAACCTTACACCAGGGTAAATCTCCTGCAAGCCATGGGACTTGCCTGTGGTGACATAGGTGTGGAGGCATGCCAAGCCTGGATACGGCATGCCAGGGTTTTTTTCCCCCATTGCCTGGCCAGACAAAATGTGGCCTGTGATGTGGATGAAGTCCTGTGGCCTGACCCAGTACGGAGACATGATGCTGTGGCTGAGTAATGCACTTATTTGTATATTTTTGTACTTTATTTTTACATGGGCTTACTGTACACAAGTGGCAAACACATAAGATTTCTGTTTGTTTTTACAAGTGCTACATGTAAATGCACAAGATTTCTGTTTTGTCTTTTTGTACAAGTGCTAAATGCACAGTTTTTTTTTGTTTTGCAACATGCATTTAGCCTACAGTGAACAATAAACATTTATTTCTCCAGCTTCATGTCCTGCGCATTGTGTTTTCTATTTTTCTACGTAGTGTTTAGTGACTGTTCAGTAGTGTTTTTTATTTTGATTGACTCGGGGCACGATTTGACAACATAGTTCAGTTTTGAGCACAGATTGAACTGTTTTGAGGTGAAAGTTTGGTTTTGCAAGAAGAGTCTGAGGTTTTGTGAATGTAGCTTGAAAATTTGGTTTTGTGTTCACAGTTAAGAGAAAAGGAGATCAGCTTTCAAGAAATGTGTCTTAGCAATCGAGAAAAACTGTAACGGAAAAGTGGTGCGTGCATATGTATTCACCCCCTTTGCTATGAAGCCCCTAAATAAGATCTGGTGCAACCAATTATCTTCGGAAGTCACATAATTTGTTAAATAAAGTCCACCTGTGTGCAATCTAAGTGTCACATGATCTGTCAAATGATCTCAGTATATATACACCTGTTCTGAAAGGCCCCAGAGTCTGCAACACCACTAAGCAAGGGGCACCACCAAGCAAGCAGCACCATGAAGACCAAGGAGCTCTCCAAACAGGTCAGGGACAAAGTTGTGGAGAAGTACAGATCAGGGTTGGGTTATAAAAAAATATCAGAAACATTGAACATCCCAAGGAGCACCATTAAATCCATTATTAAAACATTGAAAGAATATGGCACCACAACAAACCTGCCAAGAGAGGGTCGCCCACCAAAACTCACGGACCAGGCAAGGAGGGCATTAATCAGAGAGGCAACAAAGAGACCAAAGATAACCCTGAAGGAGCTGCAAAGCTCCACAGCGGATATGTCTGGTGCAAACCCAACACCTCTCATCACCTCGAGAACACCATCCCCACAGTGAAGCATGGTGGTGGCAGCATAATGCTGTGCGGTTGTTTTTCATCGGCAGGTACTGGGAAACTGGTCAGAATTGAAGGAATGATGGATAATGCTAAATACAGGGAAATTCTTGAGGGAAACCTGTTTCAGTCTTCCAGAGATTTGAGACTGGGATGGAGGTTCACCTTCCAGCAGGACAATGACCCTTAGCATACTGCTAAAGCAACACTCGAGTGGTTTAAGGGGAAACATTTAAATGTCTTGGAATGGCCTAGTCAAAGCCCAGACCTCAATCCAATTGAGAATATGTGGTATGACTTAAAGATTGCTGTACACCAGCGTAACCCATCCAACTTGAAGGAGCTGGAGCAGTTTTGCCTTGAAGAATGGGCAAAAATCTGTTTTTTTTGTCTTATTTCTTGTTTGCTTCACAATAAAAAATATTTTGCATCTTCAAAGTGGTAGGCATGTTGTGTAAATCAAATGATACAAACCCCCCAAAAATCCATTTTAATTCCAGGTTGTAAGGCAACAAAATAGGAAAAATGCCAAGGGGGGTGAATACTTTCGCAAGCCACTGTACATCATTGTCATGCTTATCAAACCATTCAGTGACCACTCGTGCCCTGTAGATGGGGGCATTGTCATCCCATTGGGGCATAGCCATGGTTGCCAAAATAATGGCCTAACCAGCACTTTTATACATGACCCTAAGCCTGATGGGATGTTAATTGCTTACAGTTTTTTCTGATTGGTTAAGCACATTTTTTGTAACTATTGGCTATTTTTGCAAAACTCTACACACAAATAAGAAAACCTTTCACCTAATTATCAAAACATTGTAGTTCTCTTGCAAAAGCGAACACAGCTAGATTAACTCTTCACACCTTCTTAAAAATGGTGTTTTCGTATCAAACAGTAAACACAAGCCATCATCTACTAAGCACACGATGTGCCAACTACACACTGATGGTATGAATACAAAACACATCTGGCTTTTGCTTTCTCTGTGTACAGATGTCAATTTGAGGTCATACTTTTGTCATAGTGTCATGTAAACATACAAGGATCCAAACTTCAAGTATTGGTGTTTATTCACACTCATCAAAACCAAGACAAAGTCAGAACACAAAATAGTAATTTCACAAAAAAAAAGAAAAACAATCAGCCTACATCATGTCGTCTTTCTGGGTCCGGCCACAAAATTTCGTCCACATCGCATGCGATATCCTCCAGTCCAAGGCACCGGGGAAAATATCTCCTTGAATGCGGTATCCAGGCCTGACATGATGCCTGGTCAATATCTCCACATGCCTCCTCCATTGCCTGTAAAAGGGCTACCTGTTGATGAGGATGACGGTCGTACACTTTCCAGCGCCAGGCAGAGAAGAACTCCTCGATGGGATTTAAGAATGGAGAGTATGGAGGGAGGTTGAGTGCCATGAAGAATGGGTGGTCTGTAAACCAGTTGCGGACCAAAGCAGCCCTATGGAAACTAACATTGTCCCATATGATGACATATCGGGTATGCTCTGGTCTCTGAACAGTGAGCATGTCATGTAAGGTGTCCAGGAATGCAATAATGTGTGCAGTGTTGTATGGGCCTAAGGTTGCATGATGGTGAACAACACCATTTTGGCTTATAGCTGCACACATGGTTATGTTACCACCACGTTGTCCTGGGACATTGATGATGGCACGGTGTCCAATAATGTTCCTGCCACGTCTCCTGGTTTTACTGAGGTTAAAACCGGCCTCATCTACAAAAAGTAGCTCATGTCCCATGGCATCTGCTTCTAGTTCCATCTCTGGACAAGACAAAACAAATGCAACACATCAGGCCCATGCACAGCACTACAGTATGCACTTCCAAATTCAGAACCAATGACACTATAGCTTACCTGCACATAGTCATATCGCAGTTGCTTTACACGTTCTGTGTTTCTCTCGAAAGGAACTCTGTAAATTTGCTTCATTCTTATTCTGTGGCGCGCAAGTACACGACCTAGTGCAGAAATACTTACACTGTGTATATTTTGAAAGATGGTGTCATTATCAATTATGCGCTGCTGTATTTCGCGCAGTCTTATTGCATTATTGGCAATCACCATGTTCACTATACGGGTCTCTTGCTCTGGAGTGAACATTCTTCCTCTGCCCCCAACATCTGGAATTCTAGCAATTCTGTAAAGTAACAATTTCAGTATTTTTGCATGTATGGTACTGTTGTGTTTCACATTAGAGTATGGCAGTGCTACAAAGTAGTTACCGATTCTCATTTCGAAATGTCCTAATGATGCTTGCCACAGTGTAGCGGCTCAAATTAGGCTGAACCCGTTGGCCAGCTTCCCTCAGGGTCATCCCATGGTTGATGACATGGTCCACTATTGTAGCTCTGATGTCATCAGTTATTCTATTTCTTACTCTTCTTACCCTTCCTCTTTCCCCTCCTCGTCCTCTTCTTGCTCCTCCTTGTCCTCTTCCTCTAACTTCCTCTAACCCTCTCGCTTCTTCAACTCCACGTCCTCTTCCTCCAACTTTTTCAACTCCACGTCCTCTCCCTCGGCCTCCTCTGATTCTCACTCTTCTCCCTCTTACTGCTCCTTCCATTGTACTCCACACAGACAGCTTACCTGTGGCTTATTTATAGTGCTTAGGCTGATTGCAAAGTGAACTAATTATCTACAACAGTTTTCACATGTGCAAGTGTGCCAGACAGTTGGCAAAATAGTGTTAATGATAGCCATACATGTGTATAATTTTGCTAGGAGTGTGTTGGAAATTTGGTAATTGAGTGTAAGCAGTGAGTTGTGTTTAAAGTTCTGCAAAAAGAGTGTTGTGCAGTGAATTGTGCCTACAGTTTTGCAAAGTGTGTGTTACAAAATTGTAAACTGAGTGCAAAGCAGTGTTTGTGCTTTTAGTTTTGCAAACTCAGTGAGTGGTTTTGCTATACGTTATAATAGTTTTAGAAATTGTGCTACAAGAATCACGATTAGCGCTTAAGCATTCAGAAAAAACTGTAATAAACTTAGGAACAACACCAGTGTGGAAGCACCTGATTTTAATATACTTTGATTCCCTAATTTACTCAAGTGTTTCCATTATTTTGGCAGCTACCTGTAGGAACTTAATTTGATGACTCTTTTGTAGATGAGAATGTTCCTACATAGCAAGAAATGTGTAGTGTATTCAAGGTTTAAAAAGGCATCTAAAGTTTGACATTTTTACTTTAAAATGTTAGTCTTGATTTGCCCTAACGTAAAATGTATCAACCCCTACAAAAAAATATCCATGAATTATAATCCACATAATATTCACATTTCCTGTTCCTGCAGGATTATTTTCCTGCTGTTGCAAACAGACTCAGATTAAGGCAATGATAGTGTATGAGGGCCTCCTCGTGGACGTGGATGAGAGAAAATAAGAGAATCTGACAGACAAGAGCAGAGGAGAGCTGAGAACCCAGGGAGGTGGCTGAGGAGTCCGACATGTGGAGAAGCGTCAGAATAAATGAAACAGCTCTGCTCCATCCGGGAGAGACAGGAACGATCCAGATCTAATAGGTCTCAGTGTCCAAGGAAATTACACTCAGACATTTCCTCAAGAGCACTGGGAGATAGTGTGAGATATCCTATATTAATGTCTATTGTACCGTAGCTATGGGAGATACAAGGAAATAGTATGTACTGTATCTGGAGAGAGTGAGTGAGAGGAAAGTTAACCTAAGGCTTGCCTTAGCGTCAACCCCAACTCGAAGCTGAAGCTGAGCCTGCATGAAGGGCCTGAAATTAGGTGAGACCGCTCTGACTGCACGAGAAGAATGCCTGCATGATGGGGCTCTGTCTGCTCTGCACTCGGGGATTCAAGGCTGACTGTGCCAGAAGGATAAAACTGTGCGGTGGGGCTCTGGCATACATCAGGCCCATATGTCAACCCAGTGGGTATGCTTAATCCACATGGTACGTGTGTTGGAGCAAGAAGACAGGACAGCTCTGTGTGTGTGTATGTTGGAGCGAGAAGACAGGACAGCTCTGTGTGTGTGTATGTTGGAGCGAGAAGACAGGACAGCTCTGTGTGTGCATGTTGGAGCGAGAAGACAGGACAGCACTGTGTGCGTTTGTGTGTGTGTGTGTGCATTGCAGCAAAGTGCCAGGATGCCTCTATTGCTTAGCTTGTTGAGGATGTAGTTTGTGTAAGAAAGTAGTGTTTGTAAGAGTGTGTTGGATCGGGGTGCACCTGCTGCTCATCTCGCTGTGTGTGTGCGTGCGTGTGTGTCATTTGTGTGGTGTGTGTGTGTCAGTGTCATCAGTGTGTGTGTGTGTGTGTGTGCAGGCAGTACCTTGGTGTTCAGCCGCTGTAGGTAGGAGCAGATGTACTCTATGCTGGCTCCAAACGGGTGGACATGGAGGAAAGTAGAGATGATCCCTGAGGAAGGAGAAACAGATACTGTACCTCAAAAACAGCTTTTTAACATATGGTTTATTAGCCCATAACTACTACCCTATAATCATAAGGCATATGTACAAACACCTCAATTCAGTCTGAGCATTGATTTACCCATCTGTCCAACATGAAAGCCAACGAGATCATGCCATCCAGTAGACATGGGTCTTTCTATGAACTAGGGTACAAGTGAGCATTTCTTGTAGTGGACAACTGTTTGAAGCTGTTACAAAGTCATTAATAATAATTTGCCTTTTTTTTTCATGTGAATACATTAAGATATAAAGGGAGAACATAGCTAAATTCAATATAATGAATGCGTTGAATCAAAACCTATGTTTAACCCCTGTAAGCCTAAGCGGTTGTTTTAATTGTTTTAAGATGGTTTAGCTATTTGATTTAGAATTTTTGGACCCCTTTAGGCATCTTTTTATTTAATTTAAAATTTGATAAAATATGTAATTTGACCTTTACTACTATAGCCCTGAGAAATGCATTGAATAACACATTCATAAACGTAAAAAAAGACAGTCAAAAAATAAATCATAAGAAACAAGTTTTTGAAGTGTCTGTCCTATATCTAGGATAATAATAATATAATAGTTTTTTGGGGTAGGCACAAAACTACCTTCATGCTTCCATAACAATGTTTAAACCGTTACCGGTTACCTTCAGAAGAGTCCTGTCCCATAGTGTGGTCACATTAGTTTGTAGCCCAAACGGTTTGGATGCTACAAACAGAAGTTGGCACATCGACGTTACCGACTTCAGACGAGTCCCCTGACACTTGTGGGGGTCTTAGGTCAAGCCATTCGGATGCTACAGACGTTGTTTAACAAACATCGCTCTAGCTCTGTCACTTTTCACAGCAGACGTGGAAGTGTGACACTGGTGGATGCGGTGGATTGAGACGCATCCAATGATATCTCTAGCTTTTTTTGTTATGTAACTTAGATTGATGCACCTGTGCTTCAATCAACTCTAGGGGGTTTTAAACCCTTTCTCATGATTGGAG
Organism: Coregonus lavaretus; assembly: GCF_964263955.1. Lineage (NCBI taxonomy): Eukaryota > Metazoa > Chordata > Actinopteri > Salmoniformes > Salmonidae > Coregonus > Coregonus lavaretus. Next base: position 37,700,844 of record NC_140016.1, on the reverse strand, counting down.
TCTTCACAGATTCTGAAAAAAATCATGTGACATAAAACACTACCTTTCTTTCCTTACATTTATGATACTGTTGTTTGTTGTTATATCCTATACTAAGCATTAAACAATTGAATTATACATTGACCTTGATATTGCTGTCTGACTTTTTTGTATGGAAATCTCGGAAGTGTACTGTAACCTTGTAACATTTCGTGTCTCCCTATGTTACGGTGTGAAAACAGTTTTCATGGGCACACATATCCAAAATAATATACAGTTGAAGTCGGAAGTTTACATACACCTTAGCCAAATACATTTAAACTCAGTTTTTCACATTTCCTGACATTTAATCCTAGTAAAAATTCCCTGTCTTAGGTCAGTTAGGATCACCACTTTATTTTAAGAATGTGAAATGTCAGAATAATAGTAGAGAGAATGATTTATTTCAGCTTTTATTTCTTTCATCACATTCCCAGTGGGTCAGAAGTTTACATATACTCAATTAGTATTTGGTAGCATTGCCTTTAAATTGTTTAACTTGGGTCAAATGTTTCGGGTAGCCTTCCACAAGCTTCCCACAATAAGTTGGGTGAATTTTGGCCCATTCCTCCTGACAGAGCTGGTGTAACTGAGTCAGGTTTGTAGGCCTCCTTGCTCGCACACGCTTTTTCAGTTCTGCCCACAAATGTTCTATAGGATTGAGGTCAGGGCTTTGTGATGGACACTCCAATACCTTGACTTAGTTTTCCTTAAGCCATTTTGCCACAACTTTGTAAGTATGCTTGGGGTCATTGTCCATTTGGAAGACCCATTTGCAACCAAGCTTTAACTTCCTGACTGATGTCTTGAGATGTTGCTTCAATATAATGCCATCTATTTTGTGAAGTGCACCAGTCCCTCCTGCAGCAAAGCACCCCCACAGTATGATGCTGGCATCCCTGTACTTCACGGTTGGGATGGTGTTCTTCGGCTTGCAAGCGTTTCCCTTTTTCCTCCAAACATAACGATGGTCATTATGGCCAAACAGTTCTATTTTTGTTTCATCAGACCAGCGGACATTTGGTACCAAAAAGTACGATCTTTGTCCCCATGTGCAGTTGCAAACCATAGTCTGGCTTTTTTTATGGTGGTTTTGGAGAAGTGGCTTCTTCCTTGCTGAGCGGCCTTTCAGGTTATGTCGATATAGGACTTGTTTTTCTGTGGATATGCAGTGGGGGAAAAAAGTATTTAGTCAGCCACCAATTGTGCAAGTTCCTCCACTGGTGCGAGTAGCAGGAACGGGCCGGACCGGACTGCGAGGCGGACTGGAGGTCTGGAGCGGAGAGGTGGCACAACCCGTCCTGGCTGGCTGCCCACTTTCGCACTACACGTGCGGGGCGCTGGCACAGGACGCACTGGGCTGTGCACACGCACTGGCGATACAGCTCGTAGAACTGGCGCAGGATACGATACGCGGGACCGAGGAGGCGTACTGGAGACCAGGAGCGTTGAGCCGGCACACCTCGTCCTGGCTGGATGCCCATCTTCGCACGGCACGTGCGTGGTGCTAGCACAGGACGCACTGGGCTGTGCACGCGTACTGGCGATACAGTACGTAGCTCCGCATAACACGGAGCCTGCCCAGTCACACGCCTCCTCGCGTGAGTACGGGGAGTTGGCTCTGCTCTAACACTAGGCTCCGCCAACCACCCTTTTAGCCCCCCCCAAAAAAATATTGGGTCTGTCTCTCGGGCTTCTTCCTCGGCCGGCGCCTTCCGCTTTGCCGCTGCTCCTCTCTATACCGCGCCTCCACTGTCTCCTCCCAAGGACGGTGATCCATCCCGGCCTGAATCTCCTCCCAAGTCCAGGATCCCTTACCGTCCAGGATCTCCTCCCAGGTCCAGGCTGTCTGCACCTGGACACGCTGCTTGGTCCTCGTTTGGTGGGATCTTCTGTCATAATCGCTGATGAACGGGACGGACCAGGGCGCAGCGTGATATGCGTACATGTTTATTTTAATGAATAAACAACCGACAAAGCAATAAACAAACGAAACGTTAAGTCCAAGGCAGCACAACACAACATACCTTACACGGAACAAGATCCCACAACCCACTAGTGCCAATAGGCTGCCTAAGTATGGTCCCCAATCAGAGACAACGAGCTACAGCTGCCTCTGATTGGGAACCACCCCGGCCAACATAGAAATACACATAATAGATCTAAACATAGAAAATACAACATAGAAAATCACACCCTGACTCAACAAATAAGAGTCCCCAGAGTCAGGGCGTGACAATGTCCTAACCGACTTGCCAAAACTATAGTTTGTTAACAAGAAATTTGTGAAGTGGTTGAAAAATGAGTTTTAATGACTCCAACCTAAGTGTATGTAAACTTCTGACTTCAACTGTATGTGATTGCAATATCCAATGCTTCAAACAGAAAGAGAAACTTGAATATGATTAATATAACAAAAATTGATTCTGTCATTAACGGGAATCTTCAATAATTACTCATAATAGTTGTTTGATGCGCGTTTGATGTCTAGCTGTTGAGTAACGTGGAGACTTTATCGTGCAACATCAGCTGATTCAGGAAAGGATTTTCTGAATGACAGTCAAGTGATAAAGAGCTTGCGTGATACTGCATGCGATTTAACAACAAGTGCGGGAATTAATGTTGATCTCGAGGATTGACCGAACATTTTGGTGTCTATGTTGTCAAGGCGGTCAAGATAATTAGCCTACTTAATGGACAACATTAAGTCAAGATTCCTGAAGTAAGATTACGGTCCGTATACGTTTTGATCGTTTGTTTTCCCAGTTAAAATGGAGCAATCGGGAATGTGATAATTGCCTATTTATTTGTTTTTGAATAGAAATGAAAAAATACAAAACTTGCTTGTTTTTGCATTTAAAACCAAAAATCTACTTGATATTTCGATGTTCAAATGTGGGTGGGGTTAAATGTGGAATGTTTGGCCAAGTGCACAGCCAACACTTCCTGTCCTTTCAAAGTAGGAGGTCACCCTTCTAACTCCAATATATGACTATTAATTAATAGCTTCCCATACCATGCCACAGTGCCAAGATAATGTACAATTTCTGGATAAGATTTAGTGTGTATTGACTTATTAATGAACTGCTGTTACTGTAAATGGTTAGCTGACTGATATATCCTAGTTACCTAGCTAACCATTAGTAATCTTATTAAATGATGCTATACAGCAAAAACAACAGTATCTCAATTTGTATTTGTCACATGCGCCAAATACAACAGGGGCAATGCAAATAGTCTGGGTAGCTATTTGATTAGATGTTCAGGAGTCTTACGGCTTGGGGGTAGAAGCTGTTTAGAAGCTTCTTGGACCTAGACTTGGCACTCCGGTACCGCTTGCCGTGCGGTAGCAGAGAGAACAGTCTATGAATATGGTGGCTGGAGTCTTTGACCATTTTTAGGGCCTTCCTCTGACGCCGCCTGGTATAGAGGTCCTGGATGGCAGGAAGCTTGGCCCCAGTGATGTACTGGGCCGTACGCAGTACCCTCTAGTGCCTTGCGGTCGGAGGCCGAGCAGTTGCCATACCAGGCAGTGATGCAACCAGTCAGGATGCTCTCGATGGTGCAGCTGTAGAACCTTTTGAGGATCTGAGGAACCATGTAAAATCTTTTCAGTCTCCTGAGGGGGAATAGGTTTTGTCGTGCCCTCTTCACGACTGTCTTAGTGTGCTTGGACCATGTTAGTTTGTTGGTGATGTGGACACCAAGGAACTTGAAGCTCTCAACCTGCTCCACTACAGCCCAGTCCATGAGAATGGGGGCGTGCTCGGTCCTCTTCTTTTTCCTGTAGTCCACAATCATCTCCTTTGTCTTGATCACGTTGAGGGAGAGGTTGTTGTCCTGGCACCACAAAGCCAGGTCTCTGACCTCCTCCCTATAGGCTGTCTCGTCGTTGTCGGTGATCAGGCCTACCACTGTTGTGTCATCTGCAAACTTAATGATGGTGTTGGAGTCGTGCGTGGCCATGCAGTCATGAGTGAACAGGGAGTACAGGAGGGGACTGAGCATGCACCCCTGAGGGGCCCCCGTGTTGAGGATCATCGTGGCGGATGTGTTGTTACCTTCCCTTACCACCTGGGGGCGGCCCGTCAGGAAGTCCAGGATCCAGTTGAAGAGGGAGGTGTTTAGTCCCAGGGTCCTTAGCTTAGTGATGAGCTTTGAGGGCACTATGATGTTGAACGCTGAGCTGTGGACAATGAATAGCATTCTCACATATTTGACGAGTACTGAGTATACGAAGAGGCAGGACGCAGATGCAGGAATTAACAAGGTCAAGGTTTACTTAAACAATTACAAAGAGAAATAACAAAGATAGAGTACACGATACGAAGCTAAACAGTCACACACAACATCATACAGAGCAGTCCAGGGCTAAATAGGAGTGGTGATGACATGAGGAGGTGCAGGGGCGCTGGAGGTGATTAGGGTGCGCTGGGTTTCCATTCCGATGTTGCCGAGGTGGTGCGCTCAGACCGGTGGCTCAGTAGACCAGTGAATCAGAGTGCCAGAGGGGAGCAACGGGAGGAGACGTGACAACATAGGTGTTCCTTTTGTCCAGGTGTGAAAGGATAGTGTGGAGCGCTTACTCACATCGGCTACGGAGAACGTGATCACACAGTCGTCCGGAAACAGCTGATGCTCTCATGCATGTTTCAGTGTTACTTGCCTCGAAGCGAGCATAGAAGTAATTTAGCTCATCTGGTAGGCTCGTGTCACTGGGAAGCTCGCGGCTGTGCTTCCCTTTGTAGTCTGTAATAGTTTGCAAGCCCTGCCACATCTGACGAGCGTCGGAGACGGTCTAGTACAATTCGATCTTAGTCCTGTATTGACAATTTGCCTGTTTGATGGTTCGTCGGAGAGCATAGCGGGATTTCTTACAAGCTTCCGGGTTAGAGTCCCGCTCCTTGAAAGCGGCATCTCTATCCTTTAGCTCAGTGCGGATGTTGCCTGTAATCCATGGCTTCTGGTTGGGGTATGTACGTACGGTCACTGTGGGGACGATGTCATCGATGCATTTATTGATGAAGCCAGTGACTGATGTGGTGTACTCCTCAATGCTATCTGAAGAATCCCGAAACATATTCCAGTCTGTGCTAGCAAAACAGTCCCTGAACTTAGCATCTGCTTCTTCTGACCACTTTTTTTATTCACCGAGTCACTGGTGCCTCCTGCTTTAGTTTTTGCTTGTAAGCATGAATCAGGAGGATATAATTATGGTCAGATTTGCCAAATGGAGGGCGAGGGAGAGCTTTGTACACGTCTCTGTGTGTGGAGTAAAGGTAGTCTATAGATTTATTTCCCCTCTGGTTGCACATTTAACATGCTGGTAGAAATGAGGTAAAACGGATTTAAGGTTCCCTGCATTAAAGTCCCCTGCCACTAGGAGCGCCGCCTCTGGATGAGCGTTTTCCTGTTTGCTTATGGCCGTATACAGCTTATTGAGTGTGGTCTTAGTGCCAGCATCGGTTTGTGGTGGTAAATAGACAGCTACGAAGAATATACAACTCTCTTGGTAGATAGTGTGGTCTACAGCTTCTCATGAGATACTCTCCCTCAGACAAGCAAAACCTAGAGACTTCCTTAGATATTGTGCACCAGCTGTTGTTTAAAAATACACATAGACCGCCACCCTTTGTCTTACCAGAGGCTGCTGTTCTATCCTGCCGATACAGTGTATAAGCCGCCCGCTGTGTGTTATTCATGTCGTCGTTCAGCCAAACATAAGATATTACAGTTTTTAATGTCCCGTTCGTAGGATATCTATGTGCTTGTAGTTCATCCACTTTATTTTCCAGCGATTGTACGTTGGCCAATAGTACCGATGGCAAAGGCAGATTAGCCACTCGTCGCCCTCTCCTTACCAGGCATCCCGATCGCCTTCCGCGATATCTCTGTCTCTTTCTCCTGCGAATGACGGGGATGAGGGCCCTGTCGGGTGTCTGGAGCAAATCCCTCTCGTCCGACTCATTAAAGAAAAAGTATTAGTCCAGTTCAAGGTGAGTAATCGCTGTTCTGATGTCCAGAAGCTCTTTTCGGTCATAAAAGATGGTAGCAGCAACATTATGTACAAAATAAGTTACAAACAATCCAAAAAAACTAACAAAACAGCACGGTTGGTTAAGAGCCCATAAAATGGCAGCCATCCCCTCCTGCGCCATTATCATAAACGTATTGATGAAGCCAGTGACTGATGTGGTGTACTCCTCAATGTCATCGGAAGAATCCCGGAACATATTCCAGTCTGTGCTAGCAAAACAGTCCTGTAGCTTAGCCTCTGCATCATCTGAGCTACGAAAAATATAGATGAAAACTCTCTTGGTAAATAGTGTGGTCTACAGCTTATCATGAGATACTCCTGTAGCTCAGTTGGTAGAGCATGGCGCTTGCAACGCAAGGGTTGTGGGTTCGTTTCCCACAGGGGGCCAGTATGATTGTAAGTCGCTCTGGATAAGAGCGTCTGCTAAATGACTAAAATGTAAAAAAAATACTCTACCTCAGTACGAGGTGAATAATCGCTGTCCTGATATCCAGAAGCTCTTCTTGGTCATAAGAGACGGTGGCAGAAATATTATGTACAAAATAAGTTACAAATAACACGAAAAAACACACACAATAGCACAATTGGTTAGGAGCCCATAAAACGGCAGCCATCTCCTCTGGCGCCATTCTATTGCTAGACTAGATACATGCCCAAGCTATAGTTAGTCAGTGGTTGCACATCTAACTAGCTGGAATGAAGCAAGGGTGTGTAAATACAGTAAACATGTAAATATGTCATTTCACTCCAACTACCCAGACCTGTCTGATCAGCCTGTTAGGGTGCCGTGGTTTGTCCAGTTTACACCTGTGCAAATCTGTGTGTGTATAGCAATGGAATTAAACATCCAACTAATGCCTCAAGTGTGGTGCTGGGTTGAGGGGTCCTGTCCAAAACAACCCCTAGCCCCTACCCCTAGACTATAGAGAGAATTGGACAGGTGTAAGTAATACCGCCAAAACTCCACCAAGCCTATCAGAGGCTAAGGTGGAGCTCTCACCATGTCACCACCCATCAATCCCTCTCAGATCTCCACAAGTGTCTAGACTCTGGGCAGTAGGGGCTAGGGGTTGTTTCTGGACAGGCCATAGGTATTATGGCAGCTCAGTCAGTCAGTCTGGCACTGTCAAAATGTTTTAATAGCTGTCAAATATTTGCTTCCTCTGTCCTTCTGAGAATCTCAATTGCATTTCTGTCACGGATTCTGCCGAGGCTGCTCCTCCTCCTTGCTCGGGCAGGCTTCGGCGTTCGTCATCCCCGGAGTACTAGCTACTGCCGATCGATGTTTCGTTGTTTGTCTTGTTTTGTCTTGAGTAGTTACACCTGTTGTCTATTATGTTTGATTGTATAGCCTATAATTACCCTTGTCTCACGTTTGGTATTTGTGTGTTATTGTTTTGTGTCTAGTCGGTATTCGGCATTGCTGTATTTTCCATATTACGTGTATGGTGTTTTTCCCTCCAGGTTCGGAGGTTTTGTTTTGTGCTTTACATTCAGTAAAGTAAGTCTGCTAGTATCTCTGTGTCCTGCGCTTGTCTTCACTCTCCGCATACACTTCGCACCTTGACAATTTCCTTGATTCTTTACATCCTCACTCCTCGTCTCCTTCCCAAAACCCATTGGATGAGAAGATCAGAGGTCCCTCCCCTCTCACCTTCTTATTCAATGGGTTTTGAGAAGGAGGCGAAGAGAGAGGATGTGGAGAATGAAGGAAATGCAATTGAGATTCTCCCCTTGTGTCCTCCCTTCCACACCTTCCTCTCAAAGCACATTGGGGGAAGAGAGGGAAGGTTCCTCCCCTCGGGCTCCAATGCACTTTCAAGGAGAGTCAAGGAGTGGAGGACAGAGGAAGCAAGAATGTGATGTCTAGTTTACACACACGCACACACTGCTTGAAGAGTTGTATTGATTATAATTATTGGTTATTATTATTGCCAATGATTCTGTTGACAGAACCCATTGTATTATATTATTGTATTACATTATTATATCAACTCTTAAAAATATATAGAAATGCTGTTCTTCTGGAAGGTTTAGTATGGCTATAAATTATAGAGCAGACTAAATCAGAAACAGACCTGGCTACTAGGCATGTGACATTTTGAATGACATGTAGATGTTTTGTTGTTGCTACGAGTTATGGTCTCATTATGCCTATCTAGACTATTATTCCTGTAACTACACATGTGCAATTGCATCGCCCGCAATCACAAGGCTCTCCAGAGGGTGGTGCGGTCTGCCCAACACATTACCAGGGGCAAACTACCCGCCCTCCAGGAAACCTACAGCACCCGATGTCACAGGAAGGCCAAAAAGATGATCAAGGACATCAACAACCCGAGACACTGCCTGTTCACCCCGCTATGATCCAGAAAGCGAGGTAAATACAGGTGCATCAAAGCTGGGACGAGAGACGGAATAACAGCTTCTATCTCAAGGCCATCAGACTGTTAAACATCCATCACTAGCACATTAGAGGATGCTGCCTGTAGACATAGACTAGAAATCACTGGCCACTTTAAGAAATGGAACACGAGCCACTTCAATAATGTTGACATATCTTGCATTACTCATCTCATATGTATATACTGTATTCTATACTATTCTACTGTATCTTAGTCCATGCCGCTCTGACATCGCTCATCCATACAGTGAGGGAAAAAAGTATTTGATCCCCTGCTGATTTTGTATGTTTGCCCACTGACAATGACATGATCAGTCTATAATTTTAATGGTAGGTTTGTTTGAACAGGAGCGACAGAATAACAACAAAAAAATCCAGAAAAACGCATGTCAAAAATGTTATAAATTGATTTGCATTTTAATGAGGGAAATAAGTATTTGACCCCTCTGCAAAACATGACTTAGTACTTGGTGGCAAAACCCTTGTTGGCAATCACAGAGGTCAGACGTTTCTTGCAGTTGGCCACCAGGTTTGCACACATCTCAGGAGGGATTTTGTCCCACTCCTCTTTGCAGATCTTCTCCAAGTCATTAAGGTTTCGAGGCTGACGTATGGCAACTCGAACCTTCAGCTCCCTCCACAGATTTTCTATGGGATTAAGGTCTGGAGACTGGCTAGGCCACTCCAGGACCTTAATGTCCTTCTTCTTGAGGCACTCCTTTGTTGCCTTGGCCGTTTGTTTTGGGTCATTGCCATGCGGGAATACCCATCCACGACCCATTTTCAATGCCCTGGCAGAGGAAGGAGGTTCTCACCCACGATTTGACGATACATGGCCCCGTCCATCGTCCCTTTGATGCGGTGAAGTTGTCATGTCCCCTTAGCAGAAAAACACCCCCAAAGCATAATGTTTCCACCTTCATGTTTGACAGTGGGGATGGTGTCTTGGGGTCATAGGCAGCATTCCTCCTCCTCCAAACACGGCGAGTTGAGTTGATGCCAAAGAGCTCAATTTTGGTCTCAACTGACCAAAACACTTTCACCCAGTTCTCCTCTGAATCATTCAGATGTTCATTGGCAAACTTCAGACGGGCCTGTATATGTGCTTTCTTGAGCAGGGGAACCTTGCGGGCGCTGCAGGATTTCAGTCCTTCACGGCGTAGTGTGTTACCAATTGTTTTCTTGGTGACTATGGTCTCAGCTGCCTTGAGATCATTGACAAGATCCTCCCGTGTAGTTCTGGGCTGATTCCTCACTGTTCTCATGACCATTGCAACTCCACGAGGTGAGATTTTGCATGGAGCCCCAGGCCGAGGGAGATTGACAGTTCTTTTGTGTTTCTTCCATTTGCGAATAATCGCACCAACTGTTGTCACCTTCTCACCAAGCTGCTTGGCGATGATCTTGTAGCCCATTCCAGCCTTGTGTAGGTCTACAATCTTGTCCCTGACATCCTTGGAGAGCTCTTTGGTCTTAGCCATGGTGGAGATTTTGTAATCTGATTGATTGATTGCTTCTGTGGACAGGTGTCTTTTATACAGGTAACAAGCTGAGATTAAGGGCAATCCCTTTAGGAATGTGCTCCTAATCTCAGCTCTTTACCTGTATAAAAGACACCTGGGAGTCAGAAATCTTTCTGATTGAGAGGGGGTGAAATACTTATTTCCCTCATTAAAATGCAAATCAATTGATAACATTTTTGACGTGTTTTTCTGGATTTTGTTGTTGTTATTCTGTCTCTCACTGTTCAAATAAACATACCATTAAAATTATAGACTGATCATTTCTTTGTCAGTGGGCAAACGTACAAAATCAGCAGGGGATCAAATACTTTTTTCCCTCACTGTATGTATATATTCTTAATTCATTCCTTACTTAGATTTGTGTGTATTGGGTATATGTTGTAAAATTGTTAGATATTACTTGTTAGATATTACTGCACTGTCGGAGCTAGAAGCACAAGCATTTCGCTACACCCGCAATAACATCTGTTAAACACGTATGTGACCAATACAATTTGATTCAATTTGATTTGAAGCTGCAAGAACATTTTAAAAATGTGTCCTGATGTCACACATTGGCCCCTTTATTTATAGAAAGACCCACGTAATAAATCAAACTGTAGACTATTGACCTATAGCTAACCTATAGGTAACTAACACCATTCAATTTTAGTGTTGATTCATTCACCCATCTGTCCATCATGAAAGCCAGTGAGAACCTCACAGTCAAGAGACCACTCAATATATATATATATCTGGACTCTTCAAGTGTGCCTGACTTCTCCAAAGCGATCCCAGCTCAATGGAAGACTCTTATTTGAACCATTCAGATTAAGAGAAGTGTTTAATGAGGACTTTGATGCTGCTCTCCACATTAAAGCTTCTCTGATCAGAGCAGCATGGGGTTCTACACATGCACGCAAGCACACACCACACAGCACCAAGGGGTTGAATTAATCCCAACAATAATAACATCTGCTATCAGCTCATTAATATGATCATCCAATACTGATATTCCTAAACCCCTGTGTAATAACATCTTATAGCCCACTGAGGAGCCTGCTCAGAAAACAAACACACACTGATAAACAATGGAGGAGTGATCTTCTCCTCTATAGTTATGTTAATATAACATTATAGTAATGTTGTAGTAATGTTAGATGAACATACCAACTAGCAAGGCCTCTCTCTCAGAGTGAACAAGACTGGGGGGAATCTTCTCTGGGGGCAGACTCTCCATCTCCTGACTGCATGACACCAGTGCTAATGCTGTCGCCTCCTACAGGACAAGTAGAGAAAACCCTGTTAGGCTGGTAGGTGATATATACATATAGATATATATATAAAAAGTATTTAGTCAGCCACCAATTGTGCAAGTTCTCCCACTTAAAAAGATGAGAGAGGCCTGTAATTTTCATCATAGGTACACGTCAACTATGACAGACAAATTGAGATTTTCTTTCTCCAGAAAATCACATTGTAGGATTTTTTATGAATTTATTTGCAAATTATGGTGGAAAATAAGTATTTGATCACCTACAAACAAGCAAGATTTCTGGCTCTCACAGACCTGTAACTTCTTCTTTAAGAGGCTCCTCTGTCCTCCACTCGTTACCTGTATTAATGGCACCTGTTTGAACTTGTTATCAGTATAAAAGACACCTGTCCACAACCTCAAACAGTCACACTCCAAACTCCACTATGGCCAAGACCAAAGAGCTGTCAAAGGACACCAGAAACAAAATTGTAGACCTGCACCAGGCTGGGAAGACTGAATCTGCAATAGGTAAGCAGCTTAGTTTGAAGAAATCAACTGTGGGAGCAATTATTAGGAAATGGAAGACATACAAGAACACTGATAATCTCCCTCGATCTGGGGCTCCACGCAAGATCTCACCCCGTGGGGTCAAAATGATCACAAGAACGGTGAGCAAAAATCCCAGAACCACACGGGGGGACCTAGTGAATGACCTGCAGAGAGCTGGGACCAAAGTAACAAAGCCTGCCATCAGTAACACACTACGCCGCCAGGGACTCAAATCCTGCAGTGCCAGACGTGTCCCCCTGCTTAAGCCAGTACATGTCCAGGCCCGTCTGAAGTTTGCTAGAGTGCATTTGGATGATCCAGAAGAGGATTGGGAGAATGTCATATGGTCAGATGAAACCAAAATATAACTTTTTGGTAAAAACTCAACTCGTCATGTTTGGAGGACAAAGAATGCTGAGTTGCATCCAAAGAACACCATACCTACTGTGAAGCATGGGGGTGGAAACATCATGCTTTGGGGCTGTTTTTCTGCAAAGGGACCAGGACGACTGATCCGTGTAAAGGAAAGAATGAATGGGGCCATGTATCGTGAGATTTTGAGTGAAAACCTCCTTCCATCAGCAAGGGCATTGAAGATGAAACGTGGCTGGGTCTTTCAGCATGACAATGATCCCAAACACATCGCCCGGGCAACGAAGGAGTGGCTTCGTAAGAAGCATTTCAAGGTCCTGGAGTGGCCTAGCCAGTCTCCAGATCTCAACCCCATAGAAAATCTTTGGAGGGAGTTGAAAGTCCGTGTTGCCCAGCGACAGCCCCAAAACATCACTGCTCTAGAGGACATCTGCATGGAGGAATGGGCGAAAATGTTTGACCTGTGTCATTGCCAACAAAGGGTATATAACAAAGTATTGAGAATCTTTTGTTATTGACCAAATACTTATTTTCCACCATAATTTGCAAATAAATTCATTAAAAATCCTACAATGTGATTTTCTGGATTTTTTTTTCTAATTTTGTCTGACATAGTTGACGTGTACCTATGATGAAAATTACAGGCCTCGCTCATCTTTTTAAGTGGGAGAACTTGCACAATTGGTGGCTGACTAAATACTTTTCCCCCCACTGTATACACACACAGCCCTAGAAACATCAGACAGAGGCAGTGGGAGGAGAGAGAAAGAGAGAGAGAGAGAGGGATCTACTGGGTGAAAAACCATAGTGTGCCATCACAGCTGCAAGATTTGTGACCTGTTGCCACAAGAAAAGGGCAACCAGTGAAGAACAAACACCATTGTAAATACAACCCATATTTATGTTTATTTATTTTCCCATTTGTACTTTAACTATTTGCACATTGTTACAACACTGTATATATACATAATATTACATTTGAAATGTCTTTATTCTTTTGAAACTTCTGAGTGTAATGTTTACTGTTAATATTTATTGTTTATTTCACTTTTGTTTACTATCTACTTCACTTGCTTTGGCAATGTTAACACACGTTTCCCATGCCAATAAAGCCCTTAAATTGAAATTGAAATTGAATTGAGAGACTAATGATCAAGTTGTTTACAGTGGGCTTCTGACAGGCTGGCAAAAGGAGGGTTGGGTAAGTGTGTTTATCTGTGTCTGACTGATGTGTGTGTGGGCGCTGCCCTGCCTGACCCAGGCACGGTGACATCTCTTACAGGGCTTCCCCAAAGGCAATGTTCATTACTATGTGTGTATAATAGGACAAGTCCTTGATTTCCTAACCCAGTTGAGTCGGGTTGATTTATCCTGCGACAAATAAAGTCCTCCTGCACTGGATTGGCCTGTAATGATCTGTCATGTCACTGGAAAAGGAGAGAGGCGAGAGCGACGGGAGCAGAGAAGGAGAGAGCAAGAGAGAGATGTAGAGAAAAAATAGAAAAATATATAGAAGAGAAGGCGTGAGAGAGGGGTGGAGAGGGTCACAGCCACTTACATTGACTTGATTAGGACTCTCCTCGCTCCTGCTGTCATCTCGCGTTGATGTCTCCAGCTAGAGTCAATTATAAAAATGAGAAAAGACGTCACTGACTAACGTCACAAACTCATGCAAACAGACACGCGCACACACGCTTGATCTGTCATGTCACTGGAAAAGAAGAGAGGAGAGGAGAGAGAGAGGGGAGTAGAGAAAGAGAGAGCGGAGAGAGTGACAGAGAGAGGAACAGAGAAAGAGAAAGTGAGTGAGAGGGAGCCAGAGATGTAGAGAGAAAATAGAAAAATAGAGAGATATAAATTATATATTTTTTTAAAGAAATAGAAGAGAAGGCGAGAGAGAGATGGAAAGGGTCACAGCCACTTACATTGACTTGATTAGCACTCTCCTCGCTCCCACTGTCATCTCGCGGTGATGTCTGCAGCTAGAGTCAATTACACAAATTAGAAATGCCGTCACTGACTAACATGTCACACACTCATGCACACAAACACACATTTTATCCTCCGGCAAGACCACTATAGAATACTGAGGGAGAGGTGAACCACATATACTAGCCCTGAATTAGTTTGAGGGCAGAGGCATCATGCCCATACGGGGCACAAGGGCACATGCCCCCTCAGAATTGTCCTGTTTTTGTATTTTTCAGATGTTACATAAATTACTAAACTTAACTTTTAAGCCCACATTTTATTATAACGATATATAAAAACATCTGTCCGCTCTGTTTTTCAGAGGGAGCACACTGACTGGACCAGGCAAAGAGTACCTGCTTGTCTGCTGGCAAGGTTGCTAGACTTTAGAAAATACTAAAATTAATTGAATTATTGGGTTATGATACTATATACTAGTGTGGCAGTTGTACTAATCTCCTAAGGCATAACAATTATTCAAGAATAAATGTGCATCATTAATTACAATTAGAATTGAACAGGTATTGATTTGAATTTATTTGGGTAACAGACATATACAACAAAATGTACATTGCACATCATACATTTTAGTCATTCCAGAGCGACTTACAGTTAGTGAGTGCATACATACTTTATTTTTTTATTTTTCATACTGGCCCCCCGTGGGAATCTAACCCACAACCCTGGCGTTGCAAACGCCATGCTCTACCAACTGAGCTACATCCCTGCCGGCCATTCCCCTACCCTGGACGACGCTGGTCCAATTGTGCGCCGCCCCATGGGTCTCCCGGTCGCGGCCGGCTACGACAGAGGCTGGATTCGAACCAGGATCTCTAGTGGTACAGCTAGCACTGCGATGCAGTGCCTTGGACCACTGCGCCACTCGGGAGATACCTATCATACCTATCATTCAAATAAATACATGACCAGCAGTAGGGGGCACAAGGGGCAGTGGAGTGGTTTATCTTAGTTAGGCAACCTTGTCCAAATGAGAGCCTTTGCCTGCTTTTTAAAGCTTCTACTTTTTCTTTGATCTCCAAAGGGAGGCTATTCCACAGACAAATCGTGGCTATTCCACAGACAAATCGTGGTCCTCTGTAGCTCAGCTGGTAGAGCATGGCGCTTGTAAAGCCAAGGTAGTGGGTTCGATCCCCGGGACCACCCATACACAAAAAAATAAAATAATGTATGCACGCATGACTGTAAGTCGCTTTGGATAAAAGCGTCTGCTAAATGGCATATTATTATTATAAATGCCTGTATAGAAATATATGCTCCTCGCAGTACTGTTTACTCTTGGGATTTTACAAGACATAAAACTAGCTCTGGTATTGTAACTATGCTGGTTATAGACTATAGATGTATTATCATTTAAGATGTCAAACATATGATTGAGTTTAAGTTGGTCCACTCTGGACTCCAAAGGCAACAAGCCTTCAGACCACTTGACCTTTTCAAAATTTTGTTACGTTACAGCCTTATTCTAAAATGGATTAAATTGTTTTTGTCCACTCATCAATCTACACACAATACCCATAATGACAAAGCAAAAACATGTTTTTATACATTTTTGCCCATGTATAAAAAAACAAAAAAACTGAAATATCACATTTACATAAGTATTCAGACCATTTACTCAGTACTTTGTGGAAGCACCTTTGGCAGCAATTACAGCCTCGAGTCTTCTTGGGTATGACGCTACAAGCTTGGGACACCTGTATTTGGGTAGTTTCTCCCATTCTTCTCTGCAGATCCTCTCATGCTCTGTCAGGTTGGACGGGGAGCGTCGCTGCACAGCTATTTTCAGGTCTCTCCAGAGATGTCCGATCGGGTTCAAGTCCGGGCTCTGGCTGGGCCACTCAAGGACATTCAGAGACTTGTCCCGAAGCCACTCCTGCGTTGTCTTGGCTGTATGCTTAGGGTCGTTGTCCTGTTGGAAAGTGAATCTTCGCCCCAGTCTGAGGTCCTGAGCGCTCTGGAGTAGGTTTTCATTAAGGATCTCTCTGTACTTTGCTCCGTTCATCTTTCTCTTGATCGTGACTAGTCTCCCAGTCCCTGCCGCTGAACAACATCCCCACAGCATGATGCTGCCACCACCATGCTTCACCGTAGGGATGGTGCCAGGTTTCCTCCAGATGTGACGCTTGGCATTCTGGCCAAATAGTTCAATATTTTTTCATCAGACCAGAGAATCTTGTTTCTCATGGTCTGAGAGTCCTTTAGCTGCCTTTTGGCAAACTCCAAGTGGGCTTTCATGTGCCTTTTACTGAGGAGTGGCTTCCGTCTGGCCACTCTACCATAAAGGCCTGATTGGTGGAGTGCTGCAGAGATGGTTGTCCATCTGGAAGGTTCTCCCATCTCCACAGAGGAACTCTGGAGCTCTGTCAGAGTGTCCACCGGGTTCTTGGTCACCTCCCTGACCAAGGCCCTTCTCCCCCGATTGCTCAGTTTGGCCGGGTGGCCAGCTCTAGGAAGAGTCTTGGTGATTCCAAACTTGTTCCATTTAAGAATGATGGAAGACACTGTGTTCTTGGGGACCTTCAATGCTGCAGAAATGTTTTGGTACCCTTTCCCAGATCTGTGCCTCAACACAATCCTGTCTCAGAGCTCTACCGACAATTCCTTTGACCTCATGGCTTGGTTTTTGCTCTGACATGCACTGTCAACTGTGGGACCTTATATAGAAAGGTGTGTGACTTTCCAAATCATGTCCAATCAATTGAATTTACCAAAGGTGGACTCTAATCAAGTTGTAGAAACATCTCAAGGATGATCAATGGAAACAGAATGCACCTGAGCTCAATTTCGAGTCACATAGCAAAGGGTCTGAATACTTATGTAGATAAGGTATTTCTGTATTGTGTGTAGATTGATGAGGTTTTTGTATTTATTATTTTTTTAATTTTATTTCACCATTTGCCATTTCACACTGGTTACACATAGAAGGTAGGGGCTAGAAGTTGTTTTTCGATGCAGCCAATTTGACACAACCATAGGAGAACTTTTTACTCCCTGGCCATGGACTATGGATATTTATTTGTATTTATTTATTTCACCTTTATTTAACCAGGTAAGCCAGTTGAGAACAAGTTCTCATTTACAACTGCGACCTGGCCAAGATAAAGCAAAGCAGTGCGATAAACACAACAACACAGAGTTACATATGGGGTAAAAAAACAAAGTAAAAAAATACAACAGAAAATATATATACAGTGTGTGCAAATGTAGCAAGTTATGGAGGTAAGGCAATAAATAGGCTATAGTGCAAAATAATTACAATTAGTATTAACACTGGAATGCTAGATGTGCAAGAGATTATGTGCAAATAGAGATACTGGGGTGCAGAAGAGCAAAATAAATAACAATATAGGGATGAGGTAGTTGGGTGGGCTAATTTCAGATGGGCTGTGTACAGGTGCAGTGATCGGTAAGGTGCTCTGACAACTGATGCTTAAAGTTAGTGAGGGAGATAAGAGTCTCCAGCTTCAGAGATGTTTGCAATTCGTTCCAGTCATTGGCAGCAGAGAACTGGAAGGAATGGCGGCCAAAGGAGGTGTTGGCTTTGGGGATGACCAGTGAGATATACCTGCTGGAGCGCAGACTACGGCTGGGTGCTGCTATGGTGACCAATGAGCTAAGATAAGGCGGGGATTTGCCTAGCAGTGATTTATAGATGGCCTGGAGCCAGTGGGTTTGACGACAAACATGTAGTGAGGACCAGCCAACAAGAGCGTACAGGTCACAGTGGTGGGTAGTGTATGGGGCTTTGGAGACAAAACGGATGGCACTGTGATAGACTACATCCAATTTGCTGAGTAGAGTGTTGGAGGCTATTCGCCAAAGTCAAGGATCGGTAGGATAGTCAGTTTTACGAGGGCATGTTTGGCAGCATGAGTGAAGGAGGCATTGTTGCGAAATAGGAAGCCGATTCTAGATTTAACTTTGGATTGGAGATTCTTAATGTGAGTCTGGAAGGAGAGTTTACAGTCTAACCAGACACCTAGGTATTTGTAGTTGTCCACATACTCTAGGTCAGACCCGTCGAGAGTAGTGATTCTAGTCGGGTGGGCGGGAGCCAGCAGCGTTCGATTGAAGAGCATGCATTTAGTTTTACTAGTGTTTAAGAGCAGTTGGAGGCTACTGAAGGAGTGTTGTATGGGATTGAAGCTCGTTTGGAAGTTTGTTAACAGTGTCCAATGAAGGGCCAGATGTATACAAAATGGTGTCGTCTGCGTAGTGGTGGATCTGAGAGTCACCAGCAGCAAGAGCGACATCATTGATATACACGGAGAAAAGAGTCGGCCCAAGAATTGAACCCTGTGGCACCCCCATAGAGACTGCCAGAGGTCCAGACAACAGGCCCTCCGATTTGACACATTGAACTCTATCTGAGAAGTAGTTGGTGAACCAGGCGAGGCAGTCATTTGAGAAACCAAGGCAATTTAGTCTGCCAATAAGAATGCGGTGGTTGACAGAGTCGAAAGCTTTGGCCAGGTCGATGAAGACGGCTGCACAGTATTGTCTATTATCGATCACAGTTATAATATCGTTTAGGACCTTGAGCGTGGCTGAAGTGCACCCATGACCAGCTCGGAAACCGGATTGCATAGCGGAGAAGGTACGGTGGGATTCGAAATGGTCGGTGATCTGTTTGTTAACTTGGCTTTCAAATACTTTCGAAAGGCAGGGCAGGATGGATATACAGTGAGGGGAAAAAAGTATTTGATCCCCTGCTGATTTTGTGCGTTTGCCCACTGACAAAGAAATTATCAGTCTATAATTTTAATGGTAGGTTTATTTGAACAGTGAGAGACAGAATAACAACAAAAAAATCCAGAAAAACGCATGTCAAAAATGTTATAAATTTATTTGCATTTTAATGAGGGAAATAAGTATTTGACACCCTCTCAATCAGAAAGATTTCTGGCTCCCAGGTGTCTTTTATACAGGTAACGAAATGAGATTAGGAGCACACTGTTAAAGTGAGTGCTCCTAATCTCAGTTTGTTACCTGTATAAAAGACACCTGTCCACAGAAGCAATCAATCAATCAATCAATCAGATTCCAAACTCTCCACCACGGCCAAGACCAAAGAGCTCTCCAAGGATGTCAGGGACAAGATTGTAGACCTACACAAGGCTGTAATGGGCTACAAGACCACCGCCAAGCAGCTTGGTGAGAAGGTAACAACAGTTGGTGCGATTTTTCGCAAATGGAAGAAACACAAAAGAACTGTCAATCTCCCTCGGCCTGGGGCTCCATGCAAGATCTCACCTCGTGGAGTTGCAATGATCATGAGAACGGTGAGTAATCAGCCCAGAACTACACGGGAGGATCTTGTCAATGATCTCAAGGCAGCTGGGACCATAGTCACCAAGAAAACAATTGGTAACACACTACGCCGTGAAGGACTGAAATCCTGCAGCGCCCGCAAGGTCCCCCTGCTCAAGAAAGCACATATACATACCCGTCTGAAGTTTGCCAATGAACATCTGAATGATTCAGAGGAGAACTGGGTGAAAGTGTTGTGGTCAGATGAGACCAAAATCGAGCTCTTTGGCATCAACTCAACTCGCCGTGTTTGGAGGAGGAGGAAT
This sequence comes from Coregonus lavaretus, assembly GCF_964263955.1. Taxonomy (NCBI): domain Eukaryota; kingdom Metazoa; phylum Chordata; class Actinopteri; order Salmoniformes; family Salmonidae; genus Coregonus; species Coregonus lavaretus. The sequence goes on along the minus strand of NC_140016.1, from coordinate 37,681,136 downwards.
GCTGCCTATGACCCCAAGAACACCATCCCCACCGTCAAACATGGAGGTGGAAACATTATGCTTTGGGGGTGTTTTTCTGCTAAGGGGCCATGACAACTTCACCGCTTCAAAAGGACGATGGATAGGGCCATGTACCATCAAATCTTGGGTGAGAACCTCCTTCCCTCAGCCAGGGCATTGAAAATGGGTCGTGGATGGGTATTCCAGCATGACAATGACCCAAAACACACGGACAAGGCAACAAAGGAGTGGCTCAAGAAGAAGCACATTAAGGTCCTGGAGTGGCCTAGCCATTCTCCAGACCTTAATCCCATAGAAAAAAAAAAGTTGCAGCTGGGGGTGCAGAGTTGGTGGTCGGGGTAGTGGTAGCCAAGTGGAAAGCATGGCCAGCCGTAGCAAAATGCTTGTTGAAATTCTCGATTATTGTAGATTTATCGGTGGTGATAGTGTTTCCTAGCCTCAGTGCAGTGGGCAGCTGGGAGGAAGTGCTCTTATTCTCTATGGACTTTACAGTGTCCCATGTTTATTTAAGATTGAGAGGAAATTACTTTTAAACAACAACCAGGCATCTTCTACTGACGGAATGAGATCTATATCCATCCAGGATACCTGGGCCAGGTCAATTAGGAAGGCCTGCTCGCGAAAGTGTTTTAGGGAGCGTTTGACAGTGATGAGGGGTGGTCGTTTGACCACGGACCCGTTACGGACGCAGGCAATAAGGCAGTGATCACTGAGATCCTGGTTGAAGACAGCGGAGGTGTATTTAGAGGGTAAGTTGGTCAGGATGATATCTATGAGGGTACCCATGTTTACGGATGTAGGGTTGTACCTGGTAGGTTCGTTGATAATTTGTGTGAGATTGAGGGCATCTAGTTTGGATTGTAGGATGGCCGGGGTGTTAAGCATATCCCAATTTAGGTCACCAAGCAATACGAACTCTGAGGATAAATGGGGGGCAATCAATTCACATATGTTGTCCAGGGCACAGCTGGTGGCTGAGGGGGGTCTGTAGCAAGCGGCAACAGTGAGAGACTTATTTCTGGAAAGGTGGATTTTTAGAAGTAGAAGCTCAAACTGTTTGGGCACAGACTTGGATAGTATGATAGAGCTCTGCAGGCTATCTCTACAGTAGATTGCAACTCCACCCCATTTGGCAGTTCTATCTAGACGGAAAATGTTATAGTTGGGGATGGAAATTTCAGAATTTTTGGTGGCCTTCCTAAGCCAGGATTCAGACACTGCTAGAACATCAGGGTTAAATAACTCAAACTTAGGAAGTAGACTTCTGATATTAACATGCAAGAAACCAAGGCTTTTGCGATTACAGAAGTCAACAAATGATAGCGCCTGGGGAGTAGGAGTGATTCTGAGGGCTGCAGAGCCTGGGTTAGCCTCTACATCACCAGAGGAACAGAGGAGGACTAGAATAAGGATACGGCTAAAGGCTTTAAGAACTGGTCTTCTAGTGCGTTGGGTACATAGAATAAAGGGGGCAGATTTCTGGGCGTTGTAGAAAATATTCAGGGCATTATGTACAGACAAGGATATGGAAGGATATGAGTAAAGTGGAGGTAAACCTAAGCGTTGGGTAACAATGAAAGAGATAGCATCACTGGAGGCACCAATTGAGTCGGTCTCTGCGTGTATGTGGGGTGGGACAAAGGAGCTATCTAAGGCAGGTTTAGCTGGGCTGGGGGATCTACAGTGAAATAGTACAATTAGAAATAACCGAAACAACAATAAGCTAACCATATTGACATGGGAGAGAGGCATAAAGCAATCACAGGTGTAATTTGAGAGAGCTAAAACAACAGCTGGTAATGACGACACCGTTTGGGCTGAGGCTAAACATAAACAGGATGCGGTACCGTAAAAAGGAACAGTCCAGCAGGCATCAGCTGTATAGCTGAGTTATCATAAGGTCCGGTGAAGAGCAATAGGATAGTTCGGAGGTAGTTTGGGGGCTGCTACAGCACTAGCGAGCAAGAGGCCATGGCTAGCGTGTGCTAGCGGGCCGGGGCTAGCAGATGGAATATTCGTGGTCGACGTCGTAACGGGAAGCCTGTTGTAACCACATCAGACGATTTCATCGGCAGACCAGTCGTGTAGGATCGGCGGGGCTCCGTGTCAACACTAGGTGGTCCCGTCCGGTTGACAGAGAGGTAGATAGCCGGGAGATGGGCCTAGCTCAGGATGATTAGCCAAACCACAACGTCCATTTTGTTGCAGCTAGCTGGTAGCGATGAATCCGGAGTTAAAGGTCCAGTGATTCAGTGATTCCGGCAGAAAAACTGATATGTTCTGGGTCGATAACGCGCTGTGCAGACAGTGCAGACTGGCCGAATAATAGTCCAGGCTAGAGCTGGCTGGTAGGTGGTGCAGGCCACGGACAATGGTGAAAAACCGCTAGCGGTAGCTGGTAGCTAGTTAGCTGGCTACTCCCGTCCGGTAGACCGAGAGGTAGATAGCCGGGATATGGGCCTGGCTCTAGACTAGCTCGAGGCTAACTGGTGCTTGCATCAGGGGCAGTGGTGATTAGCCAAATAGCAACATCCATTCGGTTGCGGCTAGCTAGTTGCGATCCGGTGATTAATGTCCAGTGATTAAATTATTCAGGCAGAAAAATCCAATGAAATACCGCTAACTGTGGCTAGTAGCAAGTAGCTAGTTAGCTGGCTAGCTAGTTTCCACTGGAGATTCTAGATAAAAGGTAAGTCAATAATAGAATCCGTTCCACATTGAGTGAGGCGGGTTGCAGGAAAGTATATTTTGTAGAAGGGATGAAAAGTCTGATAGGGAAATATGTACGAAAAATACAAAAAAACGGGGTATTTACAGGCTATTTACAGACACACGACAAAAACAGGACTGCACTACTACGCCATCTTATTTAATCCATTTTAGAGTAAGGCTGTAACGTAACAAAATGTGGAAAAAGTCAAGGGGTCTGAATGCTTTCCGAATGCACTGTACCTGATAACATTATTTTGCATGACCTGCATAATCTTTTTCAGCTTTTTTGATAGCCCACTATAACAAGCAGAGCAGCCATAATCAAAATGACATCAAGGTTGAGACAAGCAGTTTCTTAACTTTTGTTAAAATATCTATTGTCACAATATAAACATGTCAGTTTGTTCACCATTTTAGAAAGGATTTTAGCAGCAATCAGGTCTCCAGAAAGGGATTGATCTAGGGACACACCAAGATAAGTTATACTTGTCTTAGATTCAATATCCTTGACTGCACATTTTACCTTTATCTTGGCTGCCTAAGCAAAGCAGTGCATCCGGAAAGTATTCAGACGCCTTGACCTTTTTCACATTTTGTTACGTTACAGCCTTTTTCTAAAATGAATTAAATAGTTTTTTTTCCCCCTCATCAATCTACACAATTCTACGGACAATTCCTTCGACCTCATGCCTTGGTTTTTGGTCTGACATGCACATGTCAATCAGTCGTGGAAAAAGTACCCAATTGTCATACTTGAGTAAAAGGAAAGATACCTTAATAGAAAATGACTCAAGTAAAAGTGAAAGTCACCCAGTAAAAGTATACTTGAGTTAAAGTCTAAAAGTATTTGGTGTTAAATATACTTAAGTATCGAAAGTAAATGTAATTGCTAAAATATACTTAAGTATCAAAAGTAAAAGTAAAAGTATAAATAATTTCAAATTCCTTATATGACGCAAACAAGACGACACCATTTATTTATTTTTATTTCTGGGGGGATAGCCAGGGGCACGCTCCAACACTCAGACATTTTTTACAAATGAAGCATGTGTTTAGTGAGTCCGCTAGATCAGACGCAGTAGGGATGACCAGGGATGTTCTCTTGATAAGTGTGTAAATTATACAATTTTCTGTCCTGCTAAGCATTCAAAATGTAACGAGTACTTTTGGGTGTCAGGAAAAATGTTTGGAGTAAAAAGTACATAGTTTTCTTTAGGAATGTAGTGAAGTATATACTTATATTATAAGTAAAAGTAGTCAAATTATAAATAGTAAAGTAAAGTACAGATACCCCAAAAAACTACTTAAGTAGTACTTTAAAGTATTTTTACTTAAGTACTTTACACAACTGTGGGACCTTACAGTCAGGTCCATAAGTATTTGGACAGTAACACAATTTGCATAATTTTGGCTCTTTTCGCCACCACAATGGATTTGAAAGGAAACAATCAAGATGTGCTTCAAGTGTACACTTTCATCTTTAACTCTTCGGAGTCTGGAGCTTTTTTGGCCGTTTTTGGGTACCTTCAATTTTGCCCTGATATACTACATAAAGAAATGTTTACCAGACCAATGTTGGGTATCTTTTTTTTCAGCACAACCTCACCTATATGATCTGTTAGTAAGTTTTTCACTTTGACATACTATTTCAACACACTGGACCCAAACACACACAGAAAACACAAAGTCCGTTTAGAAAAAAGATGGTTTTTTTATTGTAAAACCCTCAAACATGGTGAACCAAGCATTTAAAAAGCTTCAAATTGAACCACAAGGTGCAAATATGAACATATAAAAGTATTTTGGTGATATATACAAGCAATAAATAACTATTTACAATAAAAAGTAGGTATAACCACTGGCGTTTTTCTTCTATTCTAACCCTAAACCTTTTTGTGCCACTCCTCAAAACAGTTTCTGTCCAAAATGAAAAAAAAAGCTTCAAATTGAACCACAAAGTGCAAATATGAACATATAAAAGTATTCTTGAGATATATACAAGCAATACACAACTATTTACAAAAAAAGTAGGTATAGCCACTGGCCTTTACCCTATTTGTGCCACTCTTCAAAACAGTTCCTGTCCACAATGACACAGAGAGCCACATCACAGGCCTTGCACTTCCATGGTGTGACAAACCTCTTCTTGTCAACTTGTTTACAGCGTTGACAAACCCTGCGGCCTGCTGTGGCTTTGTCTTTGGCCTCTGCAACATTGGCAATGGCCACAGGAACATGGCTGGTGCTTTTTTGAAGTGGAACCCCTGTCTGGGTCACTCCGCACAGCTGGGCCACAAGTTCTGCCACAAAGTTCTTGTGCGTCATGGGTGTGACCTGTTGGGTCGCACTGATGTCACAGTGCAGGATGTATGCATTTGTTGTTCCCATGTCCAAAAAATGCAGGAAGAGGGTACGGTACCAGCGAGCAGTTCTGCGATGGGTTGAGTAATACTGGAGAAGCTGGTCTGACAGGTCAACCCCTCCCATGTACTTATTGTAGGCCATGATGGGGGTAGGGCAGGGAATGTCTTTTGCTACCCAGCGTCCAGGTCCTTCCTTCACCTTCCTCTTGATTGTCTCGCCCGAAAACGCTGGGTGGATTGTGGAGCACACCGACACCTCCCGCGTATCCATCCACTTCACAAAGACCAGGCGATCCTCTCTGATCCATCTCACAGACCCCCTCTTCGATTTGCTGGTGAGGGCATTTTCTCTGCCACTAGGACACCCTTTTCTGTTGCTTCTGTAGGTCCCACAGGCTCCAAACTTCATACTTCCCAAACTCAGGAACAGTTTTGGGCTGGTGTAGAAATTGTCCATATAAATATGGTATCCTGTACCAAGATGTGATGGCTGAATGAGGTCCATAACAGCATCATATGAAAGTCCATGCACGCTGGGTGTGTGTGCTTTCCCAACATACACGTTGAAGTTTAGAGTGTAGCCATTGTTAGACTCTGCCAACACAAAGAGCTTGATCCCCCATTTGTTAGGCTTGTCCTTCATGTACTGGGTCATGCCAGTTTTGGCTTTTGTAGCCACCATCCTCTCGTCGACTGACAGTTCCTTCTTAGGATGGTAATGAGCCTGGCAGGCAGTGCGAATGTCGTCCATCAGAGGTTTGACCCTGAACAGTTTGTCATGCTGGGGTGTACCTTTGCGCTGGTCATTTATGACATCCTCCTCTGGATCACTTAGGTGGATGTTCCATGAGATGGACCGGAATCTGTCTCTTGGCATGACCTTCGCTGGCAATGAAACAGACAATATGTGGCTTTGTTTCCAGTAGTCCTGGATACTAGGCAGAGTCACCAATGAGGTGTAGATGAGGAGACCCAGAAATCTGTGCAGTTCCTCCACATCAACGTCAGTCCACTGATATTTGCTCCCCTTCTGCTGATTTCTTGCTGCCTGTTTGTTGGTGTTTCTGCAGATTGTCCTCATTTTATCTGCGGCGAAGTAGAGCAGGAAGAGGTCCTTTGGTGTGTGCCCTGAATGCAAATCCACCTGGGCTCCTGGTGGTCTGCGGGGCATGAACCTACTGGCTTGTGGGGCAGTGTCAGGATCAGTCTCTGTTTTCCATGGCTCAGAGCTCTGTTCTGGCTGTGCTGCTGACTGGGCTGGAGATCTTGACCTGGTCTTGGCCTGATCCTTCCTTCCACGCCCCCTCTGTGATGGCCTCCGTCGGCTTGTTGTGGGGGTGGGGGCTGTTGATGGCCCAGGCTGCTCGTCGTCGTCGTCGTCACTATACAAAACAGGTAAACGGATTCAAGATTATTCAAAGTTCAAGATGTTCATTGGCATTTGCACTACAGTGAAGTAGAATAGAATACTATAGTAAGATAAACGAAAGCAATAAAACAAATTCATTTTAGAAAAATGTTTGTCTTCTTACCTCACGTTTTCAGCAACAAAATCAGGGTCCTCGAAGTCATCCTGGCCACTCTCATTGTCTGACGACGAACTTTCCAAAGTTTCTTCATCGCTCATTTGGAATAACAAGTCGACGGCTTGTTCAACGTGAAGTGTGCGCCTCATATTGCTTCACAAAAACGATACTGCTGACAATAAAACTCTTGAAATACTAACAATTGAAATACTAACTCGTGAAAAACTCTCCAAAACTACTCATGAACTGAACTAATTCCTCTCGTTCGTTCTTTCGCAATGGCTAGTTGTCATGGGAATGAATGTTTATATACTCGTGTGCATCCTGAAGAACCGGGTTAGCACAAGCACACGTTTTTTTCCGTTCCTTTTTATCACAAAAGACGACAAAGTTATTATAATAAATGCAAAGCGCTCATAAAAGAGCGCATATTTTGACGCACTTTTTTCATGGAATTGAAATTATCATAACTTTGGTTTTAGTTGGTGTATTTACATGAAACAAACACTCAAAACGTAGCTTCGGGTCTCCATTTCTGCATGAAATCGACGGCAGCCCTCTGCGTCACTTGGTTTGGATGCTGCGCGGTCCTAAAGCCGGCCCGCGATTTGAACGCGCCGAAGCGTTCGCCGACTCGGAAGAGTTAATTTAAGGGTTTTGTCAAAATTATTGTATGAACTGTGTAGGATTTACAACTATTTTTATAAATAGCACCCCAATTTTAGGGGCTCAAAAGTAATTGGACAAACAAACATAATCATAAATTAAATTGTGAGATTTAATACTTGGTTGCAAATCCTTTGCAGTCAATGACTGCCTGAAGTCTGGAACCCATAGACATCACCAGATGCTGGGTTTCTTCCATGGTGATGCTCTGCCAGGCCTTTACTGCAGCTGTCTTCAGTTCCTGCTTGTTCTTGGGGCATTTTGCCTTCAGTTTTGCCTTCATCAAGTGAAATGCATTCTCAATTGGATTCAAGTCAGGTGATTGACTTGGCAATTGCAAACCATTCCACTTCTTTGCCTTAAAAAAGTATTGGGTTGCTTTCACAGTATGCTTCGGGTCATTGTCCATCTGCGCTGTGAAGCTTTTGGCTGAATCTGAGCAGATAATATAGCCCTGAACACTTCAGAATTCATCCTGCTGCTTTTGTCAGCAGTCACATCATCAATAAATACAAGGGAACCCGTTCCATTGGCAGCCATACATGCCCACGCCATAACACTACCTCCACCATGCTTCACAGATGATGTGGTATGCTTCGGATCGTGAGCAGTTCCTTCCCTTCTCCATACTCTTCTCTTCCCAACATTCTGGTACAAGTTGATCTTTGTCTCATCTGTCCATAGGATGTTGTTCCAGAACTATACAGGCTTTTATAGATGTTTTTTGGCAAACTCTAATCTGGTCTTCCTGTTTTTGAGGCTTACCAAGGGTTTACATCTTGTGGTAAACCCTCTGTATTTACCCTGGTGAAGTCTTCTCTTGATTTTTGACTTTGACACAGATATGCCTAGCTCCTGGAGGGTGTTCTTGATCTGGCCAACTCTTGTGAAGGGGTTTTTCTTCACCAGGGAAATAATTATTCTGTCATCCACCACAGTTGTTTTCCGTGGTCTTCTGGGCCTTTTTGTGTTCCTGAGCTCACCAGTGTGTTCTTTCTTTTTAAGAATGTACCAAATAGTTGATTTGGCCACACCTAATGTTTTTGCTATCTCTCTGATGGGTCTTTTGACTTCATATTGAGGGTTAACAGCAACAGATTCCAAAAGCAAATGCCACACTTCAAATAAACTCTAGACCTTTTATCTGCTTACTTGTAAATGAACTAATGAGGGAATAACACACAACTGGCCATGGAACAGCTGAGCAGCCAAGTGTCCAATTACTTTTGGTCACTTAAAAAGGGGGGGACCACATATAAAAAGTGATGTAAATCCTACACTGTTCACCCGATTTGGATGTAAATACCCTAAAATTATGCACTTTCAGCTCATATTCATTATTTAATTTCAACTCCAATATGCTGCAGTAGACAGCTAAAATAATAATAACTTGATCAATGTCCAAATATTTATGGACCTGACTGTATATAGACAGGTGTGTGCCTTCCGAAATCATGTCCAATCAATTTAATTTACCAAAGATAGGGCTGTGGCGGTCAAAGAATTTCGTCAGCCGGTGCTTGTCAAGCAAATAACTGCCGGTCTCAAGGTAATTGACCATTAATTAACATAAACACATTCAGCATCTCTCATTCCTTCCACACATAGCCTACAAGCTACTGATGCAGACCTTTAGAACATCTACATTTAAAAAAGTATAATAAATCCATGTAATATATAGCCTACGCCTTCACAATAATTAATTATTTATTTTAGACAGGTTTAAATAAACATGATATGAAGAAAGTGTAGTCTATTTCAGAAGAACAGAATCGCATACTCTGAGTTGTCCTTATGTTAGGTCCTGATCTGGCTATGCCATATGGCTGTGGGCTACACTAGTTCATTTAGCAGACAAGATTTGCTTAGAATTCCGTGGCATTATTTTTTATTATTTTATAGTGTGAAGAATACAATTGAACAAAGCTGAATAAAATAGAAAGGATATTTTCTCTAAACGATTAGAGGGAGTGCGCATATGCTCCTTTTCTGTGTTGAGTGGTTAACAAATAAATAGGTACTCCTATATAATAATAATATGCCATTTAGCAGACGCTTTTATCCAAAGCGACTTACAATCATGCATACATTTTTTGTGTATGGGTGGTCCTGGGGATCGAACCCACTACCTTGGCGTAACAAGCGCCGTGCTCTACCAGCTGAGCTACAGAGGACCACCATGCTTAATTTAGAGTTATTCATGTAACTTTAGTTGTTCTACAAACGTTGGGCTATATGTTTTGATTTTTAATACATTGTAAGGTTGCATGATGCGACTAAAAAAGTTGCTTGAAAGGCATGAACTCTGCTTTGTTATTTTGTTGCGCAGGCTGTACACACTTCATCAGTCTCTCATTTACAATTTGACAAGCACTTGATAATGCCTCAAATTTCCCGGCGGCATCCCCTTTGTGTGGCTGTAATGCACCCTAAAGACATCCATGCCTTTTGTGTCCAGTGGCCGTTGTGCCCATGGGCTAAATATAATAATTATAATTCCCTTCTCCCTGAATGCCTCGTGCTCCTAAGCACCTCTCACTCACATGGCTCTACATCACTTGATCAGGTTTTTCTCACAGGCTAAAACCGAAGACAGACACATCGGGGACACAACTGCGTGTGTCCTTGTCCAATTCCTAGGTGCATATTGAAGATATTGGAAGAACTGTCCACATTTACTTTTCGTCAGCCAACAAGATCAGTAGGCCTAACGAACAGCAAAAGCACTAGCCTATGTCAATATACTATCTCCCATAGTACAAAAGTTGACCTGTTCTGTGCGAGAAATAAATATTCCAAACATAGTCTGGAACAGTTGTGGGATGCGGTAGATCCCAAATGAATACAACCACTAGCATCAAAAAACATTTTTTACCCAATGAGGCTGACGCAACAGATCAGAACGTTTATCTTAAAATGTTGATAAACTATTCGCCTATTTCTTCACATTATAAGCGCAGCAATGTACACACGGCAGTAGGCTATAAGCGCAAATGTTCCATTAGCGGGAAAACACCATTATCAAAAGTTACCGCAAATGCGATTAAGCATGTAATGTTTTTATTATAAAGGTGCATTTTTGTGGTGAAAATGATCTTCCCCAAACTTGAAACTTACACGCTGCGTATGTACAGTGGGGAAAAAAAGTATTTAGTCAGCCACCAATTGTGCAAGTTCTCCCACTTAAAAAGATGAGAGAGGCCTGTAATTTTCATCATAGGTACACGTCAACTATGACAGACAAAATGAGGAAAAAATATCAAGAAAATCACATTGTAGGATTATTAATGAATTTATTTGCAAATTATGGTGGAAAATAAGTATTTGGTCAATAACAAAAGTTTCTCAATACTTTGTTATATACCCTTTGTTGGCAATGACACAGGTCAAACGTTTTCTGTAAGTCTTCACAAGGTTTTCACACACTGTTGCTGGTATTTTGGCCCATTCCTCCATGCAGATCTCCTCTACAGCAGTGATGTTTTGGGGCTGTCGCTGGGCAACACGGACTTTCAACTCCCTCCAAAGATTTTCTATGGGGTTGAGATCTGGAGACTGGCTAGGCCACTCCAGGACCTTGAAATGCTTCTTACGAAGCCACTCCTTCGTTGCCCGGGCGGTGTGTTTGGGATCGTTGTCATGCTGAAAGACCCAGCCACGTTTCATCTTCAATGCCCTTGCTGATGGAAGGAGGTTTTCACTCAAAATCTCACGATACATGGCCCCATTCATTCTTTCCTTTACACGGATCAGTCGTCCTGGTCCCTTTGCAGAAAAACAGCCCCAAAGCATGATGTTTCCACCCCCATGCTTCACAGTAGGTATGGTGTTCTTTGGATGCAACTCAGCACTCTTTGTCCTCCAAACACGACGAGTTGAGTTTTTACTAAAAAGTTCTATTTTGGTTTCATCTGACCATATGACATTCTCCCAATCCTCTTCTGGATCATCCAAATGCACTCTAGCAAACTTCAGACGGGCCTGGACATGTACTGGCTTAAGCAAGGGGACACGTCTGGCACTGCAGGATTTGAGTCCCTGGCGGCGTAGTGTGTTACTGATGGTAGGCTTTGTTACTTTGGTCCCAGCTCTCTGCAGGTCATTCACTAGGTCCCCCCGTGTGGTTCTGGGATTTTTGCTCACCGTTCTTGTGATCATTTTGACCCCACGGGGTGAGATCTTGCGTGGAGCCCCAGATCGAAGGAGATTATCAGTGGTCTTGTATGTCTTTTATTTCCTAATAATTGCTCCCACAGTTGATTTCTTCAAACCAAGCTGCTTACCTATTGCAGATTCAGTCTTCCCAGCCTGGTGCAGGTCTACAATTTTGTTTCTGGTGTCCTTTGACAGCTCTTTGGTCTTGGCCATAGTGGAGTTTGGAGTGTGACCGTTTGAGGTTGTGGACAGGTGTCTTTTATACTGATAACAAGTTCAAACAGGTGCCATTAATACAGGTAACGAGTGGAGGACAGAGGAGCCTCTTAAAGAAGAAGTTACAGGTCTGTGAGAGCCAGAAATCTTGCTTGTTTGTAGGTGACCAAATGCTTATTTTCCACCATAATTTGCAAATAAATTTCTGGAGAAAAAAATTCTCAATTTGTCTGTCATAGTTGACGTGTACCTATGATGAAAATTACAGGCCTCTCTCATCTTTTTAAGTGGGAGAACTTGCACAATTGGTGGCTGACTAAATACTTTTTTCCCCCACTGTATAACAGTTAGGCTCTACACCCCTTGTAAAGCGGATTAATGTGCTTAATTTTAAGAAGTTATATGGCCACTTTAGTTGTGATACAAACCTTATCAAAACATATAGGCCTATTTGAAAAAGTCGCAAAAAAATGGCATTGTTTCTTGCCTTATGCTGGGTGATGAAATATAATTCTTAAGTAATAGGCTAATATTGTCAACCATCAGACTATTCTTGATTTAATCTTGTCTTTACATATGTGACCGACCGGCTCGATTCGGTCTTATGTAGCAAAATTTGAAATTGTGTTTATTACATTGGATAAAAGTAGAGACTCAGCGCTAGAAAATTGTATATAATACACTACAGTTGAGGAACAATGGTTAAGTAATTCTGCTTTGAAAGTTAATACACTTGTAACCTCACTTATTACTACACAGATCATACACGTAACGTTAGCTAGCAAGCCAGCAGGCTAACGTTAGCTAGCTAGCTAACAGTACACCTGATATGAAAATGACTTTGACAAAATTAGAAACGTGTAATATCAGAAAATTTTGCTGGCTAGACTATCTTACCCATGTACATGGATGGACGCTTCTCCCTCTATCACAGATGCCATGGTTGCCCTTAGTTTGAAGATGTAATCCGGAGACAGGTGTTTTCTCCATCTCCTTAGCTATCATACTCTAATTTCACTGATTTGAAAACATGGTCCTCCAGAAAGTGGAGAGCAACACTATTGCAGTTTTACTACATGATATCTTTAAAAAAAAAAGCAGCGTTAGAAAGGATTACCTACTACACATACTGAACAGCTCAAATAGACAGAAGCGTGCTACATGGCAGACCAATCCGAACTCATTTCTCAGCGTGTCCAGCCCACACATTATCTCAGCCAATCATGGCTAGCGGGAAGGTTGCTGTCTTTTTCTGTGGCTAAACCAACTAGGCTCGTAATTTGTTTATTTTATTCGTATTTACAGATGACATACAAGTTTGTTATTAAGGCACATGAAAGTTCACATATTTCAGAAGGCATTTCTGCCCCCCAAAAATTTGTTGATAAAAAAATAAAGTTTACGTTCAAATGGCTCTCCTTTAAAGTAGTGACACGCAACATTCGCCTAGTTTCCTGAAACTAATTACATATACTAAATAATATATGTGTGAAATTTTCATGCATCTGTCTCGAAACAGGGGCATGGGAAAAAATACATAGCGAATGGAGGACACTTTTCCTGTGGTTCATTTTCATGCCAGCCAGGTAGGCTATACTCCTGGTGTAAAGAGAAGCAATGTACTTCATTTTAAGAAAGTTGAGAAATAAATATAGTAGGCCTAGCCTATAGAAAGCTGATGGGAACCTCATCTTTTTAAGAGGCCATCACTCTGTTTTCTCATGCAATTGCATAGCCTATAGAAATGTTGCGCAACATGAGCTCATGGGCTCTCATGAAGTGTTTGATTAGATTTTTGATTACATTTGCATTGATGTCAGAGTGAGTAGAGGGACAATAGAGTGCTGAGTACCAGGCAGTTAGCACATTTGGTAGGCTACTAATGACCATCAGTCACCGCAACAGCCCTAACCACAGGTGGACACCAATCACGTAAAAACATCTAAATGATGATCAATTGAAACAGGATGCACCTGAGCTCAATTTCGAGTCTCATAGCAAAGGGTCTGAATACTTACGTAAATAAGGTATTTCTGTTTTCTTAAAACCCGTTTTTGCTTTGTCATTATGGGATATTGTGTGTAGATCAGGATTTCTATTTATTTGATCAAATTTAGAATAAGGCCGCAACGTAACAAAATGTGGAAAAAGTCAAGGGGTCTGTTTTTTTGCGTTATTTGTAATTTATTCTGTACATAATGTTTCTGTATAAAATAGCTTCTGGATATCAGGACAGAATTACTCACCTCGTATTGGATGAAGATTTTTTCTTCAACGAGTCGGACGCGAATGATATCCTACAGACACCCAACAAGGCCCAAATCCCCGTCATTAAAGTGACAGAGATATCGTGGACGTAGGTCGGGGTGCCTTGTAAGGATCCGACGGCGAGCGAGTAAACTGCCTTTTCCATCAATCCTATTAGCCAATGTTCAATCATTTGAAAATAAATTAGACGACCTAAGATTACGGTTATCCTACCAGACATTAAAAACTGTAATATCTTATGTTACACCCAGTCTGGGCTGAACAACAACATGGATAACATACAACTGGCGGGATATACACTACATCGGCAGGATAGAACGGCTGACTCCAGTAAGACAAGAGGTGGTGATCTGTTTATATTTGTAAATAACAGCTGGTGCATGAAATCTAATAATAAAGAAGTTTCAAGGTTTTGCTCGCCTGAGGTAGAGTATCTCATGATAAGCTGTAGACCACACTATTTATCACCACAAACCGATGCAGGCACTAAGATTGCACTCAATGAGCTGTATGAGGCCATAAGTAAACAGGAAAACGCTCATCCAGAGGCAGCGCTCCAAGTGGCCGGGGACTTTAATGCAGGGAAACTTAAATCTGTTTTACCTACTACCAGCATGTTAAATGTGCAAACAGAGGGAAAAATATCTAGACCACCTTTACTCCACACACAGAGACGCGTACAAAGCTCATCCTCGCCCTCCATTTGGCAAATCTGACCATAACTCTATCCTCCTGATTCCTGCTTATAAGCAAAAACTAAAGCAGGAAGCACCAGTGACTCGGTTAATAAGGAAGTGGTCAGATGACAAAGATGCTAAGCTACAGGACTGTTTTGCTAAATAGCATTGAGGAGTACACCACATCAATCACTGGCTTCATCAATAAGTGCATCGATGATGTCGTCCCCAAAGTGACCGTACGTAAATACCCCAACCAGAAGCCATGGATTACAGGCAACATCCGCACTGAGCTAAAGGGTAGAGCTGCCTTTTTCAAGGAGTGGGACTCTAACCTGGACACTTATAAGAAATCCCTCTATGCCCTCCATCGAACCATCAAACAGGCATAGAGTCAATACAGGACTAAGATTGAATCATACTACACCAGCTCTGACGCTCGTCAGATGTCGCAGGGCTTGAAAACGATTACAGACTACAAAAGGAAGCACAGCTGCGAGCTGCCCAGTGACACAAGCCTACCAGATGAGCTAAATCACTTTAATGCTCGCTTCAAGGCAAGCAACACTGAAGCATGCATGAGAGCATCAGCTGTTCCGGATGACTATGTGATCAAGCTCTCTGTAGCCGATGTGAGTATGACTTTTAAGCAGGTCAACATTCACAAGTCTGCAGGGCCAGACGGATTACCAGGACGTGTACTCCGAGCATGCGCTGACCAACCGGCAAGTGTCTTCACTGACATTTTCAACATTTCCCTGACTGAGTCTGTTATACCAACATGTTTCAAGCAGAGCACCATAGTCCCTGTGCCCAAGAACACTAACGTAACCTGCCTAAATGACTACCGACCTGTAGCACTCACGTCTGTAGCCATGAAGTGCTTTGAAAGGCTGGTCATGGCTCACATCAACACCATTATCCCAGAAACCCTAGACCCATTTCAATTTGCATACCGCCCCAACAGATCCACAGATGATGCAATCTCTATTGCACTCCACACTGCCCTTTCCCACCTGGACAAGAGGAACAACTACCTGAGAATGCTATTCATTGACTACAGCTCAGCGCTCAACACTATAGTGCCCTCAAAGCTCATCACTAAGCTAAGGATCCTGGGACTAAACACCTCCCTCTGCAACTGGATCCTGGACTTCCTGACGGGCCGCCCCCAGGTGGTAAGGATAGGTAACAACACATCTGCCACGCTGATCCTCAACACGGGGGCCCCTCAGGGGTGCGTGCTCAGTCCCCTCCTGTACTCCCTGTTCACCCATTTCTGCATGGCCAGGCACGACTCCAACACCATCATTAAGTTTGCCGAAGACACAACAGTAATAGGCCTGATCACGGACAATGATGACTCAGCCTATAGGGTGGAGAGAAGAGACCTGGCTGTGTGGTGCCAGGATAACAACCTCTCCCTCAACGTGATCAAGACAAAGGAGATTATTGTGGACTACAGGAAAAAAAAGAGGACTGAGCACGCCCCCATTCTCATCGACGGGGCTGTAGTGGAACACGTTGAGAGCTTCAAGTTCCTTGGTGTCCACATCACCAACAAACTATCATGGTCCAAACACACCAAGACAGTCATAAAGAGGGCACGACAAAGCCTATTCCCCCTCAGGAGACTGAATTTTTTTTGCATGGGTCCTCAGATCCTCAAAATGTTATACAGCTGCACCATCGAGAGCATCCTGACTGGTTGCATCACTGCCTGGTATGGCAACTGCTCGGCCTCCGACCGCAAGGCACTACAGAGGGTAGTGCGTACGGCCCAGTACCTCACTGGGGCCAAGCTTCCTGCCATCCAGGACCTCTATACCAGGCGGTGTCAGAGGAAGGCCCTAAAAATTATCAAAGACTCCAGCCACCCTAGTCATAGACTGTTCTCTCTGCTACTGCACGGCAAGCGGTACTGGAGCGCCAAGTCTAGGTCCAAAAGGCTTCTTAACAGCTTCTACCTCCAAGCCATAAGACTCCTGAACAGCTAATCATGGCTACCCGGAATATTTTCATTGGCCCCCCACCCCACCCCACCCCACCCCACACCACACCACACCACACCACACCAACCTTTCACGCTGCTGCTATTCTGTTTATTATTCATGCATAGTCACTTTTACTCTACCCACATGTACATATTACCTCGACTAACCGGTGCCCCCTCACATTGACTCTGTACCGGTACCCACTTTATATAACCTCCTTACTGTTATTTTATTTTACTTTTCACTTTGTCTACACCTGTTGTATTCGGCACATGTGGCAAATAAAATGTATTTGATTTATATCAACTTGTTTGACTATGAAAATGTACAATCCAGGGCTACTCCAAGAAGTATAGTCAGGTCAACTAGCTCAATTTAGTTGAAGTTTAGGGTTTAGTGAATGATTTGTCTCAAATACAATGCTTTTAGTTTTGAAATGTTTAGAAATAACTTATTCCTTGCCACCGATTCTGAAACTAACTGCAGCTCTTTGTTAAGTGTTGAAGTGATTTAACTCACTGTAGTAGCTGACGTGTATAGTGTTGAGTCATCCACGTACATAGACACACTGACTTTACTCAAAGATTTTAGTACATCTTTTTTTAAATAAAGGGTCTAGACAACTGCCCTGGGGAATTCCTGATTCTACCTGGATTATGTTGGAGAGGCTTCCATTAAAGAACACCCTCTGTGTTCTGTTAAACAGGTAACTCTTTATCCACAATATAGCATGGGGTGTGAAGCCATAACACATTTTTCCAGCAGCAGACTATGATCGATAATGTCAAAAGCCGCACTGAAGTCTAACAAAACAGCTCTCACAATCTTTTTATCATCAATCATTTGCCTTTTGAGTAAGTGTCGTGCTTGTTGAATGTCCTTCCCCACAAGTGTGCTGAAAGTCTGTTGTCAATTTGTTTACAGTAAAATAGCATTGTATTTGGTCAAACTTTTTTTTTCTCCAAAGGTTTACTAAGGGTTGGTAACAGGCTGATTTGTTTGCTATTTGAGCCAGTAAAGGAGGCTTTACTATTCTTGGGTAGCGGAATTACTTTTGCTTCCCACCAGGCCTGAGGGCACACACTTTCTAATAGGCTTAGATGTAAGATATGGCAAATAGGAGTGGCAATATCGTCCGCTACTATCCTCAGTAATTTTCCATCCGTTGTCAGACCCAGGTGGCTTGTCATTGTTGATACACAACAATCCTTTTTTTCACCTCTTCCACACTCACTTTACGGAATTCTAAATTACAATGGTTGTCTATGATAATTTGATCAGTTATACTTGGATGTGTAGTGTCAGCGTTTGTTGCTGACATTTCATGCCTACGTTTGCTAATCTTACTATAAAAAATAATAAAGTAATTGGCAATATCAGTGGGTTTTGTGATGAATGAGCCGTCTGATTCAATGAATGCCCAAAATGTCAATTAATGTGCTTCAAAGCTTTTTACTATCATTCTTTATATAATTTATCTTTGTTTCATAGTATATATTCATCTTATTTTTATTCAGTTTAGTCACATTATTTCTCAATTAGCAGTACATTTTCCAATTGGTTGTGCAGCCAGACTTATTTGCCATTCCATTTGCCTCATCCATCTCAATCATAAACATTTTCAATTCCTCATCAATCCACGTGGATTTAACCGTTTTTACAGTCATTTTCTTAATCGGTGCATGCTTATAGTAACTGGAATTGTCATGATTCCACCTGTCACAAGAGGGCGAGAGAGACCGTCCTAGAGACTATTATGACACTCAGGTGTTTCCTCTTTTATAATTATGATTTCCACTTTAAGAGAGGTGTGTTTTCTGTTTGCCTTTGCAGTAGCTTAATTCATTTGTCATGTGTGTTTGCCTCCTGAGTAAGTTCTCTAGTCCTAGTGTTTGTTGTTTTCTCAGCGTTACTGTAATCCTGCTGTTACCTAGTCTCAGTAAAGTATTTACGTTTACCTTTACCACTGATTCCAAATTTGGTCTATTCTCTGCTACTGGGTCCAACCTCATCATGTCACAGGACTAAGCAATTTCATAAATGTGTCAAGTGCAGCTTCTGTTTGCTCCTCATTACACACCACAGACCAAAACATATTGTTTACATCAACAACATAGCAATCGCATACATTTTTTGTATTACTTCTTATATTATGCCCAGCCTTTGGAACTCTGGTTTTCCTAGATATGACTACTATATTGTGATCACTACATCAGATGGATTTGGATACTGCTTTAAAGCACATTTCTGCAGCATTAGTAAACATGTGATCAATACATGTTGATGATTTCATTCCTGTGCTGCTTGTAACTACCTGGTCGGTTGACTGATAACCTGAACCATGTTGCAGGCACTGGTTACAGTTTGAAGCTTTTTGTTGAGTGGGCAGCTTGATGAAAGCCAGTCAATATTTAAATCACCCAGAAAATATACCTCTCTGTTGATGTCACATACATTATCAAGCATTTCACACACGTTATCCAGATACTGACTGTTAGCACTTGATGGTCTATAGCAGCTTCCCACAAGAATGGGCTTTAGGTGAGGCAGATGAACCTGTAGCCATATTACTTCAACAGTATTTAACATGAGATCCTCGTGAAGCTTTACAGGAATGTGGTTCTGAATATAAACAGCAACACCTCCACCCTTGGCATTTCTGTCTTGCTACCAAATGTATTATCTAAGTGAGTTTCAGAGATAGTCCGAATATGAATGTCATCTGTTACTAGCAAGCTATTGATTTCATGAACCTTGTTTCTTAAGCTGCATATGTTAATGTGGGCTATTTTGAGCTCTTTTCTGGGATGCTTGATTCTTTTCATTGTTTTACTGGGAAGATTAGCAGAAGTAGACATACTCATGTTATTTATGTTAGTGCAGGGTGAGCTGCATACAGTGGACTTCCTACTAGGGCACACCACCTGAGTGCTAACAGTATAAAAGCTGCAAGTGTCTTGAGGTATGTCTCTATAAGCTTAGCACATCAAGCCACTGGGATTTTTGCCCATTCTTCAAGGCAAAACTGCTCCAGCTACATCAAGTTGGATGGGTTCCGCTGGTGTAGAGAAATCTTTAAGTCAAACCACAGATTCTCAATAGGATTGAGGTCTGGGCTTTGACCAGGCCATTCCAAGACATTTAAATGTTTCCCCTTAAACCACTCGAGTGTTGCTTTAGCAGTATGCTTTGGGTCATTGTCCTGCTGGAAGGTGAACCTCCGTCCCAGTCTCAAATCTCTGGAAGACTGAAACAGGTTTCCCTCAAGACATACTAACCTAAATGTCAACAGGTGGCGATGGGGTGAGATTGTGTTTCTCTAAGCGGGAGGTAAGCTTGGCTTCTTCTTTATATGGTGTCGCGTAAAGCTTAAACCATGTATTTACAGTGAGGGAAAAAAGTATTTGATCCCCTGCTGATTTTGTACGTTTGCCCACTGACAAAGAAATGATCAGTCTATAATTTCAATGGTAGGTTTATTTTGAACAGTGAGAGACAGAATAACAACAACAAAATCCAGAAAAACGCATGTCAAAAATGTTATAAATTGATTTTCATTTTAATGAGGGAAATAAGTATTTGACCCCCTCTCATTCAGAAAGATTTCTGGCTCCCAAGTGTCTTTTATACAGGTAACGAGCTGAGATTAGGAGCGCACTCTTAAAGGGAGTGCTCCTAATCTCAGTTTGTTACCTGTATAAAAGACACCTGTCCACAGAAGCAATCAATCAATCAGATTCCAAAGAGCTCTCCAAGGATGTCAGGGACAAGATTGTAGACCTACACAAGCCTTGAATTGGCTACAAGACCATTGCCAAGCAGCTTGGTGAGAAGGTGCCAACAGTTGGTGCTATTATTCGCAAATGGAAGAAACACAAAATAACTGTCAATCTCCCTCGGCCTGTGGCTCCATGCAAGATCTCACCTCTTGGAGTTGCAATGATCATCAGAATGGTGAGGAATCAGCCCAGAACTACACAGGAGGATCTTGTCAATGATCTCAAGGCAGCTGGGACCATAGTCACCAAGAAAACAATTGGTAACACACTACGCCGTGAAGGACTGAAATCCTGCAGCGCCCGCAAGATCCCCCTGCACAAGAAAGCACATATACAGGCCCGTCTGAAGTTTGCCAATGAACATCTGAATGATTCAGAGGAGAACTGGGTGAAAGTGTTGTGGCAACAAAGGAGTGGCTCAAGAAGAAGCACATTCAGGTCCTGGAGTGGCCTAGCCAGTCTCCAGACCTTAATCCCATAGACAATCTGTGGAGGGAGCTGAAGGTTCGAGTTGCCAAACGTCAGGCTCGAAACCTTAATGACTTGGAGAAGATCTGCAAAGAGGAGTGGAACAAAATCCCTCCTGAGATGTTTGCAAACCTGGTGGCCAACTACAAGAAACGTCTGACCTCTGTGATTGCCAACAAGGGTTTTGCCACCAAGTACTAAGTGATGTTTTGCAGAGGGGTCAGATACTTATTTCCCTCATTAAAATGCAAATCAATTTATAACATTTTTGACATGCGTTTTTCTGGATTTTGTTGTTGTTATTCTTTCTCTCACTGTTCAAATAAACCTACCATTAAAATGATAGACTGTTCATGTCTTTGTCAGTGGGCAAAGGTACAAAATCAGCAGGGGATCAATTTTTTTTTTCCCTCACTGTACATTGTAGGTAGGTATTGTAGTTAGGTATTGTAGGTAAGTATTGTATTCGGCTGAGCCCGGTGAAGCACGAGGCTAGCTTACCCACTACCTGGACCAATAAAGCTAGCTAGCGGGTAGCTACTGTATTCAAAATATAGCTAGCTTGTTGCTACCTGGATATCTAACTAAACAATAGCTGGAAAGACCTAGCTGTAATGTTTGGAGACACTTTCTCTCCGTTGGGACAGACGCGAACTGGCTAAATCGATTCAGTAGCTAGCTTTACACTTAACTAGCTAACAGTAGCTACTAAGGGTAAGTTATAACCTACATTTATTTTAATTTTATTTTTACATACTGGTAACCAGAGTCGTTCAAAAGAAATTCAAGATATGGGAGACTAGTTAACGTTAGCTTGGCTCTCTCTGTGTGTTTCATACCGTGGGAGGAGGGGTTGGTTCGTTGACAGAGAGCAATTGCTAGCTAATATGCTAACTATTCTAGCTAGCTAGCTAACTGGCTGAATAAGTTGACGACGTATTCACTCAAACTGTCAAAACTAACCGCAAAACTTTACACAACGTTAGACACGGACACAAATTATATGTTTAGCGTGTTAACACACTATTGGTAGCTTGTTGTAACCGAGTATTGGTGCTAAACCGTGTTATTAAAAGCTAGCATGCTAGTTAGCTATGGCGTCATAGGATACGGTGCCCTAACTAAGTTAGAATCTATTCCTAGAAAACATTCAACCGCTGTAGTTTACAACAATTATAATTTCTAAAGTGGAAGTTGGGAGATTTATATTTGAGTGTTTCAGTGAAATGTAAGTGAGGGAGGCCCCGCTCTCTCGCTTTCCCAGATGTTTAGTTAATTTCATTCCGATCTCCTTTGCATTATTGCAGCCTTTTCTGTAGCCTGTCAACTATCTGTCTGTCTATCCCTGTTCTCTCCTCTCTGCACAACCCATACAAATGCTTCACACCACGTGGCTGCTGCAACTCTAATGTGGTGGTCCCTGCACGCACGACCCACGTGGAGTTCCAGGTCTCCGGCAGCCTCTGGAACTGCCATTCTGCGGCCAACAAGGCAGAGTTCATCTCAGCCTATGCTACCCTCCAGTCCCTCGACTACTTGGCACTGTCGGAAACATGGATTACCACAGAAAACACTGCTACTCCTACTGCTCTTTCCTCGTCTGATCATGTGTTCTCGCATACCCCGAGAGCATCTGGTCAGCGCGGTGGTGGCACAGCAATCCTCATCTCCCCTAAGTGGACATTCTCTCTTTTCCCACTGACCCATCTGTCTATCTCCTCATTTGAATTCCATGCTGTCACAGTCACTAGCCCATTCAATCTTAACATCGCCCTCCAGGTTCCCTTGGAGAGTTCATCAATGAGCTTGACGCCTTGATAAGTTCATTTCCTGAGGATGGCTCACCCCTCACACTTCTGGGTGACTTTAACCTCCCTACGTCTGCTTTTGACTCATTTCTCTCTGCCTCCTTCTTTCCACTCCTTTCCTCTTTTGACCTCACCCTCTCACCATCCCCCCCTACTCACAAGGTAGGCAATACGCTTGACCTCATCTTTACTAGATGCTGTTTTTCTACCAATCTCACTGCAACTCCCCTCTAAGTCTCCGATCACTACTTTGTATCCTTTTCTCTCTCGCTCTCCAACACTACTCACTCTGCCCCTACTCAGATGGTAATGTGCCGTCGCAACCTTCACTCTCTCTCTCTCCCATCCTATCATCTCTTCCCTCTGCTAAATCCTTCTCCCTCCGATCTCCTGATTCTGCCTCCTCAACCCTCCTCTCCTCCCTTTCTGCATCTTTTGACTCTATGTCACCTATCCTCCCGCTCCGTGGCTTGACGACTCATTGTGAGCTCACAAAACAGGGCTCCGGGCAGCTGAGCGGAAATGGAGGAAAACTAGACTCTCTGCGGACCTGTCATCTTTTCACTCCCTCCTCTCTACATTCTCTTCCTCTGTTTCTGCTGCTAAAGCCACTTTCTACCACTCTAAATTTCAAGCCTCTGCCTCTAACCCTAGGAAGCTCTTTGCCACCTTCTCCTCCCTGCTGAATCCTCCTCCTCCTCCCTCTCCCTCCTCCCTGTCTGTGGATGACTTCGTCAACCATTTTGAAAAGAAGGTTGACGACATCCGATCCTCATTTATTAAGTCAAATGACACCGCTGGTCCTGCTCACACTGCCATACCCTATGCTTTGACTTCTTTCTCCCCTCTCTCTCCAGATGAAATCTTGCGACTTGTGATGGCCGGCCGCCCAACAACCTGCCCGCTTGACCCTATCCCCTCCTCTCATCTCCAGACCATTTCCGGAGACGTTCTCCCTTACCTCACCTCGCTCATCAACTCATCCTTGACCGCTGGCCATGTCCCTTCCGTCTTCAAGAGAGCTAAAGTTGCACCCCTACTCAAAAAACCTACACTCGATCCCTCCGATGTCAACAACTACAGACCAGTATCCCTTCTTTCTTTTCTCTCCTAAACTCTTGAGCGTGCTGTCTTTAGCCAACTCTCCTGCTATCTCTCTCAGAATGACCTTCTTGATCCAAACCAGTCAGGTTTCAAGACTGGTCATTCAACTGAGACTACTCTTCTCTGTGTCACGGAGGCTCTCCGCACTGCTAAAGCTAACTCTCTCTCCTCTGCTCTTATCCTTCTAGACGTATCTGCTGCCTTTGATACTGTGAACCATCAGATCCTCCTCTCCACCCTCTCCGAGTTGGGCATCTCCGGCGCTGCTCACTCTTGGATTGCGTCCTACCTGACAGGTCGCTCCTACCAGGTGGCATGGCGATAATCTGTCTCCGCACCACGTGCTCTCACCACTGGTGTCCCCCAGGGCTCAGTTCTAGGCCCTCTCCTATTCTCTCTATACACCAAGTCACTTGGCTCTGTCATATCCTCACATGGTCTCTCCTATCATTGCTACGCAGACGACACACTATTAATTTTCTCCTTTCACCCTTCTGATAACCAGGTGGTGAATCGCATCTCTGCATGTCTGGCAGACATATCAGTGTGGATGTCGGATCACTACCTCAAGCTGAACCTCGGCAAAACGGAGCTGCTCTTCCTCCCGGGGAAGGACTGCCCGCTCCATGATCTCGCCATCACGGTTGACAACTCCATTGTGTCCTCCTCCCAGAGTGCAAAGAACCTTGGCGTGACCCTGGACAACACCCTGTCGTTCTCTGCTAACATCAAAGCGGTGACCCGATCATGCAGGTTCATACTCTACAACATTCGCAGAAAGCGGCACCTTACACAGAAAGCGGCATAGGTCCTAATCCGGGCACTTGTCATCTCCCGTCTGGATTACTGCAACTAGCTGTTGGCTGGGCTCCCTGCCTGTGCCATTAAACCCCTACAATTTATCCAGATCGCTACAGCCCGTCTGGTGTTCAACCTTCCCAAGTTCTCTCATGTCACCCCGCTCCTCCGCACACTCCACTGGCTTCCAGTTGAGGCTCGCATCTACTACAAGACCATGGTGCTTGCCTACAGATCTGTGAGGGGAACGGCACCTCCTTACCTTCAGGCTCCGATCAGACCCTACACCCTAACGAGGGCACTACATTTATCCACCTCTGACCTGCTAGCCCCCCTACCTCTACGGAAGCACAGTTCCCACTCAGTCCAGTCAAAGCTATTCGCTGCTCTGGCACCCCAATGGTGGAACAAGCTCCCCCACAACGCCAGGATAAGGGAGTCACAGACCACCTTCCAGAGACACTTGAAACCCTACCTCTTTAAGGAATACTTAGAATAGTATAAAAGTAATCCTTCTACCCCCCCCCCACCCCCCCCCCCATAAAAAAAAAGAATAAAAAGAAAGTGGTTGTCCCACTGGCTATCATAATTGAATGCACTAATTTGTAAGTCGCTCTGGATAAGAGCGTCTGCTAAATGACGTAAATGTAAATGTAACAATTTCCCTGTATTTAGCACCATCCATCATTCCTTCAATTCTGACCAGTTTCCCAGTCCCTGCCGATGAAAAACATCTCCACAGCATGATGCTGCCACCACCATGCTTCACTGTGGGGATGGTCTTCTCGGGGTGATGAGAGTTGTTGGGTTTGCGCCAGACATAGCATTTCCTTGATGGCCTTAAAAGCTCAATTTTAGTCTCATCTGACCAGAGTACCTTCTTCCATATGTTTGGGGAGTCTCCCACATGGCTTTTGGCGAACACCAAACATGTTTGCTTATTTTTTTTCTTTAAGCAATGGCTTTTTTCTGGCCACTCTTCCGTAAATCCCAGCTCTGTGGACTGTACGGCTTAAAGTGGTCCTATGGACAGATACTCCAATCTCCACTGTGGAGCTTTGCAGCTCCTTCAGGGTTATTTTTGGTCTCTTTGTTGCCTCTCTGATTAATGCCCTCCTTGACTGGTCTGTGAGTTTTGTTGAGCATCCCTCTCTTGGCAGGTTTGTTGTGGTGCCATATTCTTTCCATTTTTTAATAATTTATTTAATGGTGCTCCATGGGATGTTCAAAGTTTCTGATATTTTTTTATAACCCAACCCTGATCTGTACTTCTCCACAACTTTGTCCCTGACCTGTTTGGAGAGCTCCTTGGTCTTCATGGTGCCGCTTGCTTGGTGGTGCCCCTTGCTTAGTGGTGTTGCAGACTCTGGGGCCTTTCAGAACAGGTGTATATATATACTGAGATCATGTGACTGATAATATGACACTTAGATTGCACACAGGTGGACTTTATTTAACTAATTATGTGACTTCTGAAGGTAATTGGTTGCACCAGATCATATTTAGGGGCTTCATAGCAAAGGGGGTGAATACATATGCACGCACCACTTTTCCGTTAATAATTTTGTATAATTTTTTGAAACAAGTTATTTTTTTCATTTCACTTAACCATTTTGGACTATTTTGTGTATGTCCATTATATGAAATCCAAATAAATTAAATTACAGGTTGTAATGCAACAAAATAGGAAAAACGCCAAGGAAGATGAATACTTTTGCAAGGCACTGTACCTGTATAGTTCCCCCTCATTTCCTGCTTGTTGCCAAAACGGTGGATAAGGCAAGTATCAGTGGAATGAGCTGTTCTAAAGCCAGATTTTGAGTTAATAAAACTCTAGAAGGTATCCCTCAAGTTGATTAAAATCTAATCTCTCAACAACTTTGGACAAGGTGCTGAGGATCGACACAGACCTGTAGTTTCGTACATCTTTTTTACTGCTTTTCTTGTGGAGCGGAACCACCGTGGCTGTTTTGAGATCATTGGGGAATTTACCACTACTAATAGAAAGGTTTACAATATGCGTTATCATTTTAGCAGTGACACAGGCACTATCCTTTATGAATCTTGCAGGAAGGTTATCCAACCCAGTTGCTTTGTTTGTGCTCATTAAGCATAGTAGATTGGAAACTTTGTCCTCTGTTACCATGCATAGCTTAAACAAGAAATTTGTGATACCTTTGCTATAGTAAAAGTAATTAATGAAAGACTGGCCATAGTGTCCAGAGCAGGTCGGTAACTTCATAACCAGAGATGAGGCTATAGTGGTAAAAAATGTGTTAAAGTAATTTGCAACCTTTTCCTGGCCATAGCATAAAACATCATCAATATCCAGGCCAATACTACAGGATTTTTACTTAATGGGCAGTTTTTGAGCCAACGTCCTTAAACAAATTCCACAGTTTGAGGCTGATGTAAGTTAACAGCATCTATGTAATGTTGGGGTTTAGCCTTATCGATTTTGTATCTTACCTGGTTTTTACAATTAATATAACCATCATAATTTTGTCGTAGATTTGTCCTTTTGAATTTTGCCAGGTAGCAATCCCTTTTCCTTATAAGTGATCCATTTCCTTGACAGCTGCTTGATTCAAATTTGTTTCATCGGAGCCAGAGAGTCGAGTGCAGACAGAGAACATCTCTTTGAAAAGATACCAAGATTGATCAACATCATCACAGTTTAGTACATTAAGACCAATCCAAATTTCCAATCCAAGTACTTCTACAAACGTCCCTTTGAGTATTGTTTCATAGACCGTACCTTCATGTAGTTATTACCTGGCTAAAGTAGCATTTTGGATTTCTTACGGGTACAGTAGGTTACCATATGATCACTAAAACCAATATTTAAGACACCTGACTGACAGACGTTCTCTTGGTCTGATACAATAATCCATTCCAAAGTTGATTTACTGTCAATACACACCCGGGTTGGCTCAACAATAATTTTTCAGTCCAAATAACTGATTAAAGTTATACAGGGCTTTACTAGTGTACCTGCACATTTGTATAAAAATCGGCAAGCAGACACATTCCCTGTCAGCAAATACATTGTGATCACAACAATTTGATTAAAGTAAATCACAGAAATCATTCTGCTTAGGAGGCCGATAGCACACACCAACAAGTATAGGACGACATTGAGGAAGGTGTATATCTACCCATGCAACCTCAAGTCCATCCGTTTTCACATCTGAACGAGGGTTAAAATGCACATAATTCCTAGTAAAAACACACATCGCCGCCGTTTCGGTTAAGGTCAATTCTATGAACGCTATAACCCGGTAGCTCAACCTCATTGTCCTCAATTGACCCATCGAGCCATGTCTAATTCACAGCAACTACTGCAGCCCGGGTATTTGAAACGAGGAGTTTTAAGTACTCTAATTTCGGCAGCAGGCTCTGTGCGTTCACATGGATAAAGTGAAGTCCTCTCTGATTGAATCAGTCAAACATGTTATTTTCCGTGCCCACTGCTGATACGTTGACTATCTCATCTAGATTGCATTCATCATCCCGGCTCGTGTCTGGCAGCCCAATGTTTGGCACTGCGTTTAAACAGCATACAATGCAGGGAAGCACAATGTTGCTTTGACTTTACAGCTTCATCATATGACAAGGGTTGGATATCTCCACACTTTACGTGAAGAAACAAATCACAGATGTCGCAAGCCACCTCTTTTGAATTCTTCCTTACGGTCTTACCACAGTTTGGGCATAGTTGTTTGGCTTGTTTTGTGGTGTTCGGGCCAGGACAGGGATGTTGATTGCCACAGAGTAGCAGACTGAAAGTAACAAGCAGCTTGTTGGGGTTGACGCCGGTCTCAGCTGCGCTGCAGTGTTTTCTGTGTACATTCCACGAGCCGCTCAGTTATTCCCAGAGGAAAGGTGATATCAGGTGCCGGTAATGTTGTTCATATGAAGTTCACGCTATAAAAGCGAAGACTTCCATCCCATGCACCAGGTAAAGAGGTATGCTTAGATGACCTATGCAGAAAAATATTTGTTATATATTTTTATTTTACATGGAATTAGGCATAATGATTATGGCTCTAGATTGCAGGAGAAAGCTGTTTCATAATTCTCTGACTTCAGCAGGGGGGACAGCACCCCTACGGACCACCCCCACCTCCATCATCACGAACTTCGTGCCCACTCGAAAATAATGGGTGCATGACGCCCCTGTTTGAGGCGGTATGTTTTGTAATGTGCAAACAGATATAGAAACAGATCAGATTAGATAGAGCAGAGGCATACATATGAATCTGTGCTCTATCCATGCATAATTGGAAGTCAAAATGTCCTCTGTTCACTGGTATTCACACAGTGAGTGGTGTGGATCTCAGTTTTCCATTAAAATGGTTGACAGCCTGATTCAGTGGTCCTTAATGAAGAGATACAGAGAATAGAGTGTGTTCTTCTGGTGATGAGATTGTCTGTTAATAGAATGACCTGCTCTAGAATACATAATGCTTGGTGACAGCTTGGACATTGAATGGGGCTTTGGGGTTAACTGATGATGGCATGCAGAAATCTACCGAACATGGCAAATTGGCAACACACACACACACTCTATCATTCCACAATGGCCACAAATCTAGAGAACAACGCCTTCCTCAAATTGATTTATCTTTCTTCCATTAATGAGATTGTCTACAACGATTCATCTCTGCATGTGTGTCTTTTTATAAGATAACGTACCAGTGAGTATTTCCTATGCTGGATTACCAGTGAGTATTTCCTATGCTGGATAACTGGTTACAGATGTTGATAAGTCATTGATAATAATCAGCACATTTTTTAATGTCATTACATTAAGATATAATGGGGGAACATAGCTATATTCAATACAATTCACGAGTTGATTTAAAAATGTTTAACCCTTTCTCATGGTTGGTGTCTTGACAGATTCATCCAAAATCGTGTGACATAAAACACAACTTTTCTGTCCTTGCAATTATGGCAGTGTAAGTTGTCGTTATATCATATATTAAGCATGAATCATTTAAATTAGACATTGAACTTGAACCCTGTAAGAATCCTGGATCTAGCTGTAAAACTGCTTTTTGTTTAGAGATCTCAGAAATGCAGTGTAACTGCGCAACATTTAGTGTCTCCTTATGTTATGGGATGAAAACTGTTTTCATGTTCACACAAATCCCCCAAAATTCTTACCGAAAGAGTAAACCTTGATACGTAAAACTTAAATTGATACTGTCATTAACGTGGTTCTTCAATAATTATGCATAATACTTGTTGGATGCGCATTTGGTGGTGTTGGTGTTCTACTAAGCTATATGGAATTTTTTGAAGAAGCTCATACCAAGGATCATTTAGCTATTTGATTTGGAATTTTAAGACCCCTTGAAAACATCAAAACAACAATTATTTGCTGGAAAATTATTTTTGGCCGTACTGCTATTAGCCCATACAAACACATTGAATAACAGATTCACTACATGGAACATCAAAAGGAAATTTGTTCTGAAGTGTCTGTCCTATATCTGAGAGATATAAGAAACAATTGTTATTTTTTTTGTACATGTACTTAACCCCTTATTTTCGGAACTAAACAGTCTCCATACATTAATCTTTTCAACTGGTACCTGGGGACCTTCAGATGAGTCTCATGGTCTGACAAACACCGCTCTAGCTCTGTCAACTTCACCGCAGATGCGGAAGTGCGACATCGGCGGATGAGGTGGATTGAGATGCATCCAATGCAAAAAGCAGATATCTCTAGCTAAAACTGATTTTTAGGGGATTATTTTATTATGCTAATTTCCATGGGGGCGCAGACATCAACTTTAGGGGGTTTCCCCCCTGAGGTTCATAAGGGGTAATAAAGTAGACATGCAAAACTATTGAAACTGAATAAACTCTAATTAAAGTCTACCATAGCCCGGGCTCTGGTAGCTAATTAATTATTTATGAAACATTTCTCACACATTGAAACTCATTTTGAAATAATTTAATTCTAATTACAGCACAAATCAGATATAGTAATTCCAATTCAAACCCTAGGAGTCTTTCCAGCCAGCCAAACTCATGAACCACACACAGTATTATCTCTAGACCAGGGGTAAATGAATGGTTAATAAACATCTCGAAGGGGGGCCTTATAAAATATGAGATTTTATTCTCAAATTATGTTTAATATTTTCCAAATTATGTTCTCAATTAAGTTTTTCCTGGTTTAATTTTGTTTTTTCACTCTTAAAATTATAATTTATCATAGAGATACAACGAAGGTGGATGTTCTGAGCATGTCAATGCTTAAATCACATCAGAAGACAATTGATTTGGGTTCGCCAAAACTGAAAGAAACGCAACACTTTTATTTGTCAATCACTCATATTGATATCACGTTGAAATCAGTAGAATGAGAGGGGGGAATCAGGTTACACGTCCTGTTCAAACTAACCTTACTAAAAAAAACACACGAAATCTGGGAATAATATGTAGAAAGTATTCACACCCCTTGACTTTTTCCACATTTGCGACTCATTTCAGGAAACTAGCCATATGTCGTGCGTCACTACTTCACAGGAGAGCCATTTGAACGTACATAAAAAAAATATCAAAATACGTTTTTGGGCAGAAATGGCTTCTGGAACATGTGAACTTTCATGTGACTTAATAACAAATGTGTATGCCATCTGTAAATACGAATACAATTGGTAAGTACAAGCCTAGTTGGTTTAGCTACATAAAAAGACAGAAACCTTCCCGCTAGCCATGATTGGCTGAGATAATGAGTGGGCTGGACATGCCGAGAGATGTGTTCGGATTGGTCTGCCATGTAGCGCGCTTCTGTCTATTTGAGCTAGTCAGTGTGTGTAGTAGGTCATCCTTTCTAACGCTGCTTTAAAAAAAAGATATCACAAAGTAAAACTGCATAAGTTTTGCTCTCCACTTTCTGGAGGACGGAGTTTTGAAATCAGTGGAATTAGAGTATGATGGCTAAGGAGATGGAGAAAACACCTGTCTCCGGATTACATCTTCAAACTAAGGGTAACCATGGCATACGTAACAGAGAGGGAGAAGCGTCCATCCATGTATACGTGTAAGAGAGTCTAGCTAGCTACATTTTCAGATATTACACGTTTCTAATTTTGTCAGAAAGTCGTTTTCATTTCACGTTAAAGTGTACTGTTAGCTAGCTAACGTTAGCTGGCTGGCTCGCTAGCTAACGTTAGGTGTATGATCTCTGTAGTAATATTATTCGTATCTCAGAGCCATTTGCTTTGCTAGTTATAGCCTAATGTTAATTTGCTTAAAAAGTCACATAATAAGTTGCATGGACTCACTCTGTGTGCAATAATAGTGTTTAACATGATTTTTGAATGACTACCTCATCTCTGTGAGGTAGATTGGGTGTACACTTTGTATTCAGGAGAAAAAGATAATTGCTTTGCAACAGTTTTTGCAGTATTACTTTAGTGCCTCGTTGCAAACAGGATGCATGTTTTGGAATATTTGTATTCTGTACAGGCTTCCTTCTTTTCACTCTGTCAATTAGGTTAGTATTGTGGAGTAACTACAATTTTGTTGATCCATCCTCAGTTTTCTCCTATCACAGCCTTTTAACTCTGTAACTGTTTTAAAGTCAGCGTTGGCCTCATGGTGAAATTCCTGAGCGGTTACTTTCCTCTCCGGCAACTGAGTTATGAAGGACGCCTGTATCTTTGTAGTGATTGAGTGTATTGATACACCGTCCAAAGTGCAATTAATAACTTCACCATGCTCAAAGGGATATTCAATGTCTGCTTTTTATCTACCAATAGGTGCCCTTCATTGTGAGGCATTGGAAATCGCCCCTGGTCTTTGTGGTTGAATCTGTGTTTGAAATGCAGATGTATTGGACAATCTCACAGCTAAATATGGCATAGAACCTGAACATTTATATTAAACTCCAATCAAGATTAAAGACCAATAAACTGAGGAACAGCCTCTCTCCTGTGTCTCTGAAGCACAATCTCCATATCTTTGCCTACTCACACGTGTGATAATTCCCTAAGGTTCTCATCCTCTACAACACACCATCACAATATGGAGTGATTCAAAGCTGCAAGTTAATTTGCAGTATGACCAATAGAAAAATGCTATCAGATTTTGGAACCAGTCTTTTTGGACTCCTATGGGATTCTATCCAATAAGATTGAATCTTGTAAGATTCTATAGGCTTGAATCTTATAGGATCCTATAGGATTCCAATACAAGAATCAAATAGAAAACTCCTATCAGATTTTGGCACCAGTCCTATTGGACTGCTATGGGATTCTATCCTATTCATAGGTTGCACCTTCGTCACTCGGTCAGTTCATGCCTTTGTTGTGAACGTTCTCAATCCGCCCTCTACTAGGCGGCACAATAGTGGTGCCCTAAAGTTGTGATAAGCCCAGTCATTCTGGACAGAGGCTAACGACTGTTTAGTATAAATTACACTATAGCACCTGAAAATACGATGACATTGCTAAAGTAGTCAAATGTTTAGTAGGAAACAACTTTGCCAATATTATCATCTTGTCAAATTTACTTTAGACATATGACAATGTTGAAATCAGCTAGCAAAGTTAGTCAAAAATAGCTAGCAATGCTAACGTTAGCTAACTCAAATCCAGTGACCTTCCCTCAATCTTAGCTAACTAGCTAACGTTATACTGAATCTAAGGTCAGTCTGGTGACATCAAAATGATGACAAAAGGGTGGCGCAGTGGTCTAAGGCACTGTATCGCAGTGCTAACTGTGCCACTAGAGATCCTGGTTCAAATCCAGGCTCTGTCGCAGCCGGCCGCGACCGGGAGACTCATGGGCGGCGCACAATTGGCCCAGCGTCGTCCAGGGTAGGGGAGGGAATGGCCGGCAGGGATGTAGCTCAGTTGATAGAGCATGGCGTTTGCAACGCCAGGGTTGTGGGTTCGATTCCCACGGGGGCCAGTATAAAAAAATATATATATATGTATTCACTAACTGTAAGTCGCTCTGGATAAGAGCGTCTGCTAAATGACTAAAATGTAAAATGTAAAATGTAAATGGTTTTCCTACAAATTATTTGCCTCCTTTTGAATGGCATTGTATTTCCAAGCCACTGTAATGCACTTTTTTCTTTATTGGAATCCTATAGGATTTTTTTACTAGGGGTTGGAGACCCCTGTTCTAGACTGAGAGCCTTCATCCCCTCCCTCCTCTTTCTCAGACGGAAACATAGAAACTAGTTGATAAAGAGAACTGAAAACTTTTCATGTGAAGCTGTTGTCAAGATATCAGGTTTTTTCTTAGAAAAAAGGGTTCCAAAAGGGTTCTATGGCTGTCCCCATAAGATAACCCTTTTTGCTTCCAGGTAGAAGCCTTTTTGGTTCCAGGTAGAACTATTTTGGAACCAAAAAGAGTTCTACCTGGAACCAAAATGAGTTCATCAGAGGGTTCTCCTATGGGGGCAGCTGAAGAACCATTTTTGGTTCTCGATAGCACCTTTTTTTCTAAGAGTGTAGGTTATGTCAATGAGGAGCAGCTTTGTACTGGGAATAAGATGATTGCAAGATGGCTGACTGGCACTGACTCACACAATGAAAGGCTGTGTGTGTGTTACTGACCTGTGGTGTGTGTGTTGTCAGTGTCTTCAGACTCTCCAGTCCTTCCTTGAGGCTCTGTACTTGGCTCTCCAGCTGCTGTTTGTCCTCCATACTCTTCTCCAACTCTGCCTCCCGCTGTTTCATTTCTTCACACATCTTAAGCAGTTGCTGCAAACACAGAGGAGATACAGTTAGCCACATGTGCTAATTAATATGCACATATGCCAACCTACCCTTAATTAAACGCCCACACCAGTAGAAAATAAATCCACTTTTTTGAGCTGAAAGACGATGGCCAGAGCTTACCTATGATGTTGCACAACGATTTAAGTCAATTTAAGTCATCGTTTTAGTCAAAGTATGATATATTTGGGCTTGAAGTGACAGATCCGAACTGCCCACTTCATGCAAATCCATGTGAATATGATATGACATACAAATTATTTTCAGCCTTCGTTTCATTTCAGGGATGGGCTGTATTTTAATAGCCAAACCAAAGATGATGGATATACTGACAAGATACATGTCTCTCCGCCCTAACAATGGGAGTCGTTGACCACAAAGCGGCACGGCGGGCTGTCTTGCTCCCGCCTATCCTTTCTTTGAATTGGTGGATACATCTCATTATTGTAATCCTTTTTAAATATTCAATGAGTGTTGTTGACGTCAACTGCCTGTATTCAATGGAGAGAGAGGCTTTGCTACTAGCGTCATGCCATGAATATGCATAGCCATCTCGAGACAACTCAAATATAAAGTGTTTTTTCTCAAAGTTGCCAGGATGCCACGTGTCCTACTAATATCAGTACATTCGTAACTTAACCATTACAAAACGTATATTGAATCAAATAAACCTCACGTAGCAAATAAGCCATAATTTATTTGTTGACCAAATTCGACACTTTCTCATTGACGTCCATACAAAAACTCCTTGCTTGGTGGGCGAAACATCGAAACAATGCCACATGCTGGAGGAAGACAGATTTTCCTCTTCCTCTGGATTTCCTGATGGGCCGACCCCCAGGTGGTGAAGTTAGGCAACAACAAATAACCTCTCCCTCAACATCAACAAAACAAAGGAGCTGATCGTGGACTACAGGAGACAGAAGAGTGAACACGCCCCCATCCTCCTCCGCAGTGGATAGAGTCAAAAGCACGTCACTGAGGACCTGAAATGGTCTCACACATGGACATCGTGGTGAAGAAGGCACAAGAGCGCTTCTACAACCTCAGGCGGCTGAAGAAATTTGGCATGTCCCCTAAGACCCTGACAAACTTCTACAGATGCACCACTGAGAGCATTCTGTCTCGCTGCATCACTTCCTGGTACGGCAACTGCACCACCCTCAACCGCATGGGTCTCCAGAGAGTGGTACGGTCAACCCAACGCATCATCGGGGGCATGCTGCCTGCCCTCCAGGACATTTACAGTACTCAGTTTCAAAGGAAGGCCAAGAAGATCATTAAGGACCTCAGTCACCCAATCCATGTACTGTTTAGTCGGCTACCGTCTGGCAGATGGAGTAGTACAGGTGCATCAGTGCCAAGACCGAGATACTAAAAACTGCTTCTATTACCAGGCCATCAGACTGTTGAACAGCCATCACTAGCCATCTACCAGGTGATGCACACTCACTCACACAAAATACACACAAGTTATCACACACACACACCTCATACTCACAACCACACACACATACACACTCACACACACACAGCAAACGCTGCTATCCCATATCATAGAGACATTGAACCACTGGGCACTTCCCATTTCACACTGAGTATTTAAATATTGTATTCCTGACATAGCTCATTCTAATATTTCTACTACTGTACTTTATATTTAGTTACACTGTTTACACACACCACATATCTGTTTATATACTGGATTCTTGACATAGCTAACTCTAAATACTGAGTGTACAAAACATTGGGAACATGATATTACGTCTTTTATACAGGATTAGTTAATGTTTGATCATTCAGAGATGCATAAGGATTTGGAGGATGAGGACATTCCATGTATTTATTTCTGTCACTGGTGGGTGCCAGAAGGTATGCAGGCCAAGATAGCTGGGGGACCACTGGTGCTAATCTTAGAAGGAGTACGTGATGGAATATCCTGACTAGGGTGCAACACAATACCATATAGGGTGATCCTATATGTGGTGAGGAGTGACACTCAATAATGGTTGGCAACTGTTGGATAGAATTATCTTGCAAATAAGTATATAAGCTAAGAGATTTCCTTTGTTCAGCCACTCAGGGGCCGTTTGCTATGTGAACACGGTACCGCAATATGAAATACTTTGAATCAACTCTCCATGTAAGTGTTTAACTATTCTCTTGCATCCTGAATTCCTCAATACCCCAAAACTCATCATAACAGATTGGCGTCTAGACGAACAGGATGCAGTTTACAGCCGAACTAACAGGTAAGCAGGCTTTCATTTTATTTATTATGTCAAATTCTGCTTATCTGTGGTAAAGCTGAGCTGTAACGAATGTCTAAAATTCAATATTTCTTTGAGGGGAATAGATGAGTGGTATTCAAGTAAATAAACAGATGTAAGGTGAAACATCAAATTAGACAATGACATGGTGCTATGATTCTAAACAGGGTTTGGCCAGAGTAATGAGTAAAAACGGAGAAGAAGGAGAGTGGGTTTCACAAGATTGGGCGTAGGGTCTTTTAATGTGTACATTATAAAGATAGAGAGTAGTGAGGTTTGAGTCCTTTAATGTTAAAAAACATTATAAAGTTGTTAAGAGATTAACGTCCTCAACAAGACGAGATAATAAAGATAAAGTTTGTGAGGTTTGAGTCCTTTGGTGTAAGAATCATCATAAAGTGTTAGATTTGTTAAGAGGTTCAAGACCTCAACAACATTTGTTAAGAGGTTCAAGTCCTCAACAAGATTTGTTAAAGGGTGGAGTCAATTTGTTAGAGGTTAGAGTCCTTTGGTGTTTATAAACATCATAAATAATGGGTTTGAGGCCTATGTTCAGTCCTCTGAGAGTTAGAGTACCTTGGTGAAGGGATAATTACTCCTTTGTGAATTATTCAAAACGGCCAGGACAGAGAGCAGATACAATTGAGCATGTTGAATCATGGCACCAATTACAAAATAGGCAAAGAACATTTTAATAAAGATCAAGTTGGGGATTTGATTCAAGTATTTGATTTGCTAATATTGCATGAAATAATAAAAGCAATGGATAGCCAACTTAGTAGACCGGTATCTGGAAAGACAGTCACCATTAAGAATAAATCAGAGCTTCATTTACCTCAAAGAGAGCGAAAGGAAATTACGAAATTATTACTGACAAATCCGCATTTAAAACAAGTCTCTTTTAAAAGTATTGGAAATCAGACAATGTGCGAATGGATGTTAAGTACATTAGGGTTTTTCCATGTGGAACCATATATCAGTGATTTATCAGCATGGACAGATAATGAGCATCCTCAAGAAGGTATTTTTAAAAGGGATAAGTTACAGATAGCGCAAAAATATATCATTGACAATATCGCCGTAAGCAACACTAAATGGGATTTAGATTATATGATAGAGGCGTATAAAGCATGCGATTTAATGAGCGCACGATGGCCTGGAAATATAATTAATAAGGAGCAAAAGTCAGCTAACGAAGTTAAGTAATTGAATGAAACAACAGGCTATTTTATGAACAAAGAGCAGAAAGTACTTTCAATCTGAAGAGTGCATAATAAATTATATAAATGTTTATGATAATTTGATATTTTACATTTTAGTCATTTAGCAGATATACGTTTGGATAAGAAGTTTCGACATATATTGGAATTAGGTCATAGAATATCAAGGAGTGGTATGGAGAGCATGAGTTTATTTTAGAAAGTAGTGGAAAAGTCTATGTTTTACTGGGAGGCTTGACTTTGACAGGGTTTCCTGAAGGTTAGAGAACCGGTGAGGATCCCATGACAGGAAGGTCAGTGTCCGGGAAAATAAAGTTGTTTTGTTTTTTTGGATCCGCTGGGAGTATGTTTGAAGAAGTTGATTTGTTAAAACAAAGGGATTGTTTGATGTGAGTACCTAAGGATTTCTAACGTTCTATATGGATTATGTGAAGATATTAAAATATATGATTAATTTTATGTGTGTGTAATCGATTACTAGGGAGTTGATAAAGTAACAATTTGAATAATATTTCTATATTAACTTGCTCACCCAAACGTAGACGTACGTAAGGGATGGGAAATAATAAATAAAGGTTTTCTGAGTTGGTGCCGTTGATGGATTGATATAACGACTTGTGATACAAGATTCATTAATGTATGTAAAACTCATAAGCTGCATGTGGGACAAAGGACACGCCATGTGTTATTGGTGTCACGAGTTAGTGACAGAGGGTCGGTGTGCCAAGATAGATTGGGGGCCACTGTTGCTAATCTTAGGAGTGGTACGTGAGGAACTGGCATGGATAGGGTGACACATGATACCAAGTATGTGAATGCTATTGTAGTGGATGAGTGACACTCAATAACGGTTGGCAACTGTGTGGGACAGAAGTAGATCGGAAGGGAATTATATAAACTGAGAGATTTTGTATGGAAGTCATTCATATGACAAGAGGCTACGTCTGTACCACCTGTCATTTAATCCAGTACTGAAATAAATATGAATCAAATCTCCAGCTGAGTGTCGACTGCTCTCTTGCATCCTGAACTTCTCAATACCAGAAACTCATCGTAACAGATTGGCGTCTAAACGAACAGGATGCAGTTTACAGCCGAACTAACAGGTAAGCAGACTTTCATTTTTTTGATAATGTCAAATTCTGCTTATCTTTGGTAAAGCTAAGCTGTAACGAACGTTTAAAAAATCTATATTTTTAATGGGGACGATGAGTGGTGTTGAGGTATGCAAGGGATGTAAGGAGAAGGTTAAAATTAGACAATAATAGGGTACTATTATTCTAAGCAGGGTTTGTTCAGAGTAAAGACCAAACACAACAGAGGAGAAGGAGAGTGGGTTTAACAATAATTGGGTTTGAGGCCCTTAATGTGTAACAGCATTATAAATGATTGGGTTTGAGGCCCTTACTGTTTAACAGCATTATAAATGATTGGGTTTGAGGCCCTTAATGTTTAACAGCATTATAAATAATTGGGTTTGAGGCCCTTAATGTTTAACAGCATTGTAAATAATTGGGTTTGAGGCCCTTAATGTTCAACAGCATTATAAATGATTGGGTTTGAGGCCCTTACTGTTTAACAGCATTATAAATGATTGGGTTTGAGGCCCTTACTGTTTAACAGCATTATAAATAATTGGATTTGAGGCCCTTAATGTTTAACAGCATTATAAATGATTGGGTTTGAGGCCCTTAATGTTTAAAAGCATTATAAATGATTGGGTTTGAGGCCCTTAATGTTTGATAACATTATAAATGATTGGATTAAAGGCCCTTGATGTGTACAAATTAAGGAGGGTTCATCCTCTGAGAGGTAGAGTACTGTGATGAAGAGAGAATTAGTCCTGTGTGAATTACTCCAAACGGTCAGGAAAGAGAGAGAGAACAATAAATCATACTGCATAACGACTCAGAGCAGATACAAGTGAGCCTGTTGAACTATAGCACCAAAGACAAAATAGGCAAACAACATTTTAATAAAGAAGAAGTTGGAGATTTGATTCAAGTATTTGATTACTAATATTGCATTGACTAATTTAAGTAATAAATGGCCAACTTGGTAGACCGGTATCAAAAAAAAAAAAAACAGTCACCATTAAGGGTAAATCGGAGCATCAATTACCTTGAAGAGAGAGACAGGAAATGACAAAATTATTACAGGCAAATACGCATTTAGAACAAGTCTCCTGTAAAAGTAATGTAAATCAGACAATGTGCAAATGGAGTTAAGTAAATTAGGATTTTTCAATGTGGAACCATATCTTAGTGATAGGTCAGCATGGACAGATAATGACTATCCTCAAGATGGAAGTTTTAAATGGGATATATTTTATTTTTTTAGGGGGTAGATCAGCTTTAATATTGCAGATAGATTGTAACTTCCATCAATGTAATTGTCTGCATCACTTCCAATCCCCCATGTTTTTTTTTCTTTTCGCATATATATATATATATATATATATATATATATATATATATATATATATATATATATATATATATATATATATATATACACATACATATATACATATACATATATACATATACATTTCCTTAAAAAAAATATTTCCCTTCATTACTTTCCAACCCCACCACCCATTCCCTAATTGGAGTAAACTAGTGAACAATAATGCTTAGGCCTCTACTTCCGGCTTATATGTACTATATACATTTTATGGACACACTCAATTTTACAAGAATTCTATTTTGTTTGTTTTTACTCCTGAACTTCCTCAACCTCTCCGATCATTTTCATGATGTCCATACGGTTTGCTTCTATATGCCATATCTTTCAAACTGTGCTCTTTCACAACAGCTCTCAACCTATAACCTATATACTTATTATGGACACAGTATGCTTACATTATTAGTTATATTGTTGTTGTTAGTTGTTATTAGTCCCATCCTTCAACTCCATTCAACACCACCCATCTACATCCATATTGGATTTCTATTTGACATATGTTTTTCAACTGTACTGTGATGTTTTACAAAAGATCTGAACCTTTCTATTCTCATTGTTTCTACAGATTGCAAATTGAAAATATATTTATTTGCTAAAAGTATTATTATATTATTGATCGATTGACTATGACTTTTCAGATCACCCAGTAATGCTATCTGCAGGGTTAGCTCCAGGTAAATATTGCAATCCTTTAGCCATTCCTAGACCTGTGTCCAAAAACAAGCTACAAATGGAAAGTACCAAAAATGATCTAATGATTCTGTCTCTTCGCAGCAAAATCTGCAGAGCTGGGAAGATTGAATCCCCTATATAAATAACATTCTATTGGTAGCAAGAATTTTATATAATAATTTAAATTGAAAAATTCTAAGTTTTGAATCCAGCGCCATTTTGCGTATCAGTTCATAAACACTATGCCATGGGATCGGTACGTCAAAAATCTCTTCCCAACTATTTTGCAATCTATATGGGATTGCTGTCAATCCTTTGGTCCTTAAATTAAACTGGTATACTTCATTATTTATCACAGTTTTCTTTAACCAATTATGTTCTTTAATGCAAGGCCGACAGACAAGTTTCTTACATTTTCCCCCTTCCACTTTCCCTCTTCCATTTTTGCGGTAATGTTGCAATTATTTGGTTGTAATTTTGGGTAGAGCAGACATTTCCATTTGTTTTTGTTAGCTGCATGTGCGACAACTCCACCAGTCCTACCGATGATATCATTTACGAAGATTATACCTTTTTGTAAAAAAACTGTTTTTTAAATAAACATTTTGTCAAAAAACTGTTTTTAAATAAATTAGTATATTTGAGTTTAACCACAATATTTGTTGCATTATTTGTTCTGTCGTTTCTGGAGGATTAAATTGAAATTGCAACCAACTTTCTATGGCTTGTTTTAGAAGTAGTGATATTTGGGCGATGATTTCCTTTTTAAATAACTGAAAATGTGAGGTTGTAATCTGAATAAAGGGAAAAAGGCCATTCTTGAACATTGGGTGAGACAATCTTACTAATTTGCTAGAGAACCAGTTCGGATTTAAGTATATCTTTTGTATGACTGAAGCTTTTAGTGATAGGTCTAACGCTTTAACATTTAATAATTTCTGTCCTCCGAATTCATATTCATTATATAAATAGGCCCGTTTAATTTTGTCATGCTTGCCGTTCCAAATAAAATTGAATATTTTTCTCTCACATAATTTAAAAAACTGTTTGCTAGGCGTAGGCAAGACCATAAGCAAATAGTTAAACTGGGATAATACTAAAGAGTTAATCAAGGTGATTTTGCCACAAACTGAAAGGTATTTACCTTTCCATGGTAGCATGATATTATCTGTTTTTGCTAACTTTCTATTAAAATGTATTGGAGTGAGATCATTTATTTCATTTGGGATATGTATTCCGAGTATATCCACATCACCATCACACCATTTTATTGGTAAACTACATGGTAATGTACAATTTTTATTTTTTAGTGATCCAATATGTAATATAGTACATTTATCATAATTTGGTTGTAATCCAGAGAGGTTAGAAAATGTATCTAGATCCTCTATGAGGCTGTGGAGGGATTCAAGTTGTGGATTTAAAAGAAAATTTGAATCATCAGCGTACAATGACACTTTTGGTTTTAAGCCCTGGATTTCTAATCCTTTGATATTATTGTTGGATTTGATTTTAATAGCTACCATCTCGATGGCCATAATAAATAGATATGCCGATAGTAGACAACCTTGTTTCACTCCTCTTGACAGTTTAACACTTTAGGAGAAATAGCCATTATTTACTATTTTACACATAGGGTTACTATACATGATTTTAACCCATTTTATA
Organism: Coregonus lavaretus; assembly: GCF_964263955.1. NCBI lineage: Eukaryota > Metazoa > Chordata > Actinopteri > Salmoniformes > Salmonidae > Coregonus > Coregonus lavaretus. The sequence goes on along the minus strand of NC_140016.1, from coordinate 37,638,530 downwards.
AGAGATTCTCCAAAATAGAAATGCTCCAGGCATTTATATATAAACCCCAGTCATACTTTATCAAATGCCTTTTCGAAGTCTGCTATGAATAGCAGGCCTGGTTTCCCAGATTTTTCAGTGTTCTATTAAAGGGATAAATTACAAGTAGCGCAAAAGTATATCATTGATAATACAGACATAAGCAACCCGAAATGGGATTTAGATTTAGATATAAAAGAGGTGTATAAGGCATGGCTGGTAAATATAATTAGGACGGAGGAAAAGTCAGTTAGGATATTATGTAATTTGGCAATGGAGCAACATAATCTACCTAAATGAAAAGAGTCAGTCCACATGGGGTATTACTAAAATCAGGATAACATATATGTTTCCTATAGCTAAAGCAGATAACTTTGAGGTCAGACGGTGGCACGAGGTTTGCAAGGTATTGTGGTCACAAAGGTCTGGTAGGGCCTTCGAAACGGCAGAAAGAAGGTTTAGAGGTCATACAGGACGAATATACAGTGGGGAGAACAAGTATTTGATACACTGCCGATTATGCAGGTTTTCCTACTTACAAAGCATGTAGAGGTCTGTAATTTTTATCATAGGTACACTTCAACTGTGAGAGACGGAATCTAAAACAATAATCCAGAAAATCACGTTGTATGATTTTTAAGTAATTAATTTGCATTGTATTTGATACATCAGAAAAGCAGAACTTAATATTTGGTACAGAAACCTTTGTTTGCAATTACAGAGATCATATGTTTACTGTAGGTCTTGACCAGGTTTGCACACACTGCAGCAGGGATTTTGGCCCACTCCTCCATACAGACCTTCTCCAGATCCTTCAGGTTTCGGGGCTGTCGCTGGGCAATACGGACTTTCAGCTCCCTCCACAGATTTTCTATTGGGTTCAGGTCTGGAGACTGGCTAGGCCACTCCAGGACCTTGAGATGCTTCTTACGGAGCCACTCCTTAGTTGCCCTGGCTGTGTGTGTCAGGTCGTTGTCATGCCGGAAGACCCAGCCACGACCCATCTTCAATGCTCTTACTGAGGGAAGGAGGTTGTTGGCCAAGATCTCGCGATACATGGCCCCATCCATCCTCCCCTCATTACGGTGCAGTCGTCCTGTCCCCTTTGCAGAAAAGCATCCCCAAAGAATGATGTTTCCACCTCCATGCTTCACGGTTGGGATGGTGTTCTTGGGGTTGTACTCATCCTTCTTCTTCCTCCAAACACAGAGAGTGGAGTTTAGACCAAAAAGCTCTATTTTGTCTCATCAGACCACATGACCTTCTCCCATTCCTCGTCTGGATCATCCAGATGGTCATTGGCAAACTTCAGACGGGCCTGGACATGCGCTGGCTTGAGCAGGGGGACCTTGCGTGCGCTGCAGGATTTTAATCCATGACGGCGTAGTGTGTTACTAATGGTTTTCTTTGAGACTGTGGTCCCAGCTCTCTTCAGGTCATTGACCAGGTCCTGCCGTGCAGTTCTGGGCTGATCCCTCACCTTCCTCATGATCATTGATGCCCCACGAGGTGAGATCTTGCATGGAGACCCAGACCGAGGGTGATTGACCGTCATCTTGAACTTCTTCAATTTTCTAATAATTGCGCCAACAGTTGTTGCCTTCTCACCAAGCTGCTTGCCTATTGTCCTGTAGCCCATCCCAGCCTTGTGCAGGTCTACAATTGTATCCCTGATGTCCTTACACAGCTCTCTGGTCTTGGCCATTGTGGAGAGGTTGGAGTCTGTTTGATTGAGTGTGTGGACAGGTGTCTTTTATACAGATAACGAGTTCAAACAGGTGCAGTTGATACAGGTAATGAGTGGAGAACAGGAGGGCTTCTTAAAGAAAAACTAACAGGTCTGTGAAAGCCGGAATTCTTACTGGTTGGTAGGTGATCAAATACTTATGTCATGCAATAAAATGCAAATTAATTACTTAAAAATCATACAATGTGACACACACAGACAGGGCAACTAAGGAGTGGCTCCGTAAGAAGCATCTCAAGGTCCTGGAGTGGCCTAGCCAGTCTCCAGACCTGAACCCAATAGAAAATCTGTGGAGGGAGCTGAAAGTCCGTATTGCCCAGCGACAGCCCCGAAACCTGAAGGATCTGGAGAAGGTCTGTATGGAGGAGTGGGCCAAAATCCCTGCTGCAGTGTGTGCAAACCTGGTCAAGACCTACAGTAAACATATGATCTCTGTAATTGCAAACAAAGGTTTCTGTACCAAATATTAAGTTCTGCTTTTCTGATGTATCAAATACAATGCAAATTAATTACTTAAAAATCATACAACGTGATTTTCTGGATTATTGTTTTAGATTCCGTCTCTCACAGTTGAAATGTACCTATGATAAAAAGTACAGACCTCTACATGCTTTGTAAGTAGGAAAACCTGCAAAATCGGCAGTGTATCAAATACTTGTTCTCTCCACTGTACATATACTAGAGAGTGTGTGGAAAATGAATATAAGATGACATTTACAATAATCAAACAAAACCAAAATGTCGATGATTAGCAAATATAATTATGGAATATTTCGTTGCAGCAGGGGAACGATAATAATCGAGGGAGATAGAGAGAGGGAAATTGGACTCCTTCCCAACCGCACTCTAATTCCCAGAATAAACCTAGAGAGGAGAAGCCGGGTGATCTTTTCAACAAGATTGAAGGTGTCCTTTAAGTAAACAGAAAGTCCAGCGTATCGAAATTTGTGAAAATATGTAAATTGATCATATATCTCTCCCATTATAAATTGATTTGTAGGATATTTTTATCAACATTCATTTATAATAAGCATTACAACTATTATGGCGTTCATGGGAAGAGACCTTTTAAGTAACGTCGATGCAACCATTTTTTGTTCCATTAAACTAATTATCATTGCAGAGGTAAGGTGATGTAGTGAAGGAATTTCATTTTGTATTATGTAGTAGTGGTTTGTGGATATACTTTATTAATGCCATGATTTAGTAAATGGGTGAAAGAGAGACGTGCTAGTTGTGTTATATCGGGATGTAAAGGACGCAGAGGGTAATGTGGAGCACATATCTAGATAGTGGAATATAGAACGTTCTTTGACAATTTGTAATTATTATTATTACATTTTATAGTTTGTTTAAACACCAATGAGTTTTGCAAACAGTTAATTAAATCCAAAAACGATAATCTGTTTCTGGTACGTTGAACAATGGGAGGTAGTTTTTACTATTAGGCTGATGGAGTAGTAAACATGTTTTTGTAAGTTCTGAAGTTAGTAAACAATAGGTTGTTATTTTAAAACATCAATGCAACAAGTGGCGATGATTACATTACCAAAAAGGAGTTATAGGTTTAGAGAGAAGGTGTAGTCAACTCAATGAAACATGGTATGTTAAGGAAGGCATAGGAGATCACGTCTAAAAAAAAAATGTATAGACACTTGGAATGTCATTGATTCTTTATAATAATAATAAATAATATGCCATTTAGCAGACGCTTTTATCCAAAGCGACTTACAGTCATGCGTGCATACATTTTTGTGTATGGGTGGTCCCGGGGATCGAACCCACTACCTTGGCGTTACAAGCGCCGTGCTCTACCAGCTGAGCTACAGAGGACCACGTAGTAGTAAGTGATTATATTTGTGAATGTCTCAAATAGTACATTTAGAGGGGTGACAGGAACAATCTAAGGGGTAAGTCATTCAGTAACGATACCATGATGATTTGATATGGGATAAAATTAAGCGGATTTTGGAGGTGATAATCATTGTGAGACTTAAAAGGAATGAGGTATAAAGAGTAATCATTTAAAAATACTTATTGTAAACTCAAAGAACCTTGAGTGCTTTTCATCTTTTGAGAGATTGTATGTAATCTCCTTCTGGAGTAGTTATGAGAGATTGAAACAAACTATTATTGAGGTGAGGTAGGAAGGTGTATATCTGCATCATGTTTTGTGTGAAATTAATATTTTTGGATTGCTGACTATAATTGAATGTTGACGAAATGTATACTTTGTCTTCCAGGAAAATGGGGATTTCCTTATCCCTCATTGGGATGTTTCAAACGTCTGTGGGATAAGTGGAGCAGTTAGTAAAAAAATTAAACTATAATAATTAGGTCGTAAAAGGGAGCTACCAAATTAAATAAGGACTGGCTATTTTTGTTTGTTGTTTTCCAATAGGGTTTTTCAAATAACCACACACAACCCACCTATTACAATGGTTATATATGGTTGTTATTTTTATTTTAGGGGGTTTTAACGGCTCAAAGATGATAAGTCTTAAAGGAGCACACACATGGAGCTTTATTACGTTTTTTTCTTTTATGAGTGAGTTTTGGGTAAACACGTGATTTCTTTTGAGAAGAAATGTCATGAGGACTTACTGTACACTTGGGATAAAAAAATCATTTATGAAATGTTTTGACTGTTGTTAATGATTAATTTATACTATAGAATGGAACACTTCTTGGAAGGGTTTGGATGACCTCTGAACTCTGTCCTGACTTTCTAGTGTGAATTGATCACCCACACTGGAAAGCCAAGAGGCATGAATGAGTAATTTAAGGTAGTTTATTATACAGAGTTGAGGGTAATTTAAAATACGGGAGTGTGACGGGAGTCCACGGGAAGTGAGGATGGAGAGAGATCTGTTCAAATACAACATTTCTCATGTTGTTGGTACACTGGTTGGCAAATGGACAAGACAGAATGGGGGGTAGAGATGTTGAAGTTGGGACATTGTCATGGGCAATTCATTTTTAACTATGAAGCTGTCTGAAGAACATAATGAAGAGACGCCAGAAGATTGAGTGCCGGTGAAGGAAGGGGTTGGTTAGCTGCGTCGATAATACATTTGTACATTGATTTATCTAAATTTGGTAGTGTGGATATGAGGTTGATGTGGGAGATATATACACTGTTAAATTAATAGTACTAAGAATGCATTGAGATAATGATCTGTAGTTATTCTCAGGATGAGGAAGGTCATACTAGAATTAGGGATATTTATACTGTATGTTAATATAAGTGTACATTCTGACAGTTGTAATGTGTGATAAAGTTGAGGGATTTAATTTTGAGTGATAGGGCCAATGTGAATCACTAATAATTGTAATTCTAAATTTGATTGAGATAACTAATTTGGTTTTGGTTATGATTCATAAGATGACTGATTGATTTAAGTAAATCATTAGTATATATTAGTAACTAAAGATGTTGAAACTCTTTTCAGTATGACTGGTATTACTTGTACAATTGTGAGAACTCTCTTAAATAGATATTATGGTTAAAACAGCGATACATTATTTTAATGTGTTAGGTTACACTTATATGATTTATTTCAAGTAGACATTTTTGAATCTTACTGTTTGAAACATATAAGTTAATGCAAGGATTGTGCCTGATATCATGAACATGTTCAGTATTAGGTTACTGTATTCACATATTAGTCACTATATACATTTGAAGTATTTGGAGGTATTGATATGGGACTATTAATTACCAAAGAGGGGGGATTGATGTGTATTTTTAGAGTGGTACATATCTCTGTTGCTAGGCAATAACTTAATTGGTTCCTATCATGGGGTTTATTGTGTGTGACATAAGAATGTTTATGCTATTTTTATCTGATCTGACCTAGGATTGAATTCCTCAATCCAAACTAGTCCAAGGCTGCACTGATTTATCAGTGACTGAAACCAGAGTGTTATCCTTTGTATCTCTCCTCAGGCATATTATGGGAACAGAGTCAGGGTTGAACAGAGTTGGACATGGTACCTATTAACAGTCATGGGTTTTCAAGCAATTGGGTCTGAAATGTCACTCATTGAACAATATGCAATTGATAATCACATACCATTGGATGCTATTACAGTAGATAAAGGGGGAATGTATGTGATTATAGGGGGAGATGCATGTTGTACATACTTGCCATCAGAATGGGAAGGTTTTGGGAATTTAACTAAAGCTATGGGAAATATTAGAGAAATACAGGATGGGATTAGTGATTACTGTCACGCCCTGGCTCTGGGACTCTGTTATGTTGAGCCAGGGTGTGTTGTTTCTAGGTGTTTTGTGTTCTAGGTTGATTATCTAGCTCATGTGTTTCTGTGTTGGCCGGGGTGGTTCTCAATCAGAGGCAACGAGTATCAGTTGTTGCTTGTTGTCTCTGATTGGGAACCATACTTAGGCAGCCTGTTTTCCACAGTGTTTTGTGGGATCTTGTTCCGTGTATGGTTTGTGTCTGTTACCTAGGACTTCACGTATCGTTTTGTTTCGTGTGGTGAATCAAATTAAAAAAAGTATGTTCACTCATCACGCTGCGCATTGGTCCACTTCCTCCAACGATCGTGACAATTACAGCTAGAGATTTAACTTAGAAATTGTCATGAATCAATGTATTTTCTGGGATGATGTCATGGGGTTAGGAATTCATTTGTATGTTTTGTTTGCTTGGTTTAAGTAATGTTATATCTGTGGAATTTTACTTACAACAGAAAAAGAATGAAAATGGGGGATTGAAATTACGTCTTTTATACAGGATTAGAGCTGTATAAGGATTTGGAGGATGAGGACATTCCATGTACAGTGGGGGAAAAAAGTATTTAGTCAGCCACCAATTGTGCAAGTTCTCCCACTTAAAAAGATGAGAGAGGCCTGTAATTTACATCATAGGTACACGTCAACTATGACAGACAAATTAAGAAGAACAAAAATCAAGAAAATCACATTGTAGGATTTTTAATGAATTTATTTGCAAATTATGGTGGAAAATAAGTATTTGGTCACCTACAAACAAGCACGATTTCTGGCTCTCACAGACCTGTAACTTCTTCTTTAAGAGGCTCCTCTGTCCTCCACTCGTTACCTGTATTAATGGCACCTGTTTGAACTTGTTGTCAGTATAAAAGACACCTGTCCACAACCTCAAACAGTCACACTCCAAACTCCACTATGGCCAAGACCAAAGATCTGTCAAAGGACACCAGAAACAAAATTGTAGACCTGCACCAGGCTGGGAAGACTGAATCTGCAATACGTAAGCAGCTTGGTTTGAAGAAATCAACTGTGGGAGCAATTATTAGAAAATGGAAGACATACAAGACCACTGATCATCTCCCTCAATCTGGGGCTCCACGCAAGATCTCACCCTGTGGGGTCAAAATGATCACAAGAACGGTGAGCAAAAATCCCAGAACCACACGGGGGGACATAGTGAATGACCTGCAGAGAGCTGGGACCAAAGTAACAAAGCCTACCATCAGTAACACACTACGCCACCAGGGACTCCAATCCTGCAGTGCCAGACGTGTCCCCCTGCTTAAGCCAGTACATGTCCAGGCCCATCTGAAGTTTGCTAGAGTGCATTTGGATGATCCAGAAGAGGATTGGGAGAATGTCATATGGTCAGATGAAACCAAAATATAACTTTTTGGTAAAAACTCAACTCGTCGTGTTTGGAGGACAAAGAATGCTGAGTTGCATCCAAAGAACACCATACCTACTGTGAAGCATGGGGGTGGAAACATCATGCTTTGGGGCTGTTTTTCTGCAAAGGGACCAGGATGACTGATCCGTGTAAAGGAAAGAATGAATGGGGCCATGTATTGTGAGATTTTGAGTGAAAACCTCCTTCCATCAGCAAGGGCATTGAAGATGAAACATGGCTGGGTCTTTCAGCATGACAATGATCCCAAACACACCGCCCGGGCAACGAAGGAGTGGCTTCGTAAGAAGCATTTCAAGGTCCTGGAGTGGCCTAGCCAGTCTCCAGATCTCAACCCCATAGAAAATCTTTGGAGGGAGTTGAAAGTCCGTGTTGCCCAGCGACAGCCCCCAAAACATCACTGCTCTAGAGGAGATCTGCATGGAGGAATGGGCCAAAATACCAGCAACAGTGTGTGAAAAGCTTGTGAAGACTTACAGAAAACGTTTGACCTGTGTCATTGCCAACAAAGGGTATATAACAAACTATTGAGAAACTTTAGTTATTGACCAAATACTTATTTTCCACAATAATTTGCAAATAAATTCATTAAAAATCCTACAATGTGATTTTCTGGTTTTTTTTCTCATTTTGTCTGTCATAGTTGACGTGTACCTATGATGAAAATTACAGGCCTCTCTCATCTTTTTAAGTGGGAGAACTTGCACAATTGGTGGCTGACTAAATACTTTTTTACCCCACTGTATTTATTTCTGTCACTGGTGGGTGCCAGAAGGTATGCGGGCCAAGATAGCTGGGGGGCCACTGGTGCTAATCTTAGAAGGAGCACGTGATGGAATATCCTGACTAGGGTGCAACACGATACCATATAGGGCGATCCTATATGTGTTGAGGAGTGACACTCAATAATGGTTGGCAACTGTTGGATAGAATTAGCTTGCAAATAAGTATATAAACTAAGATATTTTCTTTGTTCAGTGAGTTCAGATAGCAATTGGCCACTCACGGGCTGTTTGCTATGTGAACCCGGTACTGCAATATTAAATACTTTGAATCAACTCTCCATGTAAATCCTGAATTATATGATGCCAGAGAAAACTCATAACAGAACACCTGCTCTTTCCATGACATACACTGACCAGGTGAATCCAGGTGAAAGCTATGATCCCTTATTGATGTCACCTGTTAAATCCACTTCAATCAATCCTTGAGACAACTGAGACATGGATTATGTACAGTATGTGTGCTCTTCAGAGGGTGAATGGGCAAGACAAAATATTTAAGTGTGTTTGAACGGGTGGTAGTAGGTGCCAGGTTTACCAGTTTGAGTGTGTCAAGAACTGCAATGCTGCTGGGTTTTTCACACTCAACAGTTTCCTGTGTGTATTAAGAATGGTCCACCACCCAAAGGACATCCAGCCAACTTGTTAACTGTGGGAGGCATTGGAGTCAACATGAACACTTTCGACACCTTGTAGAGTCCATGCCCCAATGAATTGAGGCTGTTCTGAGGGCAAAAGGAGGGGGCAACTCAATATTAGGAAGGTGTTCCTAATGTTTTGTACACTCAGTGCATCTACTGCTGTACATATCATTCTTAGTATATCTTCTGTAAATTATTCCGGTGTACGTATAGATTGCATTTTGATTACTGTTACAGTGCTATTTGGGTTGTTAATTGGATTTGTCCCAAGGTTTTTGATTTCTTGTATTATAATTTATTTGTACATTTCAATTATTTGTGTACTTGTTTGACATTTTACTGCATTGTTAGGAGCTATAACATTAGCATTTGACTGCAGCCGCTATAACATCTGCTAAACTATGTACGCAACCAATAATCTTAGATTTTATTTGAAATGTTCAAACTTCTGTTTTGGAAATGTAATAACCATCTGTCTATTCAAATAAGCGGGACAACATTACACGTTATTTTTGCGCAAATGCTTGATTTTTCATTATATTAACTAACACCGTGACCCAGCAACTGATGGGAGCAACAGATTTCCTGCCTCTGAGGGTTGTTTATCTTACCAACAGTATGATGGTTGTTTTCTCTGAGGGGGAGATTTTATTAGAATACCCATCCTGCTGGTATTGCTTTCTATACAGCATCTAGGACAGCAGCGTGATCAGATTCTAGAGTGCCTCTCTCTTTCTATGATTCTCTGTATATGGGTATTGGTATCTAGAGCATGTAAGACAGTGACCAGATTTCAGATAGCCTCTCTTTTTCAATCTGCATCCTTGAGGAGCCCCAGAGAATGTATCAGATTCTATTCAACAAAATTGCATGTGTATGTGCATGCGCGTGGGTGCAGTAAGGCTGTAGTAGTAATACCTTCTGCATGCCCTGTAGTGCCTGTTGTAGAAAGGTTAGTTGTTGCTGCCTGCTGGCGTCCTCTTCACTCTGTTGTGGAGGTGTGTGTTCTTGGTTCTTCTCCTGCTCCTGCTTCAGCAGCTCCACCTCATTCCTGTAGGCGTCAAGCTGACAGCGCAGAGAGCCATTTTCCTCCATTAGGGCTTCCGCCTGGGCCACAGGGCCTATACACACACACACACACACACACTTTTTACTATCCTTGTGGGGACCGAACAGTTGATTCCCATGCAAAATCCTATTTTCCCTAAACCTAATGCCTTAACCTAACCTTAACCCTAACCTTAACCCCAAACCTAACCCTAATTGTAACCCTAATTGTAATCCTAAACCTAGCCCCTAATCCTAAAATAGCTTTTTTTCCTTATGGGGACCGGCAAAATGTCCCCACTTGTCCAAATGTTCCTTGTTTTATTATCCTTGTGAGGACTTCTGATCCCCACAAGGATAGTATAACCAAAAACACACACACGATATAGGAGAGCCAAAGACATAGAGAAATCAACACATAGTATAGAGAGCCTTCAAATGTACAGTGGGGGAAAAAAGTATTTAGTCAGCCACCAATTGTGCAAGTTCTCCCACTTAAAAAGATGAGAGAGGCCTGTAATTTTCATCATAGGTACACGTCAACTATGACAGACAATTTGAGAAAAAAAAATCCAGAAAATCACATTGTAGGATTTTTAATGAATTTATTTGCAAATTATGGTGGAAAATAAGTATTTGGTCACCTACAAACAAGCAATATTTCTGGCTCTCACAGACCTGTAACTTCTTCTTTAAGAGGCTCCTCTGTCCTCCACTCGTTACCTGTATTAATGGCACCTGTTTGAACTTGTTATCAGTATAAAAGACACCTGTCCACAACCTCAAACAGTCACTCTCCAAACTCCACTATGGCCAAGACCAAACAGCTGTCAAAGGACACCAGAAACAAAATTGTAGACCTGCACCAGGCTGGGAAGACTGAATCTGCATTAGGTAAGCAGCTTGGTTTGAAGAAATCAACTGTGGGAGCAATTATTAGGAAATGGAAGACATACAAGACCACTGATAATCTCCCTCGATCTGGGGCTCCACGCAAGATCTCACCCCGTGGGGTCAAAATGATCACAAGAATGGTGAGCAAAAATCCCAGAACCACACAGGGGGACCTAGTGAATGACCTGCAGAGAGCTGGGACCAAAGTGACAAAGCCTACCATCAGTAACACACTACGCCGCCAGGGACACAAATCCTGCAGTGCCAGACGTGTCCCCCTGCTTAAGCCAGTACATGTCCAGGCCCGTCTGAAGTTTGCTAGAGTGCATTTGGATGATCCAGAAGAGGATTGGGAGAATGTCAGATGAAACCAAAATATAACTTTTTGGTAAAAACTCAACTCGTCGTGTTTGGAGGACAAAGAATGCTGAGTTGCATCCAAAGAACACCATACCTACTGTGAAGCATGGCGGTGGAAAATTCATGCTTTGGGGCTGTTTTTCTGCAAAGGGACCAGGACGACTAATCTGTGTAAAGGAAAGAATGAATGGGGCCATGTATCGTGAGATTTTGAGTGAAAACCTCCTTCCATCAGCAAGGGCATTGAAGATGAAACGTGGCTGGGTCTTTCAGCATGACAATGATCCCAAACACACCGCCCGGGCAACGAAGGAGTGGCTTCGTAAAAAGCATTTCAAGGTCCTGGAGTGGCCTAGCCAGTCTCCAGATCTCAACCCCATAGAAAATCTTTGGAGGGAGTTGAAAGTCTGTGTTGCCCAGCGACAGCCCCAAAACATCACTGCTCTAGAGGAGATCTGCATGGAGGAATGGGCCAAAATACCAGCAACAGTGTGTGAAAACCTTGTGAAGACTTACAGAAAACGTTTGACCTGTGTCATTGCCAACAAAGGGTATATAACAAAGTATTGAGAAACTTTTGTTATTGACCAAATACTTATTTTCCACCATAATTTGCAAATAAATTCATTAAAAATCCTACAATGTGATTTTCTGGAAAAAATTTTCTCATTTTGTCTGTCATAGTTGACGTGTACCTATGATGAAAATTACAGGCCTCTCTCATCTTTTTAAGTGGGAGAACTTGCACAATTGGTGGCTGACTAAATACTTTTTTTCTCCACTGTATGTACTGATGATCTGAGGACATACTGTAGCTCTACTGGAGAGGCTTTGAAATCCCAACCTGTCCTATATTGAACAGTCAGGAGAGATAGTGATGAGAACTACTAATTAAATCCTAACCTGTCCTATATTGAACAGACAGGAGAGACAGTGTGATTAGAACTACTAATTAAATCCCAACCTGTCCTATATTGAACAGTCAGGAGAGACAGTGTGATTAGAACTACTAATTAAATCCTAACCTGTCCTATATTGAACAGACAGGAGAGACAGTGTGATTAGAACTACTCATTAAATCCTAACCTGTCCTATATTGAACAGACAGGAGAGACAGTGTGATGAGAACTACTCGTGAAATCCCAACCTGTCCTATATTGAACAGACAGGAGAGACAGTGTGATTAGAACTACTAATTAAATCCCAACCTGTCCTATATTGAACAGTCAGGAGAGACAGTGTGATTAGAACTACTAATTAAATCCTAACCTGTCCTATATTGAACAGACAGGAGAGACAGTGTGATTAGAACTACTCATTAAATCCTAACCTGTCCTATATTGAACAGACAGGAGAGACAGTGTGATGAGAACTACTCGTGAAATCCCAACCTGTCCTATATTGAACAGACAGGAGAGACAGTGTGATGAGAACTACTCGTGAAATCCCAACCTGTCCTATATTGAGACAGTGTGATGAGAACTACTCATTACATCCTAATTTGTCCTATTGAACAGACAGGAGAGACTGTGTGATTAGAACTACTCAGCCCCTGTTCCTTTGGGCTTTGATATGAGTCTTTGTTCTCCAATGCTGTCTGAGGGGTCGTGTGTGATGTAATGAGAGGGTGCTGCATTCCATACAGAACCAGGCTAATAATGACTAGCCATCTTTTAAATTAGCATGCCTTTGCAGGACTTGACATTCATTGTTTGGAGAGGATCTCAAAAACGCAATCTAAAAAATTGTGTTATTGTTAGCGATTTTATTTATATTTAGGTAAATTCCATTTTCTAGGTTTCCAAGTTTTTTCAGGTTTTCGCTCTCAAAATCACACTTTTTTTATATGAAAAAATCATTAATAATATTCTAAGTCCACAACAATGCTTAAACCACAGCAGGAGACCACTTTTGAGGTCCAGGAACACGAAAAAAAATGGATGGTGTTGTTGCTCTTTAATTTAATTGCACACCTAGCAAGAGACCATTGTGTTTGGCTAGCTGTGTTTTTGAACTGTACAATGTACAGTGTAGGTTTCATGTGATGGCAGAGTTTGCTAAACAAATGCCCCGCGATTGATAGAAATCATCATAATATCTTTCTGCCAGGTAGGCCTACTTTGCAATCAACATTTAATTGGAAAGGTTTTTTGGGAAAGCCTTTAGAAATGTTCATTCAAACAGTGCATGGTGACTGAATTGTTCATCGTAAAGATTCTAGAACTTCGGACCAAACTTTTTTAATACCTGGTCTGCATACCCAGTAGGGTTTAATATTTTCCTGGTATTTTACAAAATGTTCCATTCAGAGAAGAAATCACTTTTCTCCCGGGTAACCTGGCATTTCCCGCCCAAACCGAAAGTGTCATTCTCAAGCATATAAAGCATATAAATATGTTTACATTTGATAAGAGCTTTGATCGGCATGAAAGCTCTAGCCTGATGCTACCTGAGCCTGATGAGCCATCTATTAAATACATTGTATGAGCCCTACATTAAGTACATTTTATGAGCCTAAGCCCAAAAAAGCCCAAATGATTGTGCCATTATACAATACATATATGATATACAGGCTACCGCACATTACGCACAACATAAAAACATAAATGCCCATAAATGTAGCTATTCTCTTGGGTAGATAAATCAAACAAGCTAATGTTTTGTACACTCAGTGTATACCTTTAATAATATTTCCCCTAATGTTTAAGCGACCTGCCTATCTCCTCTTTCTCTCTCTATTGTTGCTTCATTCCTTCCTCGCTTTCAACAGTTAAATGAAATAAGTTTTGGTCCTTATCTTCATCATTGTAATGACATGCTTGAATAATATAGAACTAGAATAAGATGCATATACATCAGTCTTGAACAGGATTATCTATTTTGTATGCAATTTGAATGGAATTGATTGAGAGAGAGAGACTGCAATAGAGTGCTCGCGTGCGCACTGATTGCAAGCAACGATATTCAAGTGATAGGCTGCAGCTGCAATAATACAAAAAATCTTTACAATTAAAAAATAAGGTGACCCCTGTGTAAATTAGACACGCATTCAGTCGTTATATTACTGTAGCATTTTTCTGTCACAAGAAAAAAAGTGATTTTGATGATACATGCATTTTGAACTGCGCTCCATACTGAGATGCGCTGTCTGTCCCCACCCTGAACGTTGACAATTGATCATGCAGATAGCAGAGAGAAGGCCATAGAGAAGCAAGATTTAGACATCGCATATATACTGAACAAAAATATAAACGCAACATGCAACAATTTCAACGATTGTTGCACCTGGGAGCCAGACCCACCCACTGGGGAGCCAGACCCAGCCAATCAGAATGAGTTTTTCCCCACAAAAGGGCTTTATTACAGACAGAAATACTCCTCAGTTTCAACAGCTGTCCGTGTGGCTGGTCTCAGATGATCCCGCAGGTGAAGAAGCCAGATGTGGACGTCCTGGTTACATGTCGTCTGCGGTTGTGAGGCCGGTTAGATGTACTGCCAAATTCCCTAAAACGACGTTGGAGGCGGCTTATGGTAGAGAAATGAACATTCAATTCTCTGGCTACAGCTCTGGTGGACATTCCTGCAGTCAGCATGCCAATTGCACGCTCCCTCAACTTGAGACATATGTGGCATTGTGTTGTGTGACAAAACTGTACATTTTAGAGCGGCAATTTATTGTCCCCAGCACAAGCTGCACCTGTGTAATGATCATGCTGTTTAATGAGGTTATTGATATGTCACACCTGTCAGGTGGATTATCTTACCAAAGGAGAAATGCTCACTAACAGGGATGTAAACAAATTTGTGTGCAAAATATGAGAGAAATAAGCTTTTTTTGCCTATGAAAATTTCTGGGATCTTTTATTTCAGCTCATGAAACATGGGACCAATACTTTACATGTTACGTTTATTTATTTTCAGTATAATTTAACAGTTCCATTTCACGTCATGCTGTTCATATAAATTATTTATTATTATTTGCTGGTTTCTCGCAGGAAAAGGTAGTGGTTTTGGCGGGAAATATGGTAGATCTCAGTAACCCGGTTCCCGCTATTCAACACTAATACCCATTGTTGCATACCAATTGCTGTTTGAATAAATATTGATAATAATTGCGCACCAAAAACGAACGTGACCAGCACATTTTTTTTTTCCACTGGCACCCTAGCGACCAATAAAAAATTGGTGTCGCACTGCCAAGTCAAAGGGTCGCAAAATGTGAGTGTTTTGGTTGCAGTTTTGAGCCTTGTGAGAGAGTTTGTCTGAGGAGACGTGTGGAATGTAATGAGAGGGTGTGTCTGAGGGGAAGTGTGTGATGTAATGAGAGGGTGTGTGGAGGGGACTATGGTACAAAATTACGATATTATGTTTTAATACTGATTAAGTGATGGCTAAGTGATAAAACCAACAGCCACATTCCATTCTATGATTAGTGGTGCACGTGAGGGAGATGTCTCCGGTCTGACTGAGCCTGCATTTCATAGACTGAATTGGTGTCTGTGTGTGTAAGGTACCACGGATGAGATCTGTTATAAATAGCTGATAAGAAGAACCTTGTCTAGGGGGCCAAACCCTGGTTTCTATACAATGAGAACAGTCTCATTATTGCAATTCTTAATCGATAATAAAGATTGATTGTTTAAAGAAATCCAAAAGTCTCTCTCTTTTGATTAGAATACTTCCACGACAATTTGGCGACGAGGATGGGATGATAATCTTCATTTTGCTGATTATTCCCGGGGAAATCCAGGTTAACCGTGCACGGGAGTTGCATTAGATGCAGCTGGGAAAGCCACACTCCACTAGACGGCGCAGATCAGATCCCCGCCTGGCTGGGAGCGTCAGCGGAATGGATACGTCATTCCGAACAGAGACAGATAAAAAGAGAGAGACTGGACACACCTACTCATTCAAGTTATTATTATTATTTTTTTACTATTTTCTACATTGTAGAATAATAGTGAAGACATCAAAACTATGAAATAACACATATGGAATCATGAAGTAACCAAAAAAGTGTTAAACAAATCAATAAAAATAAAGGAAAACCCTTGAATGAGTAGGTGTGTCCAAAATTTTGACTGGTACTGTATAACGTCATAAATCTTAGGTACTCACATCAACCACTCCATGTGCGTTTTCAACAACTCTCCCTCGCCACAAAGCAGCTCTGCAAACATACTCCCAACGGAACCCAAAAACGTTGGTTTCCTGGACGCTGCCCGGCAGGTCATGGGAATACTGCGCCACATGTATCCTCAACGGTTCTCTAGCCTCCCACAAACTATAGACTTTCCGCTACTTTCTAAAATAACATCCTGCACTTAATAATACCTCGTAATATTACTATGATAGGCAGTGGTGGACGGAACCCAAAAATAACGTTATATATCTAAACTTATTATCCAAATCTAAATCAGCTTAATAACACATTTCTATATATTATTGTCCAGATTTTAATCTTATTATGCAATTATTCGTTCAGTAGTCTTCAGGCTTCGTGTCCTAAGAGTTCAGTTTTCCTTCCCCTTTCCTCACAGACATTATTTTAATATTTTTCTTCAACTGAAAAAGTCGGTGTCTTTTCTTGTCTATCTTACTACGACATTCTCCCATTCTTGCTCAAGTTCATTTACAATCATTCAATTTATTTAATTATTTGTATTTTAACAATGTTGTTCACACCTATTTTAACGTCTTACTTAAATCCTATCTACTTCCTGCAATGGAAAAAATGCACTTCACTTAATCACCAGCCTACCTGATTTTACACATACTACCATTCAAATGTTTGGACACACCTACTCATTCAAGGGTTTTTCTTCATCTTTCCTATTTTTTACATTGTAGAATAATAGTGAAGACATCTACTATAGGACACCAATAATAAGAAGAGACTTGCTTGGGCCAAGAAACGCGAGCAATGGACATTAGACTGGTGGAAATATGTCTAAATTTGAGTCCAAATTTGAGATTTTTCGTTCCAACCGCCGTGACTTTGTGAGTGAAAAGATGATCTCCGCATGTGTATTTCCCACCGTAAAGCATGGAGGAGGAGGTGTTATGGTGTGGGGATGCTTTGCTGGTGACACTGTCTGTGATTTATTCAGAATTCAAGGCATACTTAACCAGCATGGGTACCACAGCATTCTGCAGTGATACGCCAACCCATCTGGTTTGGGCTTAGTGGGACTATCTTTTGTTTTTCAACAGGACAATGACCCAACATACCTCCAGGCTGTGTAAGGGCTATTTTACCAAGAAGGAGAGTGATGGAGTGCTGTATCAGATGACCTGGCCTCCACAATCCCCTGACCTCAACCCAATTGAGATGGTTTGGGATGAGTCAGACCGCAGAGTGAAGGAAAAGCAGCCAACAAGTGCTCAGCATATGTAGGAACTCCTGCAAGACTGTTGGAAAAGCATTCCAGCTGAAGCTGGTTGAGAGAATGCCAAGAGTGTGCAAAGCTGTCATCAAGGCAAAGGGTGGCAATTTGAAGAATCTCAAATATGAATATATTTTGATTTGTTTAACACTTTTTTGGTTAGTACATGATTCCATATGTGTTACTTCATAGTTTTGATGTCTTCACTATTATTCTACAGAAAAACCCTGGAATGAGAAGGTGTGTCCAAACTCTTGACTGGTACTGTACATATATATATACACACACAGTGCATTAGGAAAGTATTCAGACCCCTTGACTTTTTAAACAAATATATATTTTTAAAAAACCCGGAAATATCACATTTACATAAGTATTCAGACCCTTTACTCAGGACTTTGTTGAAGCACCTTTTGCAGCGATTACAGCCTTGAGTCTTCTTGGGTATGAAAAATGTATGCACTCACTAAACTGTAAGTCGCTCTGGATAAGAGTGTCTGATAAATGACAAAAATGTAAAATGTATGACAACACAAGCTTGGCACACCTGTATTTGGGGAGTTTCTCCCATTCTTCTCTGCAGATCCTCTCAAGCTCTGTCAGGTTGGATGGGGAGTGTCGCTGCAAAGGTATTTTCAGGTCTCTCCAGAGATGTTCCATCGGGTTCAAGTCCGAGCTCTGGCTGGGCCACTCAAGGACATTCAGAGCCTTGTCCCAAAGCCAATCCTGCATTGTCTTGGCTGTGTGCTTAGGGTCATTGTCCTGTTGGAAGGTGAAACCTCGCCCCAGTCTGAGGTCCTGAGAGCTCTGGAGCAGGTTTTCATCAAGGATCTCTCTGTACTTTGCCGTTCATCTTTCCCTCGATCCTGACTAGTCTCCCAGTCCCTGCCGCTGAAAAAGCCCCACAGCATGATGCTGCCACCACCATGCTTCACCGTAGGGATGGTGCCAGGTTTCCTCCAGACGTGACGCTTCGCATTCAGGCCAAAGAGTCCTTCAGGTGCCTTTTGGCAAACTCCAAGCTGGCTGTCATGTGCCTTTTACTGAGGAGTGGCTTCCATCTGGCCACTCTACCATAAAGGCCTTATTGGTGGAGTGCTGCAGAGATGGTTGTCCATCTGGAAGGTTCTCCCATCACCACAGAGGAAGTCTGGAGCTCTGTCAGAGTGTCCACCGGGTTCTTGGTCACCTCCCTGACCAAGGCCCTTCTCCCCTGATTGCTCAGTTTGGCCGGGCGGCCAGCTCTAGGAAAAGTCTTGGTGATTCCAAACTTCTTCCATTTAAGAATGATGGAGTCCACTGTGTTCTTGGAGACCTTCAATGCTGCACACATTTTTTGGTACCCTTCCCCAGATCTGTGCCTCGACACAATCCTGTCTCAGAGCGCTACGGACAATTCCTTCGACCTCATGGCTTGGTTTTTGCTCTGTCATGCATTGTCAACTGTGGGACCTTAAATAGACAGGTGTGTGCCTTTCCAAATCATGTCCACTCATTTGAATTTACCGCAGGTGGACTCCAATCAAGTTGTAGAAAAATCTCAAGGATGTTCAATTTCGAGTTTCATAGCAAAGGGTCTGAATACTTATGTAGATAAGATATTTCTGTTTTTAATTTTTAATACATTTGCAAACATTTCTAAGAACTTGTTTTCTCTTCATCATTATGGGGTATTGTGTGTAGATTGAAGAGGGAAAATAATTATTTAATCAATTTTAGAATAAGTCTAACGTATTATTGATTGACATCATATCTCAACTCGGAACATCTATTGCCTGCAGTAGCTACCAACTAGAGCGTTAGAGTGTCTACCAACTGTGTGCAATCTCTCTCATAAACACAAACTGGAGAAGCCCATTATACTGTCTCTGCATGGTATCCTCTCCAACTTAATTTGTCCATTTAGAGAGTGAATGAGCTGGTGACTGTTTCCTTTCTAAAGTTCCGACTCCATTCACATTGTGTGTGTATGTTCACACTGAGGCTGGAGAGGAATTCAAAAAACACCTCATTACCAACACTGAGATATAGAGCTGAGCCACATATATATTTTTTTAACTGGAGAGAAAACACAGCAACCATATCCAAAAAGTGTGTATGTTGTCAGTGTCCTTCCTGTCAGGAGCGTGTGTGGATGTGTAGTGTGTGTGTGTGTACCTGATTCGTCATGGTCGTGTGTATCCTCCATGTCATCGTCAGACATCTCCATTTCCTCCTCTCGTCTGATCCCCATCAGCTCTTCATTCTGCATATTTCTGATCTCCTGGAGGGAAAGAAAACAACATAACAAAACAGGATTATGACTGAATGTTCCTCATGAACACACTCCTGAGTAGCCTGGCTGGATTAAGCCTTTCTTTGGCACTCACTTACACACTGCTTGAAGGAAAGCTGTTCCTAGACCTGTACCAAGCACACTTAACAAATTAAGTTGTATAAATACAAAATATCTGACATTGGGGTTAAAATCTCATTGATCAACATCTCAACTAAATATTGCCCACATTTCCATGTTGAAATGACATGGTGCGCCCAGTGGCTCAGGTTTACTGTTCTGTTCCACACACATACACGCACGCACACAGCATCGAAAGACATTGACTTTCAAGCCAATATAAATAAACTCCCTGAAAATAAGAGAGAGGGAATAGAGCTCTAATATTCCTCTAATGACTATATCTCAGAGGGACTCAAGGTCTGACAACATCAGTAGAACAATAGAAGATTGGCCCTGGTGACGACAGTAATTATGTCCAGTAAAACAATGGCCCTGGTGACGACAGAGATGTCCATTGACAGTAGGATATGGCAGGGTAAACCTGCGTCATTAACATTGAAATGTGTAGTCATTTAGCAGACAGTCTTATCCAGAGTGACTTACAGGAGCAATTAGGGTTAAGTGTCTTGCTCAAGGGCACATCGACAGATTTTCACCTAGTCGGCTCGGGTATTCGGACCAGCGACCTTTCGGTTACTGGCCAAATGCGCTTAACAGCTAGGCTACCTGCCGCACCTAAGCCATTTACTCTTACAACAGAAGGTGATGCATGTGTGTTAAGAGCTCAGTTTTAGGTATCACCATTAGCATGTTTATGATTCTGTAGGGAATAGGGTTGCTGGATCACAATAACTGAATATTCACATCCAACAGTAGAGTATTAATATGTATCTAAACACTCAGAGGTAGTTCCAGTTCTCAGTATGAGTTGTTAACTCTCCAGAGTTCTATTCCCGGTGTCATTAGCATTTGCATAGCTCTGCAGGGGATTGTACTGTATTATTGTACTGTAATGTAACTGTGCTTTTCATATGTGAATATTCAAACAGTTTAGAGTTGCATGTTTCAATTCCATGTTGTGAAAAATAAAAGCTGTCAGTCTCTTTTAGTAAGGAGTGATATCAGGGGTCTATACACACACACTGCAATACATGCATGCACACGCACACGCACACACACACACACACAGTTTAGATTGTCTGTAACAAATGGCTTGAATAGGGAACACATTCAAATTCTCCTCACTTTACAGAACACCTAATCACTGTCACAGGCAAACTGCATGAAGAGTTTGTAATGAATCTGTTCCACTAGCTTATAATCTATCTCCTGCACTAGGCGACACACCATCTCCAGCATGTGATCCATGGTGACTGTGTCAGTGTTGCTGTGCTGTGAGACAGAGGTTAGGCTGTTAATTACACACAACATATGCTGTTTACACACTGACGCCATCAGAGATTTCTACCCAGATCAAACTTAACCGTTTGGGCCTAAAATAACAGCAGTGCCACAGCAGTGGAACACCCTCCATTAAAGAGATGGTCTGAACAGGCAACACATTAAAATTCTCCTAATTTTACAGAATACCTACTCACTCTCACAGGCAAACTGAAGTAATTAATGTGGCGTTTGTCAGATGGAAAATAACTAACAAAATACAGAGAACAAATCTTGTCAGGTTTCATTAGTTAATATCCCTTTAATTCATTAATTCATTAACCCATGTATCTCAAGATGGATGACCTCAATTTTGCACTGAACAGAATATTGGTTATTTGCTTACTATTTGACAAAAGCACAGTCAGTAATGAGAGAGTGAGCTTAGAGTGGTGTGTTGATGTGTTATGTGCATACAGTAGATACTGGACCACGGTACTCTAGTTGAGTTAAAGGGTGAGTCTACAGTTACCTGTTCCTGGCAGTGAGACTGAGCACTCACTGGGCTGGACTCCCTTCAGAGGAGAAAGGGGTGAGTAGCCTGGACCTGGGCCTGACCAGAGCTCCTACTCTGGGACTCAACTAAATAGAGAGCCTGGGTGTAGCCTAGCATTCAGCCTAGCGCTTAGGCCAGTGTTTATTAAATTGATAGTAAAATAATACACTTGGAAAGTGAATTGCGTGGATTGTAAACACAACTGGAGATACATCATCATTTTTGGAGACATGTTATTGACCCTGTAGCTAGTAAAATAATATAGGGGCGGTTGCTAACATTATATAACTTTGGCTAGCTAACTAACTTGGATAAATGTGGGCAAAATTAATTCACTATTTACAGCTAGTTAGCTACCGCACCTCTCTTTGATAGCAAATGTGTGCTGGATTGAAAACTGGTAGGTTTAAATGGTAATGGCACTAATGTTTGCATTTTGACATTTGTGACGTAGCCACTTTCCAAGCATACAGGGCATTAGGCCAGCTCCTAGGCCATAGTGTTTGTAAGGCTAGCTCTAGCATTTACCTTACTCCTTAGGCTAGTACAAGCTAAGACTTAGGCTAGTGTTGAGCCTAATTCTGAAGTTGGTGTTTGCTTTAATACCCTTAAGACAACACCATAAACTCAAGTAGTTCAAGTAGTTGAAGGGAGGGAGTGAGGATGCTCACATAAACAACAAAGTCATATTTAGACTATACTTCACAAAATTAATAGAAGATGTGAATAATTGTGAAAAAGTAAAGTACCAACCTCTGCTTGCTTGCGCCACACGTCCAGGTTCTTGCGTTGAGCTTTGGAGAAATGGTCCCATGCCTTTTGTTTGGAAGCAGCGTGGAATACAGACACAATCTGCTCAACTGTGGCGGGGGATGCAGGGGCCAGTTACAGTCCATAGAGAGAGAGGACAGGTGGGAAGGAGCAGAGTAGTGAGAAAGTGGAATCAGGTAGGAAGGCACTTAATTGTATATATTTTTTGCTCTATTGTAAAGTACGTTTTGGGTCCGTATCTAGAGCGGAGAGGTCCGCTGAGGTGGGGTGACGTGGAGAAGGACCCGTCCTAAAACTGAAAGCTACAGGAGGACCAGACGGCTACCAACACTCACACACACCCCTGCCCTGACCATGGCCTCGCACTAACCCTATCCTCCTTCTCTGCTCTCCTCCACAGGGATATAAACTCTCAGTAGAGACTAACAGTAGATAGTGACAGTAGATAGAATGGATTCTTTAAAGAGAAATAGGGAGGCCTTCTAACGAAGGAATCAAAGTAGAGAGAGAGAGAGAGGAGAGAGAGAGAGAGAGAGAGAGGTGATGGAGAGATGGGAGAGCAGCTTTGATTCGAGGATGAGAGGGAGCAGGAGGGCTGCTGGGAGACACGTGTCTGTTTATCAATCCATTAAATATAATAATAATAATAATAATAATAATAATAATAATAATAATAATAATAATAGTAATAATAATAATATATGCCTTTAATCCAACGTGATTTAGTCATGTGTGCATACATTATACGTGCGGGTGGTCCCTGGAATCAAACCCACTAATCCTGGCGTTGCAAGCGGCATGCTCTACCAACAGCTAGGGTTAGTCTTAATAACAACCATCCATTGACTAATTATTGGAACGTGTGTGTGTGTGTGTTTTATTATCACTCACCTGTTGATGTCAATGCAGCATCCACACAAACATAGATCATCGGTCAGACAATACTTATACCAATGTGATATGGTCCCATATCAATGGCAAGGGCTGTACAATAACTCACAACATACAATATATAAAAACGTGACACTGTGAAGCCCAAAGAGAAGGCATGAAGACTTCCCCAGTGTCACTGCAGCTGAAGATGGGAAACTCCATCACTCTGAGGCACTATGCTCCTATGGTGTGATACAATGCATCTCTCTATTGTTGTGTATGGGGACAGGCCATGTTGAGGGACTCTCTTTTTGTCAAAGGGTCTTAATGAACCCAGAGGGGAGTCAATAGGGCCACTAGAGTTGGCAGGCCTTGGCAGGGAGGGAGGTAGAGAGGGAAGAAAGGGTGAAGTGAGAGGAGTGTGTCTAGATCAATAGCGGCTTCTCAGAATCCTTTAATTTGATGGAGGAGATTGATGGGGAAGGCAGGGGAGAGCAAAGTGTCCAAGGTTGTGGCCTCACCTTTTATGGGTGTGTGTGACTCAGAGAGAAAGCTGTTGGATAAGTGTATGTTCTTTGTTATAATGTGTAGAACTACAGCTAGGGCTATGTGTGTGAAGATGCCAGCATTTCTAACTGAGGCCTTTCACTTTCTGTGAGGCAGGAAAATCTCCTAGATGAAATATGCAGCGGCATGTTGACTGAGTGACTTCCACCAAATATGGACGCAGATCAAAATCCAGCTGTGAAATGATTGTCATCTATAAAGATCATCCTGAGTGAAATACGAAGCAGGGCATTGTGGGTAATAAATAATTCTGCAGCTAATGGATATCATTTAACTGAGAGGAGATTTCAGTTCAAATGGCACCATATTCCCTATGCAGGGCACTACTTTTGACCAGAACCAATAGGTATAGTATAGTGCACTATAAAGGGAATTGGGTGCCATTTGGAATGCATCCTCGGTTTGAATAACCTGCTTGAGAGCAGGAAGGAACATTGTTAAGGGCTTTTTCTAATGGTACCATTCAATACAAGGTGACAGCTACCAATGCCAAATGGAGGAATGTGTGATATTGCATTATATTGCATTTGGAAACAGAATGGATTCTAAACTGCAGCTGTGAGAAAGCCTGGTAAATATGAATGTAGCTTTTGTTTACGTAATGACAGTGTGAACTTGTCTCCCGGGACCCCAAACTCTGTGTTGACATTTGTATGGGTGGAACCCACAGAGAGAAAAAAAAAACGAATGAATAGAAATAAGTGTTTGTATGGATTATTGTGATGGAGGAGAGTGGCCTTTTAAAGAGGGAGGTAGGTAGAGAGGGAGGGAGGGAGAGAGAGAGAGAGACCCACCTTGCTCTAGCCATGTGGTGCGTCTCAATATCCATACTAATACACTACCCAATGGGCACAAACTGGTTGAATCTACGTTGTTTCAACGTAATTTGTCAACGTATTGTGACGTGGAATCTACGTGAAAAATACATTGGATGAAATTTCAGATAAAGGATTATCTCATCATAGTAATCAAATTTCAACATAGACAAACCTTGTATAAAATATGTTGAATTTGTACCTTTAAAACAACATCAAACCTTAAATGTTATTTCCACTATCAGAAAAAAAACTATAGGCTGGGCAGCACCTCCTACTGGATAATTGATCTATCTACAGCTACACTTTGGTCTCCCATCCAGGGTTTTAACTAAGCCCAGCACTGCTTAGTTATGATATTTGTCACTGACTATTACCAATGTGCTGTTTGTCTACAAATTAATAACTGATATGTTGGATACATGTCTCCATCTCAACCAAAAATCTAAGTTAAAGAATAGGACTAAATCAAATAAAAGTTTATCTAAAGTGCATTTTTGATTTGATTTAGTCCAATTCTTTAACTTAGATTTTTGGTTGAGATGGAGATATCAATTATTAATTTGTAAACAAACTGGAATTAAACCCAGACTAAGTCAATGGCACAGTGCCTTCAGAAAGTATTCACATCCCTTGACTTTTTCCACATTTTGTTGTGTTACAGCCTGAATTTAAAATTGATTAAATTGAGATGTTGTGTCACTGGCCTACACACAATACCTCATAAGGTCAAATTGGAATCATGTTTTTCCAAACTTTTCCAAAATTAATTAAAAATGAAAAGCTGAAATGCCTTCAGTCAATAAGTATTCAACTCTTTTGTTATGGCAAGCCTAAATAAGTTCAGGAGTAAACAAGTCACATAAAACATTGCATGGACTCTGTGTGCAATAATAGTGTTTAACATTATTTTTTAATGACTACCTCATCTCTGTACCCCACACATACAATTATCTGTAAGGTCCCTCAGTCGAGCAGTGAATTTCAAACCCAGATTCAACTACAAAGACCAGAGATGTTTTGCAATGCCTCGCAAAGAGGGGCACCTATTGGTAGATGGGTAAAAAAAAAAGCAGACATTGAATATCCCTTTGAGCATGGTGAAGTTATTAATTACATTTAGGATGGTGTATCAATACATCCAGTCCCTACAAAGTTACAGGCGTCCGTCTGTTGCCGGAGAGAAAGGAAACCACTCAGGGATTTAACCATAAGACCAATAGTGACTTTAAAACAGTTACAGAGTTGAATGACTGTGATAGGAGAAAACTGAGGATGGGATCAACAACATTGTAGTTACTCCACAATACTAACCTAAATGTTTGCAATAAGGCACTAAAGTCAAACTGCAAAAAATGTGGCAAAGAAATTCACTTTATGTCCCAAATACAAAGCATTATGTTTGGGACAAATCCAAAACAACACATCACTGAGTACCACTCTCATATTTTCAAGCATGGTGGTGGCTGCATCATGTTATGGGTATGCTTGTCATCGGCAAGGACTAGGGAGATTTTTTAGGATCAAAAGTAACGGAATAGAGCTAAGCACAGGCAAAATCCTAGAGGAAAACATGGTTCAGTCTGCTTTCCAACAGACAATGGGAGACAAATTCACATATCAGCAGGGTAATAACCTAAAATACAAGTCCAAATATACACTGGAGTTGCTTACCAATACGACATTGAATGTTCCACAGTGGCCTAGTTACAGTTTTGACTTAAATTGGCTTGAAAATCTATTGCAACACTTGAAAATGACTGTCTAGCAATGATCAACAAGCAACTTGAAAGAGCTTGAAGAAATTAAAAAATTGTAATGTGCAAATATTGTACAATCCAGGTGTGCAAAGCCTTTAGAGACTTACCCAGAAAGACTCACAGCTGTAATCATCACTGCCAAAGATGATTCTAAAATGTATTGCCTCAGGGGTGTGCATACTTATATAAATGAAATATTTATGTATTTCATTTTCAATAAATGTGCAAACATTTCTAAAAACATGTTTTCAATTTGTTATTATGGGGTATTGTGTGTATGGGTGAGACAAATAAATACATTTAATCCATTTTGAATTCAGGCTGTAACGCAACGAAATGTGGAATAAGTGAAGGGGTATGAATAGTTTCTGAAGATAAATCTCTTTAAAATGTTGATATTTGGTTGTGCTGGCAACCAAACACAATTCAATATCACTTTTGAAATACAATAAATAGCCTATTAACTTGCAGACAAGTTCACTAATTATATTTTGTATTCACGTCTCCAACTCAACCAATAATAAAATATAAAGAATAGGATTACGCCAGTGGCTCAGATGGAACTATGCAAGCAGTAGATACACAACCTTTACATTTTGATATTTGGTTCCATTGTCAACCAAACACAATTCAATATTACTTTTGTAATACTCTAAATAGTGTAAAGTTTTTACAAACTAATGTAAAATTCAACCTTAAAATGAGTAACACATCCATGGCCACATTTTGAGGTTACTGTAACTATACATTTCTTCGTATGTAATCATATAAAGTGTGCATGTTCAAGATAGCATGCATAGGTCGTCGCAGGTCTGTGGAGATCTTCACAATTGCTGTAATAATCTGCAGAGAATCTCGAACGGCATTGATCACTTGCAACATGTAATTTTAATGTAAACTCAAATGCAATCCAGGTCATTTGGTTCTGCTATTAGATAAAGCACAGTCATAACACATTCATCTGTTGCATAAATAACCCAAATATCTGCCATTGTATACCCATTTGAACTTTGCAGTGCTTTTAAATGGTTGAAAGCGCAGTGATAGACATTTGGGTGACAACTAAACGTAAAATAATACATTGATGTCCATTGGAATTTAGTTTTGCTTTTACATGGTTGAAAGCATAGTGATAGCACATTGGAAATTCAACAAACTTTTGTCTGTCTTTTTGAGTTGGTGAATATAGTTTGTAATCTCATTGATTAACGTCTCAACCAAATATTACCCAATTATCCACGTTGAAATGACGTTGTGTGCCCAGTGGGTACTCAGTATGCACACTACTGTAGGTGGTGTATCACCAAATATATCTGAACTCATACATGCTCTATTGCCCTTAGCATTGGCAGTTGTGAAGCTAAAACCAGACTGTCAAAGGTGTGTTGGGTAAGCTATAGATTGTATCTTTGGCCTTTTTTAATCATCATTATGACTCATTTAATTTCTTCCTTCAGTTCCAGTTGTTAACGTGTAGAGAGGTGTTACTTACAGTGAGGGAAATAAGTATTTGATCCCCTGCTGATTTTGTATGTTTGCCCACTGACAAAGAAATGATCAGTCTATAATTTTAATGGTAGGCTTATTTGAACAGTGAGAGACAGAATAACAACAAATAAATCCAGAAAAACGCATGTCAAAAATGTTATAAATTGATTTGCATTTTAATGAGGGAAATAAGTATTTGACACCCTCTCAATCAGAAAGATTTCTGGCTGAGATTAGGATCACACTCTTAAAGGGAGTGCTCCTAATCTCAGTTTGTTACCTGTATAAAAGACACCTGTCCACAGAAGCAATCAATCAATCAGATTCCAAACTCTCCACCATGGCCAAGACCAAAGAGCTCTCCAAGGATGTCAGGGACAACATTGTAGACCTACACAAGGCTGGAATGGGCTACAAAACCATCGCCAAGCAGCTTGGTGAGAAGGTGACAACAGTTGGTGCAATTATTCGCAAATGGAAGAAACACAAAATAACTGTCAATCTCCGTCGGCCTGGGGCTCCATGCAAGATCTCACCTCGTGGAGTTGCAATGATCATGAGAACGGTGAGGAATCAGCCAAGAAGTACACGGGAGGATCTTGTAAATGATCTCAAGGCAGCTGGGACCATAGTCACCAAGAAAACAATTGGTAACACACTACGCCGTGAAGGACTGAAATCCTGCAGCGCCCGAAAGGTCCCCCTGCTCAACAAAGCACATATACAGGCCCGTCTGAAGTTTGTCAATGAACATCTGAATGATTCAGAGGAGAACTGGGTGAAAGTGTTGTGGTCAGATGAGACCAAAATCGAGCTCTTTGGCATCAACTCAACTCGCCGTGTTTGGAGGAGGAGGAATGCTGCCCATGACCCCAAGAACACCATCCCCACCGTCAAACATGGAGGTGGAAACATTATGCTTTGGGGGTATTTTTCTGCTAAGGGGACAGGACAACTTCACCGCATCAAAGGGACGATGGACGGGGCCATGTACCGTCAAATCTTGGGTGAGAACCTCCTTCCCTCAGCCAGGGGATGGGAATTCCAGCATGACAATGACCCAGAACACACGGCCAAGGCAACAAAGGAGTGGCTGAAGAAGAAGCACATTAAGGTCCTGGAGTGGCCTAGCCAGTCTCCAGACCTTAATCCCATAGAAAATCTGTGGAGGGAGCCAAAGGTTCGAGTTGCCAAACGTCAGCCTCGAAACCTTAATGACTTGGAGAAGATCTGCAAAGAGGAGTGGGACAAAATCCCTCCTGAGATGTGTGCAAACCTGGTGGCCAACTACAAGAAACGTCTGACCTCTGTGATTGCCAACAAGGGTTTTGCCACCAAGTACTAAGTCATGTTTTGCAGAGGGGTCAAATACTTATTTCCCTCATTAAAATGCAAATCAATTTATAACATTTTTGACATGCATTTTTCTGGATTTTTTTGTTGTTATTCTGTCTCTCACTGTTCAAATAAACCTACCATTAAAATTATAGACTGATCATTTCTTTGTCAGTGGGCAAACGTACAAAATCAGCAGGGGATCAAATACTTTTTTCCCTCACTGTACTTTGATTCAATGTCAGAGTGGGTTCCTTCAAATCAGTTGTCCACAGACTAATACAGACTAATGTCAACTGGAGGAGTTTGTGTGCACAGCTTCCCTAGTGTTAGCTCTCTGATAGGCTTAAAGCTAAAAGCCCATGGCCCTGTCCAGAAACAACCCCTAACACTGGAGATCTGAACAAATTGCATAGGTATAATCAATATGACAATAGATCCATCTTGCTGTCTTGATTGGCTGGGTGGACTTTTCATCATATTGCTTATATCTTTCCAATCATTATGGAGCTACACAAGTGCCTATGTAACAGTGTTTCTTCTGTTCCTCTCCTTGCCACCAACCTGGGCTTGAACCAGGGACCCTCCGAACACATCAACAACCGTCACCCAAGAAGCAGCGTTACCTAACGCTCCACAAAAAATGCGGTCCTTGCAGAACAAGGGAAACAACTAATTCAAGGTCTCAGAGCGAGTGACATCACCAATTGAAAAGCTACTAGCGTGCACCGCTAGCTAGCAAGCCATTTCACACTGGTTACACATAGAAGGTAGTGGCTAGAAGTTGTTTTTCGATGCAGCCAATTTGACACAACCATAGGTGAACATTTTACTCCCTGGCCATGGACTATGGATATTTATTTTTATTTATTTATTTCACCTTTATTTAACCAGGTAAGCCAGTTGAGAACAAGTTCTCATTTACAACTGCGACCTGGCCAAGATAAAGCAAAGCAGTGCGATAAAAACAACAACACAGATTTACATATGGGGTAAAACAAAACATAAAGTCAAAAATACAACAGAAAATATATATACAGTGTGTGCAAATGTAGCAAGTTATGGAGGTAAGGCAATAAATAGGCCATAGTGGAAAATAATTACAATTAGTATTAACACTGGAATGCTAGATGTGCAAGAGATGATGGGCAAATAGAGATACTGGGGTGCAAATGAGCAAAATAAATAACAATATGGGGTTGAGGTAGTTGGGTGGGCTAATTTCAGATGGGCTGTGTACAGTTGCAGTGATCGGTAAGGTGCTCTGACAACTGATGCTTAAAGTTAGTGAGGGAGATAAGAGTCTCCAGCTTCAGAGATTTTTGCAGTTCGATCCAGTCATTGGCAGCAGAGAACTGGAAGGAATGGCGGCCAAAGGAGGTGTTGCTTTGGGGATGACCAGTGAGATATACCTGCTGGAGCGCATACTACGGGTGGTTGATGCTATGGTGACCAATGATCTAAGATAAGGTGGGAATTTGCCTAGCAGTGATTTATATATGGCCTGGAGCCAGTGGGTATGGCGACGACTATGTAGTGAGGACCAGCCAACAAGAGCGTACAGGTCACAGTGGTGGGTAGTATACGGGGCTTTGGTGACAAAACGGATGGCACTGTGATAGACTACATCCAATTTGCTGAGTAGCGTGTTGGAGGCTATTTTGTAAATGACATCGCCGAAGTCAAGGATCGGTAGGATAGTCAGTTGTGAAATAGGAAGCCGATTCTAGATTTAACTTTGGATTGGAGATGCTTAATGTGAGTCTGGAAGGAGAGTTTACATTCTAACCAGACACCTAGGTATTTGTAGTTGTCCACATACTCTAGGTCAGACCCGTCGAGAGTAGTGATTCTAGTCGTGTGGGCGGTGCCAGCAGCATTCGATTGAAGAGCATGCATTTAGTTTTACTTGTGTTTAAGAGCAGTTGGATACTACAGAAGGAGTGTTGTATGGCATTGAAGCTCGTTTGGAGGTTTGTTAACACAGTGTCCAATGAAGGGCCAGATGTATACAAAATGGTGTCGTCTGCGTAGAGGTGGATCTGAGAATCACCAGCAGCAAGAGCACATCATTGATATACACACAGAAAAGAGAATTGAACCCTGTGGCACCCCCATAGAGACTGTCATAGGTCCAGACAACAGGCCCTCCAATTTGACACATTGAACTCTATCTGAGAAGTAGTTGGTGAACCAGGCGAGGCAGTCATTTGAGAAACCAAGGCTATTTAGTCTGCCAATAAGAATGTGGTGGTTGACAGAGTCGAAAGCCTTGGCCAGGTCGATGAAGACGGCGGCACAGTACTGTCTATTATCGATCACGGTTATAATATCGTTTAGGACCTTGAGCGTGGCTGAGGTGCACCCATGACCAGCTCGGAAACCGGATTGCATAGTGGAGAAGGTACAGTGTGATTCGAAAATGGTCAGTGATCTGTTCGTTAACTTGGCTTTCAAAAACTTTCGAAAGACAGGGCAGGATGGATATAGGTCTGGGCAAGTTGCAGCGGAGGGTGCAGAGCTGGTGGCCGGGGTAGTGGTAGCCAGGTGGAAAGCATGGCCAGCTGTAGCAAAATGCTTGTTGAAATTCTCTATTATTGTAGATTTATCGGTGGTGATAGTGTTTCCTTGCCTCAGTGCAGTGGGCAGCTGGGAGGAGGTGCTCTTATTCTCCATGGACTTTACAGTGTCCCAAAACCTTTTGGAGTTAGTGCTACAGGATGCACATTTCTGTTTGAAAAAGCTAGCCTTTGCTTTCCTAACTGCTTGTGTATATTGGTTCCTAACTTCCCTGAAAAGTTGCATATCGCTGGGGCTATTTGATGCTAATGCAGTACGCAACACAATGTTTTTGTGCTGGTCAAGGGCAATCAAGTCTGAGGAGAACTAGGGGCTATATCTGTTCTTACTTCTGAATTTTTTTAATGGGGCATGTTTATTTAAGATTGAGAGGAAAGCACTTTTAAACAACAACCAGGCATCCTCTACTGACGGAATGAGATCAAAATCCATCCAGGATACCTGGGCCAGGTCAATTAGGAAGGCCTGCTCGCTAAAGTGTTTTAGGGTGCGACAGTGATGAGGGGTGGTTGATTGACCGCGGACCCGTTACGGACGCAGGCAATAAGGCAGTGATCGCTGAGATCCTGGTTGAAGACAGCGGAGGTGTATTTAGAGGGTAAGTTAGTCAGGATGATATCTATAAGGGTGCCCATGTAGGGTTGTACCTGGTAGGTTCCTTGATAATTTGTGTGAGATTGAGGGCATCTAGTTTGGATAGTAGGATGGCCGGGGTGTTAAGCATATCCCAGTTTAGGTCACCAAGCAGTACGAACTCTGAGGATAGATGGGGGGCAATCAATTAACATATGGTGTCCAGGGCACAGCTGGGGGCTGAGGGGGTCTGTAGCAAGCGGCAACAGTGAGAGACTTATTTGAGGCAGTTTGAGTGGGACATGGGGCTTTACAGTGAAATTGTATAACAATAACTAACTGTAACAACAATAGGCAAGGCATATTGACATGGGAGAGAGGTATAAAGCAATCACAGGTGTTATTCGAGAGAGCTAAGACAACAACTGGTAATGGCGTTGAAAGTTTGGGCTGAGGCTAAACAGATAAACAGGACAGGGTACCGTGTAAAGGAACAGTCCAGCAGGCATCAGCTGTGCAGCTGAGTGATCATAAGGTCCAGTGAACAGCAATATGTGTGTCAGAGTGCAGTTGGAATTGGTGCTACAGCACAGGCTAGCAGGAAGCATGGCTGTTGTTTGCGTGTGCTAGCGGGCCGGGGCTAGCAGATGGATCTACGTGGTCGTCGCAACGGGAAGCCTGTTGAAACCACAGATGATTACGTCGGCAGACCAGTCGTGATGGATCAGCGGTGCTCCGTGTCGACTCTAGGAGGTCCCGTCCGGTTGACAGAGAGGTAGATAGCCGGGAGATGGGCCTGACTCGAGGCTAGCTCAAGGCTGATTAGCCAACAACAACATCCATTTGGTTGCAGCTAGCTAGTTGCGATGATCCGGAGTTAAAGGTCCAGTGATTCAGTGATTCCGGCAGAAAAACTGATATGTTCTGGGTCGATAACGCGCTGTGCAGACAGTGCAGACTGGCCGATAATAGACCAGGCTAGAGCTGGCTGGTAGGTAGTGCAGGCCATGGACAATGGTGAAAAACCGCTAACGGTGGCTAATAGCAAGTAGCTAGTTAGCTGGCTACTCCCGTCCGGTAGACAGAGAGGTAGATAGCCGGGATATGGGCCTGGCTTGAGGCTAGCTCAAGGCTAACTGGTGCTTGCTTCGGGGGCAGTGATGATTAGTCAACAGCAACATCCATTTGGTTGCGGCTAGCTAGTTGCAATCCGGTGTTAATGTCCAGTGATTCAGTTATTCCGGCTGAAAATCCGATGTTCTGGGTGAAAACCGCTAACGGTGGCTAATAGCAAGTAGCTAGCTAGCTGGCTAGCTAGTTTCAACTGGAGATTCTAGATAAAAGGTAAGTTAATAATATAATCCATTCCACATTGAGTGAGGCGGGTTGCAGGAAAGTATATTTAGTAGAAGGATGAAAAGTGTGATAAAAAAAATACAACTAAAAAACAGGCTATTTACACGGACACACACAGAGTACTTGACCGCACTGCTACGCCATCTTGGACATCACACAAGGGGACATACAGGAATATATAATCTACCAACGTGGGAAAAGAAGGCTTTAGGGACAAATGTGAACTTAACTTCTTTATCCACTTTCAACCCTTCCTCGAACATACTGGTGTAAAACAACATGCTTTTGTTTTACTATCGTTTTTATGTTTGTAATGTCCAGTGTGAGAATATACTGTCTGAGAAATATCAGTGATGAGATAATTAGGCTGCATGAACTCTATGCCAATCTGTGATGTTCACCACTGAAATGTCATGCAGCTAACTATAAAGCCATCAGAAACTGTATAAAAGTCTGCATCTCTCCACCACCCAGTGAGTGTGTGTGACAGTTGTGTTAAATCTTTGTTCCTTGTGGCACGCCTGTCAGAGCTGTGAGATACAGAGAGGCTGTCACAGTGCAGGTTGAAGCAGGTTTATAACTGTATTTTCTGCTCCCTTTGGGATGTTGTCTAAGGTGAACAGTAGTTATGTCTCACAGACAGACAGACCAGACAGGAAATTGTTGTTCTGACACAGGTACATGTGGTTCTGACTGACCCAGGGTTATGTTTAGAGGCGTCTGTGCTCAGCTCTACTACCTAGAGACCTAGAGGAACAGTCAGTCTCATTAGTGAATCTGCCAGAAAGCTGCTCTCTCTCAGACAGAGGCATGGAGAGGGGGAGAGAGAGATAGAGAGAGAGCGATGAAGAGAGAAATGGGTAGAAAGAGAAGAAAGATGGCGAGAGAGAGAGATTGAGAAATGGAGAGAGAGAAGAGGCCACTCTGGGCCTAATGATGATGGGCTAAGAGAGGTAGCTAACAGCTCCCTAAATAACCTGTTCAGTGGTATTGCAGTATTGTGGAATAATTGTAATGTTAAGGTAAGATTTGAATGGAGAAAGGTGATCCGAGAGCAGCGCTGCTTTTCTTTCGATCCAAACGATCCAAACTGTTACAGACCCATATCCATCCTGCCCTGCCTTTCAAAAGTTTTTGAAAGCCAAGTCAACAAACAGATCACCGACCATTTCGAATCCCACCGTACCTTCTCCGCTATGCAATCCGGTTTCCGAGCTGGTCATGGGTGCACTTCAGCCACGCTCAAGGTCCTAAACGATATTATAACCGCGATCGATAATAGACAGTACAGTGCAGCCGTTTTCATTGACCTGGCCAAGGCTTTCGACTCTGTCAACCACCGCATTCTTATTGGCAGACAAAATAGCCTTGGTTTCTCAAATGACTGCCTCGCCTGGTTCACCAACTACTTCTCAGATAGAGTTCAATGTGTCAAATCGGAGGGCCTGTTGTCTGGACCTATGGCAGTCTCTATGGGGGTGCCACAGGGTTCAATTCTTGGGCCAACTCTTTTCTCTGTGTATATCAATGACGTCGCTCTTGCTGCTGGTGACTCTCAGATCCACCTCTACGCAGACGACACCATTTTGTATACATCTGGCCCTTCATTGGACACTGTGTTAACAAACCTCCAAACGAGCTTCAATTCCATACAACACTCCTTCAGTAGCCTCCAACTGCTCTTAAACACTAGTAAAACTAAATGCATGCTCTTCAACCGAACGCTGCTTGCACCCGCCCACCCGACTAGAATCACTACTCTAGACGGGTCTGACCTAGAGTATGTGGACAACTATAAATATCTAGGTGTCTGGTTAGACTGTAAACTCTCCTTCCAGACTCACATTAAGAATCTCCAATCCAAAGTTAAATCTAGAATCGGTTTCCTATTTCGCAACAAAGCCTCCTTCACTCATGCTGCCAAACATGCCCTCGTAAAACTGACTATCCTACCGATCCTTGACTTCGGCGATGTCATTTACAAAATAGCATCCAACACTCTACTCAGCAAATTGGATGTAGTCTATCACAGTGCCATCCGTTTTGTCTCCAAAGCCCCATATAATACCCACCACTGTGACCTGTACGCTCTTGTTGGCTGGTCCTCACTACATATTCGTCGCCAAACCCACTGGCTCCAGGCCATCTATAAATCACTGCTAGGCAAATCCCCGCCTTATCTTAGCTCATTGGTCACCATAGCAACACCCACCCGTAGTCTGCGCTCCAGTGGGTATATCTCACTGGTCATCCCCAAAGCCAACACCTCCTTTGGCCGCAATTCCTTCCAGTTCTCTGCTGCCAATGACTGGAACAAATTGCAAAAATCTCTGAAGCTGGAGACACTTATCTCCCTCACTAACTTTAAGCATCAGTTGTCAGAGCACCTTACCGATCACTGCACCTGTACACAGCCCATCTGAAATTAGCCCGCCCAACTACCTCATCCCTATATTGTTATTTATTTTGCTCATTTGTACCCCAGTATCTCTATTTGCACATCATCTCTTGCACATCATTCCAGTGTTAATACTAAATTGTAATTATTTTGCACTATAGCCTATTTTATTGCCTTACCTCCATAACTTGCTAAATTTGCACACTGTATATTATATGTATTTCTGTTGTATTTTTGACTTTGTTTTGTTTTACCCCATATGTAACTCTGTGTTGTTGTTTTTATCGCACTGCTTTGCTTTATCTTGGCCAGGTCGCAGTTGTAAATGAGAACTTGTTCTCAACTGGTTTACCTGGTTAAATAAAGGTGAAATAAAAATAAATAAATAAAAATCAGCCACATGGTCTAACGATGCACTTAACGAACGTTCTCTACATGCTTGTTTGGGAAACACTCTTAAAAAGTTGGCGCGTGGCCTCCAGAGTGGCGATGCGGTCTAAGGCACTGCATTGTAGTGCTAGAGGCGTCACTACAGACCTGGGATCGATCCCAGGCTGTATCACAACCGACCGTGATCGGGAGTCCCATAGGGTAGCGCACAATTGGCCCAGCATCGTCCGGGTTAGGGGAGGGTTTAGCCGGGGGGGCTTTACTAGGCTCATCCGTTCAACGGATGACCTTGGTCTTACGTTGAACGGTGTTTCCTCCGACACATTGGTGCGGCTGACTTCCGGGTTAAGAAGCGCAGTACAGTGGACGTATGACTCGACCTTCGCCTCCCAAGCCCATTGGGGAGTTGCAGCGATGAGTCAAGATCACAATTGGGGAAGTGGCGCCGGAGAAGATGGCTGCCGTTTTACAGCGCTCTAACCAATTGTACTATTATGTGTGTTTTCTCACGTTATTTGTAATTTATGTTTCTGCCACCATCTCCTATGACCAAAAAGAGCTTCTGGATATCAGAACAGTGATTACTCACCACGTATTGGACAAAGATTATTTATTCAACGAGCCAGACGCGAAGGATAACCTACAGACACCCGACAAGGCCCAAATCCCCGTCATTCACAGGAGAAAGAGACAGAGATATCGTGGACGTAGGTCGGGGTGCCTTGTAAGGATCCGACGGCGAGCGAGTAAACTGCCTCTTATATCAATCCTATTAGCCAATGTTCAATCATTTGAGAACAAACTGGGCGGCCTAAGATTACGGTTATCCTACCAACGGGACATTAAAAACTGTAATATCTTATGGTTCACTGAGTCGTGGCTGAACGACGACATGGACAACATACAGCTTACGGGATATACGCTACATTGGCAGGATAGAACGGCTGACTCCGGTAAGACAAGGTGTGGCGGTCTGTGTATATTTGTAAACAACAGCTGGTGCACAAAATCTAATACTAAGGAAGTCTCGAGGTTTTGCTCGCCTGAGGTAGAGTATCTCATGATAAGCTGTAGACCACACTATTTACCAAGAGACTTTTCATCTATATTTTTCGTAGTTGTCTATCTACCACCACAAACCGATGCTGGCATTAAGATTGCACTCAATGAGCTATATAAGGCCATGAGTAAACAGGAAAACGCTCATCCAGAGGCAGCGCTCCTAGTGGCCGGGGACTTTAATGCAGGGAAACTTAAATCAGTTCTACCTAATTTCTCCCAGCATGTTAAATGTGCAACCAGAGGGAAAAAAACTCTAGACCACCTTTACTCCACACACACAGACGCATACAAAGCTCTCCCTCGCCCTCCATTTGGCAAATCTGACCATAACTCTATCCTCCTGATTCCTGCTTATAAGCAAAAACTAAAGCAGGAAGCACCAGTGACTCGGTTAATAAAAAAGTGGTCAGATGATGCAGATGCTAAGCTACAGGACTGTTTTGCTAGCACAGACTGGAATATGTTCCGGGATTCTTCAGATAGCATTGAGGAGTACACCACATCAGTCACTGGCTTCATCAATAAGTGCATCGATGACGTCGTCCCCACAGTGACCGTACGTACATACCCCAACCAGAAGCCATGGATTACAGGCAACATCCGCACTGAGCTAAAGGGTAGAGCTGCCGCTTTCAAGGAGCGGGACTCTAACCCGGACGCTTATAAGAAATCCCGCTATGCCCTCCGATGAACCATCAAACAGGCAAAGAGTCAATACCGGACTAAGATTTAATCGTACTACACCGGCTCTGACACTCGTCGGATGTGGCAGGGCTCGAAAACTATTACAGACTACAAAGGGAAGCACAGCCACGAGCTACCCAGTGACACAAGCCAACCAGAAGAGCTAAATCACGTCTACGCTCGCTTCGAGGCAAACAACACTGAAGCATGCATGAGAGCACCAGCTGTTCCGGATAACTATGTGATCACGCTCTCCGTAGCCGATGTGAGTAAGACTTTTAAGCAGGTGAACATTCACAAGGCCGCAGGGCCAGACGGATTACCAGGACGTGTACTCCGAGCATGTGCTGACCAACTGGCAAGTGTCTTCACTGACATTTTCAACATGTCCCTGACTGAGTCTGTAATACCAACATGTTTCAAGCAGACCACCATAGTCCCTGTGCCCAAGGACACTAAGATAACCTGCCTAAATGACCACCGACCCGTAGCACTCACATCTGTAGCCATGAAGTGCTTTGAAAGGCTGGTCATGGCTCACATCAATTATCCCAGAAACCCTAGACCCATTCCAATTTGCATACCGCCCCAACAGATCCACAGATGATGCAATCTCTATTGCACTCCACACTGCCCTTTCCCACCTGGACAAGAGGAACACCTACATGAGAATGCTGTTCATTGACTACAGCTCAGCGTTCAACACCATAGTGCCCTCAAAGCTCATCACTAAGCTAAGGATCCTGGGACTAAACATCTCTCTCTGAAACTGGATCCTGGACTTCCTGGCGGGCCGCCTCCAGTTGGTAAGGGTAGGTAACAACACATCTGCAACGCTGAACCTCAACACGGGGGCCCCTCAGGGGTGCATGCTCAGTCCCCTCCTGTACTCCCTGTTCACCCATGACTGCATGGCCAGGCACGACTCTAACACCATCATTAAGTTTGCTCACGACCCAAAAGTGGTAGGCCTGATCACCGACAACGATGAGACAGCCTATAGGGAGGAGGTCCGAGACCTGGCCGTGTGGTGCCAGGATAACAACCTCTCCCTCAACGTGATCAAGACAAAGGAGATGATTGTGGACTACAGGAAAAAAAAGAGGACAGAGTACACCCCCATTCTCATCGACGGGGCTGTAGTGGAACAGGTTGAGAGCTTTAAGTTCCTTGGTGTCCACATCACCAACGAACTATCATGGTCCAAACACACCAAGACAGTTGTGAAGAGGGCACGACAAAGCCTATTCCCCCCCAGGAGACTGAAAAGATTTGGCATGGGTCCTCAGATCCTCAAAAAGTTATACAGCTGCACCATCGAGATTATCCTGACTGGTTGCATCACCTTCTGGTATGGCAACTGCTCAGCCTCCGACAGCAAGGCACTACAGAGGGTAGTGCGTACGGCCCAGTACATCACTGGGGCCAAACTTCCTGCCATCCAGGACCTCTGTACCAGGCGTTGTCAGAGGAAGGCCCTCAAAATTGTCAAAGACTCCAGCCACCCTAGTCATAGACTGTTCTCTCTGCTACCGCATGGCAAGCGGTACCGGAGCACCAAGTCTAGGTCCAAAAGGCTTCTCAACAGCTTCTACCCCCAAGCCATAAGACTCCTGAACAGCTAATCATGGCTACCCGGACTATTTGCACTGCACCCCCCCACCCCCCACCCCCCTCTTTTACGCTGCTGCTACTCTGTTTATTATTTATGCATAGTCACTTTAACTCTACCCACATGTACATATTACCTCAATTACCTCGACTAGCCGGTGCCCCCGCACATTGACACTTCACCCTGTATATAGCCTCCCTACTGTTATTGTATTTTACTGCTGCTCTTTAGTTATTTGCTTTTATTTTTTTTACTTAGGACTTTATTTTTTAAAATTCTTTAAAATTGTATTGTTGGTTAAGGGCTTGTAAGTAAGCATTTCACTGTAATGTCTACACCTGTTGTATTCGGCGCATGTGGCAAATATAATTTTGATTTGATTTGAAATAGAAAATTATAAAAAATACAAATACATAATTAGCTCGTAAATAACAATGGATCTGGTACGATCAACATATTACGATTGCTGGCTTTAAATGTGTATTTGTAGTTTTAACTGCATCAAGTACAGTAGGCCTAGGACTTACAATTAATGTTAGAATTTGATTGACAGACTTGATATGAGGTATTAACTTTATTTTTTCTCCTTTTAAAGAGTACGTTGTGTATCCACACAGCTTATATGATACTGCTCCACATGTGAACATGTAATTTATGCTTTTTAGACCTGTTTTCAAGTTTAATGAATAAAAGTCTTATTCTGAAGGTCTAGGATCTACTCATGGGGACAGCAGTGAACACCCTTAATTAAAAGATACATTTAATACAATTATTCAAAAAGGGATCAAATACTTGCTTTTGTGATGTTAGGATGTGTCAACGAATATAAAACAGTGAGTGACGGGCTGTATCTAGGTGGTCGAAGCTTTTGACACAGCATGTATCCCCTATGTGACCAAATGTGTTCATTGAGTCTGACACAAGGTGGTCCGTTTCTCAGGGTTTCCAACTGTGTGTCGAAGTCTTGATACGGTCTGTATCGGACCTGGACACATTTGGATACTCAAGGACGTATGTTGTGTTGGAATGTGAGTCAAGACCTGTCCAATCTTGATACAGGGGTATTTTGCATAGTATTTGTGTATGTGTATGTGTAAGTGTATGTGTATGTGTGTGTGTGTGTGTGATGTGTCAGCATGTTGGGTACTCACATTGTGCCAGGATGCCAGATAGGGCAGTCTTGAACTTGTCCTTGGCCTCCTCCATCTCCTTCTCGTGGGCGGCCTTTTGACTCATCAGCTGGCGGATGTGGCTGTTGGACGACTGGATCATGGAATAGAAGTTGTTGGCGTTACGACGGTTCACCTCACCGCGTTCCACCCAGCTCAGCAGCACACGCACCGCCTCCGCAAACGTTGCCTCATCTGAGGAGATGGTTAAAGGAAAGATTGCACAAAATGATCTCCACAACTAACCACATTGATAAATAATATCCTCATTAAATATTCTTATTTCAAACATAATGTATATAACTCCTCGAAAATAGGGTAACACTTTATTTGGATAGTCCATCTGTAGTAACATTTCAACTATCTGCTAACCCTAACCCTAGCCCTAGCCCTAATCCTTACCCTAAACCTTTTTCTAAACCTAATCCTAACCGTAACATTAGCAAGTGGTTGCATATCAACAGATTGTTTGTTGATAGTATGATCATCTGTAAAGCATCTATCCAAATAAAGTGTGACCGAAAATAGACATTAATTTCCTAACTTTTTAACTCACAGGCAGAACTTTAGCTCTTTCTTACTCTGGGCAAAACTGGGGGGAAAAACAAGGCTGTATTAGTTGAGCGGTAGCTAGCTAGAAACAGTAGTTAGCAGAGTCTGGTTTGCAGTGGTGTTGGCTAGCTTAGGATTCGTTTCCTTTACACTACCAATAATGAGTCAACTGAAACAAAAGTATATAGCTACTCCTTTGATTATAATCACAATGCAGACAGTTCACTAAAGCTTTAGAACAACATAACGCATGCCAATGTGCAATGCTGATGGGAATGTCCCCAAATGGATGAAGAGTGGACAGGTTCATGAAACAACTCTTACCACCAAGTTACCTCTTCTTGGAACAGGTGTTGCTACTCAAGCAGTAGACATTCAGATGTGTCAGTGCTCCACACTGGTCAATATCACCCTACCTTTACCACTGTGTAAAATGTCAATGGTGTGGGCAGCATTTTTACTTAAATATTTCGTAATAGCCTTGTTACCTTTTATGGAAAGCCCTCATCTGTCGTGAACCATTCCATAAAAAGCCTTACTACCCACACCCTATCTCACTATCCATAACATGTAAATATTGACACACCTTTTATCATTTAAAAGAAACCCATCAATGAATCCTACATACTCTATGGCATTGTGTGTTACAGGCTTCAGAAATAAGGTCCCATACAGATAGCTAAATTAATAATAGCTGTCTAGTTCTGTTAGATAAGGAAAGATTGATAAGATTATAATAATTAATAAGAAAGCCTGTAAGCCTTGAAATAGGCAAGGTGATTCGACATGAACAATACATTGTTAGCACGCCAGCTAGCTTAGATAGCAATATTTACAAATACTCTAGCCGCTAACTAGCCAAAACCAATTCCCATACTTCTCGATCATAAAACAATTAATGGTATATCTGTCCTCAACTCTAGAAAGTCACTTAAGTTTGTCTCCGAGCAAAATATTATGTTACAGAAGTGTTATCTTAACTACAGGGCAGTGGATGGCAGCGATGTGACTATCCTGTTTCAAAAGCCTTTGTATGAACACCAGTGGTTGTTTAGCGTTATTCATGTTTTGGGTTGTAGACTGATATGTTGATTTCAAGAGACAAGAGTGTTATTGATTTTTAATGTTAAAGGGATACTTCGGGATTTTGGCAATGAGGCCCATTATCTATTTACCATGAGTCAGATACACTTGTGGATACCATTTTTATGTCTCTGTGTCCAGTATGAAGAAAGTTAAAGGTACTCTAGTTTCGCGAGCCAATGCTAACTAGCGCAATGACTGGAAGTCTATGGGTATCTACTACCACACGCAAGCACGCACGCACACACACACAGGACATCAGATGATTTGTATGAATAATCCATCTCTGCTTTCGATATTGAATCAAGGTGTCATAACTTGTCATAACCAGAACTCCCTGTGTTGTTACTCTGTTATATAATGTAGGTTTCCAGGCTCTCCACAGTCACTAGTCCTCCCTAGATACTACAAGTCCATTATTAATACACATACTCAGTCAATATCAATACTAC
The DNA here is from genome assembly GCF_964263955.1 of Coregonus lavaretus. Lineage (NCBI taxonomy): Eukaryota > Metazoa > Chordata > Actinopteri > Salmoniformes > Salmonidae > Coregonus > Coregonus lavaretus. The sequence continues at coordinate 37,595,255 of NC_140016.1, read as the reverse complement.
TCAGTCACTGACAATGACCAGGGCCATTAGAAAATCATATTTGGACTAAATGAGCGTTTAGCTGTGAGGCTGTGGCATCTGATGAATATAATTATCACTTTCATTTTCATACAATGAGTCTACACAGCTAGAGAGCTTAGCGGCTTATCAAAAGAACAGACTTTGACGAGGACCCAAATATTCACAACACCCACATATAGTAAGTTCATAGGGATGTGTTGAAGAGATGTGTGGATACTAAAACATCAGGCTGCTGCCTGGCTGTCCATCTCTTTTTCACATCTAGCAGTTTCTCAGCTAAACTGAAAGTAGAGAAGCAACATGTATTACTTGGCCAGTTAAAATGCCACTGCTCTGTGTAGCAGTTAATGGAGAAAGTGTCAAAGTGGTTGGTCTAATATAGCATGAGGCCAACTGTCTCTGCTAACATAATCACTAATTAACACAACATTATGTTGAGCTACTTCCCACTGGAATCCTCACATTCACAAATCTTTAAGTACAAGTTGTGTGGGAGGTGATATTTGTTTACTTCAGCAGTTTATAGTAATGGGCAGTGGTGGAAAAAGTACTAAATTGTCATACTTGAGTAAAAGTAAAGATACCTTAATAGAAAATGACTCAAGTAAAAGTGAAAGTCACCCAGTAAAATACTACTTGAGTAAAAGTCTAAAAGTATTTGGTTTGAAATACACTTAAGAATCAAAAATAAAAGTAAAAGTATAAACCATTTCAAATTCCTTGTATTAAGCAAACCAGACGGCACAATTGTATTGTTTAAAAAAAATTGACAGATAGCCAGGGGCACACTCCAACACTCAGACATAATTTACAAATGAAGCATTTGTGTTTAGTGAGTCCGCCAGAACAGAGGCAGTAGGGATGACCAGGGAAGTTATCTTGATAAGTGTGTGAATTGGACCATTTTCCTGTCAAAAAGTAACGAGTACTTTTGGGTGTCAGGGAAAATGTAAGGAGTAAAAAGTACATTATTTTCTTTAGGAATGTAGTGAAATAAAAGTAAAAGTTGGCAAAAATATAAATAGTAAAGTAAAGTACAGATACCCGCAAAAAAGACTTAAGTAGTACTTTAAAGTATTTTTACTTAAGTACTTTACACCACTGGTAGTGGGGAAGCCTGTGGTTTATGCTGTCCATTTTTAAGTAAATAATAATAATAATATGCCATTTAGCAGACGCTTTTATCCAAAGCGACTTACAGTCATGCGTGCATACATTTTTTTTTTTTTTGTGTATGGGTGGTCCCGGGGATCGAACCCACTACCTTGGCGTTACAAGCGCCATGCTCTACCAGCTGAGCTACAGAGGACCAAGTATATACAGTGAGGGAAAAAAGTATTTGATCCCCTGCTGATTTTGTACGTTTGCCCACTGACAAAGACATGATCAGTCTATAATTTTAATGGTATGTTTATTTGAACAGTGAGAGACAGAATAACAACAAAAAAATCCAGAAAAACACATTATCTATTGATTTGCATTTTAATTAGGGAAATAAGTATTTGACCCCTCTGCAAAACATGACTTAGTACTTGGTGTCAAAACCCTTGTTGGCAATCACAGAGGTCAGACGTTTCTTGTAGTTGGCCACCAGGTTTGCACACATCTCAGGAGGGATTTTGTTCCACTCCTCTTTGCAGATCTTCTCCAAGTCATTAAGGTTTCGAGGCTGACGTTTGGCAACTCGAACCTTCAACTCCCTCCACAAATTTTCTATGGGATTAAGGTCTGGAGACTAGCTAGGCCACTCCAGGACCTTAATGTGCTTCTTCTTGAGCCACTCCTTTGTTGCCTTGGCCGTGTGTTTTGGGTCATTGTCATGCTGGAATACCCATCCATGACCCATTTTCAATGCTCTGGCTGAGGGAAGGAGGTTCTCACCCAAGATTTGATGGTACATGGCCCCGTCCATCGTCCCTTTGATGCGGTGAAGTTGTCCTGTCCCCTTAGCAGAAAAACACCCCCAAAGCATAATGTTTCCACCTTCATGTTTGACGGTGGGGATGGTGTTCTTGGGGTCATAGGTAGCATTCCTCCTCCTCCAAACACGGCGAGTTGAGTTGATGCCAAAGAGCTCGATTTTGGTCTCATCTGACCACAACACTTTCACCCTGTTCTCCTATGAATCATTCAGATGTTCATTGGCAAACTTCAGACGGGCCTGTATATGTGCTTTCTTGAGCAGGGGGACCTTGCGGGCGCTGCAGGATTTCAGTCCTTCACGGCGTAGTGTGTTACCAATTGATTTCTTGGTGACTATGGTCCCAGCTGCCTTAAGATCATTGACAAGATCCTCCCTTGTAGTTCTGGGCTGATTCCTCACCGTTCTCATGATCATTGCAACTCCACGAGGTGAGATCTTGCATGGAGCCCCAGGCCGAGGGAGATTGACAGTTATTTTGTGTTTCTTCCATTTGCGAATAATCGCACCAACTGTCGTCACCTTCTCACCAAGCTGCTTGGCGATGGTCTTGAAACCCATTCCAGCCTTGTGTAGGTCTAAAATCTTTTCCCTGACATCCTTGGAGAGCTCTTTGGTCTTGGCCATGGTGGAGAGTTTGGAATCTGATTGATTGATTGCTTCTGTGGACAGGTGTCTTTTATACAGGTAACAAACTGAGATTAGGAGCACTCCCTTTAAGAGTGTGCTCCTAATCTCAGCTCGTTATCTGTATAAAAGACACCTGGGAGCCAGAAATCTTTCTGATTGAGAGGGGGTCAAATACTTATTTTTCTCATTAAAATGCAAATCATTTTATAACATTTTTGACATGCGTTTTTCTGGATTTTTTGTTGTTATTCTGTCTCTCACTGTTCAAATAATCCTACCATTAAAATTATAGACTGATCATTTCTTTGTCAGTGGGCAAACGTACAAAGTCAGCAGGGGATCAAATACTTTTTTTCCCTCACTGTAAACACATATACAAGCATGCGCGTACACACACACATACACACAACCATCAGTCAAACACAGCGGATGGGGCTTTTCAGTGTACATCTTTTTTTTTTAATCCACAGAGACAGATTCATACTCAGAGTCATCAGACTTATTGACAATATCAACATCAAACTCTGCTGTCACGCCTAGTCCTGCTCCCTCCCTCCGGCGCTCGACGTCGCCAGTCTACTAACCACCGGTCCTGGCAACCCACATTGAGCAGACCTGGCAACCATCATTGCGCACACCTGCTCCCCATCGTTACGCACACCTGGACTTCATCCCCACCCTGATTACTCTCCCTTCATATAGCCCTCAGTAGCCTCTGTCATCAGGCAGTATTGGTTTTGGTTACGTTCAGTACGCGGCTCCTGTGCTGTATTATCGTCATGTTTATTATTATTAAACTCACCTTCTGCACCTGCTTTCTGACTCCCTGTGTATATGTTACATCTGCAGTGTATCAGGAGGATTTCTCAAACAAACAAAACTGAACACAAAGGAGGACCACAGTGGAACACTGTACATTGTGACAGACATGATTGTGTGTACTGTGTGTGTGTGTGTCCCCTGGTCTCATGGACCCACCTTTGATCTTGTTCCCCAGCTGGCTACACTCATGCTCTGAGTAGTGGACGATGGGTGGAGGGGAGGGGGGTCTGAAACGGTCCTCCTCCATCCTCCTGCGGTGCCTCTCTTCTCTGGCATACATGCGCTGACGACACTCCCACTCATACAGGTCGTCTCTGGCCTGGGCAAAGTCCACATGGAGCTGCCCTGTGTCCTTCTTGTCTGTACTGGACCCGAGACGGATATGGTAGCCTGCAGGAAGAGAGGGAAGGATGGAGAGAGAGGGGGGAGAGTTAGGGACAGGGAGAAAGAGGCGTACAGGGAGAGAGGGAGGGAGAGATGGAGGGGAGGACGATGTGTTAGAACCAGGTGGGAACATAATTGGATGACATTTCACTCTGCTAAATGCCCAGGTGAAGGGTGGTAAATTGCCATAAATACCCACAAACCACTTTCTGTCAGGCACCTGCATCTCTATCCTGATTCCTAACATCCTCTATTTGGGTTGAAATGATCTGCCCATACACCTGTCTCTCCTCATTTTTTATCGGTTTGTTCCTATGTCACAGCTGCATCCCAGCTAAAGTAGCTTTGGGCGGTTGCAGTAGAAAACGCCTCTACTCTCTGTAAACAAATTCATAAAGGAGACTTTAAGAGACTAATTGCTTCTCTAGTGACACCATTGCAAACACCTCTCTCTCTGTCTTTCTCTTCACCTCTATTTCTCTGTCTGCTCTCGCTCTCTCTTTCTTTCTTTCCCGTGCCACTCATTTACACTAATGGCTCTTTGTGGATTTTAAATGCTTGATTCTTAATTGATTGGTTTAAATGATCGGTGTGTGTCTGGGCCATGTGTGTGTGTTTCTCCTCTCTCTGTAATGATACCCCAGGTGCATTGCATGAACATAAAGACACCACACACACATACCACTCTCTCCCTTCAGGGGAGGGGGTAAAGAGAGCAAAACAGAGAGTGGTCACGGATGTCTGTCCTCCCAAAAGAGAGAAATGAACGTGGGCTTGCGGTTGACTTCTGTCTGCTCTCTGCTTCAGGCTCCCAGAAGTGGTTAAATATTTAATAGGACCGCTAGGCTGTAACTGTGATAGACTGGTGGCCTGTAGGACTGATGGGCATTGGGAAATGAGCCTTGTTATTTATGGCCAAACCTGCAGAGCATAATATATGGGCCTGTTCTCCAGTCTCACTGAAGAGAAGAGCTAGACCAAGTCACTGGAGACGGCAGTACACACACATACTCCCAATCACACTTTGAGACACACACATCACAAAGTAAATAATGTAAAGGATATTATTAGAGAGGCCAGTGTTAAATGTACTTTGTAAGGCTGTGATATATGTCCTCTAGTTTGCATAAAGAAAGAGATTTAAGATGTGGCTCGAGTCTAGTAGCTAAGAAAATACCCTCTCCTGTCCATAACTAGTGGAAGTTTTCTATCTGGAGAGGCAGGACATTTATTCCAATACACCACTAGTTGTCTCCTCATTACCTCAATAGTAAGGGTATCTGGGACATATATTCCACAACACACCTAGTTGTCTTCTCATTGACCTGCATAGGGTCTCTAACTGGAGCGGGGGGACATTTATTCAACAGCTCGGCATGATGTTTAATAGGAAACGTACCGGACAAAAAGAGTGCTCTGTCCACGGTGAACTCTTCGACGAATCGGATGTGGCAGAAGTTCTTCTTGCTCTTGCGGATGGTGATGATCTCACCCAATTGGCCAAACACCTCCACGATGAGCGCCTCGGTGGCGTTCTCTGGTAGACCGCCCACAAACACAGTCTTACAGCCGGGAGGGCGCTCCCTGATGGCCGGAGAGGGGAGGTCTAAGCAACATAAAGAGAGAAAAAGTTGTATATATTAATTGGATGAATGAGCACATTCAGGTTGACACCAGGAAAGGAGAGAACCACTACTAATACTCCCCTTTAGCTAGCTCAATTAGCTTCCTGCGGTTTGTTTGGTAACAGCTAATTAGCCTAATAGACTATATCTACTAAATGTTACCTATACGGGCTGTTTCCCCTTTCTGTTTCCCCTGTCAATCAAAGAGCAATCAGCGTAAAATGTTTTATTAAGATAAATATATTCCATTCTGTTTTAAAATAAATAGTTGCAATGAAACTGTTAGTGAACAACTTTTTATTTTTGGACACTCCATTCTGATTGTGGGCATTAATCTCTCTCATCCCACATCATGCTCTGCAAAACTAAATGAACCTCTACCGGATCGGTGTCCGTATACGGGACGGTTGACCTAACGTGCGCTAATGTGATTAGCATGACTGTTGTAAGTAACAGCAAACTTTCCAGGACATAGACATGTCTTATATGGGCAGAAAGCTTAAATTCTTGTTAATCTAACTGCACTGTCCAATTTACTATAGCTATTACAGTGAAAAAATACCATGCTATTGTTTGAGGAGAGTGCACAACAACAAAAAACATATCACGGCAACTGGTTTGATACATTCACCTCTGAAGGTAAATATGTTAGGCCTACTGCTGCTAGGTAGCTCTCTCTCTGCTCTCTCCCTCCCCTCTGTCTGTTTTGATTGCAGGAGTGAAGTCTGGTGTGCGGGAGTCAGGGTTCCAGCTGCAGCTCATTCACCATAATCACCTCAGCCTTAAAGACCCGGTCAAACTTGCCACTCATCGTCAGATCATAGTCAAGACGACCATATTATTGGAACCTGACTCCTGCTTCCGCTTCACTCCTGCCACCACCACCACCCTGCTTTCCACTACCCGACCTCCCTTTTGGACTCACCACGGACACTAGGACGTTACGGTACCACTCCTGCTCAGAACCTGGATCTGTTACCCTCCCTGTAATCCTGGACTTGCTCTTCCCCTATTTTTGGAAACCTGGACAATTGCACGTTGTAAATAAACCTGTTAAACCTTATCTGGCTCGGTGTAGTTGTCTGCATTTGGGTTCGTATCTAGTTAAATCGTGACAAAATAATGTACTTACATTCAGTAATCTTGCTCTGATTTGTCATCCTAAGGGTCCCAGATATAAAATGTAGCATAGTTTTGTTTGATGAAATACATTTTTATATTAAAATGTAGGAACTGGGTTCTACAGTTTGAACCTCTGCTGTCTCTGGCTCTACACCCACCCCGCCCGGCCACCTAGATGTGTGAAAGTTAGTGTATAAGCTAATGATTCATCATGTATGACATTCTTGGGAGTGTGTAAACGTACATTTTGTATTACCATATAATTTATGTATGTTCTCTATAGTTATGTACTTGAAAATGTATCAATTGACAAATTCAGCACATTTGGGCAGACTTGATACAAAATAGTCCACTATTGCAATGCTTCACTGGATCAATCAGAAACTTTGGGCACACACTGCTGTCATCTAGTGGCCAAAATATAAATTGCGCCTAAACTGCAATATTATATTGTGGCCTTTCTCTTGCATTTCAAAGATGATGGAACAAAAAAATATATAGTAAACACATGTTTTTTTGTTTGTATTATTTTTTACCAGATCTAATGTGTTATATTCTCCTACGCTAATTTCACATGTCCACAAAATTCAAAGTGTTTCCTTTCAAATAAATGGTATCAAGAATATGCATATCCTTGCTTCAGGTCCTGAGCTACAGGCAGTTAGATTTGGGTATATCATTTTAGGTGAAATTGAAAAAAATAGTCAGATCCTTAAGAGGTTAACATGCAACTGACTAAGTAAAAAACGTAATCAATAAAAGTGCTTTTAGAACATCCAGGCGGTTATTATTCAATTGGAAATGACAAAGTATGTCATATTGGCCCTCCTGTAGCTCAGCTGGTAGAGCATGGCGCTTGCAACGCAAGGGTTGTAGGTTCGATTCCCACGGGGGGCCAGTGTGAAAAATGTATGCACTCACTAATTGTAAGTCACTCTGGATAAGAGCGTCTGCTAAATGACTAAAATGTAATTGCCTGTTTTGCAGTTGCTCCTAAACAATGCTAGAAACTCCATTTTAATAGAATTTTTTTGAAACAATGCCACCCGCGCAATATTAGGAGTTGAGAAATAAACGCGGTAGCACTGGAAATCTGGGATACCCCTCTTTTTAAATGTAGCCATCACAACTGCTTTAATATATGTTTTCACCGTGATCGTAGCCAGGGTTGGGGAGTAACGGATTACAAAAAAAACTGTATCTGTAATCTGATTACAGTTACTTTTGAAAAAATGTATGATTACTTCTAGGATTTGTTTTAATTCAGAAAGGATTAAAACTGCACAAAGTGTGAGTACACGTCCTCTTTTCATTTGAATGTGTTGGAGAAATGTCTTGAGCTGCACTGAGAATTCGAAAAATATGAAAGCCAATGGTCCAATATTCTAGAAAACTGCTGTGCATACGTGTACACATTTTGGACTATGATAAACGCTTAACAGGACGACAGCAGTGGTGTAGCCTATGGGTGATACGGATATCACTTATTATTGATATCTACAAAGCGACATTGATGTGAATCACACTGCTGGTCTCTCATTTAGCTATTTGCGCCTTACGGATTGTGGTTGTTGTGGATGGCGGTTCACAAATGTATATGTGTATTTTAACCCAATAATGGTTCAATTGAAGAAGTTTAAGCTGCCTATCAATCATTGTTTTTGCGACCAGTGGACAGCCAGTGAAAAATGCGCTCTTTCAACAGCATAGTGCGGATCCGAGCCTATGGAATAAAAGTTTGAGTGAGTTCGTACCTTCTAAACTCCTCCATGGTATTTTGCTCCATGCTGTCAAAAACAAGTTTAATTTAAGACCACGAGTGGGGATTTTATTGCTCAATCTAATTTGTGCAGATAATTAAAAAAATGTGTCACAGGCCTAATGGACACATGCTCAAACTCGCACACTTTTGATAAACAAAGGGGCAATCTGTAGTTGCTACATCCATTTTTAGACTTATAAATGAATTATATATATCCATTGATTCTTGAAGAATATAACTTATAAATGCCTCATGATCTTAGTTCAACTATCACACCATATGAGAACCCAAAATATAAGATAATTTTTATCCAATGTTTGTAAACATTGTTAATGTTAACAAACTCTGTATAGCCTCAAAACATGGTTAAACAATAATGTTGATATCATGGATGGTCGGTCCTTGCATCCATAGCTCTGTCTATTAATCTGAGAGTGGCTATATTTCTCCAGGCCCATCCCTCAGATTTTTACCAAAACAGAGGTGGGGTGCCGCTTTGTTATTTTGTCAACTGTGGATTTGCCCTTTAAATAGCTGGAAATAATCGAGATATCAACGTGTCACCAACAAAAACGTAACCATTATGCCTATAACACATGCAGCCATTTTGGACAGGTAACTAGTAATGGATTACATTAATGTAATGTAATGTAATGGATTACTGCTGTAATGGATTACATTTAGAAAGTAACCTACCCAACCCTGATTGTAGCTAGAAACAGGCCTAATATTCATTAATTATTGGGGAACTAAATACAGTTTGACTTTCCTTTCCAATTAAACTCTCTGGCCCCAGGACCGAGTTTTGGAAACCTTGCTCTAGGGGGTTAAAACAAAAGGAAAATGACTATTTCATCAACAATAGAAGTTTCATGTGAAATTGGAATTTTGCATTTAGAGGCATTATTAGCATAATGTACATGCCTATTTGATGTTATACAATATTAATCATTAAAGAATATATTCAGAGGCTTCATGCTGGGAAAATCTATTAAAGTATTGTTATGAAAAATTACATTTGGAAGTCTTAACCATGACTAACATTCATGAGCTAACTTTCTGCAAAAACAGAAACATGCTTGGATTTTCTATATCTAATGTTATTTTGAAACTATAGTGAGATAAATAAGAATCCATTGCCTTTAGCCAGAGAGCTGGTTGATTCTCTCATGTGAATGGACATTCATTGCTTGACAGACCTGAATAATCTAACACAGATTGTTGATGGAATGAATCCCCAATAGATCAGACATTTCATTATTAAGAAATGTGATAAGCATCATGGTCTATCTCACTACATGTCTGTACTACCATCTGTATTCTGAAGTCTTGTGGTCACAGACCAGCAGAGCCGCGGGAAGTAGGTGTGCTGCGGGTGCTGTAGCACCCCCTGAAAAATCAGAAAAAAATATATATATGCACTACCGTTTAAAGGTTTGGGGTCACTTAGAAATGTCCTTGTTTTCCATGAAAACGTACATGAAATGAGTTTGAATAGGAAATATAGCAAAATGAATATGAAATGTAGTCATTGACAAGGTTAGAAATAATGATTTTTAATATAAATAATAATTGTGTCCTTCAAACTTTGCTTTTGTCAAAGAATCCTCCATTTGCAGCAATTACAGCCTTGCAGACCTTTGGCATTCTAGTTGTCAATTTGTTGAGGTAATCTGAAGAGATTTCACCCCATGATTCCTGAAGCACCTCCCACAAGTTGGATTGGCTTGATGGGCACTTCTTACGGTCAAGCTGCTCCCACAACAGCTCAATAGGGTTGAGATCCGGTGACTGTGCTGGCCACTCCATTATAGACAGAATACCAGCTAACTGCTTCTTCCTTAAATAGTTATTGCATAGTTTGGAGCTGTGCTTTGGGTGATTGTCCTGTTGTAGGACGAAATTGGCTCCAATCAAGTGCCGTCCACAGGGTATGGCATGGCGTTGCAAAATGGAGTGATAGCCTTCCTTCTTCAAGATCCCTTTTACCCTGTACAAATCTCCCACTTTACCACCACCAAAGGACCCCCAAACCATCACATTGCCTTCACCATGCTTGACAGATGGCATCAAGCACTCCTCCAGAATCTTTCCATTTGGTCTGCGTCTCACAAATGTTCTTCTTTGTGATCCGAACACCTCAAACTTCGATTCGTCTGTACATAACACTTTTTTCCAATCTTCCTCTGTCCAGTGTCTGTGTTCTTTCGCCCATCTTAATCTTTTATTTTTATTGGCCAGTCTGAGATATGGCTTTTTCTTTGCAACTCTGGATAGAAGGTCAGCATCCCGGAGTCGCCTCTTCACTGTTGACGTTGAGACTGGTGTTTTGAGGGTACTATTTAATGAAGCTGCCAGGTGAGGACCTGTGAGGCGCCTGTTTCTCAAACTACACACTCTAATGTATTTGTCCTCTTGCTCAGTTGTGCACCGGGTCCTCCCACTCCTCTTTCTATTCTGGTTAGAACCTGTTTGCGCTGTTCTGTGAAGGGAGTAGTACACAGCGTTGTATGAGATCTTCAGTTTCTTGGCAATTTCTCGCATGGAATAGCCTTCATTTCTCAGAACAAGAATAGACTGACGAGTTTCAGAAGAAAGTTATTTGTTTCTGGCCATTTTGAGCCTGTAATCGAACCCACAATTGCAGATGCTCCAGATACTCAACTAGTCTCAAGAAGGCCATCTCAAGAAGGCCAGTTTTATTGCTTCTTTAATCAGCACAACAGTTTTCAGCTGTGCTAACATAATTGCAAAAGGGTTTTCTAATGATCAATTAGCCTTTTAAAATGATAAACTTGGATTAGCAAACACAACGTGCCATTGGAACACAGGACTGATGGTTGCTGATAATGGGCCTCTGTACGCCTATGAAGATATTCCATTAAAAATCAGCCGTTTCCAGCTACAATAGCCATTTACAACATTAGCAATGTCTACACTGTATTTCTGATCAATTTGATATTATTTTAATGGACAAAAAAATTGCTAGTGACCCCAAACTTTTGAACGGTAGTGTACAGTATATGTTATATTTCAGATTCTTCAAAATAGCCGCCCTTTGCCTTGATGACAGCTTTGCACACTCTTGGCATTCTCTCAACCAGCTTTATAAGGTAGTCACCTGGAATGCATTTCAATTAACAGGTGTGCCTTGTTAAAAGTTAATTTGTGGAATTTATTTCCTGCTTAATGCCTTTGAGGCAATCAGTTGTGTTGTGACAAGGTAGGGGTGGTATACAGAAGATAGCCCTATTTGATAAAAGACCAAGTCCATATTATGGCAAGAAAAGCTCAAATAAGCAAAGAGAAATGACAGTCCATCATTACTTTAAGACATGAAGGTCAGTCAATATGGAACATTTCATGAATTTTTAAAGCTTCTTCAAGTGCAGTCGCAAAAACCATCAAGTGCTATGATGAAACTGGCTCTCATGAGGACCGCCACAGGAAAGGAAGTCCCAGAGTTACCTCTGCTGCAGAGGATAAGTTCATTAGAGTTAACTGCACCTCAGATTGCAGCCCAAATAAATGCTTCACAGAGTTCAAGTAACAGACACATCTCAACATCAACTGTTCAGAGGAGACTGCATGAATCAGGCCTTCATGGTCGAATTGCTGCAAAGAAACCACTACTAAAGCACACCAATAAGAAAAAGAGACTTGCTTGGGCCAAGAAACACGAACATTAGACCGGTGGAAATCTGTCATTTGGTCTGATGAGTCTAGATTCGTGATTTTTAGATCCAAAAGCTGTGTCTTTGTGAGATGCAGAGTAGGTGAACGGATGATCTCCGCATGTGCGGTTCCCGCAGTGAAGCATGGAGGAGGTGTGATGGTGTGGGGGTGCTTTGCTGGTGACGCTGTCTGTGATTTATTTAGAATTCAAGGCACACTTAACCAGCATGGCTACCACAGCATTCTGCAGCGATATGCCATCCTATCTGGTTTGGGCTTAATGGGACTATCATTTGTTTTTCTACAGGACAATGACCCAACACACCTCCAGGCTGTGTAAGGGCTATTTGAGCAAGAAGGAGAGTGATGGTGCTGCATCAGATGACCTGGCCTCCACAATCACCCGACCTCAACCCAATGGAGATAGTTTGGGATGAGTTGGACCGCAGAGTGAAGGAAAAGCAGCGAACAAGTGCTCACAATATATGGGAACTCCTTCAAGACAGTTGGAGAAGCATTCCTCATGAAGCTGGTTGAGAGAATACCAAGAGTGTGCAAAGTTGTCATCAAGGGAAAGGGTTGCTACTTTGAAGAATCTCAAATCTCAAATATATTTGATTTGTTTAACACTTTTTTGGTTACTAAATGATTCCATATGTGTTATTTCATACTTTTGATTTCTTCACTATTATTCTACAATGTAGAAAATAGTAAATATAAAGAAAAACCCTGTAATGATTAGGTGTGTCCTAACTCTTGACTGGTACTGTATACATTTTTCAAAAATGTCTAAAAACCTGTTTTTGCTTTGTAATTATGGGGTATTGTGTGTAGATTGATGAGGAAAAAAACTATGAAATACATTTTAGAATAAGGCTGTAACGTAACAAAATGTGGAAAAAGTCAAGGGGTCTGAATACTTTCCGAATGCACTGTATATGCCCTGTTTATGTATACTACGGTTCTGACTTGGTGTACAGGGAGAATACTGTAAGAATGGCACATGTTCTGAATTCTGTCGCTGTACATTTCAAAAGTGCTGAACAAATAGTTGTATTGACTATGTCCGTCTTAGCTCTCTCATTAATGTCTTAATCGAAATTACAGATTGCCTCTTATCTGCTCGTTGTCCCCTTGTGCTATAGTTTGTTCATCTCAATTGTCAGTAGAAACCACATTTGTTTAAGCGAGTCAGCCATATCAGCTATGTTTTTTGAAAAGGCAGTAAATGAGGCTGAATGAACTGTTTCGCTGCCAGACAAGGCTCCGCTGATAGCCAGGTGTAGCAGTGGTAAGGATTCACTCCATGGTGCTGAAAAGAAAGCTCTGCTGTTGAGACAGCTGTATATAGGCCCTAACAGTTTATGGGCACCGTTTGTCACCGTTATAGTGCAATTAATGTATTGTTTAGTGTTGTGTTGTGTAGTGGCTTTAGTGGCATGGATCTAAAAAATTAAAATAAAATGGGCGTTTGCCTCACCAAGATTTACCTGCGAATATCGCCACTGGAAACATGGATCTAAAGATAAAATGAAGCACGGTTCTAAAGGTAAAGTGGAAACAGGTTTCTAAAGGTAAAGTGGAACAAGGTTCTAGAGATAAAGTGGAACAGGGTTCTAAAGGTAAAGTGGAAACAGGGTTCTAAATGTAATGTGGAACAGAACTCAAGAGGCAAAGTACAACAGGATTCTAAAGGTAAAATGGAACAAGACTATAAAGTAAATATTGAATATTGTTTGAAAGGTAAAGTTGGAACAGGGCCATATGTGGAATAGTGTATAAATATTATGTCCAGTACAGCAGAGTTTTAAAAGTGATGTGGAACAGACCCTGAGTGACTTTTCTTCATTTGAACTTCTCTTTGGTTTTAGAGGTGTCATCCTGTGACAGCGACGCTTCACACTGAACACACACAGTGAAGACACATACCATCAATCCAACATAAAAGCCTTGTGTGCTTAAGGAAGAGAGGTGGAGCGACTCCAGACTGTGTTTTCTGTTTTCTGAAGGAGTCCGAATTCCCAAAGGCTCACAAGACAAAGAGCTTTTGTTTTAGTTCAGGCTGAAATGGATCCCTCCCAAATCTGACAAGTGAGTTTTCTTTGAAAAAGTCCCCAGACATAAACTTTCCTCTGAGATTAGATATTATAGCTGTCCCAGTATTGTTCTCTTTCTGAGAGAGACAGTCTAATGATTTCAAAAACACTGTGGAAAAGTAAAATGTCACAGGAGACCTCATAACACGAATATGAAATGTATATGTTCATCTTAGAAAACACTGAATAGGCCATACTTGGACAATTTTTAACAGATTATTCTGATATGTTCATTTCTGCAACATAAACGTTTTTAAAACAGCAACGGTATATTTGTTTGCCTCAGCACAAATAATTCACATTAACATAACCTGAACCAAGCAGATTTATACTGAGCCCGTCCATGTCCATAGATTCAGCTCTCTTCTAAACAGATGACTATGTAAAGGTGTGTAGCTATACAGTATGTAAAGTTGAATATTAAATGTATGTGGTGTATGGTGACATGATGAGATGGTCTACAGCCTGACAGGAGCTCAAAGACACAGAGGTAGTCAGGTAATTAACTGGACCAGACCCCAAAAGGAGGAAGGGATGATTGGAAAAGGGGGAAGAGAGGAGGCGATAATGAGTGCAGAAAGGGAGGGAGCTTTAAACCTGCAGCCTGGCATATTTTATACACCACAGTGCCCTGTCTTCACAGAGGTCACTCTTCCAATTACAGCTGGAGTCTCCCCCGTCTATCTCTCTCTCTCTCTCTCTCGCCCTCTCTTTCTCTCTGAGGAGATTTGAATGCAGATCAGAAATAGTGTCTCCCTCAATGCAGTGAGTCTCACACAAGCCCGAGTTTCATACAATCCATTCCTGACTGGCTTTTTAGCTGTCTGGTGCTGTCCACGTGTGTCTGTGAGGTGTGTGTGTGGGCGTGCGTATGGTTGTGTGCGTGTCTGTCTGTCAGCAAGGTGTGTGTACCCATGTCACGTTCTGCTAGGCTGGAGAGTTTATTATAAGCTGTCAGATTGTAATGTGGAGTCAATATGGCCTGCAGAGCTTCCCTGTGCCAGTTCAGTTAGACTGAGATACCTTGACACCTTTCCATTCCCTTGCATGTTATACCAGACCCCTGGAGTCAATAGTGGCATTTACAATGCATGAGGGGAGAAGAGAATGCATATACTGTAGCAGCATAAATGAACTGTGATGAGAGAGATGAACCCCTAAGTGGTCTCAGTCAGCACTAAGGTAATAGAGAAGGTAGATGGGCATGTTTTATACGCCACAGAGGTCTCTCTCTCTCTCTCTCTCTCTCTCTCTCTCTCTCTCTCTCTCTCTCTCTCTCTCTCTCTCTCTCTCTCTCTCTCTCTCTCTCTCTCTCTCTCTCTCTCTCTCTCTCTCTCTCTCTCTCCTCTCTCTCTCTCTCTCTCTCTCTCTCTCTCTCTCTCTCTCTCTCTCTCTCTCTCTCTCTCTCTCTCTCTCTCTCTCTCTCTCTCTCTCTCTCTCTCTCTCTCTCTCTCTCTCTCTCTCTCTCTCTCTCTCTCTCTCTCTCTCTCTCTCTCTCTCTCTCTCTCTCTCTGCCGGGTGTAGTCAGAGGTATTTTTGACGTCACAGAATGTTTAGAGTATGAATGTGGTAAAGTGCAAGTGTCACGGTTCAGACAGACGACCAGAGGACCACAATTGCGTCACACCAGAAAGTTTATTAAACTTAAGGGAAAAGGGAAGTAGGGAGTGAATGAAGGCTCCAGGGGTAACAGGGATCCCGTCCAATGCGCTGGGTCTGTGCCCCCCCCAGTGGCAGCGATGCGTCCTATGAAGCCGGTGGTGGGTGGTCCAGAAGTCCTGGGGGGGGGGAGACACAGACACAACAGGGCGGAATGAAACCAGGCAGCAGTACAGTTCAAGGGAAATCCAAAATACGTAGTAGCAAGGCAGAAGGCTGGTCAGAGTTACCGGGAATGAAGAGTAGTCAGGAGTCGTAATGGCAGAAGCAGGTCTGGATCTCCTGAGGCAGAAGAGTATCCAAAAAACAGGCAGGTCCGGGGTCACAAAACCAGGGTGAGCCAGAAGCGCGAGCAAACAGGTTCCGGGTGTGAGCTTTGCAGACGATCTGACACCGGAGAGCTGAAAGACAGGGCCTTAAATACTGGGAGAGGTAGTGGGTAATGCAGCGCAGCTGGCAGAGTAATTAGAGCAGAGCAGAGCAGGGACAGGTGGAGCTAGTTAGGCTGAGTAGAGAGAGTGGTGAGCAGAGTGGAAGAAAATTAAGGTGGTAACCCGGTGGAGTGAGAGGCCCATGACAGCAAGAGTAAGGTGGTTGTACTTACCGATGAAATGGAGAATGGATATAAAGGGTTATGGGTTAAGCAGGTATATTCCTTGTCTAGTAGAGGTAAATAGACTTACTGGGGTTGGGGGGGAAGAGGGTGCAGCTCTGGCAGTGAATTATCTCCTTGACGATAGGCAGATCGTGGGGCAGGGTGGGTGGGGGCACCATGCCGAGGCCGGGCATCATAGGGTTCATGGGAGCGATGCCCGTCATCATGCCAAGGCCTGAGTCTAAATCTGTAGGAAATGCACACAACAACACACATGAGAATGGAGTAACACACACATACAATATTTCCACAGGGATCAGTTCAGCCCATGTTGAGTTTTCATGTTTCATTTGACATTGTGGAGGTTCTGTCAACAATGGTGACACACAAGCAGTCTACAAATAACTGAATCCACACTCCCATGAATAAATGAACAAAAAAACATCCTGCATATTTAAAGTGGAGCTACAGCTACATGAGCTTCTACTGACTATCCTCTCTGCTGCTGATTAGCTGACCTTCGACTTTCCTGTCTGTAGTCAGAGAGATAGAGAGAGAGAGAGAGAGAGAGAGAGAGCAAACACAGGAGACTACATTCACAGGTATTGATGTGGAACAGCTGGGTGCACTCATTCACACGAGTTCCTGCACATATGTCCGTCCGCCCGCCCGCCCGCCCGCACGCCAACCCACACGCACGTAGGAAGTCCAGGTCCGTGTCACCTCTCTCTGTAGCCCTTATTGATGACTTCATCTCTGGTATTTGTGATAAGAGGAACCCAGTTGCCTGGGTGATGACTTCTCCAGCCTAGCGAGGCTGTCAATGCAAATAGTCCGGGTGGCCATTTTATGAATTGTTCAGCAGTGTTATGGCTTGGGGGTAGAAGCTGTTTTGGAGCCTTTTGGACCTAGACTTGGCACTCCGGTACCGCTTGCCGTGCGGTAGCAGAGAGAACAGTCTATGACTTGGGTGTATGGAGTCTTTGACAATTTTTTGGCCCGTCCTCTGACACCGCCTAGTATATAGGTCCTGGATGGCAGGAAGATTGGCCCCAGTGATGTACTGGGCCGTACGCACTACCCTCTGTAGCGCCTTACGGTCGGATGCCAAGCAGTTGCCATACCAGGCGGTGATGCAACCGGTCAGGATGCTATCGATGGTGCAACTGTAGAACTTTTTGAGGATCTGGGGACCCATGCCAAATCCTTTCAGTCTCCTGAGGGGGAAAAGGTGTTGTCGTGCCCTCTTCATGACTGTCTTGGTGTGTTTGGACCATGATAGTTTGTTGGTGATGTGGACACCAAGGACCTTGAAACTCTCGACCCGCTCCACTACAGCCCCGTCGATGTGAATGGGGGCATATTCGGCCCTCCTTTCCCTGTAGTCCACGATCATCTCCATTGTCTTTCTCACTTTGAGGGAGACGTTGTTGTCCTGGCACCACACTGCCAGGTCTCTGACCTCCTCCCTATTGGCTCTCATTGTTGTCGGTGATCAGGCCTACCACTGTTGTGTCGTCAGCAAACTTAATGATGGTGTTGGAGTCGTGCTTGGCCATGCGGTCATGGGTGAACAGGGAGTACAGGAGGGGACTAAGCACCCACCCCTGAGGGGCCCCTGTGTTGCGGATCAGCGTGGCAGATGTGTTGTTGCCTACCCTTACCACCTTGGGGCGGCCCGTCAGGAAGTCCAGGATCCAGTTGCAGAGGGAGGTGTTAAGTCCCAGGGTCCTTAGCTTAGTGATGAGCTTTGTGGGCACTATGGTGTTGAACGCTGAGCTGTAGTCAATGAACAGCATTCTCACATAGGTGTTCCTTTTGTCCAGGTGGGAAAGGGCAGTGTGGAGTGCGATTGAGATTGCGTCATCTGTGAATCTGTTTTGGGGTGGTATGCAAATTGGAGTGGGTCTAGGGTTTCCGGGATGATGGTGTTGATGTGAGCCATGACCAGCCTTTCAAAGCACTTCATGGCTACCGACGTGAGTGCTATGGGGCGGTAGTCATTTAGGCAGGTTACCTTCGCTTTCTTGGGCACAGGGACTATGGTGGTCTGCTTGAAACATGTAGGTATTACAGACTCAGTCAGGGAGAGGTTGAAAATGTCAGTGAAGACACTTGCCAGTTGGTTCGCGCATGCTCTGAGTACACGTCCTGGGTGGGGGAGTTCTGAGGTACTGGAACGCATGAGAAAGTGGCATAGAGAAAGTGGCTTTTGCATAGTGACAGAGCAGTAGAGTAGAGGCACTTACAGAAGTTGCACACATGGGGATTTTTTTTTGTAGCCTAGACACAATAACATATTTCATGCAATTCTACGTCATTTTACATGATGATCGAAATGGCAGGCTACTTTGACACTGACAAACTGATAATCTGAGATAAATAAAAACGACCTTGTCTTGAATCCATCAATAGCCTAGGCCTAGGTGTGTGGAGACACATATTGTAGGCTATAATATGAGGAGGAAATGATAGTAAAAATGCTTTCCAGTTTCGCTGACTCACCAAATGATGCGCAGCACACTCGTTGGTGATGGCCGACGCGCTCGTGCCAAAAGCCTATCTCTCTCTTATTTTACCTTGTAAAACAATATTTGGAAGTTGATCAAATATTTTGGTAGCCTACAGCATAGAGTCATCTCTTTTCTGTGTTTTCCCTGGATTGTATTTGAAATATTGCGAAAAGCCTGTTTTGTCTGCATGCTGTTTGTTCACTGACAGAGTTCCCGCGCGTTCCCAAATGTAGGCTATTCCTTGTTATTGGCTACAATCTACAGCTAGCCTACTTTTAAAAAGAAAAGCCTCTGTGGCTAAATTATAGGGTGTATAGGCTATTCTGAATGATTTCATTTCTTTCTGAAAAGACAGCAGTAATTTTATAATTTTGGCAAATTTATTTCAATTTATCAGGGGTGCTGCAGTTCTTTCAGAACATCCTTCATAAATGATGCTGAAGAGATGAGAGTTGCGGGCTCATGTCTATCAGAGCAGAGCGGGAGAGAGATCATAGATACAGGAGCGCTTCTCACACAGCCACGGCCACCAGTTGGTCTCAAACCTAGGTTACAATGTTGCACAAACCATAAGCCCGGGCCAGAACAACCCGAATCAACTCTTAGAATATTAGACCAAGGCTGAAAATCTACTTTTTCACATTACGTTTGTTGTGGGAGCATGAGAATTAACGAAGAAGCAACTGGAATGAACTTTGATTGCTTTTATTATAATTTTTACATTGCAAAAAGTGACAATAATATTTCATGCCATGAGAGTTAACGGATCCGGCCAAATAGGTTCCGGAACAAAACCGTCCAAAATGGAGAGGTGACGGATCCTGTTCTGGCAGATTAAGCACTGGTCACGTGATAGATCTCCACATCACCTCCGCCCGCAGTCCCAGAGATAGATGAAGAGTCACCCCAACACAAACACACCCACACCTACACACACACACTACACACACACGCAAGCACAAACGCACGCACACACACAGTCTTGCAAAGCTAACCTTGTGGGGACACACAATTCAGTCCCATTCAAAATCCAACTTTCCCTAACCCCTAACCCTAAACCTTAACCCATACTCCTACCCTAACCCTAGCCTTAACCCTAATCCTAACCTTAACCCAAAAACCTAACCCTAAAACCAACCCTAGCTCCTAACCCTAACCCTAACACCAATTCTAACCTTAACCCTAAACCCCCTACAAATAGCATTTTACCTTTTGGGGAACAACAAAATGTCCCCAGTTGGTCAGATTTTTGTTAGTTTACTATTCTTGTGGGGACTTCTCACAAGAATAGTTAAACACGTCCACATCCACAAACACACACTCACACACACACACACATATCCCGCAGTCCTGTCTCTCCATGTTAAATAATCAGCTTCTCAGAGGTTTGTTGAAGGTAATTACAGCTTCCCATCAATCAAATTTCCAGCCAGGAAATCAGGTGTCATTTGACTGAAGATTCCTCCTGGCCATCAACACATCAGTTCCAGGGTAAAGCAGAGTGGGTGGTGGGTGGAGGGAGGGTGACACAGGCAGCTGCTGTGAGGCATGCTGGTTAATATTCTCTAATGAGGGGATTAGGCCGAGGCCCCTAGAACACAACCAGAGGGTCCAGTTTCAATACACTGTCAAACATCTCCTTCTCTACTTAACATACTATATCCTCCCTTAATATATCTATGTCATCACATGGAACACAACCAGAGGGTCCAGTTTCAATACACTGCCAGACATCTCCTTTTAAGTAAATATGCCCAAGAAGCCGGTGTTTGGAGGATATATTAGCACCGGTGTTGCAAACCGCGCCAATGTATCCTCCAAACACCAGCTTTGAGGGCATTATCACTTTTATACAAAGGGTTACCAACGTATTCAAATAATGATTGACATATTTTCATAAAAAAACGTTATTTTGATGAATTTATTTATACTATTTAATCCTTCCACGAGATATAGTCCCGACACAAATCTAGGGTTGCTACCCAAGCCGGCTGGTCGTTCGTTCTATCGGTTCGGTTGCCAGAGACGCGACTCAGTCGTTAAGTATTTTTGTTCTGTACCTATGGACGCGACCCAGTCGTTCGTTCTAAATGTTCTATTACCATACTGGCTGGAAACTTTCTCATCCCTTGCTTGCTAGCTAGCCAACTACGGCTAACTTACAGTCACGTCAAATGGAATAACAACAAAGTAGCGTTTGTTTAAGCTGTTTTCTGGTGACATTTATTTGGATACATCCATAACAATGAGCAAATGATGCACTATTTTACCTGGCATAGAAAATGTGCTCTCTCGTCAGGACACTGTTGTTCAGAGGAGCTAGCCAACAACACAGCTAACACAATCACTTCAAACTGAAGCTGGAAAGACTGCAAACTAGCTGCACTTTGTTTCGTTTGACCTGTTTTCTATTGACATTTATTTGTATATCCATAAACATTATGCTGATTCATGATTTCGACTGACTGAGAAAAGCTGCTTGCCTGCCTGTCTGTCTCACCCCGACTCCTACACGTTTATTACTATGGGACAGCTGGAGATCAAATTTCAATATTTAAACAATGTAGCAAATGTCAGAGAGACAGACAGCAAGGTTTATACAAATCTCCGCTATTGAAAACCAATTGCTAGTCTGAAAGAAATGGGAGATAATGTCTAGATACTTTTTACAGTGGAGATCAAGTTTATAAATTGTCTGGCTGGGCTGATGAGACAGTGGATTGCACAGTGAGATGGAACAGAGTAAATAGGCATTTCAACGTCAAAGCTTTAGCCGGTGGTAACTTGTGGAATGGACACCAGCTGGAATGCGGTTTTAACCAATCAGCGTCCAGGATTAGACCCACCCGTTGTATAACTCTACTTAACATACTTTATCCTCCCTTAATATCTCTATCTCATCATAGGGCACACAACCAGAGGCTCCAGTCTCAATGTGCTGCCAGACACATCCTTCTCTACTTAGCATACTGTATCTCTATTTATAGCTCTATACGAGACCCACTTTCAATCTCCTTCTCCACGCTTCTAAAGGAGATCTCCCTCTCTGTACAGTAAAATCAGGGGACCTAATTCTGTGAAATTTCACTCATTGACTTGGCTCTGTATGAAGGTTGAATTGTGTCAATAAAGGTTGTTTTAATTCAAATAAAAAAAGCTCACTACTTCTCTGCCAAAGATCCCCGTCTTTCAACTCCTCCGTCATAGATCTCCCTCTCTCTTCTCCTCTCCAGTCTGAATTTGACGCATACAGCAACATCTCTAGCCTACTTCTCCCAGCCTATAAATGTGCAGCTACAGATCTTTCTCTCTGTGTCTTTATCAGTCCTCACTCTGCCAACAGCACTGGCAGCACAAAGCAGAGCAGAGCCTGGAAACCACTTACAGCTCCTCAACACTAAGTCACCAATGACAGAGGGCCAAATGCTTAGAGTGGAAGAATAAAATCAACTTGGAACTGTTTTATTTTTCTTAAGTATTTATGCAGGTAAATAAATGTTCAAGCCAGAAACACAAGAAGCTCCTCAAATCCACTGCTTCTACTAGTATAATATGAATAGTTCATATATATTATCAGATAAAAACCTAAAGAGGCCAAAAAATTTGCTTGCCACTTTCACTGTCTGCAGCTTCTATAAGTAAGTAATGTATAATGTATTTAAAAGTTACAAATGTGATGACACTAAGACTATATACACATAGTTTGTGTGTGTTGGAGGGGGCAGTGGTTGTTGAGGATATAACTGCATGAGTCCCCAGGGAACACTCCTGAGAGCCTGTTTATTTTTGTACATTTTAGTCATTTAGCAGACGCTCTTATCCAGAGTGACTTACAGTTAGTGAGTGCATACATTTTCATACTGGCCCCCCTGGCCCCCCGTGGGAAATGAACCCACAACCTTGGCGTTGCAAGCACCGTGCTCTACCAACATGCTCTACCAACTGAGCTATGTATTCAGAAGGGTGTACTTGTCAGGCTAAATCAATTCAGAGGGGAGTGTGTGGGTGTGCATGTGTGTGTGTGTGTGTGTGTGTGTGTGTGTTGCTGACTAAATGCTTTCCTTTGGGTGTTTAACATGCATCAGGCTTGACAACTAGTTTGGTCTGTCCACACATCTTCCTTAGTCGCATACACAGCAGTGTGTCTGGAGAACTCTGTCCAATCACAACTCTAATCAAAATCCAAACAAACAAATCAATGACATAATCACTGTGAATAGAGAACGTCAAGTCTCATTAGTGGAGCCCAGTCGGGACAACTGTCATTTCTCGAGCCAAACCGTAAAGCTGAGGCCAACAATGTATCTCCAAAAAGTCTGATTTTAAAACTACCCCTAACCTTAACCATACCCCTAACCTTATGCCTAACCCTAACCCCACCCATGACCTACAATAGCTCTATAATCTACAACCCATAAGCCCTATAGTGAATACAGTCATGCCTCTACAGCCCTACAGTATAACCTTATGTAGCTAATGGGTCACTGCTGTAGTCCCACTGGGCTACAGGCTGCAGTAGGACTCTAAGTCAACTTAGCACTATTGACTGTAGATGTCCTGCAATGTCTGATTTACATTTAACATTTTCGTCATTTAGCAGACGCTCTTATCCAGAGCGACTTACAAATTGGAGCATTCACCTTGTGATAGCCAGTGGGACAACCACTTTACAATATATCAAATTATTATTATTATTTAAAAAAAATTGGGGGGGGGGGGGGGGAGGGTAGAAGGATTACTTTTATCCTATCCCAGGTATTCCTTAAAGAGCTGGGGTTTCAAGTGTCTCCGGAAGGTGGTGAGTGACTCCGCTGTCCTGGCGTCGTGAGGGAGCTTGTTCCACCATTGGGGTGCCAGAGCAGCGAACAGTTTTAACTGGGCTGAGCGGGAACTGTGCTTCCGCTGAGGTAGGGTGGCCAGCAGGCCAGAGGTGGATGAACGCAATGCCCTCGTTTGGGTGTAGGGACTGATCAGAGCCTGAAGGTGCGGAGGTGCCATTCCCCTCACAGCTCCGTAGGCAAGCACCATGGTCTTGTAGCAGATGCGGGCTTCAACTGGAAGCCAGTGGAATGTGCGGAGGAGCGGGGTGACGTGAGAGAACTTGGGAAGGTTGAACACCAGACAGGCTGCAGCATTCTGGATGAGTTGTAGGGGTTTAATGGCACAGGCAGGGAGCCCAGCCAACAGCGAGTTGCAGTAATACAGACGGGAGATGACAAGTGCCTGGATTAGGACCTGTGCCGCTTCCTGTGTAAGGTAGGGTCGTACGCTGCGAATGTTGTAGAGCATGAACCTACAGGATCGGGTCACCGCTTTGATGTTAGCAGAGAACGATAGGGTGTTGTCCAAGGTCACGCCAAGGTTCTTTGCTCTCTGGGAGGAGGACACAACAGAGTTGTCAACCGTGATGGCGAGATCATGGAGCGGGCAGTCCTTCCCCGGGAGGAAGAGCAGCTCCGTCTTGCCGAGGTTCAGCTTGAGGTGGTGATTTACATTTACATTTTAGTCATTTAGCAGACGCTCTTATCCAGAGCGACTTACAGTTAGTGCATACATTATTATTTTTTCATACCCCCTGTGGGAATCGAACCAACAACCCTGGCGTTGCAAACGCCATGCTCTATCAACTGAGCTACATCCCTGCCGGCCATTCCCTCCCCTACCCTGGACGACACTGGGCCAATTGCACGCCGCCCCATGGGTCTCCCGGTCGCGGCCGACTACGACAGAGCCTGAATTCGAACCAGGATCTCTAGTGGCACAGCTAGCACTGTGATCCGTCATCCACACTGATATGTCTGCCAGACATGCAGAGATGTGATTCACCACCTGGTTATCAGAAGGGGGAAAGGAGAATATTAATTGTGAGTCATCTGCGTAGCAATGATAGGAGAGACCATGTGAGGATATGACAGAGCCAAGTGACTTGGTGTATAGAGAGAACAGGAGAGGGCCTAGAACTGAGCCCTGGGGAACACCAGTGGTGAGAGCACGTGGTGCGGAGACAGATTCTCGCCACGCCACCTGGTAGGAGCGACCTGTGAGGTAGGACACAATCCAAGAGTGAGCCGCGCCGGAGATGCCCAACTCGGAGAGGGTGGAGAGGAGGATCTGATGGTTCACAGTATCAAAGGCAGCAGATAGGTCTAGAAGGATGAGAGCAGAGGAGAGAGAGTTAGCTTTAGCAGTGCGGAGAGCCTTCGTGACACAGAGAAGAGCAGTCTCATTTGAATGACCAGTCTTGAAACCTGACTGGTTTGGATCAAGAAGGTCATTCTGAGAGAGATAACAAGAGAGTTGGCTAAAGACGGCACACTCAAGAGTTTTGGAGAGAAAAGAAAGAAGGGATACTGGTCTGTAGTTGTTGACATCGGAGGGATCGAGTGTAGGTTTTTTGAGAAGGGGTGCAACTCTCGCTCTCTTGAAGACGGAAGGGACATAGCCAGTGGTCAAGGATGAGTTGATGAGCGAGGTGAGGTAAGGGAGAACGTCTCCGGAAATGGTCTGGAGAAGAGAGGAGGGGATAGGGTCAAGCGGGCAGGTTGTTGGGCGGCCGGCCATCAAAAGTCACAAGATTTTATCTGTAGAGAGAGGGGAGAAAGAAGTCAAAGCATAAGGTAGGGCAGTGTGAGCAGGACCAGCAGTGTCATTTGACTTAAAAAATTAGGATCGGATGTCGTCAACCTTCTTTTCAAAATGGTTGATGAAGTCATCCACAGAGAGGCAGGAGGGAGGGGAAGGAGGATTCAGCAGGGAGGAGAATGTGGCAAAGAGCTTACTAGGGTTAGAGGCAGAGGCTTGAAATTTAGAGTGGTAGAAAGTGGCTTTAGCAGCAGAAATAGAGGAAGAAAATGTAGAGAGGATGGAGTGAAAATATGACCGGTCGGCAGGGAGTCTAGTTTTCCACCATTTCCGCTCGGCTGCCCGGAGCCCTGTTCTGTGAGCTCGCCAAGCCAAGGAGCAGGAGTGGAGGACCGAGCCGGCCGGGAGGATAGGGGACATAGAGAGTCAAAAGATGCAGAAAGGGAGGAGAGGAGGGTTGAGGAGGCAGAATCAGGAGATTGGAGGGAGAAGGATTGAGCAAAGGGAAGAGATGATAGGATGGAAGAGGAGAGAGTAGCGGGAGAGAGAGAGCGAAGGTCGCGACGGCGCATTATCATCTGAGTAGGGGCAGAGTGAGTAGTGTTGGAGGAGAGCGAGAGAGAAAAGGATACAAAGTAGTGGTCGGAGACATGGAGGGGAGTTGCAGTGAGATTAGTAGAAGAACAGCATCTAGTAAAGATGAGATCAAGCATCTTGCCTGCCTTGTGAGTAGGGGGAGACGGTGAGAGGGTGAGGTCAAAAGAGGAGAGGAGTGGAAAGAAGGAGGCATAGAGAAATTAGTCAAAGGTAGACGTAGGGAGGTTAAAGTCACCCAGAACTGTGAGGGGTGAGCCATCCTCAGGGAAGGAACTTATCAAGGCGCCAAGTTCATTGATGAACTCTCCAAGGGAACCTGGAGGGCGATAAATGATAAGGACATTAAGCTTGAATGGGCTAGTGACTGTGACAGCATGGAATTCAAATGAGGAGATAGACAGATGGGTCAGGGGAGAAAGAGAGAATGTCCACTTGGGAGAGATGAGGATTCCTGTGCCACCGCCCCGCTGACCAGATGCTCTCGGGGTATGCGAGAACACATGGTCAGACGAGGAGAGAGCAGTAGGAGTAGCAGTATTTTCTGTGGTAATCTATGTTTCCGTCAGCGCCAAGAAGTCGAGGGACTCGAGGGTAGCATAGGCTGAGATGAACTCTGCCTTGTTGGCCGCAGAACGTGGGTTGTGCGTGCAGGGACCACCAGGTTAGAGAGGCAGCAGCCACGCGGTGTGAGGCGTTTGTATGGCCTGTGCGGAGAGGAGAGAACAGGGATAGACAGACACATAGTTGACAGGCTACAGAAAAGGCTACACTAATGCAAAGGAGATCGGAATGAAATTAACTAAACATCTGGGGAAACGATGCCTCCCTCACTAACCTTTCACTGAAACACTCAAATACAACTCTTCCAACTTCCACTTTAGGAATTATAATTGCTGTAATCTACAGTAGTTCAATGTTTCCAGGAATAGACTAACTTAGTTTATTCAGCTAGCTAACTTGGTACAGTTTTCTTCTGTGAAAACCGCCCAGGGCACCGTATCCTATTATGCCATAGCTAACTAGCATGCTAGCATCCAATAACACACGGTTTAGCAGCAATACTTGGTTACAACAAACTACCAATGGATCATTCATGTCCGTGTCTAGTTCCTTTCATAACGCAGAAGTAAATAAACGTTGGCTAGCTAGCACAAAGTCAGTCATGCTAGCTACACAAGTGGACTACACATCTCAAATGTTCAGAAAGTGAAGCTTACGTTGCAAAATTCTCATTGACTAAAATGATACAGTACTGCTAGCTGGTAATGTTGGCTAGCTAGCAGTGGCTGCGGTGTTGACTGTTTGAAAATGTAGCTGGCTAGCTAACCTCGATAGTTTCTCTATACTACACCTTTGTATTTGATACCAAGACAACTATGTAGCTAGCTAACTTTACACTAATCAAATCGTTCCGTTGAAATGTATTTAGTTGCTACAGTACTGCTAGCTGGTATAGTTGGCCAGCTAGCTGTGGCTGCGGTGTTGCTACCCTCTAGCTAGCTAGCTTTAATGGTCCAGGTAGTGGGTTAGCTAGCTAGCCTCGTGCTTCACCGGGCTCAGTCGAATACACTACAATACTTACCTACAATAACTACCTACAATAACTACCTGGATAAACTACCTACAATACCTAACTAAAATACCTACCTACAATCTAAATGCATGGTTTAAGCAGTGGCTGCGGTGTTGCTACCCGCTAGCTAGCTAGCTTTAATGGTCCAGGTAGTGGGTTAGCTAGCTAGCCTCGTGGTTCACCGGGCTCAGTCAAATACACTACAATACTTACCTACAATAACTACCTACAATAACTACCTGGATAAACTACCTACAATACCTAACTATAATACCTACCTACAATCTAAATGCATGGTTTAAGCAGTGGCTGCGGTGTTGCTACCCGCTAGCTAGCTAGCTTTAATGGTCCAGGTAGTGGGTTAGCTAGCTAGCCTCGTGCTTCACCGGGCTCAGTCAAATACACTACAATACTTACCTACAATAACTACCTACAATAACTACCTGGATAAACTACCTACAATACCTAACTACAATACCTACCTACAATCTAAATGCATGGTTTAAGCTTTACTCTACACATATAAAGAAGAAGCCAAGCTTACCTCCCCGCTTAGAGGAACACAACCTCACCCCATCGCTGTAGTAATGACACTTTCATTACTCAAGTAACAGCTGGATGAGCTGCCACAACTTTAACCTGTGAAGCAGGGCTATGCAGAGCTTCTGCGAATGGCAAGATGCCAAGCCTCTTGTGTGGATTCCAAGGAAGCCCTGTCCCCACATAGCAACATATCCTCTCCTGTGAGGACTTTGAAGAGGCCCCATTTCAATAGAGAAAGCTAGACAAGACAACATGTCTCCACAGTGGAGTCTCTACAGTATCCTGTCTATCCCCACAAGACAACATGTCCCCACAGTGGAGCCTCTACAGTACCCTGTCCCCACAAGGCACCATGTCCCCACAGTGGAGCCTCTTCAGTACCCTGTCCCCACAAGGCACCATGTCCCCACAGTGGAGCATCTACAGTACCCTGTCCCCACAAGGCACCATGTCCCCACAGTGGAGCCTCTACAGTACCCTGTCTGTCCCTACAGCATTTTATGTATTTAACTCAGCTGAGCCTCATCTCCCTGTAGCTACTGCAGGTTGGCTCAAGACAGACTGACAATGTAATGACTTGGTGGCAGGCGGGGCTGCATACCATAGAGGCAATACATCTAATCAAAACGGTTGTTTAATATGTCAAGTGCCTTGGATAATAAAACGTTTCTGGGGAGGTCCCCACTTTGAAAACAAGAGAGAGGAGAAAAATTGGAGGAGGGAAAGCCCTAGAAGATTCCATATGGTCCTAAATATAGTCTGGATCTGTTTGTCTACAATCAGGTTTTATAAAAGCCATGACAAATGCTACTGTAATGTAATGCTAGTCTCTATCTTTCTGGGAGATTGAGAGCAGATATGGACTCTCCTCACTGCCATCTCCCCTCAAATAGAGACAAAGGCCCAGAAAATGTCCAATTGTGATTGTTCTGTGGTGAGGTCAGTTTATGCTAAGGATAGGCCCTTCAGAGCTGCACAAAGCCAACACTGTTGACTACATATCTAACACTGTGGTATACTATATAACAGGGTTCTCCAACTGGCGGCCTGCGGGCCAAATTGGACCCACGGGTGAATTTAACTGGCCCCCCAAGTTTTCTGAGCAAAAAAAAACATTGTTGGACATAAAAGACTGTAAAAACACTAGTAAAAACACTAGCAAATCAGCTCCAAGTGATAGAAATTTTGGAAATCTGTTCCAATGTAATCCCACACATAATAGAGAGATGTATGTTATCATATACAAATATAAGGTTTGAAATTATTATGTTTTAGTCCAATATTATATCTGTTTGGGCTTCATTCAGTCAATTTGCAGTCTACTAATTATTTGTAATTATGTTCTGGCCCCCTGACCATCCGCTCAAGAAAAAATCGGCCCGTGTCTGAATCTATTTGATGATCCCTGCTATATATACCTCTATGAGGCACTGGTATATAAACAAAGCTCAATTCAATAAGACAATGAGACCCTGGTGTACATTACAAGTGCTTCCCGGACACAGATTCTCCACTGACCATGCTTTTTATTCCGGGACTAGGTTTAATCTATTATTTGTTTATTTGGATTCGCATTAGCTTTTGCAAAGGCAGCAACTATTCTTCCTAGGGTCCCCAAAAAACACAACGCATGACAAGTAACAAAACACTAGTACACTGATAGACAAGGACAGTCACACAAGTGCGATCATGGCTCTGTATAATACTGTGCATTGCCGTGAATTCGTTTTGGACTTGGGGACTGTGAAGAGACCCCTGGCGGCATGTCTTGTGGGGTATGTATGGGTGTCTGTACTGAATGTTATTTGATTATTACAGTAATACTTCTCATAAAAACTAGAAGTGAAGCAGTTAATTTTTCGTCAACCCTCAACCAGGAAAGACTGGCATGCATGTTGTTGATGTTAGTTCTGTATGTGCAGTTAAGAGCAAGGCCTGGTGCTCTGTTTTGAGCCAGCTGCAGCTTTGCTAGGTGTTTCTTTGCTGCACTTGCCTATATTACCGGACAGTGATCAAGATGGGACAAGACCAGCGCCTAAACAACTAGTACAGTTGATCTTTGTGTCAAAAACACATAACATATTTTTATAACAGACATATCCCTCCCCATCTTCACAACTATATGATTTGACCATGATAATTGACCATCCAATGTTATACCTAGGACTTTAGCTTCCTCAACTCGCTCAATGGTCACACCCTTTATACAAACTCCAGTTTATGTTTAAGTCTTAGAGAATGTTTGAACCAAATACATTGCACTTAGTTTTAGATGCATTTAAGACCAGTTTAGTATGAATCACCCTTTCTGATACTGACTGTAACTCCTTATTTTGAATTTCAGTGATCTCACTGGATTTGGGTGCTGACATGTAGAGTGTGGAGTCATTTGCATACATAGTCATTCTAGCTTTGTGTACGACAAGTGGCAAATCATTTGTAAAATTTGAGAAGAGTAATGGCCCAAGGCAACTGCCCTGTACATGTCTGATGTTGGAGACGCTTGGAGACGGGTTCTATTGGATAAATAACTCTCCAACCATGTGATGGCAGGTGATGTAAAGCCATAGCAATTGAGTTTCTTCAATAACAATTTATGATCAATAACATCAAAGGCTGCATTGAAACATAACAAGTAGGCATACATAGCAGAAAAACGACAGTTTCCAAATAATCTGCGGGACCCCAAAAATGTTTTATCCCAAAGTATGTCTGACCGTCCGCTCCCGCCCTCAGCCTGAAAAATGCCAACCGTGCCACAATGATCTCTGCCGGAACACGCAGGTCCTGCGGGCAACCCACGGGAATGCAGCACTCTTCTCTGGTCCCTCTCAGTCACTCCTCTTTCTCAAAGATGGTCCAATGACACAACTCTCTCTATTGTTCACCTAAGTGTATGAAATCAAATCAAATCAAGCTTTATTTAAACAGCACATTCCAGACATGGAATGCAACGCAATGTATTATATATATATATATAATACATATATATATATATATTATTATTATTATTATTATTATTATTATTTGTTTTACAATGAAAATAAAAGCTGAAATATTTACTACACAACAAACATAAGATAAAAAACAAAAGTATGACACAAACTGAACGACTAAAAAGCACCATAAGGAAAAGCAAAGCTAAAAATATATTTTTTAAGATCTCTTTTAAATATGTCCACAGTTTCAGCCCCCCTCAGGTTCTCTAGCAGGGTATTCCAGAGGCTGGGGGCATAATAACTAAAGGCTGCCTCTCCATGCCTCTTGGTCCTAGGCTTTGGGATAGGTAAAAGGCCAGTGCCAGAGGACATGAAGGACCTACTGGGTACATAACTTAAAGGCATGTCTGACTTGTATTGGGGTGCACAATCGTGGATTGATTTAAAAACCAATAGAAGAATCTTAAAATGTATTCTAAAACTCACAGGCAGCCAGTGACATTAAAACTGGTGTAATGTGTGCTCTCCTTCTGGTCTTGGTCAGTACCCGTCCTGCAGCATTCTGTATGTTTTGCAGTTGACCAATGGCTTTCTTGGGTAGACCATTTACATTTACATTTTAGTCATTTAGCAGACGCTCTTATCAAGAGCGACTTACAGTTAGTGCATACATTTTTTTTTTTTCACCTGGTGTTTTATCTTTATTGCCCGTGAATTAAAATGTGCGGCTAGATTCTCTCTCTGTGCTTTGGCTACAACAAAAAGTACATCGGTCTTGTCTTGATTTAGCTGGAGGAAGTTGTGAGCCATCCAAGTATTTAAATCACTATAACAATCTAATAATTTATCTGTGGAGCTAAAATCCTCTGGTGACACACAAATGTAAAGTTGTGTATCGTCTGCATAGCAGTGAAAATCAATGCTGTGCTTTCTAATAATGCTGCCAAGGGGTAACATATACTGTATTACCTGAACAGTACCAGACCCAAAATCGAACCTTGTGGAACGCCACATGTGATATGTATTTTCTCTGAGTTACGTTCACCAAGGGTGACAAAAAAGTATTGACCGGTTAAATATGTCCTAAACCAATTTAGAACTGGACCGGAGAGGCCAACTCACCTCTCCAGTCTGTCCAGAAGGACATCATGGTCAACAGTGTCGAATGCAGCACTTAAATCTAAGAGTACAAGGACAGAGAGCTGTTTGGCATCTGTGTTGGCTCTAAGATAATTTATCACTTTAACTAAGGCTGTCTCTGTGCTGTGTTTTGTCACAAATACAATTGGCACTTAAAAAAAAAAAAAATCATTTAGCTGTTTGAACACCAATTTCTCCAGAATTTTGCTTAAGAATGGTAGGTTGGAGATTGGACGAAAATTGCTAAGAGCTGAAGAATCTAGATTACTTTTCTTCAGAAGGGGTTTCACCAGTTTTTAGTGCAGTGGGGAAAGTGCCTGTGAACAGGGAGTGATTAACAATAGCTTGCACTTCAGATATGCAATTAAAAACTGTTTTGAAGAAGGTGGTGGAGATAGGATCGAGAAGGCAGGTAGAAGGCTTAAATTGTGATATCACTTTCCTGAACATGTCTGTGTCAACCAGGAAAAATAAATCCATAGTGCCTTTGCGTGGTATGCTAGGGCACATATCATCAAACTTCTCATCAGGTCTTGCTTGACCGATACCGAGCCTAATGTTGGTTTTCTTAACTCTGAAATATGTCGCAAACTCATCACATTTAGATGTGGAGAAAAGTTCACATTGGTTTGCGGGGGTAGAGCACTCTCGAATTATTCTTATTAATAGTGATCAAGTTAGAAAAATGAGCCCTTCTGGCATTTCTAATTGCCTTGTTATATATTCCAAGTTGCTCTCTCAGAATATCATAATGGACCTGCAACTTTGACTTTCTTCACTTCCGCTCTGCCTTTCTGCAATAGTTTCCTCACTAATCCAAGGGGCTCTCCGTTTGGAAGTGGCCTTTTCAACTTTACTGGAGCTATGGCCTCAATGGTTGCCCTTAATTTGCTATTAAAGTTTTCAACAAAATCATCACAAGAGGGAGGTAGAATAGGTGGTGGAGTATTGTTCATACACGCAATAAAATCTGGAGCAACTTCAGAGGTAAGATAGCGTTTCTTAATAATGCATTCAGTATTACCCTGTGCTATGGGCAACAAGGTAGTAAAAAATACACAGTGGTGATCAGATAAAGCAACATCAACAATAGAGGATATGTCAATAGAAAGTCTATTGGTAATAACCAGGTCCAGAGTATGGCTGTGGTTATGGGTGAGCCCAGTAACATGTTGGATAAAGTCCATAGAGCTCAAAAGATTCATAAATTCAATGGCCTTGGAGTCAGTCTCTTTGTCAACATGAATATTAAAATCGGCCAAAACAATGATTTTATAATAGTTCTCAAGGACAATAGACAATAGTTCAGATAGATTAGCAAAGAAAGTGGGGCAGTGCTTTGGTGGCCTATACAGGGTTATGGCCAGCACTGGTGGCTGACATTTAAACAGTATAGCGTGGGGGGATCTGATAACATATCTGTGGGATCTGCCACTGGCAAACAGCCTACGGTAGAGCCAAGATGGCGACCAATAGTGACTGCTACAGTCTAATGACATGTGTCTATGGTTCACCTGACTGTGTGACACATGATGATGACATATGACTGTGGGCAACATCTCCTACGATAGAGCCAAGAGGTTCTGAATATATAGCGTTAATGAGAGATTTTAATGACTATAGTCATTATATATTTCAGTTTCGCAAATTAGGATTAATAAGACTTTCAAAGCTCTTGCCACCCTGCCAACTGTCTGGAACTGAGCTGTGTGAATCATAATAGAGTCATAACTCCATCTGGCTGACTCAGCGCAGCATGTTCTTATTAAAAGAAACACAGAAAATGGCCGACGTAGGCAAACTTGAGCAGGGCTGCAGGATCCACAGATTAGAACAACAGGTCTGCAGCTACACAGACAGAAACCCCCAATTAGATACTGTACCCACACAGACACTAACACTCCAAACATTCCTCCTAATCTGTTCTGCAGCCACACAGACAGACATTACCTCAGAGGGGAACTGTGGTCACCAAAAACACCCCATGTCATAATGTTCACCCACTTACCATCTTATAAAACTGACCTTAACTGAACTGGTTAAACATGGAAGCAAAGCCTCTCGACAGCAGGCACACAACAAATCCTATCCTAACACCCATATCATAAACAGGTACCCGCATACCCCATTGTGCATACCTCACATATCTGACCTAAGATGAACTAGGTCAGATATGTGAGTTAAATGGGGATGAACTTGAACTGGTTACTAAAGGTAGAAGGTTCCAGTTCGGGGGAAATGTCAAGGTGACATGTGCAAAGGTCATGTACACATTGTCACATACATTAAATACATGACACAGACAGAGAACTACAGCAGATGTATGGTTAGGGTTGGATGACCCAGATAAGTAAGGAAGATGTAGGTTTAAATTACACAGATTGAGAATCAGTACCTGGACTGGCTGTCCCGTCATGCTCATGTGAGCTATGCCTACTGCCTATGTAGTGTTAGAAAACTACAGTAGAGGTATGGTTAGGGTTGGGTAATAACTACAGTAGATGTATGGTTAGGATTATAACTACAGTAGAGGTATGGTTAGGGTTATAACTACAGTAGAGGTATGGTTAGGGTTATAACTACAGTAGCTGTATGGTTAGGGTTATAACTACAGTAGAGGTATGGTTAGGGTTAGGGTTATAACTACAGTAGAGGTATGGTTAGGGTTAAGGTTATAACTACAGTAGAGGTATGGTTAGGATTAGGGTTATAACTACAGTAGAGGTATGGTTAGGGTTATAACTACAGTAGAGGTATGGTTAGGATTAGGGTTATAACTACAGTAGAGGTATGGTTAGGGTTATAACTACAGTAGAGGTATGGTTAGGGTTAGGGTTATAACTACAGTAGAGGTATGGTTAGGATTAGTGTTATAACTACAGTAGAGGTATGGTTAGGATTAGGGTTATAACTACAGTAGAGGTATGGTTAGGGTTATAACTACAGTAGCTGTATGGTTAGGGTTAGGGTTATAACTACAGTAGAGGTATGGTTAGGGTTATAACTACAGTAGTGGTATGGTTAGGGTTATAACTACAGTAGAGGTATGGTTAGGATTAGGGTTATAACTACAGTAGAGGTATGGTTAGGATTAGGGTTATAACTACAGTAGAGGTATGGTTAGGATGAGGGTTATAACTACAGTAGAGGTATGGTTAGGGTTATAACTACAGTAGAGGTATGGTTAGGGTTAGGGTTATAACTACAGTAGAGGTATGGTTAGGGTTATAACTACAGTAGCTGTATGGTTAGTGTTATAACTACAGTAGAGGTATGGTTAGGGTTATAACTACAGTAGAGGTATGGTTAGGGTTAAGATATAACTACAGTAGAGGTATGGTTAGGGTTAAGATATAACTACAGTAGGGGTATGGATAGGGTTAGGGTTATAAATACATTGGAGGTATGGTTAGGGTTAAGGTTATAACTACAGTAGAGGTATGGTTAGGGTTATAACTACAGTAGAGGTATGGTTAGGGTTAAGATATAACTACAGTAGAGGTATGGTTAGGGTTAAGATATAACTACAGTAGGGGTATGGATAGGGTTAGGGTTATAAATACATTGGAGGTATGGTTAGGGTTATAACTACAGTATAGGTATGGTTAGGGTTGGGGTAATAACTACAGTAGAGTTATTGTTAGGGTTATAACAACAGTGGCAGTATGGTTAGGGTTGGAGTAAGAACGACAATGGAGGTATGGTTAGGGGTAGGAATATAACTACAGTTGAAGTATGGTTAGGTTTATAACTAAAGTAGCTGTATGGTTAGGGTTATAACTACAGTAAAGGTATGGTTAGGGTTATAACTACAGTAGATGTAGGGTTAGGGTTATAACTATATTAGATATATGGTTGATCCACGATGGCGTAGTAGTGCGGTCGTGTATTCTGTTGTGTCCTCGTGTAAATAGTCTGTTTTTTGTTAATTTTTTCGTATATATTTCTCTGTCTCACTTTCCATCCTTTAACAAAATATACTTTCCTGCAATCCGCCTCACCCAATGTGGAACGGGTTCTAATATTTCTTAATTTTTTTCAAGAACCTACGGCTGAAACTAGCCAGCTAGCCAGCTAACTAGCTTCTTGCTATTAGCCACCGTTAGCGGTCTTCACCACTGTCCGTGGCCTGCACTACCTACCAGCCAGCTCTAGCCTGGACAATTATCGGCCAGTCTGCACAGCGTGCTATCGACACAGAGCATATTGGATTTTCTGCCGGAATCACTGAATCACTGGACCTTAACACTGGACCATTGCAACTAGCTAGCTGCAACCGAATGGCTGTTGTTGGCTAATCAGCACTGTCCTGACGTACCAGTTAGCCTTGAGCTAGCCTCGAGCCAGGCCCATTTCCCGGCTATCTACCTCTCTGTCAACCGGACGGGACCTCCTAGTGTCGACACGGAGCCCCGCCGATCCATCACGACTGGTCTGCCGACGTAATCGTCTGATGTGGTTTCAACAGGCTTCCCATTGCGACGACCACGAAGATCCATCTGCTAGCCCCGGCCCACTAGCACGCGCAATCAACAGCCGTGCCTCCTGCTCGCCTGTGCTTTAGCAGCCTACGAACTGCTCCCGGGACTTACTTAGTGCTGTTCACTTCACCTTATGATCACTCAGCTACACAGCTAATGCCTGCTGGACTGTTCCTTTACACGGTACCCCATCCTGTTTATCTGTTTCAGCCCAAACTTTCGTCGCCATTACCAGTTGTTGTCTTAGCCCTCTCGAATAACACCTGTGATTGCGTTATGCCTCTCTCCCATGTCAATATGCCTAGCCTATTGCTGTTTGGGTTAGTTCTTATTATACAATTTCACTGTAGAGCCCGAAATTCCGCTCAACCAGCCTCAGAGAGCTCCTTTGTCCCACCCCCCATACACGCGGAGACCGGCTCAATCGGTACCTCCAGTGATGCTATCTCTTTCATAGTTACCCAATGCTTAGGTGTACCTCCACTGTACTCATATCCTTCCATATCCTTGTCTGTACATAATGCCCTGAATCTATTCTACAATGCCCGGAAATCTACCCCTTTTATTCTCTGTACCCAACGCACTAGAAGACCAGTTCTTAAAGCCTTTAGCCGTATCCTTATTCTATTCCTCTGTTCCTCTGGTGATGTAGAGGTTAACCCAGGCCCTGTAGCCCCCAGTATCACTCCTACACCCTAGGCGCTATCATTTGTTCACTTCTGTAACCGTGAAAGCCTTGGTTTCTTGCATGTTAACATCAGAAGCCTCCTCCCCAAGTTTGAGTTATTCACTGCGTTAGCACACTCTGCCAACCCTGATATTCTAGCAGTGTCTGAATCTTGGCTTAGGAAGGCCACCAAAAATTCAGAAATGTCCATCCCGAACTACAACATTTTCCGTCTAGATAGAACTGCCAAAGGGGGCGGAGTTGCAATCTACTGTAGAGATAGCCTGCAGAGCTCTATCATAATATCCAGGTCTGTGCCCAAACAGTTTGAGCTTCTACTTCTAAAAATCCACCTTTCCAGAAATAAGTCTCTCACTGTTGCCGCTTGCACAGACCCCCCTCAGCCCCCAGTTGTGCCCTGGACACAATATGTGAATTGCTTGCCCCCCATCTATCCTCAGAGTTCGTACTGCTTGGTGACCTAAACTGGGATATGCTTAACACACCGGCCGTCCTACAATCTAAACTAGATGCCCTCAATCTCACACAAATTATCAAAGAACCTACCAGGTACAACCCTGAATCTGTAAACATGGGCACCCTCATAGATATCATCCTGACTATTTTACCCTCTAAATACACCTCCGCTATCTTCAACCAGGATCTCAGCGATCACTGCCTCATCACTGTCAAATGCTCCATAAAACACTTCAGCGAGCAGGCCTTTCTAATTGACCTGGCCCGGGTATCCAGGATGGATATTGACCTCATTCCGTCAGTAGAGGATGCTCGGCTGTTCTTCAAAAGTGCTTTCCTCTCCATCTTAACTAAGCATGCCCCATTCAAAAAATTCAGAACTAAGAACAGATATAGCACCTGGTTCACCCCAGACTTGACTGCCCTTGACCAGCACAAAAACATCCTGTGGCATACTGCATTAGCATCGAACAGCCCCCGCGATATGCAACTTTTCAGGGAAGTCAGGATACAATATACACAATCAGTTAGGAAAGCAAAGGCTAGCTTTTTCAAACAGAGATTTGCATCCTGTAGCACTAACTCCAAAACGTTTTGGGACACTGTAAAGTCCATGGAGAATAAGAGCACCTCCTCCCAGCTACCCACTGCACTGAGGCTAGGAAACACAGTCACCACCGACAAATCTACGATAATCGATAATTTCAATAAGCATTTTGCTACGGCTGGCCATGCTTTCCACCTGGCTATTACTACCCCGGCCACCATCTCTGCACCCTCTGCTGCAACTTGCCCATGACACCCCCCCCCCCCGCTTCTTCTTCACCCAAATTCAGATAGCTGATGTCCTGAAAGCTAAATCTGGACCCCTACAAATCAGCTGGGCTAGACAATCTGGACCCTTTCTTTCTAAAATTAGCCGCCGAAATTGTCGCAACCCCTATTACTAGCCTGTTCAACCTCTCTTTCGTATCGTCTGAGATCCCCAGAGATTGGAAAGCTGCTGCGGTCATCCCCCTCTTCAAAGGGGGTGACACTCTAGATCCAAACTGTTACAGACCTATTTCCACCCTGCCCTGCCTTTCGAAAGTATTTGAAGTTAACAAACAGATCACAGACCATTTCGAATCACACTGTACCTTCTCCGCTATGCAATCTGGTTTCCGAGCTGGTCATGGGTGCATTTCAGCCACGCTCAAGGTCCTAAACGTTATAATAACCGCGATCGATAAAAGACAGTACTGTGCAGCTGTCTTCATCGACCTGGCCAAGGCTTTTGACTCTGTCAATCACTGCATTCTTATTGGCAGACTAAATAACCTTGGTTTCTCAAATGACTGCTTCGCCTGGTTCACCAACTACTTCTCAGATAGAGTTCAATGTGTCAAATTGGAGGGCCTGTTGTCTGGACCTCTGGCAGTCTCTATGGGGGTGCCACAGGGTTCAATTCTCTGGCTGACTCTATTCTCTGTGTATATCAATGATGTCGCTCTTGCTGCTGGTGACTCTCAGATCCACCTCTACGCAGACGACACCATTTTGTATACATCTGGCCCTTCATTGGACACTGTGTTTCCAAACGAGCTTCAATGCCATACAACACTCCTTCCATGGCCTCCAACTGCTCTTAAACGCTAGTAAAACTAAATGCATGCACTTCAATCGAACGCTGCTTGCACCCGCCTCCCCGACTAGAATCACTACTCTCGCCGGATCTGACTTAGAATATGTGGACAACTGCAAATACCTAGGTGTCTGGTTAGACCGTAAACTCTCCTTCCAGACACATTAAGCACCTCCAATCCAAAGTTAAATCTAGAATCGGCTTCCTATTTCGCAACAAAGCCTCCTTCACTCATGCTGCTAAACATGCCCTCGTAAAACTGACTATCCTACCGATCCTTGACTTCGGCGATGTCATTTACAAAATAGCTTTCAACACTCTATTCAGCAAATTGGATGTAGTCTATCACAGTGCCATCCATTTTGTCACCAAAGCCCCATAGACTACCCACCATTGTGACCTGTACGCTCTCGTTGGCTGGCCCTCACTACATATTCGTCGCCAAACCCACTGGCTCCAGGTCATCTATAAATCACTTCTAGGCAAATCCCCGCCTTATCTTAGATCATTGGTCACCATAGCAACACCCACCCGTAGTATGTGTTCCAGCAGGTATATCTCACTGGTCATCCCCAAAGCCAACACCTCCTTTGGCCGCCATTCCTTCCAGTTCTCTGCTGAAAATGACTGGAACGAACTGCAAAAATCTCTGAAGCTGGAGACACTTATCTCCCTCACTAACTTTAAGCATCAACTGTCAAAGCAGCTTACCAATCACTGCACCTGTACACAGCCCATCTGTAATTAGCCCACCCAACTACCTCGTTCCTATATTGTTATTTACATTGTTCTTTATTTTGCTCATTTGCACCCCAGTATCTCTATATGCACATCATCTTCTGCACATCTATCACTCCAATGTTAATACCAAATTATAATTATTTTTCACTATGGCCTATTTATTGCCTTACCTCCATAACATACCACATTTGCACACACTGTATATAGATTTCCTATTGTGTTATTGACTGTACGTTTTGTTTATTCCATATGTAACTCTGTGTTGTTGTTGTTTTTATCGCAGTGCTTTGCTTTATCTTGGCCAGGTCACAGTTGTAAATGAGAACTTGTTCTCAACTGGCTTACCTGGTTAAATAAAAATGGTTATGGTTATAACAACAGTAGAGTTATTGGTAGGGTTAGGGTTATAATATCAGTAGTGGTAGGGTTATATATCTACAGTGGAGGTATCGTTAGGGTTAGGCTTATAACTACAGTGGAGGTGTGGTTAGGTGTATATCTAAAGTAGAGGTATGATTAGGATTAGGACTATAACTACATTAGAGGTAAGGTTATAACTACTTTAGAGGTATGGTTAGGTTTAGCATTGTAACTACAGTAGAGATATGGTTAGGATTAGGGTTATAACTACAGTAGAGGTATGGTTAGGATTAGGGTTATAACTACAGTAGAGGTATGGTTAGGGTTAGTGTTATAACTACAGTAGAGGTATGGTTAGGGTTAGGGTTATAACTACAGTAGAGGTATGGTTAGGGTTAGGGTTATAACTACAGTAGAGGTATGGTTAGGGTTATAACTACAGTAGAGGTATGGTTAGGATTAGGGTTATAACTACAGTAAAGGTATGGTTAGGATTAGGGTTATAACTACAGTAGAGGTATGGTTAGGATTAGGATTATAACTACAGTAAAGGTATGGTTAGGATTAGGGTTATAACTACAGTAGAGGTATGGTTAGGATTAGGATTATAACTACAGTAAAGGTATGGTTAGGATTAGGGTTATAACTACAGTAGAGGTATGGTTAGGGTTATGGTTATAACTACAGTAGAGGTATGGTTAGCGTTAGGGTTATAACTACAGTAGAGGTATGGTTAGGATTAGGGTTATAACTACAGTAGAGGTATGGTTAGGATTAGGGTTATAACTACAGTAGAGGTATGGTTAGGGTTATAACTACAGTAGAGGCATGGTTAGGGTTATAATTACAGTAGAGGTATGGTTGGGGTTATAACTACAGTAGAGGTATGGTTAGGATTAGGGTTATAACTACAGTAGAGGTATGGTTAGGGTTATAACTACAGTAGAGGTATGGTTAGGATTAGGGTTATAACTACAGTAGAGGTATGGTTAGGATTAGGGTTATAACTACAGTAGAGGTATGGTTAGGATTAGGGTTATAACTACAGTAGAGGTATGGTTAGGGTTATAACTACAGTAGAGGTATGGTTAGGATTAGGGTTATAACTACAGTAGAGGTATGGTTAGGATTAGGGTTATAACTACAGTAGAGGTATGGTTAGGATTAGGGTTATAACTACAGTAGAGGTATGGTTAGGGTTATAACTACAGTAGAGGTATGGTTAGGGTTAGGGTTATAACTACAGTAGAGGTATGGTTAGGATTAGAGATATAACTACAGTAGAGGTATGGTTAGGATGAGGGTTATAACTACAGTAGAGGTATGGTTAGGATTAGGGTTATAACTACAGTAGAGGTATGGTTAGGATTAGGGTTATAACTACAGTAGAGGTATGGTTAGGATTAGGGTTATAACTACAGTAGAGGTATGGTTAGGGTTATAACTACAGTAGAGGTATGGTTAGGATTAGGGTTATAACTACAGTAGAGGTATGGTTAGGATTAGGGTTATAACTACAGTAGAGGTATGGTTAGGGTTAGGGTTATAACTACAGTAGAGGTATGGTTAGGATTAGGGTTATAACTACAGTAAAGGTATGGTTAGGGTTATAACTACAGTAGAGGTATGGTTAGGGTTAGGGTTATAACTACAGTAGAGGTATGGTTAGGGTTATAACTACAGTAGAGGTATGGTTAGGATTAGGGTTATAACTACAGTAGAGGTATGGTTAGGATTAAGGTTATAACTACAGTAGAGGTATGGTTAGGGTTATAACTACAGTAGAGGTATGGTTAGGATTAGGGTTATAACTACAGTAGAGGTATGGTTAGGGTTAAGGTCATAAAAACAGTATAGGCATGGTTAGGGTTATAACTACAGTAGAGGTATGGTTAGGGTTATAACTACAGTAGAGGTATGGTTAGTGTTATAACTACAGTATAGGTATGGTTAGGATTAGGGTTATAACTACAGTAGAGGTATGGTTAGGATTAGGGTTATAACTACAGTAGAGGTATGGTTAGGATTAGGGTTATAACTACAGTAGAAGTATGGTTAGGGTTAGTGTTATAACTACAGTAGAGGTATGGTTAGGGTTATAACTACAGTAGAGGTATGGTTAGGGTTATAACTACAGTAGAGGTATGGTTAGGGTTAGTGTTATAACTACAGTAGAGGTATGGTTAGGATTAGGGTTATAACTACAGTAGAGGTATGGTTAGGATTAGAGTTATAACTACAGTAGAGGTATGGTTAGGATTAGGGTTATAACTACAGTAGAGGTATGGTTAGGATTAGGGTTATAACTACAGTGGAGGTATGGTTAGGATTAGGGTTATAACTACAGTAGAGGTATGGTTAGGGTTAGTGTTATAACTACAGTAGAGGTATGGTTAGGATTAGGGTTATAACTACAGTAGAGGTATGGTTAGGGTTAGTGTTATAACTACAGTAGAGGTATGGTTAGGGTTAGGGTTATAACTACAGTAGAGGTATGGTTAGGATTAGGGTTATAACTACAGTAGAGGTATGGTTAGGATTAGGGTTATAACTACAGTAGAGGTATGGTTAGGATTAGGGTTATAACTACAGTAGAGGTATGGTTAGGATTAGGGTTATAACTACAGTAGAGGTATGGTTAGGTTTATAACTACAGTAGAGGTATGGTTAGGGTTAGCGTTATAACTACAGTAGAGGTATGGTTAGGGTTAGTGTTATAACTACAGTAGAGGTATGGTTAGGGTTAGGGTTATAACTACAGTAGAGGTATGGTTAGGATTAGGGTTATAACTACAGTAGAGGTATGGTTAGGGTTATAACTACAGTAGGGGTATGGGTAGGGTTAGGGTTATAACTACAGTAGAGGTATGGTTAGGGTTAGTGTTATAACTACAGTAGAGGTATGGTTAGGGTTATAACTACAGTATAGGTATGGTTAGGATTAGGGTTATAACTACAGTAGAGGTATGGTTAGGATTAGGGTTATAACTACAGTAGAGGTATGGTTAGGGTTAGGGTTATAACTACAGTAGAGGTATGGTTAGGATTAGGGTTATAACTACAGTAGAGGTATGGTTAGGATTAGGGTTATAACTACAGTAGAGGTATGGTTAGCATTAGGGTTATAACTACAGTAGAGGTATGGTTAGGGTTATAACTACAGTATAGGTATGGTTAGGATTAGGGTTATAACTACAGTAGAGGTATGGTTAGGATTAGGGTTATAACTACAGTAGAGGTATGGTTAGGGTTAGGGTTATAACTACAGTAGAGGTATGGTTAGGATTAGGGTTATAACTACAGTAGAGGTATGGTTAGGATTAGTGTTATAACTACAGTAGAGGTATGGTTAGGATTAGTGTTATAACTACAGTAGAGGTATGGTTAGGATTAGGGTTATAACTACAGTAGAGGTATGGTTAGGATTAGGGTTATAACTACAGTAGAGGTATGGTTAGGATTAGTGTAATAACTACAGTAGAGGTATGGTTAGGATTAGTGTTATAACTACAGTAGAGGTATGGTTAGGATTAGGGTTATAACTACAGTAGAGGTATGGTTAGGGTTAGTGTTATAACTACAGTAGAGGTATGGTTAGGGTTA
This sequence comes from Coregonus lavaretus, assembly GCF_964263955.1. Taxonomy (NCBI): domain Eukaryota; kingdom Metazoa; phylum Chordata; class Actinopteri; order Salmoniformes; family Salmonidae; genus Coregonus; species Coregonus lavaretus. The sequence continues at coordinate 37,551,103 of NC_140016.1, read as the reverse complement.
TAACTACAGTAGAGGTATGGTTAGGGTTATAACTACAGTAGAGGTATGGTTAGGATTAGGGTTATAACTACAGTAGAGGTATGGTTAGGATTAGGGTTATAACTACAGTAGAGGTATGGTTAGGGTTAGGGTTATAACTACAGTAGAGGTATGGTTAGGATTAGGGTTATAACTACAGTAGAGGTATTGTTAGGATTAGGGTTATAACTACAGTAGAGGTATGGTTAGGATTAGGGTTATAACTACAGTAGAGGTATGGTTAGGATTAGGGTTATAACTACAGTAGAGGTATGGTTAGGATTAGGGTTATAACTACAGTAGAGGTATGGTTAGGATTAGGGTTATAACTACAGTAGAGGTATGGTTAGGATTAGGGTTATAACTACAGTAGAGGTATGGTTAGGATTAGGGTTATAACTACAGTAGAGGTATGGTTAGGATTAGGGTTATAACTACAGTAGAGGTATGGTTAGGATTAGGGTTATAACTACAGTAGAGGTATGGTTAGGATTAGGGTTATAACTACAGTAGAGGTATGGTTAGGATTAGGGTTATAACTACAGTAGAGGTATGGTTAGGATTAGGGTTATAACTACAGTAGATGTATGGTTAGGATTAGGGTTATAACTACAGTAGAGGTATGGTTAGGGTTAGCGTTATAACTACAGTAGAGGTATGGTTAGGGTTAAGGTTATAACTACAGTAGAGGTAAGGTTAGGATTAGGGTTATAACTACAGTAGAGGTATGGTTAGGATTAGTGTTATAACTACAGTAGAGGTATGGTTAGGATTAGGTTTATAACTACAGTAGAGGTATGGTTAGGGTTAGTGTTATAACTACAGTAGAGGTATGGTTAGGGTTAGTGTTATAACTACAGTAGAGGTATGGTTAGGATTAGGGTTATAACTACAGTAGAGGTATGGTTAGGATTAGGTTTATAACTACAGTAGAGGTATGGTTAGGATTAGGGTTATAACTACAGTAGAGGTATGGTTAGGATTAGGGTTATAACTACAGTAGAGGTATGGTTAGGGTTAGTGTTATAACTACAGTAGAGGTATGGTTAGGATTAGGGTTATAACTACAGTAGAGGTATGGTTAGGATTAGGATTATAACTACAGTAAAGGTATGGTTAGGATTAGGGTTATAACTACAGTAGAGGTATGGTTAGGGTTATGGTTATAACTACAGTAGAGGTATGGTTACCGTTAGGGTTATAACTACAGTAGAGGTATGGTTAGGATTAGGGTTATAACTACAGTAGAGGTATGGTTAGGATTAGGGTTATAACTACAGTAGAGGTATGGTTAGGGTTATAACTACAGTAGAGGCATGGTTAGGGTTATAATTACCGTAGAGGTATGGTTAGGGTTATAACTACAGTAGAGGTATGGTTAGGATTAGGGTTATAACTACAGTAGAGGTATGGTTAGGGTTATAACTACAGTAGAGGTATGGTTAGGATTAGGGTTATAACTACAGTAGAGGTATGATTAGGATTAGGGTTATAACTACAGTAGAGGTATGGTTAGGATTAGGGTTATAACTACAGTAGAGGTATGATTAGGATTAGGGTTATAACTACAGTAGAGGTATGGTTAGGATTAGGGTTATAACTACAGTAGAGGTATGGTTAGGGTTATAACTACAGTAGAGGTATGGTTAGGATTAGGGTTATAACTACAGTAGAGGTATGGTTAGGGTTAGTGTTATAACTACAGTAGAGGTATGGTTAGGGTTAGGGTTATAACTACAGTAGAGGTATGGTTAGGATTAGGGTTATAACTACAGTAGAGGTATGGTTAGGGTTATAACTACAGTAGGGGTATGGTAGGGTTAGGGTTATAACTACAGTAGAGGTATGGTTAGGGTTAGTGTTATAACTACAGTAGAGGTATGGTTAGGGTTAGTGTTATAACTACAGTAGAGGTATGGTTAGGATTAGGGTTATAACTACAGTAGAGGTATGGTTAGGATTAGGGTTATAACTACAGTAGAGGTATGGTTAGCATTAGGGTTATAACTACAGTAGAGGTATGGTTAGGGTTATAACTACAGTATAGGTATGGTTAGAATTAGGGTTATAACTACAGTAGAGGTATGGTTAGGATTAGGGTTATAACTACAGTAGAGGTATGGTTAGGATTAGTGTTATAACTACAGTAGAGGTATGGTTAGGATTAGTGTTATAACTACAGTAGAGGTATGGTTAGGATTAGGGTTATAACTACAGTAGAGGTATGGTTAGGATTAGGGTTATAACTACAGTAGAGGTATGGTTAGGATTAGTGTTATAACTACAGTAGAGGTATGGTTAGGATTAGTGTTATAACTACAGTAGAGGTATGGTTAGGATTAGGGTTATAACTACAGTAGAGGTATGGTTAGGGTTAGTGTTATAACTACAGTAGAGGTATGGTTAGGGTTATAACTACAGTAGAGGTATGGTTAGGGTTAGGGTTATAACTACAGTAGACGTATGCTTAGGGTTATAACTACAGTAGAGGTATGGTTAGGATTAGGGTTATAACTACAGTAGAGGTATGGTTAGGATTAGGGTTATAACTACAGTAGAGGTATGGTTAGGGTTAGGGTTATAACTACAGTAGAGGTATGGTTAGGATTAGGGTTATAACTACAGTAGAGGTATTGTTAGGATTAGGGTTATAACTACAGTAGAGGTATGGTTAGGATTAGGGTTATAACTACAGTAGAGGTATGGTTAGGATTAGGGTTATAACTACAGTAGAGGTATGGTTAGGATTAGGGTTATAACTACAGTAGAGGTATGGTTAGGATTAGGGTTATAACTACAGTAGAGGTATGGTTAGGGTTAGGGTTATAACTACAGTAGAGGTATGGTTAGGATTAGGGTTATAACTACAGTAGAGGTATGGTTAGGATTAGGGTTATAACTACAGTAGAGGTATGGTTAGGATTAGGGTTATAACTACAGTAGAGGTATGGTTAGGATTAGGGTTATAACTACAGTAGAGGTATGGTTAGGATTAGGGTTATAACTACAGTAGAGGTATGGTTAGGATTAGGGTTATAACTACAGTAGAGGTATGGTTAGGATTAGGGTTATAACTACAGTAGAGGTATGGTTAGGGTTAGGGTTATAACTACAGTAGAGGTATGGTTAGGATTAGAGATATAACTACAGTAGAGGTATGGTTAGGATTAGGGTTATAACTACAGTAGAAGTATGGTTAGGATTAGTGTTATAACTACAGTAGAGGTATGGTTAGGATTAGGTTTATAACTACAGTAGAGGTATGGTTAGGGTTAGTGTTATAACTACAGTAGAGGTATGGTTAGGGTTAGTGTTATAACTACAGTAGAGGTATGGTTAGGATTAGGGTTATAACTACAGTAGAGGTATGGTTAGGATTAGGTTTATAACTACAGTAGAGGTATGGTTAGGATTAGGGTTATAACTACAGTAGAGGTATGGTTAGGATTAGGGTTATAACTACAGTAGAGGTATGGTTAGGGTTAGTGTTATAACTACAGTAGAGGTATGGTTAGGATTAGGGTTATAACTACAGTAGATGTATGGTTAGGATTAGGATTATAACTACAGTAAAGGTATGGTTAGGATTAGGGTTATAACTACAGTAGAGGTATGGTTAGGGTTATGGTTATAACTACAGTAGAGGTATGGTTACCGTTAGGGTTATAACTACAGTAGAGGTATGGTTAGGATTAGGGTTATAACTACAGTAGAGGTATGGTTAGGATTAGGGTTATAACTACAGTAGAGGTATGGTTAGGGTTATAACTACAGTAGAGGCATGGTTAGGGTTATAATTACCGTAGAGTTATGGTTAGGGTTATAACTACAGTAGAGGTATGGTTAGGATTAGGGTTATAACTACAGTAGAGGTATGGTTAGGGTTATAACTACAGTAGAGGTATGGTTAGGATTAGGGTTATAACTACAGTAGAGGTATGGTTAGGATTAGGGTTATAACTACAGTAGAGGTATGGTTAGGATTAGGGTTATAACTACAGTAGAGGTATGGTTAGGGTTATAACTACAGTAGAGGTATGGTTAGGATTAGGGTTATAACTACAGTAGAGGTATGGTTAGGATTAGGGTTATAACTACAGTAGAGGTATGGTTAGGATTAGGGTTATAACTACAGTAGAGGTATGGTTAGGGTTATAACTACAGTAGAGGTATGGTTAGGGTTAGGGTTATAACTACAGTAGAGGTATGGTTAGGATTAGAGATATAACTACAGTAGAGGTATGGTTAGGATTAGGGTTATAACTACAGTAGAGGTATGGTTAGGATTAGGGTTATAACTACAGTAGAGGTATGATTAGGATTAGGGTTATAACTACAGTAGAGGTATGGTTAGGATTAGGGTTATAACTACAGTAGAGGTATGGTTAGGGTTATAACTACAGTAGAGGTATGGTTAGGATTAGGGTTATAACTACAGTAGAGGTATGGTTAGGATTAGGGTTATAACTACAGTAGAGGTATGGTTAGGGTTAGGGTTATAACTACAGTAGAGGTATGGTTAGGATTAGGGTTATAACTACAGTAAAGGTATGGTTAGGGTTATAACTACAGTAGAGGTATGGTTAGGGTTAGGGTTATAACTACAGTAGAGGTATGGTTAGGGTTATAACTACAGTAGAGGTATGGTTAGGATTAGGGTTATAACTACAGTAGAGGTAGGGTTAGGATTAAGGTTATAACTACAGTAGAGGTATGGTTAGGGTTATAACTACAGTAGAGGTATGGTTAGGGTTAGGGTTATAACTACAGTAGAGGTATGGTTAGGGTTAGGGTTATAACTACAGTAGAGGTATGGTTAGGATTAGGGTTATAACTACAGTAGAGGTATGGTTGGGATTAGGGTTATAACTACAGTAGAGGTATGGTTAGGGTTAAGGTCATAAAAACAGTATAGGCATGGTTAGGGTTATAACTACAGTAGAGGTATGGTTAGGGTTATAACTACAGTAGAGGTATGGTTAGTGTTATAACTACAGTATAGGTATGGTTAGGATTAGGGTTATAACTACAGTAGAGGTATGGTTAGGATTAGGGTTATAACTACAGTAGAGGTATGGTTAGGATTAGGGTTATAACTACAGTAGAAGTATGGTTAGGGTTAGTGTTATAACTACAGTAGAGGTATGGTTAGGGTTATAACTACAGTAGAGGTATGGTTAGGGTTATAACTACAGTAGAGGTATGGTTAGGATTAGGGTTATAACTACAGGGGCGGCAGGTAGCTTAGTGGTTAAGAGCGTAGTGCCAGTAACCGAAAGGTCGCTGGTTCTAATCCCCGAGCCGACTAGGTGAAAAATCTGTCGATGTGCCCTTGAGCAAGGCACTTAACCCTAATTGCTCCTGTAAGTCGCTCTGGATAAGAGCGTCTGCTAAATGACAAAAATGTAAATGTAAATGTACAGTAGAGGTATGGTTAGGATTAGGGTTATAACTACAGTAGAGGTATGGTTAGGATTAGGATTATAACTACAGTAAAGGTATGGTTAGGGTTAGGGTTATAACTACAGTAGAGGTATGGTTAGGGTTATAACTACAGTAGAGGTATGGTTAGGATTAGGGTTATAACTACAGTAGAGGTATGGTTAGGGTTATAACTACAGTAGAGGTATGGTTAGGGTTAGTGTTATAACTACAGTAGAGGTATGGTTAGGATTAGGGTTATAACTACAGTAGAGGTATGGTTAGGATTAGAGTTATAACTACAGTAGAGGTATGGTTAGGATTAGGGTTATAACTACAGTAGAGGTATGGTTAGGATTAGGGTTATAACTACAGTAGAGGTATGGTTAGGGTTAGTGTTATAACTACAGTAGAGGTATGGTTAGGGTTAGGGTTATAACTACAGTAGAGGTATGGTTAGGATTAGGGTTATAACTACAGTAGAGGTATGGTTAGGATTAGGGTTATAACTACAGTAGAGGTATGGTTAGGATTAGGGTTATAACTACAGTAGAGGTATGGTTAGGATTAGGGTTATAACTACAGTAGAGGTATGGTTAGGTTTATAACTACAGTAGAGGTATGGTTAGGGTTAGCGTTATAACTACAGTAGAGGTATGGTTAGGGTTAGTGTTATAACTACAGTAGAGGTATGGTTAGGGTTAGGGTTATAACTACAGTAGAGGTATGGTTAGGATTAGGGTTATAACTACAGTAGAGGTATGGTTAGGGTTATAACTACAGTAGGGGTATGGGTAGGGTTAGGGTTATAACTACAGTAGAGGTATGGTTAGGGTTAGTGTTATAACTACAGTAGAGGTATGGTTAGGATTAGGGTTATAACTACAGTAGCGGTATGGTTAGGATTAGGGTTATAACTACAGTAGAGGTATGGTTAGCATTAGGGTTATAACTACAGTAGAGGTATGGTTAGGGTTATAACTACAGTATAGGTATGGTTAGGATTAGGGTTATAACTACAGTAGAGGTATGGTTAGGATTAGGGTTATAACTACAGTAGAGGTATGGTTAGGGTTAGGGTTATAACTACAGTAGAGGTATGGTTAGGATTAGGGTTATAACTACAGTAGAGGTATGGTTAGGATTAGTGTTATAACTACAGTAGAGGTATGGTTAGGATTAGTGTTATAACTACAGTAGAGGTATGGTTAGGATTAGGGTTATAACTACAGTAGAGGTATGGTTAGGATTAGGGTTATAACTACAGTAGAGGTATGGTTAGGATTAGTGTTATAACTACAGTAGAGGTATGGTTAGGATTAGTGTTATAACTACAGTAGAGGTATGGTTAGGATTAGGGTTATAACTACAGTAGAGGTATGGTTAGGGTTAGTGTTATAACTACAGTAGAGGTATGGTTAGGGTTATAACTACAGTAGAGGTATGGTTAGGGTTAGGGTTATAACTACAGTAGACGTATGGTTAGGGTTATAACTACAGTAGAGGTATGGTTAGGATTAGGGTTATAACTACAGTAGAGGTATGGTTAGGATTAGGGTTATAACTACAGTAGAGGTATGGTTAGGGTTAGGGTTATAACTACAGTAGAGGTATGGTTAGGATTAGGGTTATAACTACAGTAGAGGTATGGTTAGGATTAGGGTTATAACTACAGTAGAGGTATGGTTAGGATTAGGGTTATAACTACAGTAGAGGTATGGTTAGGATTAGGGTTATAACTACAGTGGAGGTATGGTTAGGATTAGGGTTATAACTACAGTAGAGGTATGGTTAGGATTAGGGTTATAACTACAGTAGAGGTATGGTTAGGATTAGGGTTATAACTACAGTAGAGGTATGGTTAGGATTAGGGTTATAACTACAGTAGAGGTATGGTTAGGATTAGGGTTATAACTACAGTAGAGGTATGGTTAGGATTAGGGTTATAACTACAGTAGATGTATGGTTAGGATTAGGGTTATAACTACAGTAGAGGTATGGTTAGGGTTAGCGTTATAACTACAGTAGAGGTATGGTTAGGGTTAAGGTTATAACTACAGTAGAGGTATGGTTAGGATTAGGGTTATAACTACAGTAGAGGTATGGTTAGGATTAGTGTTATAACTACAGTAGAGGTATGGTTAGGATTAGGTTTATAACTACAGTAGAGGTATGGTTAGGGTTAGTGTTATAACTACAGTAGAGGTATGGTTAGGGTTAGTGTTATAACTACAGTAGAGGTATGGTTAGGATTAGGGTTATAACTACAGTAGAGGTATGGTTAGGATTAGGTTTATAACTACAGTAGAGGTATGGTTAGGATTAGGGTTATAACTACAGTAGAGGTATGGTTAGGATTAGGGTTATAACTACAGTAGAGGTATGGTTAGGGTTAGTGTTATAACTACAGTAGAGGTATGGTTAGGATTAGGTTTATAACTACAGTAGAGGTATGGTTAGGATTAGGGTTATAACTACAGTAGAGGTATGGTTAGGATTAGGGTTATACCTACAGTAGAGGTATGGTTAGGATTAGGGTTATAACTACAGTAGAGGTATGGTTAGGATTAGGGTTATAACTACAGTAGAGGTATGGTTAGGATTAGGGTTATAACTACAGTAGAGGTATGGTTAGGATTAGGGTTATAACTACAGTAGAGGTATGGTTAGGGTTAGTGTTATAACTACAGTAGAGGTGTGGTTAGGATTAGGGTTATAACTACAGTAGAGGTATGGTTAGGATTAGGGTTATAACTACAGTAGAGGTATGGTTAGGATTAGGGTTATAACTACAGTAGAGGTATGGTTAGGATTAGTGTTATAACTACAGTAGAGGTATGGTTAGGGTTAAGGTTATAACTACAGTAGAGGTATGGTTAGGGTTATAACTACAGTAGAGGTATGGTTAGCGTTAGGGTTATAACTACAGTAGAGGTATGGTTAGGATTAGGGTTATAACTACAGTAGAGGTATGGTTAGGATTAGGGTTATAACTACAGTAGAGGTATGGTTAGGGTTAGGGTTATAACTACAGTAGAGGTATGGTTAGGGTTAGTGTTATAACTACAGTAGAGGTATGGTTAGGGTTAGTGTTATAACTACAGTAGAGGTATGGTTAGGGTTAGTATTATAACTACAGTAGAGGTATGGTTAGGGTTAGGGTTATAACTACAGTAGAGGTATGGTTAGGATTAGGGTTATAACTACAGTAGAGGTATGGTTAGGATTAGGGTTATAACTACAGTAGAGGTATGGTTAGGATTAGTGTTATAACTACAGTAGAGGTATGGTTAGGGTTAAGGTTATAACTACAGTAGAGGTATGGTTAGGGTTATAACTACAGTAGAGGTATGGTTAGCGTTAGGGTTATAACTACAGTAGAGGTATGGTTAGGGTTATAACTACAGTAGAGGTATGGTTAGGGTTAGGGTTATAACTACAGTAGAGGTATGGTTAGGGTTATAACTACAGTAGAGGTATGGTTAGGGTTAGTGTTATAACTACAGTAGAGGTATGGTTAGGGTTATAACTACAGTAGAGGTATGGTTAGGATTAGGGTTATAACTACAGTATAGGTATGGTTAGGGTTATAACTACAGTAGTGGTATGGTTAGGGTTATAACTACAGTAGGGGTATGGTTAGGATTAGGGTTATAACTACAGTAGAGGTATGGTTAGGATTAGGGTTATAACTACAGTAGAGGTATGGTTAGGATTAGGGTTATAACTACAGTAGAGGTATGGTTAGGATTAGGGTTATAACTACAGTAGAGGTATGGTTAGGATTAGTGTTATAACTACAGTAGAGGTATGGTTAGGGTTAAGGTTATAACTACAGTAGAGGTATGGTTAGGGTTATAACTACAGTAGAGGTATGGTTAGCGTTAGGGTTATAACTACAGTAGAGGTATGGTTAGGATTAGGGTTATAACTACAGTAGAGGTATGGTTAGGATTAGGGTTATAACTACAGTAGAGGTATGGTTAGGGTTAGGTTTATAACTACAGTAGAGGTATGGTTAGGGTTAGCGTTATAACTACAGTAGAGGTATGGTTAGGGTTAGGGTTATAACTACAGTAGAGGTATGGTTAGGATTAGTGTTATAACTACAGTAGAGGTATGGTTAGGGTTAAGGTTATAACTACAGTAGAGGTATGGTTAGGGTTATAACTACAGTAGAGGTATGGTTAGCGTTAGGGTTATAACTACAGTAGAGGTATGGTTAGGATTAGGGTTATAACTACAGTAGAGGTATGGTTAGGATTAGGGTTATAACTACAGTAGAGGTATGGTTAGGGTTAGGGTTATAACTACAGTAGAGGTATGGTTAGGGTTAGTGTTATAACTACAGTAGAGGTATGGTTAGGGTTAGTGTTATAACTACAGTAGAGGTATGGTTAGGGTTAGTATTATAACTACAGTAGAGGTATGGTTAGGGTTAGGGTTATAACTACAGTAGAGGTATGGTTAGGATTAGGGTTATAACTACAGTAGAGGTATGGTTAGGATTAGGGTTATAACTACAGTAGAGGTATGGTTAGGATTAGTGTTATAACTACAGTAGAGGTATGGTTAGGGTTAAGGTTATAACTACAGTAGAGGTATGGTTAGGGTTATAACTACAGTAGAGGTATGGTTAGCGTTAGGGTTATAACTACAGTAGAGGTATGGTTAGGGTTATAACTACAGTAGAGGTATGGTTAGGGTTAGGGTTATAACTACAGTAGAGGTATGGTTAGGGTTATAACTACAGTAGAGGTATGGTTAGGGTTAGTGTTATAACTACAGTAGAGGTATGGTTAGGGTTATATCTACAGTAGAGGTATGGTTAGGATTAGGGTTATAACTACAGTAGAGGTATGGTTAGGATTAGTGTTATAACTACAGTAGAGGTATGGTTAGGGTTAAGGTTATAACTACAGTAGAGGTAAGGTTAGGGTTAGGGTTATAACTACAGTAGAGGTATGGTTAGGGTTAGGGTTATAACTACAGTAGAGGTATGGTTAGGGTTAGTGTTATAACTACAGTAGAGGTATGGTTAGGGTTAGTATTATAACTACAGTAGAGGTATGGTTAGGGTTAGGGTTATAACTACAGTAGAGGTATGGTTAGGATTAGGGTTATAACTACAGTAGAGGTATGGTTAGGATTAGGGTTATAACTACAGTAGAGGTATGGTTAGGATTAGTGTTATAACTACAGTAGAGGTATGGTTAGGGTTAAGGTTATAACTACAGTAGAGGTATGGTTAGGGTTATAACTACAGTAGAGGTATGGTTAGCGTTAGGGTTATAACTACAGTAGAGGTATGGTTAGGGTTATAACTACAGTAGAGGTATGGTTAGGGTTAGGGTTATAACTACAGTAGAGGTATGGTTAGGGTTATAACTACAGTAGAGGTATGGTTAGGGTTAGTGTTATAACTACAGTAGAGGTATGGTTAGGGTTATAACTACAGTAGAGGTATGGTTAGGATTAGGGTTATAACTACAGTATAGGTATGGTTAGGGTTATAACTACAGTAGTGGTATGGTTAGGGTTATAACTACAGTAGGGGTATGGTTAGGATTAGGGTTATAACTACAGTAGAGGTATGGTTAGGATTAGGGTTATAACTACAGTAGAGGTATGGTTAGGATTAGGGTTATAACTACAGTAGAGGTATGGTTAGGATTAGGGTTATAACTACAGTAGAGGTATGGTTAGGATTAGTGTTATAACTACAGTAGAGGTATGGTTAGGGTTAAGGTTATAACTACAGTAGAGGTATGGTTAGGGTTATAACTACAGTAGAGGTATGGTTAGCGTTAGGGTTATAACTACAGTAGAGGTATGGTTAGGATTAGGGTTATAACTACAGTAGAGATATGGTTAGGATTAGGGTTATAACTACAGTAGAGGTATGGTTAGGGTTAGGTTTATAACTACAGTAGAGGTATGGTTAGGGTTAGCGTTATAACTACAGTAGAGGTATGGTTAGGGTTAGGGTTATAACTACAGTAGAGGTATGGTTAGGATTAGTGTTATAACTACAGTAGAGGTATGGTTAGGGTTAAGGTTATAACTACAGTAGAGGTATGGTTAGGGTTATAACTACAGTAGAGGTATGGTTAGCGTTAGGGTTATAACTACAGTAGAGGTATGGTTAGGATTAGGGTTATAACTACAGTAGAGGTATGGTTAGGATTAGGGTTATAACTACAGTAGAGGTATGGTTAGGGTTAGGGTTATAACTACAGTAGAGGTATGGTTAGGGTTAGTGTTATAACTACAGTAGAGGTATGGTTAGGGTTAGTATTATAACTACAGTAGAGGTATGGTTAGGGTTAGGGTTATAACTACAGTAGAGGTATGGTTAGGATTAGGGTTATAACTACAGTAGAGGTATGGTTAGGATTAGGGTTATAACTACAGTAGAGGTATGGTTAGGATTAGTGTTATAACTACAGTAGAGGTATGGTTAGGGTTAAGGTTATAACTACAGTAGAGGTATGGTTAGGGTTATAACTACAGTAGAGGTATGGTTAGCGTTAGGGTTATAACTACAGTAGAGGTATGGTTAGGGTTATTACTACAGTAGAGGTATGGTTAGGGTTAGTGTTATAACTACAGTAGAGGTATGGTTAGGGTTATAACTACAGTAGAGGTATGGTTAGGATTAGGGTTATAACTACAGTATAGGTATGGTTAGGGTTATAACTACAGTAGTGGTATGGTTAGGGTTATAACTACAGTAGGGGTATGGTTAGGATTAGGGTTATAACTACAGTAGAGGTATGGTTAGGATTAAGGTTATAACTACAGTAGAGGTATGGTTAGGATTAAGGTTATAACTACAGTAGAGGTATGGTTAGGGTTATAACTACAGTAGAGGTATGGTTAGGGTTAGGGTTATAACTACAGTAGAGGTATGGTTAGGGTTATAACTACAGTAGAGGTATGGTTAGGGTTAGTGTTATAACTACAGTAGAGGTATGGTTAGGGTTATAACTACAGTAGAGGTATGGTTAGGATTAGGGTTATAACTACAGTATAGGTATGGTTAGGGTTATAACTACAGTAGGGGTATGGTTAGGATTAGGGTTATAACTACAGTAGAGGTATGGTTAGGATTAAGGTTATAACTACAGTAGAGGTATGGTTAGGATTAGGGTTATAACTACAGTAGAGGTATGGTTAGGATTAGGGTTATAACTACAGTAGAGGTATTGTTAGGATTAGTGTTATAACTACAGTAGAGGTATGGTTAGGGTTAAGGTTATAACTACAGTAGAGGTATGGTTAGGGTTAGGGTTATAACTACAGTAGAGGTATGGTTAGGGTTAGGGTTATAACTACAGTAGAGGTATGGTTAGGGTTAGTGTTATAACTACAGTAGAGGTATGGTTAGGGTTAGTGTTATAACTACAGTAGAGGTATGGTTAGGGTTAGTATTATAACTACAGTAGAGGTATGGTTAGGGTTAGGGTTATAACTACAGTAGAGGTATGGTTAGGATTAGGGTTATAACTACAGTAGAGGTATGGTTAGGATTAGGGTTATAACTACAGTAGAGGTATGGTTAGGATTAGTGTTATAACTACAGTAGAGGTATGGTTAGGGTTAAGGTTATAACTACAGTAGAGGTATGGTTAGGATTAGGGTTATAACTACAGTAGAGGTATGGTTAGGGTTATATCTACAGTAGAGGTATGGTTAGCGTTAGGGTTATAACTACAGTAGAGGTATGGTTAGGGTTATAACTACAGTAGAGGTATGGTTAGGGTTAGGGTTATAACTACAGTAGAGGTATGGTTAGGGTTATAACTACAGTAGAGGTATGGTTAGGGTTAGTGTTATAACTACAGTAGAGGTATGGTTAGGGTTATAACTACAGTAGAGGTATGGTTAGGATTAGGGTTATAACTACAGTATAGGTATGGTTAGGGTTATAACTACAGTAGTGGTATGGTTAGGGTTATAACTACAGTAGGGGTATGGTTAGGATTAGGGTTATAACTACAGTAGAGGTATGGTTAGGATTAAGGTTATAACTACAGTAGAGGTATGGTTAGGATTAGGGTTATAACTACAGTAGAGGTATGGTTAGGATTAGGGTTATAACTACAGTAGAGGTATGGTTAGGATTAGTGTTATAACTACAGTAGAGGTATGGTTAGGGTTAAGGTTATAACTACAGTAGAGGTATGGTTAGGGTTATAACTACAGTAGAGGTATGGTTAGCGTTAGGTTTATAACTACAGTAGAGGTATGGTTAGGATTAGGGTTATAACTACAGTAGAGGTATGGTTAGGATTAGGGTTATAACTACAGTAGAGGTATGGTTAGGGTTAGGTTTATAACTACAGTAGAGGTATGGTTAGGGTTAGTGTTATAACTACAGTAGAGGTATGGTTAGGGTTAGTGTTATAACTACAGTAGAGGTATGGTTAGGGTTAGCGTTATAACTACAGTAGAGGTATGGTTAGGGTTAGGGTTATAACTACAGTAGAGGTATGGTTAGGGTTATAACTACAGTAGAGGTATGGTTAGGATTAGGGTTATAACTACAGTAGAGGTATGGTTAGGATTAGGGTTATAACTATAGTAGAGGTATGGTTAGGATTAGGGTTATAACTACAATAGAGGTATGGTTAGGGTTATAACTACAGTAGAGGTATGGTTAGGGTTATAACTACAGTAGAGGTATGGTTAGGATTAGGGTTATAACTACAGTAGAGGTATGGTTAGGGTTAGGGTTATAACTACAGTAACTGTACCTGACATAAGAGGCTGTCCTGCCATGCCCATGGGAGCCATGCCCAGGTTTGTCATCGCAGTGGCCCAGGCGTTGGAGTCTGACATTGGCATCGGCATGTTGCTGGAGTCCATGGACATGTTACGAATCCCTTCTGCAAAAAGAGAGAGAGAGCGAGAGAGAGTCAGTCAGGATATGATACAATAAGGTATGGTGTCAAAAAACTTGGCTGCATTGTTCAATTCCCTCACATTTCCTATGAAACCTAAAGCCTGTGAGGCATTAGAAAGGAAAAGGAGCTAACGTATTTATTCATGCCTGGCAATAGCAGAGAGGAATAGTTCATCTTTGTGCTTTGTGCTCTCAGAGTAGGGAGAGAGAGGCCATCTGTCCAGTGACAAATCCTTTTACATTCTATTCAAAGGTTTATTAGCATTCATTCTTCTGCGATAGAAGCAGCTATTCTTCCTGGGGTCCACGCAAAACATTACATAGCCTAATTCAGAACATCAATAGACAGAACTATATCAATTTAAAACAAGAAAAAGGTTATGTACTGACTCAATACTGTAACAATGACGCTGGGAGTCATGAAGCAGGTGCAGTTGGTGAGTTTAATAATAATGAACATAGAGCAATAAAAAACAAGAGAAGCTTCTGGACATGAACACAGAACCAATACTGCCTGAAGAGGGATGCTAGGGAGTGCTAGATAAAGGGGGAGTAATCAAGGTAGTGATGAAGTCCAGGTGTGCCTAATGATGGGGCGCAGGTGTGCGTAATAAAGGTTGCCAGGTGTGCGTATGATGGGTTGCCAGGCCCGGTGGTTAGTAAACCGGCGATGTTGAGTGCCGGAGCAGGGGAGCTGGAGTAGACGTGACAGTACCACCACCCCCACCCCAGGACCAGGAACCAAAGGCCTATGGTGAGATCCGGGAGTTAGTGGGGAGATGTAATCTACAGTGGGGAGAACAAGTATTTGATACACTGCCAATTTTGCAGGTGTTCCTACTTACAAAGTATGTAGAGGTCTGTAATTTTTATCATAGGTACACTTCAACTGTGAGAGACGGAATCTAAAACAAAAATCCAGAAAATCACATTGTATGATTTTTAAGTAATTAGTTTGCATTTTATTGCATGACATAAGTATGTGATACATCAGAAAAGCAGAACTTAATATTTGGTACAGAAACCTTTGTTTGCAATTACAGAGATCATACGTTTCCTGTAGGTCTTTACCAGGTTTGCACACACTGCAGCAGGGATTTTGGCCCACTCCTCCATACAGACCTTCTCCAGATCCTTCAGGTTTCGGGGCTGTCGCTGGGCAATACGGACTTTCAGCTCCCTCCAAAGATTTTCTATTGGGTTCAGGTCTGGAGACTGGCTAGGCCACTCCAGGACCTTGAGATGCTTCTTACGGAGCCACTCCTTAGTTGCCCTGGCTGTGTGTTTCGGGTCGTTGTCATGCTGGAAGACCCAGCCACGACCCAACTTCAATGCTCTTACTGAGGGAAGGAGGTTGTTGGCCAAGATCTCGCAATACATGGCCCCATCCATCCTCCCCTCAATGCGGTGCAGTCGTCCTGTCCCCTTTGCAGAAAAGCATCCCCAAAGAATGATGTTTCCACCTCCATGCTTCCCGGTTGGGATGGTGTTCTTGGGGTTGTACTCATCCTTCTTCTTCCTCCAAACACGGCGAGTGGAGTTTAGACCAAAAAGCTCTATTTTTGTCTCATCAGACCACATGACCTTCTCCCATTCCTCCTCTGGATCATCCAGATGGTCATTGGCAAACTTCAGACGGGCCTGGACATGCGCTGGCTTGAGCAGGGGGACCTTGCGTGCGCTGCAGGATTTTAATCCATGACGGCGTAGTGTGTTACTAATGGTTTTCTTTGAGACTATGGTCCCAGCTCTCTTCAGGTCATTGACCAGGTCCTGCCGTGTAGTTCTGGGCTGATCCCTCACCTTCCTCATGATCATTGATGCCCCACGAGGTGAGATCTTGCATGGAGCCCCAGACCGAGGGTGATTGACCGTCATCTTGAACTTCTTCCATTTTCTAATAATTGCGCCAACAGTTGTTGCCTTCTCACCAAGCTGCTTGCCTATTGTCCTGTAGCCCATCCCAGCCTTGTGCAGGTCTACAATTTTATCCCTGATGTCATTACACAGCTCTCTGGTCTTGGCCATTGTGGAGAGGTTGGAGTCTGTTTGATTGAGTGTGTGGACAGGTGTCTTTTATACAGGTAACGAGTTCAAACAGGTGCAGTTAATACAGGTAATGAGTGGAGAACAGGAGGGCTTCTTAAAGATAAACTAACAGTTCTGTGAGAGACGGAATTCTTACTGGTTGGTAGGTGATCAAATACTTATGTCATGCAATAAAATGCAAATGATTTACTTAAAAATCATACAATGTGATTTTCTGGATTTTTGTTTTAGATTCCGTCTCTCACAGTTGAAGTGTACCTATGATAAAAATTGCAGACCTCTACATGCTTTGTAAGTAGGAAAACCTGCAAAATCGGAAGTGTATCAAATACTTGTTCTCCCCACTGTATATGTTACCTCGGTGATCCTCCCGAGAACCTTGAACGGCCCCACAAACAGGGGGCTCAGCTTCTTACAGGGTAGGCGGAGTGGGAGAGCCAGACGCGATCACCAGGATGGAACACGGGAGCTTCACTGCAGTGGCGATCTGCCTGCTCCTTCTGGCGGTGGACGGCACGCTGGAGCCTCACGTGGGCATCATTCCAAAACCTCTTTTGCGAACCTGAACCACTCATCAACAGCAGGAGCTTCAGTCTGGCTCGGGGTCTACGGAGCCAGGGCTGGCTGATAACCCAGAACACACTGGAAGGGAGTCAGCCCGGTGGAAGAGTGACGCAATTAATTCTGGGTGTACTCTGCCCAGGGAAGGAATCGGGCCCACTCCCCCTGACGGTCCTGGCAGTGACTCCTCAGGAACCTCCCCAGCTCCTGGTTCGTCCTCTCCACCTGCCCGTTAGACTGAGGCCGGTACCCGGAAGTGAGGCTGACCGTGACCCCCAGCTTCTCCATGAAGGCTCTCCATACCTGTGACGTGAATTGGGGGCCACGGTCGGAGCCGATGTCCTCTGGAAGGCCATAGTGCCAGAAGACCTGCTGGAACAGTGCCTCAGCGACTTGGAGAGCGGTAGGGAGACCAGAGAGAGGGATAAAACGGCAGGAATTAGAGTATCTGTCCACAACCACCAAGATGGTGGTGAAACCATCAGAGGAGGGGAGATCAGTGACAAAATCAATGGACAGATGAGACCAGGGACGCTGAGGCACGGGAAGGGGAAGGAGTTTCCCTGCTGGAGCGTGCCGGGGAGATTTAGTTTGGGCACATACAGAACAGGAGTTGACGTAGCGAGTGACGTCCTGTGCCAAGGTGGGCCACCACACCTGCATGTCCAGCGATGACATTTGTGTGTGCCCAGGTCAGCAGCCGATCCCTTATCCCTGTGGGAACGTAGGTGCACTCAGGAGGACAGGTAGCAGATACGGGTTCCCTCTCCATGGCCTGGCGAATGTCCACATCTACGTCACAGAGCATAGGGGCTACAACTCGAGAGGGCGGAATTATGGGTGCACTCAGGACAGGAACCTCTCCCGAGTCGTAGAGACGGGTTCAGCCGCCTCGCTGTCCGTATGTACTCCTTGGTGCACTCCAGCCAATGTCTCCACTCCTCTAATGCCAACTTAACTGCCAGGAGCTCCCGATCGCCGACATCACAGTTCCTCTCTGCAGGAGACAGTTTCTTTGAGTAATATGCACATGGATACATTTTCTGAGGATTACCTTGTCGTTGGGACAGGACAGCCCCCACATCCTCTTCTGAAGCGTCCACCTCCACCACGAAGGGCAGCGTAGGATCTGGGTGTTTGAGCAATGGGGCGGAGGTGAAACATTCCTTCAGTAGGCGGAAGGATTCATCGGCTGCAGGACTCCACCCCAACTTACGGGGACCACATTTGAGGAGAGAGGTGAGAGGAGAGACGATAGAGCTAAAGTTCTTGATGAAATGGCCCTTCACCGCTTTGACATATAGGTGGTTAGCCAGGAGGCATTCCAGGACTACTCAGACGTGACCGATGTGATCATCAAAGGTAGCCAAGTAGACCAGGATGTCGATGATATACACGACCACCTGGCGTCTGAGCATGTCCCGGAACACCTTGTTAACAAATGCCTGGAACACAGGTGGACGAGGTGGACGTGTAGATGAAACACTGTTGGAGCGCCTCATGGATGTACTCCTCCATAGCCTTGGTTTCATCCACGGACAGAGGGTAGATGCGGCTGCGCGGAGGCTCAGAGCCTGCAAGCAGGTTGATGGCAAAGTCCCAGAGGCGATGAGGAGGGAGACAGCTGGCGCGGGTCTTGGAAAAAACGTCCTGCAGGTCTTGGTATACCTCCGGGATGTTGGGCTGAAGGGCAACCACAGGACTCTCAACCTTCGTGGAACCACAGGGGAAAGGAAAACTGCACAGTCCATGATTGTGTATGGGTGCACTGATGATGAGGAAATGAAGGCTTTCTTGATGTTTTGACTCCACGGTGAAGGTGAGTGGTGTTGTGATGTGTGTGATAGTCCCGGATCCCAGTGGTCGATTATCCAGCGCTTGAACCAGAAACGGAGAGGAGAGTGGGTATGAGGTGATGTTGAGGGAGGAAGCAAGGGCCATGTCAATAAAATTCCGGAAGGTGAGGGCGTACTCCTCAGCGGTCTGGCCATCCTGCCGTAGTTGGAGTAGACGGTCACCCCCCTCTCTTTCCTCTGGTGGATGACGAAAACTCCTCTGAACAGAGCCATGAACACCTCATAGGAATCCAGCTCCTCCTCTCCTCTCTCCCAGACGGTCGTAGCCCACTCCAACGCCCATCCGGTCAGCAGGGAAATAACCGTGGCAACCTTGGACCTCTCGGTGGTGGGGGCTCCCATCTGATGAGCAAAATAGAGGGAGCACTGGAGTAGGAAGCCACGTCATTTGAATGGAGTCCCGTCGTATTTGTCCGGGACTGCTGGATGGGCTGGGGGGCTGGCTCGCTGGGTCGACTTGTGGTAGAGAATCCTCCGCTCGTTGGTGGTGACGCCCCTCCGGTAATGTCGAGACATTGAAGAACCTGGAGGACCTGATCCATAACTGTTCCCAGTTGCGCCAGATGGTCATGGTGTTGGCGAAGTAGGTGTCCCAGGGGCGGCAGGTAGCTTAGTGGTTAAGAGCGTTGTGCCAGTAACCGAAAGGTCGCTGGTTCTAATCCCTGAGCCAACTAGGTGAAAAATCTGTCGATGTGCCCTTGAGCATGTACTTAACCCTAATTGCTCCTGTAAGTCGCTCTGGATAAGAGCGTCTGCTAAATGACGTAAATGTAAAAATGTGTCCCTGTTCGCTGACCATCTGGGAGATGTCTTGATTCCCTGCTGCTTCCATTTGTTGAGGCAGTATTCTTTAATACTGACACTGGGAGTCAGGAAGCAGGTGCATATACTGTATGTTACATGTTTTTTTACTCAAACCACCCGTGGGCCGGATTGGACCTCCTCGCGGCCGGATGTTTGACACCCCTGGACTAGGACACAAGTACAACAAGAAGAAGGAGGAAAAAATAGAGGATAAAACCAACAAAAAAAGTATATGTTTTGGAGGATTTCACGTGGATTTCTAAAGGAAAGACAGTACAAGCAGGGATGGGTAGGTTACTTTCTAAATTTGGATTACCCAAACTCCGTTACGTAATCTGATTACTTTCAGCCACAGTCACAAAATATGATTTTAAACTGCTCACTCTAATGCCTAACCCTAACCTTAAATTAAGACTAAAAAAACTAGCCAATTTTGACTTTGCAGCTGGCCCATCTAACAGAAATCACTCAGTTCTGCCTCAAGGACAAGACTCATTCCAATAAGCGTCAACCTGCTTAAGAGGCATTAGAAGACAAAAATCTTAAGAGTTTACATAGCTGGCCATAAATGCATGTTGCATTTTACTTTAAGGGTTGGTTTAGGCTTCTTATAACCCATTGCCTTCTACTACAGATCATAATACGATTAGGCTATATCTTTGCATTAAAAAAAACTACAGAGTCTGATTTCTAGTCATTCCAATTAATTTAAGACCCCTTGATCTTCAAGAATTGTAAATATAGATTAGCCTAATTGTTTTACCTGAGTATACCCCAAAAACTAAGGACTAATGAGCCTAATCTATTGTTCTTGATTTTGTTGTCATGGAGGACTGATTGGGCTCATTGTTTTGAGTTGAAAAAGAAATGCTGCTCTCGGAATGGTATACTTTGAGCACTACCGAAATGTGCTACTTGCATGTGAAAAACTAGATGGTAATTTTAAAAGCTCCACTCGTGGTCTTCTTAAATTAAACATGTTTTTGACAGTATGTAGCACAATACCACCGGGGAGTTTAGAAGGGAAGAACTCAGACTTTTATTCAATAGGATGGGAATCGTACTATGCAGCTTTTGCAAGAGTGAATTTGTCACTGGCTGTCCACTTGGGGGCGTATTATTTACTCCGATTCTATTGCAAAACCTCTTTTAAATGGAAGCAAACAGAATGAAACGGGGAGGGACCTACCTGAATTTGTCAGATATAAACTCTCGTTTTGCTTTGTTTGCTTCCGTTTGGTTCTTAAACGGTAAACGATTTTCGTATGAATACACCCCTGGTCGCAAAAACAATGATTGATAGGCAGCTTAAACTTCTTTAATTGAACAATTTATGGGTTAAAATACACATATACATTTGTGAACAACCATCCACAACAACCACAATCCGCAAGGCGCAAATAAATGAGCAGCAGTGCGATTCACATTAATACACTATGTAGCCTAGATACTGTATAATAAGTGATATCAGTATTGCCCCGTAGGTTACATACCACAGCTGACATCCTTTATGCTTGATCCGTAAATATGGTCCGAAGACTTGCGAAGGCCAAATGAGCTCCGTACGGCGATATCCTGAATCACTGCAAGTGGTGAATCACTACAAGTGGGATGTAGCTCAGTTGGTAGAGCATGGCGATTGCAACGCCAGGGTTGTGGGTTCGATTCCCACGGGGGGTCCAGTATGAAAAAATAAAAATAATTATGTATGCACTCACTAACTGTAAGTTGCTCTGGATAAGAGTGTCTGCTAAAAATGTAAGTGCGGTGCATACCAATTTATTGGACGCATATGACAGCTCCCCGAAGCACAAGTATGAATGCTCTGATTTCTGCTGAGGCCGCATCGCAGTAAATGCTGTACGGCCATTGCAGACGTCGGATTGACCATGCAAAGCATCCAATAAATTGGTCTGCACCGCACCACTCGTAGTGATTCAGGGCTAATCTCTATAGCCATCCAGCCAATTACAAACAACTGGCTAAACAAAAAGACCTTTGCCCCCCAGCAAAATTTGCTTACATTTAGGCTATTGTTTATATGTGTATTTCAAAATATGTTGAGGTAGAAATCTGAGTATAATGCTTGTATGGACGTCAACCCCAATACATGTTCATGTCATCGTCACCAATCCACTGCATTACAGTTAAAAACGACTTTGACTACCACCACTAATTTCTGTATGCTATCTATGCTAACAGTTTATACGAATGGGAATTAGCATGTAGCAGTCACTTTTTCTAAACCTGAAAAGGGACAACTTGTAAATGTTATGCGTCAATAACAGTAAAAAATATCCAAATCGGATTTTAGTAACCACATTTTGGGCCTGTTACAATGCATCAATCATGACGGATTTGAAAAACATCCACTTGTTAAATTAGTTAGTTAGTTAAATTTGTTGAATGTGCGCCAATCCAGTGTCCTTCTATACCCCATGGTGTGCATTTAATTGACTTCTTTACCGTATCAATCCCCATTACCGCCCTGATCTCTTCCAGGAATTCAAACTAATTTTCGTCTTTGAAATCCCTACATGCGGTATCATAGATATGTTTTTTATTTGTGAATTTGTTCTGATAGCCTTTTGTCAAAGTTGTCCATGTTTGTTGTCAAGCAAGTGAGTTTGTGTTTATACAGGATGTACCGCCCCCACCTACTGTCAACCAATCATGTCAATGCGGAGCAATACGGAGCTATGCTGAGCCCTCCGCATTGTCACAAAATTTGGGAACTCAATTTGGCCTCCGCAAGCCTCCCAGACGCATTTTCGGATTAAGCATGAATTGGTTTTTACCTCCAAGCATTTATTTAATTAGGATAATCTTTGAATGCCAACAGCAGTCGAACCATTGGAAGACATTGCTTGGACTGTAGCCTACAAAAGCCTATTCCTGCATTTGGTGTGTCATCATAGTGGTCAGACAAACTTAAATTTGCACCTTTTTTTTATTTGAAGGTCAGCATTGATTAGAAAATAGAAAGGTGTCCAATAACTTTTGTGCAAACATCCCTTCTGAATTTAAAAGTAATCCTAGAAGTAATCATATAGTGTTTCAAAAGTATCTGTAATCGGATAAAAATAGTTTAGCTGGTAACGTAACGAATTACAGTTACAGTTTTTTTGTAATCCGTTACTCCCCAACCCTGAGTACAAGGCATTGAACAGGAAACAAACAAACAAAAACAAACAAACAAACAGAAAAGCACATAAAAGTGAAGTAGGATTGATCTGGACATTGTAATTGATGTGTACAGTGTTAATTACACTAAATTACACATTTAATAGCTTCATATTATATTTTATTTTACTCTTCATTATTTAAAAAGCAGCATGCATCAATGCGCAAAAAAACAAAAAAACAATGGTGACAGTAGTAGGAGCTTGGCCCATAGACTCAGTTGTCATATCTAACAAAGCCACCCTAGCAGAAAATGGAGTGACAACCTGTCCCAGCTGTCCCAGGCCTTTGGGAGTATCTCCCTACTGGAGGTAGAGGTGAATGAGCTTTGTGGTGAGTTGACAGTTCCGAGGCAGGATAAGGATGAGCTAGGGAGTTGTCAGGGAGTTGTCAGCAGTCATTGAATTGCTAGAACACATAGACACCACCATCCAAGAGAACAAACTGGAGCCTACCACAACCCTCACTACCACACCTTCACATCCCCTCAATGGCAGTACCACTGCTTCTCAGGGTGAAACTCCGGAACTCACACAGACTCAGAACGAGACATCAGTAACCAGCCCCAGAACAACTTCTCCTCCCACACCAGCACGTTCCCCTCATCAGATAGGTCAGACCAGACCTCCTCAAGATCATCACATCCCAGCCCCAGAGCACCAGCGCCAGCAAAGCCATGCTGGAACCCTCAGGAGAGAGGAAGACAATGAAAGGCCACCTGTGGTCCCCACCCCACTCCATCCAAAGAACATCAATCTAGACACCACAGCCCACAACAGCAGCACACAGGCAGAGCACCCTATGGCCTTCATTTTATGTGATTCCAGTGGGACATTTCTTAGAGAGAAACTGCTATTCCCTGGCATGTCAGTCAGAAAGCTATTGTGTCCAACAACAGCAAGTTCTTTAAAAAGTCTGTCAAGCAACACATTAAATGGGGCCAAACATAATATTATTCACACAGGTACTAATGATTTCATGGCTATGAGAGGAAATGTGGTTCCTGCAATGCAGCAAGTGGCAGCCAGAGCTGCAGAGAGATTTCCTAATACCAAGATCACTATATCCACCCTGTTACCATGTGGAGATGTGCCTTTCCATTTATTCAGAGAAGATGCACTGAGCTGTCTAGAGGCTGTGCTCTCTTGGGCAATGTTTACCTAGCGAACCACCGTGACATGCACACCCAGCTGATGTATGACCTGGTACACTTGAACAAACAGGTGTTTGCTAAGAAACTGAAATAAACTGCTCTGGGACAAAGCAAAAACCAAAATAAAAGGAACTCTGCCATGGTCTTGACCCAGGTTAGCACATAACCAACTAGAGTGAATACCAATAGTGTTGGATCTGTGACACTTGTATTGATCATATCTTCACTAATGCTGCAGAGCTTGGCTCCAAAGCAGTATCAGTTCCCATTGGCTGTAGTGACCATAACATTGTGGCAATAACAAGGAAAGCCAAAGTACCAAAGGCAAGGCCTAAAGTTATTTATAAGAGATCATACAAAATGTTTTCTCAGGACTCTTTTGTTGAAGACGCATAACATTTATGTTGGTTTGATGTATATAAGAAAGATAATCCAGATGCAGCAGTTGGAGTATTTGTATTGAAGATCTAATAATCAAAGAGAATAATTGGTGTTTGAATTTGGTCAAGTTTGTGTGGAAGAGGTGGAAAAACGATTGTTATCTATCATTAACGATAAGCCACCAGGTATAGACAACCTAGATGGGAAATTATTGAGAATGGTAGCAGAATGTATTGTCACCCCTATTTGCCATATCTGTAACCAAAGCCTAAAAAAGGAGTGTGTGTGTCCACAGGCTTGGAAGGAAGCTAAAGTAATTTTACTACCTAAAAATAGTAAATCACCCTTTGCTGGCTCTAACAGCCGCCCAATCAAATCAATTTAAATTGTATTTGTCAAATGTGCCAAATACAACTGGCGTAGGCTTTACCATGAAATGCTTGCTTACGAACCCATCCCAACAATGCAGTTTTTAAATTAAAATAAAATAATAACAGTAAAGAGGAATAAAATAAAATACCCAAGAATGGAGCTATATAACAAGGAGTACCAGTACCAGATCAATGTGCAGAGGTACGAGGTGTTTGAGGTAGACACAGTATGTACACGAAGGCATGGTAAAGTGTCTAGGTATCAGGATAAATAATAATAAGAGTAAAATAAAGAACAGAGCAGCAGCAGTAAATGATGACTGTAAAAGTGTGTGTAAAAAAAAGAAGGAAATATCACATTTACATATTATTCAGACCCTTTACTCAGTACTTTGTTGAAGCGCTTTTGGCAGCAATTACAGCCTCGAGTCTTCTTGGGTATGACACTGCAAGCTTGGCACAATTGTATTTGGGGAGTTTCTCCCATTCTTCTATTCTCTGTCAAGTTGAATGGGGAGCGTCGCTGCACAGCTATTTTCAGGTCTCTCCAGAGATGATTGATCAGGTGTATGTGAGTACAGGCTCTGGCTGGGCCACTCAAGGACAGTCAGACATTTGTCCCGAAGCGACTCCAGCGTTGTCTTAGCTGTGTGCTTAGGGTCGTTGCCCTGTTGGAAGGTGAACCTTCGCCCCAGTCTGAGGTCATGAGAGCTCTGGAGCAGGTTTTCATCAATGATCTCTCTGTACTTTGCTCTGTTCATCTTTCCCTCGATCCTGACTAGTCTCCCAGTCCCTGCCGCTGAAAAACATCCCTACAGCATGATGCTTCACCGTAGGGATGATGCCAGGTTTCCACCACACATGACGCTTGGAATTCAGGCCAAAGTGTTCAATCTTGGTTTCATCAGACCAGAGAATCTTGTTTCTCATGGTCTGAGAGTCCTTTAGGGGCCTTTTGGCGAACTCCAAGTGGGCTGTCATGTGCCTTTTACTGATGAGTGGCTTCCGTCTGGCTACTCTACCATAAAGGCCTGATTGGTGGAGTGCTGCAGAGATGGTTGTCCATCTGAAAGGTCCTCCCGTCTCCACAGAGGAAATCTGGAGCTCTGTCAGAGTGACCATCGGGTTCTTGGTCACCTCCCTGACTTGATGATGGTGTTGGAGTCGTGCGTGGCCACGCAGTCATGGGTGAACAGGGAGTACAGCAGGGGACTAAGCACACACCCCTGAGGGACCCCCATGTTGAGGCTCAACGTGGCAGAGGTGTTATTGCGTACCCTCACAACCTGGTGCTGGCACGTCAGAAAGTACAGGATCCAGTTTCAGAGGGAGGGGTTCAGTCCTAGGGTCCCTAGCTTAGTGATGAGCTTGGAAGGGACTATGGTCTTGAACTGTAGTCTATGAACAGCATTCTCACACAGCTATTTCCCCTCTTGTCCAGGTGGGAGAAGGCTGTGTGAAGTGCAATTGAGATTGCGTCATCTGTGGATCTGTTGGGGCAGTATGCGAATTGGAGTGGGTCCAGGGTGTCTGGGATGATGGTGTTGATGTGTGTCATGATGTGAGTGCTACTGGGCGATAGTCATTTAGGCAGGTTACCTTGGAGCTCTTGGGAACTGGGACAATGGTGGTCAGCTTGAAACATGTTGGGATTACAGACTGGGACAAGAATACATTGAACATGTCTTTGAAGGCACTTGGCAGCTGGTCATCGCTTGCTTTGAGAATGTGCCCTGGTATTCTGCCTGGCCCGGCGGCCTTGTGATTGTTAACCTGTTTAAACGTTTTGCTCTCATTGGCCATGGAGAGCGAGATCACAAAGTTATCCGGAAAAACAGGGACTTTCACGCAAAGCACAGTGTTATATTCCTCGAAGTGAGCATAAAAAGGCATTTAGCTCATTTGGGAGTTCTGCATCGCTGGGCAACTCATGGCTGGGTTTCCCTTTGTAATCCATTATTGTTTGCAAGCTCTGCCACATACAACGAGTGTCGGTGCCAGTGAAACAGGATTCTACCTTCCTCCTACAGTGAGGGAAAAAAAGTATTTGATCTCCTGCTGATTTTGTACATTTGCCCACTGACAAAGAAATGATCAGTCTATAATTTTAATGGTAGGTTTATTTGAACAGTGAGAGACAGAATAACAACAACAAAATCCAGAAAAACGCATGTCAAAAATGTTATAAATTGATTTGCATTTTAATGAGGGAAATAAGTATTTGACCCCTCTGCAAAACATGATTTAGTACTTTCTGGCAAAACTCTTGTTGGCAATCACAGAGGTCAGACGTTTCTTGTAGTTGGCCACCAGGTTTGCACACATCTCAGGAGGGATTTTGTTCCACTCCTTTTTGCATATCTTCTCCAAATCATTAAGGTTTCGAGGCTGACGTTTGGCAACTCGAACCTTCAGCTCCCTCCACATATTTTCTTTGGGATTAAGGTCTGGAGACTGGCTAGGCCACTCCAGGACATTAATGTGCTTCTTCTTGAGCCACTCCTTTGTTGCCTTGGCCGTGTGTTTTGGGTCATTTTCATGCTGGAATACCCATCCACGACCCATTTTCAATAACCTGAATGAGGGAAGGAGGTTCTCACCCAAGATTTGACGGTACATGGCCCCGTCCATCGTCCCTTTGATGCGGTGAAGTTGTCCTGTCCCCTTAGCAGAAAAACACCCCCAAAGCATAATGTTTCCACCTCCATGTTTGACGGTGGGGATGGTGTTCTTGGGGTCATAGGCAGCATTCCTCATCCTCCAAACACGGTGAGTTGAGTTGATGCCAAAGAGCTCGATTTTGGTCTCATCTGACCACAACACTTTCACCCAGTTCTCCTCTGAATCATTCAGATGTTCATTGGCAAACTTCAGATGGGCCTGTATATGTGCTTTCTTGAGCAGGGGGACCTTGCGGGCGCTGCAGGATTTCAGTCCTTCACGGCGTAGTGTGTTACCAATTGTTTTCTTGGTGACTATGGTCCCAGCTGCCTTGAGATCATTGACAAGATCATCCCGTGTAGTTCTGGGCTGATTCCTCACCATTCTCATGATCATTGCAACTCCACGAGGTGAGATCTTGCATGGAGCCCCAGGCCGAGGGAGATTGACAGTTATTTTGTGTTTCTTCCATTTGCGAATAATCGCACCAACTGTTGTCACCTTCTCAACAAACTGCTTACCAATGGTCTTGTAGCCCATTCCAGCCTTGTGTAGGTCTACAATCTTGTCCCTGACATCCTTGGAGAGCTCTTTGGTCTTGGCCATGGTGGAGAGTTTGGAATCTGATTGATTGATTGCTTCTGTGGACAGATGTCTTTTATACAGGTAACAAGCTGAGATTAGGAGCACTCCCTTTAAGAGTGTGCTCCTAATCTCAGCTTGTTACCTGTATAAAAGACACCTGGGAGCCAGAAATTGTTCTGATTGAGAGGGGGTCAAATACTTATTTCCCTCATGAAAATGCAAATCAATTTCTAACATTTTTTACATGCATTTTTCTGGATTTTTTTGTTGTTATTCTGTCTCTCACTGTTCAAATAAACCTACCATTAAAATTATAGACTGATCATTTCTTTGTCAGTGGGTAAACGTACAAAATCAACAGGGGATCAAATACTTTTTTCCCTCACTGTATATTGTCCTTTTGCATGTTTGATGTCTAGTCGGAGGTCGTAGCGGGATTTCTTGTATGCGTCCATGTCCCGTTCCTTGTAAGCGGTAGCTCTAGCCTTTAGCCCAGCACAGATATTGCCTGTAATCCATGGTGTTTGGTTTGGATACGTTCTTATTTGTATTTGTATTTGTATTTATTACGGATCCCCATTAGCGGCTGCCAAGGCAGCAGCTACTCTTCCTGGGGTCCAATCACAACTTACATACAATAAAACAATACATAACACAACACATTATTACACACTACTCTACCATAACATGTTTACAATACAAAATCAATAATACAGCAAAATAACAATATTAAAATGTGTGTGTGTAGAGTGCGTGTATTAGCATGTGTTTGAGAATGTTGTGTGTGTGCCTGTGTGTGTGTTTGTGTGTGTCTCTGTTCCATAAAGTATAGTTTTGTCTGTCTTTTAAATCAGATTTTACTGCTTGACTGAGTTACATGATGTGGAATAGAGTTCCATGTAGTCATGGCTCTATGTAGTACTGTGCATTTCCCCGTAGTCTGTTCTGGACTTGGGGACTGTGAAGAGACCTCTTCGTGGCATGTCTCGTGGGGTATGCATGGGTGTCTGAGCTGTTTGCCAGCATTCCAAACAGACAGACATTCAGCTTGTCAACACCTCCTAAAAAAACAAGCAGTGATGAAGTCAATCTCTCTTCCTTGCATGTCATTAATGTTCACTCTCCGTGTACTTTTAAGGGCCAGCCGTGCTGCCCTGTTCTGAGCCAACTGCAATTTTCCCAAGTCCCTCCTTGTGGCACCTGACCACACTAGTGAACAGTAGTCTAGGTGCGACAAAACTAGGGCCTTGTCACGGTTTCGGCCGAGGCTGCTCCTCCTCCTTGCTCGGGCAGGCTTCGGCAGTCGTCGTCCCCGGAGTACTAGCTGCCACCGTTGTATGTTTTCGATGTTTGTTTGGTTTTGTCTTATTTGTACACCTGTTTCCGTTTAGTGTTAATTATGTGTCCTATAAGTTCTCGTTTTGTTAGTCGTGTGTTGTGTGTAATTGTTCCGCCTGTCAGCAGGTGCTGTGATTGTTTTGCTCCATTGTTTGGAGAGTTTTCGCTCTTGTGTGCGCGCTATTTTGTATTTTGGTGTTTACGCACGGTGTGCGTAATCGCTCGCCTCCGGGCTCTTTTGAGGCCCGTTTGTATTTCGTTTGTCGTCTACTAAAGTCTGTTGGACTAAGCTTCTGTGTCTTGCGCCTGATTCCTGCACCACATCCACATTCAGCATTCTGACAGAATTACACACCCACTATGGAATCAGCAGGAGCAGCAGCAGCGCCCGAGTAGTTGGAGGAGCGCGTCCGCGGGCAGGACGACAGGATCCATCAAATCGGGACCGCCCTGCAGGACGTGATAAATACTCTGCACCGATGGGAGAACAGAGGGGTCCCCACACCTCCACCTACCTCCCCACCACCATCGGCCCGTCCGCCCATCCAAGCTCCGGAACCCAGTGGGATTCGGCTCTCGCTCCCGAGGGCGTATGATGGCACCGCTGCCGGGTGTCAGGGGTTCCTCCTGCAGGTGGAACTCTACCTGGCCACCGTATACCCGGCGCCCTCGGGACACGAGAGCGTTTCCACCCTCATCTCCTGTCTCACCGGCAAAGCGTTGGAGTGGGCCAACGCCGAATGGAGGGGGATAGACGCCGCCACTATCACCTACGCGGAGTTCTCCCGCCGCTTCAGGGCCGTGTTCGACCATCCACCTGAGGGGAAAGCGGCGGGGGAGCGTCTATTCTACCTCCGACAGGGGAAGAGGAGCGCCCAGGAGTTCGCCTTGGAATTCCGGACTCTAGCGGCGGATGCAGGGTGGAATGAGCGGGCACTCATCGACCACTATCGATGCAGTCTGCGGGAGGACGTCCGCCGAGAGCTGGCCTGCAGGGACACCAACCTCTCGTTCGACCAGTTGGTGGACATGTCCATCCGTCTCGACACCCTGCTGGTCACCCGCGGACGTCCCGAGTGGGGGCCGTCCATTCCACCCTCCAGCACCTCCGAGCCGAGCCCTATGGAGCTCGGGGGTGCTGGCACTAGAGAGAGGAGGAGAAGGAGCCCGAGGGGGGCCATCCCCTGCACCAACTGTGGCCGTGGAGGGCACACTGCGGCTAGGTGGTGGGGAGGGTCTCCAGGGGGACGAGACAACAGGCCACGCACTGGGGAGTCCTTCCAGGTGAGTAGGCGCCCCACTTACCCAGAGCTCTCTGTTGTGCACCTATGTATGCCTGTCAGTTTTCCACAGGTTGCACCTCATTCCCAGCATAAGGCGCTAGTAGATTCAGGCGCAGCTGGGAATTTTGTTGATCGGAATTTTTGTGTGAAGTTAGGGATTCCCCTCCTTCCTGTCAATGCTCCCTTCCCTGTACATGCACTAGATAGCCGCCCGTTGGGATCGGGGTTGATTAGGGAGGTCACAGCGCCACTTAGAATGAGTACGCAGGGGGGTCATGAGGAAACTATTCAGTTATATCTGATCGACTCTCCTGCGTATCCAGTGGTGCTGGGGCTTCCCTGGTTGATTACCCATAATCCCTCTATTTCGTGGCAACAGAGGGCTCTTATGGAGTGGTCTGCCCAGTGTGTGGGGCGATGTCTGGGTGTTTCCGTGGGGGCGACCTCAGTGTAGAGTCCGAACCAAGTGCCCGCAATGCACATTCCCCCTGAGTATGAGGAGGTAGCACTCGTGTTTAGCAAGGCGAGGGCGACGCGATTGCCACCTCATAGACAGGGGGATTGTGCGATAGACCTCCAGGCAGGAGCAGCGCTTCCGCGGAGCCATGTGTATCCTCTGTCTCAAGAGGAGAAGGGGGCTATGGAGACATACATAGCCGAGTCTCTGAGACAAGGATACATACGGCCCTCCACTTCCCCTGCGTCCTCAAGCTTCTTTTTTGTGAAGAAAAAGGATGGAGGATTGCGCCCGTGTATTGATTACCGTAGTCTCAATCAGATCACTGTGAAATACAGTTATCCACTCCCTCTGATTGCGACTATGACGGAATCATTACACGGAGCGCGTTTCTTCACAAAACTGGATCTCAGGAGCGCCTACAACTTGGTGCGCATTAGGGAGGGTGATGAATGGAAGACAGCATTTAGTACCACCTCGGGTCATTACGAGTATCTCGTCATGCCATACGGGTTGATAAATGCTCCTTCAGTCTTCCAATCCTTTGTGGATGAGATCTTCCGGGACATGCAGGGGCAAGGTGTGGTCGTGTACATTGACGATATTCTAGTGTACTCGTCTACCCGAGCCGAGCATGTAGCGCTGGTGCGCCGAGTGTTGAGGAGGCTGTTGGAGCACGACCTGTATGTCAAGGCAGAGAAATGTCTGTTTTTTCCAGGAGTCTATCTCCTTTTTGGGTTATCAGTTGTCCGCGTCAGGGGTGAAGATGGAGGTTGACCGTGTGTCAGCCGTGCGTAATTGGCAAACCCCAACCACGGTTAAAGAGGTGCAGCAGTTCTTGGGTTTTGTGAATTACTACCGGAGGTTTATCCGGGGTTTTGGACAGGTGGCAGCTCCCATAACGTCTCTTCTGAAGGGGGGTCCGGTGCGCTTGCAGTGGTCAGCTGAGGCGGACAGGGCTTTTGGGAGACTGAAGGGCCTGTTTACTTCGGCTCCGGTGCTGGCGCATCCGGATCCCGCTTTACCATTTCAGGTAGAGGTGGACGCGTCTGAGGCCGGTATAGGGGCCGTGCTATCGCAACGGTCCGGCACGCCACCTAAACTCCGCCCCTGTGCTTTTTACTCCAAAAAGCTCAGCCCGGCGGAGCGAAATTATGACGTAGGGGACAGGGAGCTGTTAGCCGTGGTACAGGCCCTAAAGGTGTGGAGGCATTGGCTTGAGGGGGCTCAACACCCTTTCCTCATTTTGACTGACCACCGTAACCTGGAGTACATCCAGGCAGCTAGGAGACTGAACCCTCGCCAGGCTCGGTGGAACATGTTTCTAGCCCGGTTAGTATTTAAAATCACGTACATCCCTGGGTCCCAGAACGGTAAGGCAGACGCCCTGTCCCAGCGGTATGACACAGAGGAGAGGTCCGTTGAGCCCACTCCCATACTACCGGAGTCTTGTCTGGTGGCACCGGTAGTGTGGGAGGTCGATGCTGAAATCGAGCGGGCGTTGCGTACCGACCCTAGCCCTCCACAGTGTCCTGTGGGTCGGACGTACGTTCCGCTCGAGGTTCGGGATCGACTTATTTATTGGGCTCACACGTCACCCTCCTCTGGACATCCAGGTATTGGCCGGACAGTGCACTGCCTTAGCGCTAAGTACTGGTGGCCAACGTTAGCCAGGGATGTGAGGGTTTATGTCTCCTCCTGCTCGGTGTGCGCCCAGTGTAAGGCACCCAGACACCTGCCCAGGGGGAAGTTACAACCCCTGCCCGTTCCACAACGACCCTGGTCTCACCTCTCGGTGGATTTTGTTACAGACCTTCCCCCCTCTCAGGGGAATACCACCATCCTGGTCGTTGTGGATCGGTTCTCTAAGGCCTGTCGTCTCCTCCCAATGCCGGGTCTTCCTACTGATAGGAGAGATTTTTTCACCTCTTCCACACTCACTTTACAGAATTCAAAATTACAATGCTTGTCTTTCATAATTTGGTCATATACTGGGAAGCTTAGCAGCAGTAGATGTGCTCATGTTCTTTATGTTAGTGCACGGTGAGCTGCACACAGTGGCCTTCCTCCTCTGGCACACCGGCTCAGTGCTAACAGTATAAATCTGGTTCTTAGGCATATGATTACTGCATACAATAGCTGTAGGATCAGCAGAGGCATTCAGGGCAGTTAGAGAGTTATAAATTACTTATATTGTGTCTACTAACGCCCCTGGTGTAATTGTGACACTCTGGCTCCATGGACTTTGATTTTTGAGCCAGGGTTGTTCATTTTCATTGTTTGGGTGTATTTCTATGTTGGGTATTTCTAGTTGTTCATTTCTATGTTTGGTGATTGTTCTTGATTAGTCATATGACTCCCAATCGGAGGTAACGAGTGTCAGCTGTCGGCTCGTTATCTCTGATTGGGAGCCATATTTAAACGGTGTGGTTTCTCCTTGGTTTTGTGGGTTTTTGTTCTTAGTTCTGTCAGTGTTGCAGAGGACTTCACGTATCGGTCGTGTTTTGTTGTTTTGTTCCAGACTTTTGTATAAATAAAGTCATGTTTCTTGGACACGCTGCGCCTTGGTCTTACTTGGACGACATCGACCCTCGTGACAGAAAAACCCACAATAAAAGGACCAAGCAGCGTGTCAAGCGGCAACAGGACCCAGCTCCAAAGGCTTCCTGGACATGGGAGGAGATTTTGGACGGAAAGGGGTCCTGGACTTGGGAGGAGATCCTGGATGGGATGGATCGCCGTCCATGGAGCGAAACGGTGGAGAGGCGACGGCGAGAGGAGCAACGGCGTCAGCAGGGCCATCATCGTTGGAAGGACGAGAGGCAACCCCAAAAAGTTTTTGGGGGGGGGCACAGGGCTTGGACGACGGGGCTAACGGAGGCAGAGAAGGGGCGTATTCAAGAGGCAACCAGGTTACGGGGGTCACTGGCTAAAGGAGGGAAAGGAGATGTAGAGGCACGGCGTGAGAGACTGAGGTGTGTATCCAGTCCGGTCCGGCCCGTTCCAGTTCCCGGGGTAGAGCCAGTGGTGTGTGTCCCCAGTACGGTCCGGCCTGGTACGGCCCCTCGCACCAAAGGGACGGTGCGCGTCTCCAGCCCGGTCCGACCTGTTCCTGCCTCTCGCACAATGCCTACGGTGTGCTTCGCCAGCCCGGCCCGGCCTGTTCCGGCCACTCGCACCAGGGATACGGTGCGCTTCGCCAGCCCAGCCCGGCCTGTTCCGGCCACTCGCACCAGGGATACGGTGCGCTTCGCCAGCCCAGCCCGGCCTGTTCCGGCCACTCGCACCAGGGATACGGTGCGCGTCGCCAGCCCTTTCCCACCAGTGCCTACACCACGCCCCAAGCCTCCTGTGTGTCTCCCGAGTCCTGTGCGTCCTGTTGCTGCTCTCCGCACTAGGCTTTATGTGAGTCCCCAGGGTCCAGCATGCCCTGTTCCGGCTCTCCGCACTAGCCCTTATGTGCGTCCCCAGGGTCCAGCATGCCCTGTTGCTGCTCTCCGCACTAGGCGTTATGTGAGTCCCCAGGGTCCAGCATGCCCTGTTCCGGCTCTCCGCACTAGGCGTTATGTGAGTCCCCAGGGTCCAGCATGCCCTGTTCCGGCTCTCCGCACTAGCCCTTATGTGCATTCCCAGGGTCCAGCATGCCCTGTTGCTTCTCCCCGCACTAGCCCTGAGATGCGTGTCCTCAGCCCGGTACCTCCAGTTCCGGCACCACGCATCAGGCCTACGGTGCGTCCCCAGGGTCCAGCATGCCCTGTTGCTACTCCCCGCACTAGCCCTGAGATGCGTGTCCTCAGCCCGGTACCTCCAGTTCTGGCACCACGCATCAGGCCTACGGTGCGTCCCCAGGGTCCAGCATGCCCTGTTGCTTCTCCCCGCACTAGCCCTGAGATGCGTGTCCTCAGCCCGGTACCTCCTGTTCCGGCACCACGCACCAGGCCTACGATGCGCCTCAGACGGCCAGAGTCTGCCGTCTGCCCAACGGGGCCTGAACTGTCCGTCTGCCCAACGCCGTCTGAACTGTCCGTCTGCCCAACGCCGTCTGAACTGCCCGTCTGCCCAACGCCGTCTGAACTGTCCGTCTGCCAAGCGCCGCAGGAACTGCCCGTCTGTACAGACGGGCCTGCAAAGCCGCCCGTCTGCCATGAGCCTTCAGAGCCGTCCGCCAGACCGGAGCCGCTAGAGCTCTCCGCCAGACAGGAGCAGCCAGAGCCTTCCGCCAGACAGGATCAGCCAGAGCCTTCCGCCAGACAGGAGCAGCCAGAGCCTTCCGCCAGACAGGATCAGCCAGAGCCTTCCGCCAGACAGGATCAGCCAGAGCCTTCCGCCAGACAGGATCAGCCAGAGCCTTCCGCCAGACAGGATCAGCCAGAGCCTTCCGCCAGACAGGATCAGCCAGAGCCTTCCGCCAGACAGGATCAGCCAGAGCCTTCTGCCAGACAGGATCAGCCAGAGCCTTCTGCCAGACAGGATCAGCCAGAGCCTTCGGCCAGCCAGGATCCGCCAGAGCCGTCCAGCCAGGATCCGCCAGAGCCAGCCAGCCAGGATCCGCCATTCAGTCCGGTGCTGCCCCTCAGGCCGGTGCTGCCCCTTAGTCAGGTACTGTCCCTTAGTCCGGTGCTGCCCCTTAGTCCGGTGCTGCCCCTTAATCCGGTGCCGCCCCTTAATCCAGTGGGGTTTAGTTGGGGGGTGGTCAGGTGGAGGGGGCTACGGAAGCGGATAGTGACTAAGGTGGGGTGGGGACCACGACCTGGGCCAGAGCCGCCACCATGGACAGACGCCCACCCAGACCCTCCCCTAGACTGTATGCTGGTGCGCCCGGAGTTCGCACCTTTAGGGGGGGGTACTGTGACACTCTGGCTCCATGGACTTTGATTTTTGAGCCAGGGTTGTTCATTTTCATTGTTTGGGTGTATTTCTATGTTGGGTATTTCTAGTTGTTCATTTCTATGTTTGGTGATTGTTCTTGATTAGTCATATGACTCCCAATCGGAGGTAACGAGTGTCAGCTGTCGGCTCGTTATCTCTGATTGGGAGCCATATTTAAACGGTGTGGTTTCTCCTTGGTTTTGTGGGTTTTTGTTCTTAGTTCTGTCAGTGTTGCAGAGGACTTCACGTATCGGTCGTGTTTTGTTGTTTTGTTCCAGACTTTTGTATAAATAAAGTCATGTTTCTTGGACACGCTGCGCCTTGGTCTTACTTGGACGACATCGACCCTCGTGACAGTAATATACATTTGCTGAAGCATTTTGACAGCTCTGCATCACAATGGTGGGGATTAGCTGAGCTGGGCTTGGGTCATTGCTAAGTCATTGTCTCAACACAGCCTTATAATGCTGTGAAAGGATCCAGGAACCCAAATGATTTGGGTGGATCCCATCCTCCTTATAAAACGTGTTTTGTTTCCAAAAGGTATCAAAATTGTCAACAAAAGTTACACCCATTCAGCTGCAATAATCACGTAGCCAGTTGTGAAGAGCAAGAATCCTGCTAAAGCGTTCAAGGCCATTATTCAGAGAGGGCACAGGGCCAGCTATGATGGGTTTTTTGTTAGTGTCCAGCAGAAAGTCAATCAGTTCTTTAAAATCCAGTTTCAATTGTTCAGAGCTGCCCTTCATAATGTCATTAAAACCCACATGGACTACGAAAGAATCGATTTCCATATCCTGACTTAGTACATTCGGGAGCAGCGTATTAATGTAATTTACTCGAGCTCCGGGATAGGACATTGTTTTTGCACCAGGAATGGTCACATTTCTTACCATGGAGCTGCACAAAATCACGGCTGGCGAGAAGGACGAGGAAATCCCGCCCACTCCCACTCTTCACAGGATACAGGCCTTCGACAGATGGAGAAGCCCCGATCGATCCAGAGCAGGGACGGAAGGTTGCCGACGTCGACTTCGAAATCGTAGTAGTATGCACTGCGGCCGCAGACACAGGCACCCCCAGCAACGAAGGTGCAGGAAGATTAGGCTCCAGGACGGCGTAACTATTCGTTGTTTGTATATCCGCTTCGGGCCTCTCGTTGGGAGTGTAGACTGCTTTGCGGCTTCCACGGCTCGTGACATGCGACCATCATTGATTGCCTTTGTCCTCATGCTGTGCTCCTTCGACGGCGCTATCAAATGGGGGAGCTCCGGGAACACCGACCAGTCAGATAATGACAAACGACAAGGCGGAGATGCATCCAACAAGTGCGAACGCCGTCCAGCCACCGGCGTAGAAAATGTAAACATTCCACTCTGCGTTTTCCCCAGTTTCTTATGTAGGCTGGTGACCTGCATGATCAAGGAAGCCACCTCAAGTCTATAATCCTCAGCAAGTAAACAATTGCCGCATTGGAACTCCGAGTGATCCGGTTTGTCCCGAAACAAAGCATAATAGATACAGCTCCTACAGCGCTGTAACTGTTCATTTAGTTCTTATAGTCACTGTGGGTACAACACCGTCTATGCACCTATTGATGAAGCCCGTGGCTGTTGTGGTAAAGTCCTCAATGTTATCGGATGAATCCCAGAACATATCCCAGTCTGTACTAGCAAAACAGCCTTGTTGCCTCGCAACTGCTTCATCCGACCACTTCCTTATTGAGTGCATCACTGGTACTTCCTGTTTGAGCATTTGTTTGTAAACAGGAAGCAGCAGAATGGAGTCATGGTCAGATTTGCCGAAGGGAGGACGAGGGAGGGCCTTGTATGCATTTCCGTGGGTAGAATAAAAGTGGTCTAGAGTTTAAGCGCCCCTAGTGGCGCAGGAGACGTGTTGGTAGATGTGAGGTTGGATGGTTTTAAGTCTCCCTGAGTTAAAGTCTCCGCCCACCAGAAACGCCGCCTGTGGGTGAGTGGATTTTTCTTTGTTTATGGCCCCATACAGTTCGTTAAGTGCAAGAATGGTGTTGGCGGGATGTAGACAGCCATGATAATTACGGATGAGAACTCTCTTGGTAGATAAAAGGGTCTGCAGCTTACCATGAGGTATTGTATATCAGGTAAACAAAAGCTTGAGATTTCCTTCACACTTGAAGCAGCACACCAGTTATTATTTATGAAAAAACACACTCCACCTCCTTTTGACTTCTCCGAAGCCACTGTACGATTCTGCCGCAACATAGAAAATCCACTGAGTACTATGTGCATAGCATCACCATTCAGCAACATTTCAGTAAGACATATAATATTGCAGCTTTCCAAGTCTCTAATAGGAGACTCTCGAACGAAGCTCGTCCATCTTATTCTTGAGTGACGACATTTGCCAATAGAACGGAGGGGAGTGCCGTTCGGTTTTTCTGTTCTACGCCTGCTGCGTTTTGGTAGCCCATGGAACAAAGAAATAAGGTCCTGTATGAACAGCTGAGTTGGAGTTGAACTCGTATTTGACGTCGAAATCGATGTTAGTAACTGTCAATCTGATGTCCAGAAGTGCTTGCGGTCATATGTGATAATAGTATGAACTTGCTGTACCAAAAAAGCAAAGATAAACACGATATAAGTCACTATATAGCAAAGTTGCTTTGGAACTCGGAAGATGTCGCACTTCGCCTTAGCCGCCATCTTTTGCTGCAATCAGTTTGCTGCCTGTTTTGGGCTATCGTCTTTTTTATTATGATCAAGTTCGATCCCCACGGTGAATTCTTTTAAAGTTTGCTAAAAATCGAGATATGTAATTCAATTGTAATCCATTCTGACTACTGTATTTATCGTCACACAGGAAAACGTGCTGACACAGACCAATCACGGGCCAGCAGGCTATGAAGAGGCTCCTGGTTGACTCTCTCATGCAGGATGAAAACAACTACATCGACCATGATCCTTTGCTAGTTACGGCCACTTTCACCATGATCCTTACCAATTTTTTGGTGCCGGTCTGCCCCATTCAGCAATATGGCGCACTTCAAATTCAAAGACTTCCGACTTCATGTGCCATTGGGAGTTTTCCAGAGGAATACGTGGATGATGCAGTGCTATGACTATCTACGAGGGCATTGCGTTCATCCACCTCTGGCCTGCTGGCTCCCGTACCTCTGCGGAAGCATAGTTCCCGCTCAGCCCATTCAAAACTGTTCACTGCTCTGGCACCCCAATGGTGGAACAAGCTCCCTCACGACGCCAGGACAGCGGAGTCACTCACCACCTTCCGGAGACATTTGAAACCCCACCTCTTTAAGGAATACCTTGGATAGGATAAAGTAATCCTTCTACCCCCCCCCCCCCCCCCCCCTTACCCCAACCCAAACCCCAACCCAAAAACTAAAAAACTAAAAAAAACATTGTAAAGTGGTGATCCCACTGGCTATAAGGTGAATGCACCTATTTGTAAGTCGCTCTGGATAAGAGCGTCTGCTCAATGACGTAAATGTAAATGTACTGGTTTTAATGTCTATTCACTCAACTTTTACTGCACTGACTCAGATGTCTGATGATTGTCTAAAAGAAATGGACAATAAGATGATAGTTGGAGCTGTATTGTTAGATTTCAGTGCAGCCTTTGATGTTGTTGACAATAATTTGTTATTGGTTGGAGAGTTACTTACCCAATATAACTTAGAGAGTATTCTTCAATGGATGCTTCTCTAACATCAGATATATACAATGCGGTATCCCTCAGGGCAGCTGCCTTGGGCCGTTGCTCTTCTCTATTTTTTCAAATCATTTGCCACTTGTCTTAGAAGAACCTAAAATGACTATGTACAGTATGCTGATGATTGCATACTCTACACATCAGCACTTACAGCCAGTGAGCTCACTGAGATTCTTAGCTAGTAAATACAGTCAGTGTCAGAATGGGAAATTAACAATAAACTAGTCTTAAATACATCTAAAACCAAAAGCATTGTATTTGGTTCAAAGTATTCTCTTAGACCTGCACCTCAACTGGAGTTGTGCATAAAGGGTGTGACCATTGAACAAGTTGAAGAAGCTGAACTACTAGGAGTAACATTGGATGGTCAGTTATCAACAACTACAGACCAGTATCCCTTCTTTCTTTTCTCTCCAAAACTCTTGAGCGTGCCGTCTCTAGCCAACTCTCCTTCTATCTCTCTCAGAATGACCTTTTTGATCCAAACCAGTCAGGTTTCAAGACTGGTCATTCAACTGAGACTGCTCTTCTCTGTGTCACGGAGGCTCTCCGCACTGCTAAAGCTAACTCTCTCTCCTCTGCTCTTATCCTTCTAGACGTATCCGCTGCCTTTGATACTGTGAACCATCAGATCCTCCTCTCCACCCTCTCCGAGTTGGGCATCTCCGGCGCTGCTCACTCGTGGATTGCGTCCTTCCTGACAGGTCGATCCTACCAGGTGGCGTGGCGAGAATCTGTCTCCGCACCACATGCTCTCACCACTGGTGTCCCCCAGGGCTCAGTTCTAGGCCCTCTCCTATTCTCTCTATACACCAAGTCACTTGGCTCTGTCATATCCTCACATGGTCTCTCCTATCATTGCTACGCAGACGACACACAATTAATTTTCTCCTTTCCCCCTTCTGATAACCAGGTGGCAAATCGCATCTCTGCATGTCTGGCAGACATATCAGTGTGGATGTCGGATCACCACCTCAAGCTGAACCTCGGCAACATTTTACATTTACATTTTACATTTTAGTCATTTAGCAGACGCTCTTATCCAGAGCGACTTACAGTTAGTGAATAAATGTTTTATTAATTTTTTATACTCGCCCCCCGTGGGAATTGAACCCACAACCCTGGCGTTGCAAACGCCATGCTCTATCAACTGAGCTACATCCCTGCCGGCCATTCCCTTCCCTACCCTGGACGACGCTGGGCCAATTGTGCGCCGTCCATGAGTCTCCCGGTCGCGGCCGGCTGCGACAGAGCCTGGATTCGAACCAGGATCTCTAGTGGCACAGTTAGCACTGCGATGCAGTGCCTTAGACCACTGCGCCACTCAGGAGGCAAGACGGAGCTGCTCTTCCTCCCGGGGAAGTACTTTCCGCTCCATGATCTCGCCATCATGGTTGACAACTCCATTGTGTCCTCCTTCCAGAGTGCAAAGAACCTTGGCGTGACCCTGGACAACACCCTGTCGTTCTCCGCTAACATCAAAGCGGTGACCCGATCCTGCAGGTTCATGCTCTACAACATTCGCAGAGTACGACCATACCTTACAAAGAAAGCGGCACAGGTCCTAATCCAGGCACTTTTCATCTCCCATCTGGATTACTGCAACTCGCTGTTGGCTGGGCTCCCTGCCTGTGCCATTAAACCCCTATAACTTATTCAGAACGCTGCAGCCCGTCTGGTGTCAAATCAAATCAAATCAAATTTTATTGGTCACATGCGCCGAATACAACAGGTGCAGACATTACAGTGAAATGCTTACTTACAGCCCTTAACCAACAGTGCATTTATTTTAAACAAAAAAGTAAGAATAAAACAACAACAAAAAAGTGTTGAGAAAAAAAGAGCAGAAGTAAAAAATAAAGTGACAGTAGGGAGGCTATATATACAATAGAATAAAGTGACAGTAGGGAGGCTATATATACAGGGGGGTACCGTTGCATAGTCAATGTGCGGGGGCACCGGCTAGTTGAGGTGTTCATCCTTCCCAAGTTCTCTCATGTCACCCCACTCCTCCGTACACTCCACTGGCTTCCAGTTGAGGCTCGCATCTACTACAAGACCATGGTGCTTGCCTACGGAGCTGTGAGGGGAATGGCACCTCCTTACCTTCAGGCTCTGATCAGACCCTACACCCAAACGAGGGCACTACGTTCATCCACATATGGCCTGCTAGCTCCCCTACCTCTACGGAAGCACATGTTCCGCTCAGCCCAGTCAAAGCTATTCGCTACTCTGGCACCCCAATGGTGGAACAAGCTCCCCCACGACGCCAGGACAGCGGAGTCACTGACCACCTTCCGGAGACACTTGAAACCCTACCTCTTTAAGGAATACCTGGAATAGTATAAAGTAATCCTTCTTCCCCCACACCCCATAAAAAATTAAATAAATAAATAAATAAAAGGTGGTTGTCCCACTGGCTATCATAAGTTGAATGCACCAATTTGTAAGTCACTCTGGATAAGAGTGTCTGCTGAATTATGTAAATGTACATGTAAAATCATGGTCAAGTCATATTGACAAAGTTGTTGTGAAGATGGGTTAAGGTAGGTCTGTTATAAAAATATGTTCTGTGTTTTTGACACAAAGATCAACTGTACTAGTTGTTCAGGCTCTGATCTTGTCCTATCTTGATTTATGTCCGGTAATATGGTCAGGTGCAGAAAAGAAAGACCTAGCAAAGCTGCAGCTGGCTCAAAACAAAGCAGCAAGCCTTGCCCTTAACTGCACACATAGAACTAACATCAACAGCATTCTCGATTTGTATTTATTTGTATTTATTAGGCAGCAGCTACTCTTCCTGGGGTCCAAACACATTAAGGCACTTACATTACATATAAAACAAAATATAAAACAGTCCATCATATAACATTATTACACCACTACGTATCTACAATACAAAATGTATAATACCACAATATTACAATGTACGTGTGTGTAGAATGCGTGTACTAGCGTTTGTGTGCATATGCGTGTGCCTGTACCTTTGTGTGTGTGTCTCTTCACAGTCCCCGCTGTTCCATAAGGTGTATTTTTATCAGTTTTTTAAATTAGATTCAACTGCTTACGTCAGTTACCTGAAGTGGAATAGAGTTTAATGTAGTCATGGCTCTATGTAGTACTGTGCACCTCCAATAATCTGTTCTGGACTTGGGGATTGTGGAGAGACCTCTGGTGGCATGTCTTGTGGGGTATGCATGGCTGTCCGAGCTGTGTGCTAGTAGTTTAAACAGACAGCTCGGTGCATTCAGCTCGTCAACACTTCTTACAAAAACAAGTAGTGATGAAGTCAATCTCTCCTCCACTTTGAGCCATGAGAGATTGACATGCATATAATTAATGTTAGCTCACCTTGTACTTTTAAGGGCCAGCCGTGCTGCCCTGTTCTGAGCCAGTTGTAAATGTCCTAAGTCCCTCTTCGTGGCACCTGACCACATGACTGAACAGTAGTCCATGTGCGACAAACCTAGGGCCTGTAGGACATGCCTTGTTGATTGTGTTGTTAAGAAGGCACGGTTGCACTTTATTATGGACAGACTTCTCCCCATCTTAGCTACAGTTTACAATCCAGGGTTACTCCAAGAAGTTTAGTCACCTGATAGTCTTTCATGGTTGAGAGATGAGGAGAAATTGACTACTTCTCTTCTAGTCTTTTTAAGAAACATTTGTGTGTTGAAATCGCCTAATCGCTTGTATAAATTATTTGCATACACTTCAAACAGACATACAGTGCTTTCAGAAAGTATTCATTCCCCTTGACCTATTCCACATTTTATTGTGTTACAGCCTGAATTCAAAATGGATTCAATCGATTTTTCTCACCCATCTAAACACAATACTCCATAATGACTAAGTGAAAACATGTTCTAATTTACATAAGTATTCACACCTCTGAGTCAATTCATGTTAAAATCACCTTTGACAGTGATTATAGTCTTTCTGGGTAGATCTCTAAGAGCTTTGCACACGTGGATTTTAAAATATTTGTACATTATTCTTTAAAAAATTCTTCAAGCACTGTCAAGTTGGTTGTTGATCATTGCTAGACAGGCATTTTCAAGTCTTGCCATAGATTTTCAAGTCGATTTAAGGTAAAACTGTACATAGGCCTCTCAGGAACATTCAATGTTGTCTTGGTAAGCTAATTCAGTGTATATTTGGCCTTGTGTTTTAGGTTGTCCTGCTGAAAGGTGAATTTGTCTCCCAGTGTCTGTTGGAAAAGAGACTGAACCAAGTTTCCGTCTAGGATTTTGCCTGTGCTTAGCTCTATTCAGTTTAATTTGCCAATGACAAGCATACCCATAACATGATGCAGCCAACACCATGCTTGAAAATATGAAGAGTGGGACTCAGTGATGTGTTGTGTTAGATTTACCCTAAACATAACGCTTTGAATTGGTGACGCACACAAAATGTATGTTCACATTTGTGTTTAT
Source organism: Coregonus lavaretus (assembly GCF_964263955.1). Taxonomy (NCBI): domain Eukaryota; kingdom Metazoa; phylum Chordata; class Actinopteri; order Salmoniformes; family Salmonidae; genus Coregonus; species Coregonus lavaretus. The sequence goes on along the minus strand of NC_140016.1, from coordinate 37,507,058 downwards.
GTATTGTTTCTTTGTATTGGGGAAGAATGCTTTTACTGAAATGTCAGTCCTCCAAGGTCTCGCCATTGCGATGCACCTATACTACTGTTGGCCAGTAGGGGGCAGTGAGACGTGTTCGCACTATTTTTTTCATTGTAGAATAATAGTGAAGACATCAAAACTATAAAATAACACATATGGAATCATGTAGTAACCAAAAAAGTAAATCACAGTGTTGTCTCTGGGCCTCTCCTCTGTGTCATACAGCTGTGACAATGCGTCTGCTTTCACGTTCTTCGTACCCGGGATATATGATAGTGTGAAATCAAACCGGGTGAAGAATAGGGCCCACTTGGCTTGGCGAGGATTCAGCCTCCTCGCTGCACGGATGTACTCTAGGTTACGGTGGTCCGTCAAGACGAGGAAAGGGTGTTTCGCCCTTTCGAGCCAATGCCTCTATACGGTCAGGGCTCGGACAACAGCCAACAGCTCTCGATCACCAACGTCGTAGTTCTGCTCCGCCGGGCTGAGCTTCTTAGGAAGAAGGCACAGGGGCAGAGCTTGGGTGGCGTGCCCGAGCGTTGAGATAGGACAGCGCCTATCCCTACCTTGGACGCATCCACCTCCACTACGAACGGTAGCGATGGATCGCGGTGGGCCAGTACTGGGGCTGAGGTGAACAGACCCTTCAGGTTACTGAAGGCTCTGACCGCCTCAGCAGACCAGTGGAGCCGGGACGGCCCACCCTTCAACAGAGATGGGAGCTGCGACCTTGCCAAAGCCCCGGATAAACCTCCGATAGTAGTTGGCGAAGCCAATAAAGTGCTGCACCTCCTTAACCATTGTTGGAGTCGGCCAATTACGCACGAGTGAAATGCGATCTCCCTCCATCTCCACACCTGAGGTGGTAATACGGTATCCGAGGAAGGAGACGGACTGCTGGAAAAACAGACACTTTTCTGCCTTGGCATATAGGTCATTTTTCAACAGTCAGGCTTTGTGAACCAGGGACACATGCTCAGCGCGCGTAGTGGAATACACCAGAATGTCATCGATGTAGAGCACTACACTGCGACCAAGCATGTCCCGAAACACCTCGTTCACAAAGGACTGGAAGACGGATGGAGAATTCATCAAACCGTAGGGCACCACCAGGTATTCATAATGCCCCTTGGTTGTGCTGAATGCTGTCTTCCACTCAACCCCTCTCGGACACGCACCAGGTTGTGCGCACTCCGGAGATCTAATTTGGTGAAGAAGTGCGCCCCATGCATTGACTCGATCACTGAAGGAATGAGGGGGAGAGGATAACTAAATCTTATCGTCTCCTTGTTCAGTGATCGATAATCAATGCAAGGGCACAGACCGCCATCTTTCTTCTTCAAAAAAAAGAAACTTGAGGAGGCGGGTGAAGTGGAGGGACGTATAAACACCTGACACAGGGACTCGGTTATGTATGTTTCCATAGCCTCCGTTTCAGCCTGTGACAGGGGATACACATGACTCCTGGGAGGCACAGCATCTACCTGGAGGTTTATCGTGCAATCCCCCACCCGATGAGGTGGTAACTTGGTCGCCTGCGTTTTGGAAAATGTGTGCGCCAAATCAAGGTATTCGGGGGGAATGCGCACGGTGGAGGTACTGTCTGGACTTTCCACCGTGGTTGCACCAACGGAAACACCGAGACACCTACCCTGACACTCTCGCGACCACCCCGTGAGAACCCTCTCCGGCCATGATGATAAAAAACATGACTTGCTCACAATGAGTCTCGTGGGTAACCATGGTGATTGGTGCGGTAACTTCCCTAACAAACCCAGGGGAACCAATGAAATGCCTAGACTGTGTGAGAATGCCCTGTCCATAAAGTTCCCAGCTGCGCCTGAATCGACTAGCGCCTTACACTGGGGAACTACAATGTGATCAGGAAAGTGGATGGGTAGGGTACAGTGCGCAGCAGAGGGCTCTGAACAAGTGTGGGTGTTTGATACCTGGGGTGATGCGAGAGTGCCCTGCCTGCCGCCTCCAGACCCAAAAGAACGCTGACGACATTGTGCAGTGTAATGTCTGTGCAACCAGAGTGACACTGGCGCTGTCGTCCTCCGCTCTCTCGGATCGCGGCTCCACCCAGCTCCATCTGCTCGTGATCCGAGTAGGCAGGGGTTGGAACGGGCAGACCCCTCCAGGACATCCTCTGGCCGCCAGCAGGTTGTCCAAACGGATGGCCATGCCCACCAGTTGCGTGAAGGACAACATGGTGTCCCGGCAGGCTAGCTCCCTTCGGACGTCCTCCCGCAGATGGCACCGGAAGTCGTTCCACCCGGACCCAGCTGCTAGAGTCCGAAACGCCAAGGCGAAGTCTTGAGCAGTCCTCGTCCCCTGCCTCAGGTGGACTAGCCGCTCGCCCGCCTCTCGACCCTCAGGCGGGTGATCGAAGACAGCCCGAAAGAGGCGAGCGAACTCCCCGTAGTTGTCCAACGCGGCTCCTCCTTCATTCCAGACCACATTGGCCCACTCCAGGGCTTTCCCAGAGTGGCAGGAGACGAGGGCAGACACCTTCTCCCGCTCCGATGGGGCCGGCCTGATGCTGGAGAAGTAGAGCTCCAGTTGGAGGAGGAATCCCTGACAGAGAGCAGCTGTCCCGTTGAACTCCTGTGGTCGGGATATATGGATCCCTCTGGGTGCTGGGGTGTGGGTGGCTGGATCCGGTTGCCCAGCTGGTCTCGACAGATCGGGTCCTCTCCTCTCCAGGCGTTGGACGACCTGGAGAACCCGATCCATCGCTTCTCCCAAGCTGGCTAGCATTGTTGATTGCTCCTGGACTCGTGCCACGACTCAATGCATGCACTCCTCTCCTGCTGACTCCATTTCGGGTGGGTGATTCTGTGATGTGTGATTTGAAGGAGTCAGGCGCAGGAGGGTAAATTGTTGTACTGTAAATGTTAGAAAAGCCGCTAGCTTAGAGCTAGCTCCTGTTAGCTATTAGCTGGCTCCAGTTAGCTTTTGGCTAGCTCTGGTTAGCTTTTGGCTGGCTCCAGTTAGCTGTTTGCTAGCTCCGGTCAGTTGGTTGCTGGCTTCGGTTAGCGCTATTCTAGCTTGTTCAGTCATTTTCCAATAATTAGCATTAATGACATTTGAAATAGTCTTTCTATTAGCTCTTCTTACACTGGGTGAATGTTTTTTGAGCATGGATATAAAGTAATTTCTAATTAGTTATACCAGTCTTTAAAGGCATTCTTGTTTTAGAGTATCCTATGAGGCTATAGTGGACAACAGTCAACTACATAATTATAACCTAAACAGGTGAATTACATTTAAGAGTATATGTGTTTGTGGTATACATTTAAATAATTTAAGGATGTGAATTGGATTGGAATGTAATATTATTTATGTGTAAATTGAGGTATGTTTGATATGTTTATGAAGTAATATGTCAGGGATTCATGAGCCAGATTATTAAATACACATTCAATTAAAAAAAACTAAACAATATAAAATACGAATACGATTTGCCCTTGAGAGAATGTTGAATTAGATAATTGAGAGAACCTTTGAAAGAGAAGCCACGTTCTCCTGTTTCATCATTTATCTTGTGTTATAGAAACTATTATCTGCTGCACCAGTCCCAAAACTGGGACCTGTAACAGTTTTTTGGGGGCTCGTCTGTGATCGGTGCCACCTGTTGGTCGGGAGCTGATCAAGTGATAGATAACATCTGGGACCAAGACGGATCTGCGGCTGAAATCCATGTCGTGGACAGACTGATGTGAGCAGAGACTGATTCTTGATTCTGGACTGTGTTGACCGTTTGTGAGGAAAAGGAAGAAGTTACAATGTCGGACAGTGGGAGGAAGAGCCTGGTGTGGGACATCAGAAAGAGCCAGCTCAGCCTGTCAGCAAAGGAACTTTTTCAAATTGCCAATACCGCGGGTCAAGTGCAAGACAAAGACCAGTTAGAGCTCGAAGAGGGTAATTATGAAGGTTGCTTTGAGTACATCAGTGCCTTTATGTACAGTAAGTCATTAGATGGGGGTATGGTTGAATTGTTGGTTTTGAAAGATAATGTTGATAGTGTTATACAGACTCATAATGTAACACCACTGTTTGACCCAAGTGATAATATTGAGCTGTGCGACACATTAACAATCCCTCCACCTACTGAAATAGCTCATACAGTCACAGCTAGCACAGTCAAAACGACACCAAATACTGATTTACATGGTGTACTCGCAAGCTATGAGGAGCTTAGCAAGAAACTTCTCCAACATGTTACCGTACCTACCTCACGGCCGGTGTCCACACCGCCCTCTACAACACAATACAGTGACACACCATGCAGAAGCCTGCCGTCTGGGCTGACGACACACCCAAAACACTAGAAGGTGATCTCCTTAAGAGATCTCTCGTACCTCCACCGTAGGGAATTCAAAATACAGGGGGGTCAAATTGGTGACTACACATCAGACATCACCTGCAACAGCGTGTGTAAGCAGATAGAGGAAGGAGTCAAAGAAGACTTCAGTGATTCGGAAATGGTCAGAGGCGTGCTCAGAATAATAAAACCAGGAAATTTAAAGACATGTTGATGAATAAAGAGGAAATGACAGTAGCAGAGCTCAAGGGGTTCCTCCAGGCCCACTTAAGAGATAATAATATTACTGAACTATTCCAGAAGCTAATGTGTGCTAGACAAGATGAGCAAGAAACACCACAACAATTCCTCTGCCGTGTGATAGGGCTAAAACAACGAATCCTGTTCTTAACTAAATTACCTGATGCAGGCATAAAATACAGTGCAGCCACTGTTCAAGATGTTTCCCTACACACTGTGCACCAGGGGCTTGGGCGTAAATACACCAACATTTGCAGAGAACTAAAACCCCTACTCTCAGGTAACTATGTCAGTGACGAGACAATATTGAGACCTGATGAATAACGAGTGAGGAAAATGAGAGACAACGAAGGCCCCATGCCTCGTCAACACACGTCACATGCACACAGCGCGTAGTTAGGAGTAGACACAGTACCAGACTCCAGTGTCAATCCAGAGGCATCTGGGCGTAAAACCAAGATTGACACCATACAACAACTTTCAGCCAAAATAGATGCACTCACCTGCATAATCGATTCAGTGAAACAGTCAATAACGCAACGGCGATCAGATCATATGTGCCGATGTCCCACGAGTAAAACAACGCAGCCTAGAAGAGAGAAACCTTATGGCTGTTCAAAATGTGTCGAACAGGGTCTATCTAATTGTAGTCATTGCTTATTTTGCGGTGAGGAAGGTCACAGGGCCATGGGCTGTCTAAAGAAACCAAAGAACTAGGGAAACTGGAGCCGGTGACTGCAGGGGTACGCCCAGTGACCGGGACCCGACAACCGTCACAGGCTAATAGTGTCCAAAGAACTGAGCTTAATACAGTGCCATGTAGTAATATCAATACTCCTCTCTGTATCATGCCAGAAGTAATAAGCGTAAAACAAAGACGTAGGCCGAGAAAGACCTCCTCCTCACCCTCACCAGACCCACCAGCTGATAAAATGTAACTTGAATGGCTTAGCAGTGAGTGCTTTGCTTGACACAGGAGTTCAAGTCAGCATGATGGATCGTACTTGGAAAGACAAATACAGTCGGACGTTTACATACACCTTAGCCAAATACATTTCAACTCAGTTTTTCACAATTCCTGACATTTAATCGTAGTAAAAATTCCCTGTCTTAGGTCAGTTAGGATCACCACTTTATTTTAAGATTGTGAAATGTCAGAATAATAGTAGAGAGAGTGATTTATTTAAGCTTTTATTTATTTCAAGGGATGTAGCTCAGTTGGTAGAGCATGGCGTTTGCAACGCCAGGGTTGTGGGTTCGATAAAATAATGTATGCACTAACTGTAAGTCGCTCTGGATAAGAGCGTCCGCTAAATGACTAAAATGTAAATGTAAAATGTAATTTCATCACATTCCCAGTGGGTCAGAAGTTTACATACACTCAATTAGTATTTGGTAGCATTTCCTTTACATTGTTTAACTTGGGTCAAACATTTCGGGTAGCCTTCCACAAGCTTCCCACAATAAGTTGTCTGAATTTTGGCCCATTCCTCCTGACAGAGCTGCTGTAACTGAGTCAGGTTTGTAGGCCTCCTTGCTCGCACACGCTTTTTCAGTTCTTCACACACATTTTCTATAGGATTGAGGTCAGGGCTTTGTGATGGCCACTCCAATACCTTGACTTTGTTTTCCTTAAGCCATTTTGCCACAACTTTGGAAGTATGCTTGGGGTCATTGTCCATTTGGAAGACCCATTTGCGACCAAGCTTTAACTTCCTGACTGATGTCTTGAGATGTTGCTTCAATATATCCACATCATTTTCCTTCCTCATGATGCCATCTATTTTGTGAAGTGCACCAGTCCCTCCTGCAGCAAAGCACCCCCACAGCATGATGCTGCCACCCCGTACTTCACGGTTGGGATGGTGATCTTCGGCTTGCAAGCACTCCCCTTTTTCCTCCAAACATAACGATGGTCATTATGGCCAAACAGTTCTATTTTTGTTTCATCAGACCAGAGGACATTTCTCCAAAAAGTACGATCTTTGTCCCCATGTGCAGTTGCAAACCGTAGTCTGGCTTTTTTATGGCGGTTTTGGAACAGTGGATTCTTCCTTGCTGAGCGGCCTTTCAGGTTTTGTCGATATAGGACTTGTTTTACTGTGGATATAGGTACTTTTGTACCTGTTTCCTCCAGCATCTTCACAAGGTCCTTTGCTGTTGTTCTGGGATTGATTTGCACTTTTCACATCAAAATACGTTCATCTCTAGGAGACAGAACACGTATCATTCCTGAACGGTATGACGGCTGCGTGGTCCCATGGTGTTTATACTTGTGTACTATTGTTTGTACAGATGAACGTGGTACCTTCAGGCGTTTGGAAATTGCTCCCAAGGATGAACCAGACTTGTGGAGGTCAACCATTTTTTTCCTGAGGTCTTGGCTGATTTATTTTCATTTTCCCATGATGTCAAGCAAAGAGGCACTGAGTTTGAAGGTAGGCCTTGAAATACATCCACAGGTACACCTCCAATTGACTCAAATGATGTCAATTAGCCTATCAGAAGCTTCTAAAGCCATGACATCATCTTCTGGAATTTTCCAAGCTGTTTAAAGGCACAGTCAACTTAGTGTATGTAATCGTCTGACCCACTGGAATTGTGATACAGTGAATTATAAGTGAAATAATCTGTCTGTAAACAATTGTTGGTAAAATTACTTGTGTCATGCACAAAGTAGATGTCATAACCAACTTGCCAAAACTATAGTTTGTTAACAAGAAATGTGTGGAGTGGTTGAAAAACGAGTTTTAATGACTCCAACCTAAGTGTATGTAAACTTCCGACTTCAACTGTACCTACCTGATCTTGATATCAGACCACTCATTGAAATCATTAGTGGTGATGACGAGCTGGAGGTGTATGCAGTAAATGGAGACCTCATCCCTTTCGACGGCTGGGTTGCCATAACAGTAAACTTACCTGGGAAAGGACCCCAGCCTGTCAATCAACGTCCCTTTCCTAGTGAGTAGCCTACCACTGGAGAGGCCATTGCTTGGTTTCAACGTACTTGAAGAACTGGTCCAAGGGCAACCAGAGAGACTCATACCTACCCTCATTACCCTACTCTGTGGGGCCATCTCTGTCCCGATTGACAAAGCAAAGACCATTGTGATCTGTTTGCAGACCATAAAACCCAATGTGCAGCAAGGACGCCTGAGAGTTGGCCAACAGGACATAGTCAAACCGCTGGCCAGGTAGCTTGGGTTAAGTGTAGAGTTCCACCCCGATGCCCCAGTGTTGTTTGAGCCAGATGAAAACAGTGTGCCACTACAGCAACTGGATATGGGTAAAGGCTTGCTAGAAATCCAGGACCCAAGGATGCCATATGTAGCAGTGCCGGTAGGCAACAAAACACAACATCATCCTGCCACGAAAGACAGCTCTGGGCAGTATTCAGCCCATTCAGAAGATGGTTGAAACAGACTCATCCAGCAAATCAGAGTTCAATGTGAAGGTCAACAGCGTTACCACCCCACCAGCTGATGGAAACCCGTCATTGTGGCACCCGCCAGTTGACATCAGTCACCAAGGCGAGAGGCAGCAAGAGACAGCCAAGAAGATGTTATATGAATAATCAGCAGTGTTCGCTCGAGACAGCAATGACCTTGGGTGTATTCCAAGCTTGCAAATGTCACTCAACCTCAAAAATGACATTCCTGTGCAGAGAGCGTACTCGTCAGTCCCGAAGCCATTGTTCCATGAAGTTAAGGGGTATATTCAGGACCTTCTGATGAAGGGGTGGATAGTGAAATATAAGTCTCCTTACTCCGCTCCTGTTGTGTGCGTCCGTAAAAAGATGGAACGTTGCATTTCTGTATTGACTACCGCCTGTTAAACCAGAAGATGGTACCTGACAGGCACCCATTACCCAGAATCCAAGACCTGACAGTCACCCTTGGTAGCTACTCCTGGTTCAGCATCTTAGACCGGGGAAAAGCCTACCATCAAGGTTTCATAACAGAAGGTTCCCGACATCTCACTGGGTGAGCATTCTGTTTGACTCTCCAATGCAGCCGCAGCATTCCAGAGGAGCATGGAGGAGATGCTAAGCTCCCTCAGGGACGAATGCTGTATACCATACCTGAATGATGTCCTTTGCTATGCAAAGTCCTTTGACGAGCATGTGGACATAATCCACAAAGTTCTCAAGGCTCTCCAATGTCATGGAGTGAAACTCCGGCCAGAGAAATGTGAACTCTTCCGCCGGGAGGTCTGGTACATGGGGCGCCTCATGTCAGCCGAATGGGGGAGGATAGACCCTAAGGACCTGGAAGCTGTACTGTCCCTGAAAACCAAGACACCACAGACAGTGGGCGATGTCAGGAGGATCCTTGGTTTCCTCAGCTACTACAGATCGTACATCCAGGACTTTTCTTGAATAGCCAAGCCACTCTATGCCACAAGTCCAGCCGTGCAGAGAAAAGACCATGGACATCAACCAATATGTGACAGAATGTACTGAGGAGCTGTCACAGGATGTTGTGCGTGCAACTTGGGAAGGGAGCCAAGCGGCCCAGAGGAAGGATGTGGCCTGGATCACTGCCCTCCACATCTCCTCCGTAGACTCCAGTCAACAGCCCAGTGCACTTCTGCCAATGATAGGTCATGACGAGCTGGTGAAAGCACAATGTGAAGACCCAGCCATTGGAGAGATTGTAAAGATTAAGGAGAATGCTACAATAGCTACCGATGAAATGAGAAAAGCGGTGAACGGGGTCACAAGGAAAATGTTCTACGAGTGGAGGAAACTGCACCTGGAGAACAGGCTCCTATATAGACGGACCAACGAGAGACAACAGCTCGTCCTTCCTGTAAAGTACAGACCGGCAGCCCTTAAACATCTCCATGACGACATGGGACATGTTGGTACCGAAAGAGTACTCCACCTTGCTAGAGAGAAGTTCTACTGGCCATATATGAAGAAGGAAATCGAGAACTATGTCACAAGGAAATGTCCGTGCATAAAGCAGAAGAAACCCGCCATGCATGTGCGAGCACCTATGGGTAGCATCACGTCTAGCTCACCCCTGGAGCTAATCTGTATTGATTACTTACATCTGGAGACCAGCCGAGGAGGTTCTGAGTACATTCTGGTGGTGGCTGATCATTTTACAAAATTTGCTCAAGCTTACCCGACAAAGAACAAGTCCAGACGGACTGCAGCAGAGCATATCTTTAATGACTTCTTACCCCAATTTGGATACCCCTTTGAAACTGCATCATGATCAGGGTTGGGAGTTTGAGAATGAACTGTTCCATACACTCCAGCAGCTGTCGGGGGTTGGCCATTCCCGAACATCGCCATACCATCCCCAAAGTAACCCAGCTGAGAGATTTAACCACACCTTGCTACAGATGTTTGTGAACGCTGGCAGACAAAGAGAAGGAGAGATGGAAGGACCAACTTGTACATGCATACAACTGCACCCGACATGAGTCCACTGGTTACTCACCCTACTATCTGCTCTATGGTCATCATCCACGCCTTCCAGACTTGTTGTTTGGCTTGTTGGGATAGAGAGACCCAGTCGCACACAATAGATATGCAGAAGAGTGGGTGGGAAGAATGACTGAAGCATATCGGATCGCAAACGAAAACAGCAAGCAGTCAAGTGCTAGAGGCAAATCCTACTATGACCAGAAGATGAAAGGGGTAGTTCTGCAACCTGGAGACTGAGTTCTGGTTAGGAACCTCAGTGAGCAGGGAGGGCCTGGGAAGCTAAGATCATACTCTACCATGTCCTCAAAGAGCTCCAATCCAAGTACCTGCAAGACCTCCCATGATACAAAGAGATACAGTTCCAGTACCTGTAATGGAAGAACAAAGACAACCTGAGAACGAACGCTTACCTGATCTAAACAAACCAGAGCCAGAGAATGAGCACGAGGAGCATCTGGAACATGAGTAGGAAGAAAGACCCAGAACCCACCTGTAGTTGATGCACACACAGAGAGTAGGCGGTCCACTAGAGATAGAAGGCCAAAGCAAATGTTCACATATGAGACACTTGGACAACCTTCAATGCAATCACACCCTACTATTAACACACTCGTGTAACATACAGTGCGCCTCACTTACCAGTATGGGAAACACCTTACTACATTCCTCCACCCTAATCACTTGCACCTTACATGTGGCCCATTTACATGTCGTACACATACACTACATCTGTTTATTGATGAAAAATGAGTTTTCAGATTTTGAGGTTTAGATTTTGAGTTTTGGGAATGTCAGAAGCCATTTTATTTTTGTCAGGGAAAGTGTGACGCACACAACATGTATGGTCACATTTGTGTTTATGTATTGTTTTTTTGTATTGGGAAAGGATGCTTTTACTGAAATGTCAGTCCTCCAAGGTCTCGCCTTTGCGATGCACTTATACTACTGTTGGCCAGTAGGTGGCAGTGAGACGTGTTCGCTTTGCACTGGGACTATATGCGATCCTGCACCTGTGTGTTCTCATGATTGAGAGAACCTTTGAAAGAGAAGCCACGTTCTCATGTTTCATCATTTATCCTGTGTTACAGGTCAGTAAAGTACAAAAATACACTGAATTCCACAATATAGTTTGTAACTTGCCTGTTGGTTTTGAACAACTTAGTAATTGTATAACTTCGTACTAGACAGAAAATGCATGTCGAGTGTAAAATTAAATGATGGTGGTGCATTCCTTTGATCTAGAAAAAAACGAATTGTTAACTCCTGAACATTTCTATTTTGGATGTGTAAATTGATGTATGTTTGATATGTTTATGAAGTAATATGTCAGGAATTTATGAGACAGATTATTAAATACACTTTAAAGAAAAAAGAAAACAAAACATATTGAAATACAATGAGAAGACAGAAAAATACGATTTGCCCTTGAGAGAACCTTTGAAAGAGAAGCCATGTTCTCCTGTTTCATCATTTATCCTGTGTTATAGGAACTATTTTCTGCTGCACCTGTCCCAAAACGGGGCCCTGTAACATATTCAGGACATAATGTTAATTTCTTTGCCACATTTTTTGCTGTTTTACTTTAGTGCCTTATTGCAAACAGGATGCATGTTTTGGAATACTTTTTGGTTCTGCACAGGCTTCCTTCTTTTAGGTAGCCATTCAAAAATAATTTAAACGCTATTATTGCAAACAGTCCATGCAACTTATTATGTGACTTGTTAAGGAAATTTTTACTCCTGAACTTATTTAGGCATGCCATAACAAAGGGGTTGAATACTTACTGACTCAAGACATTTCAGCTTTTCATTTTTAATTAATTTGTAAAAATGTCTAAAAACATAATTCCACTTTGACATTATGGGGTATTGTGTGTAGGCCAGTGACACAAAATATCAATTGAATCCATTTTAAATTCAGGCTGTGACACAACAAAATGTGGAAAAAGTCAAGTTAATACTTTCTGAAGGCACTGTACATACCCCACCAGACATGCCACTGTGGGTTTCTTCCACGGTACCCAAACCAAAAACAGCTTTAATGTGTCACTCTGTTATATATAGAGCCATGTCATTGTGCAATGCTCAGCCACCAGAGGTCACTCAGGCAAAACACAATTTTAGCTTTAAAAAACAGATAAAAAACATATTGTATCACAGTGCCTCTCCTCTTTCTAAAGATCTAATTTAACTGTACTGTATATAAGAATATGAATATGTATAGATGAATAGTGTGTAAACAGTATTTTTGTTGTCTCTTGTTGTCTTTCCGATATATAACTCTTATTTTATTCATATTTATAATTTTGAATTGAATGTAATATCTTAAGTTGTTCTTGTCTATAACTGCTTTGTCATGTATTTGTACATTTTATGTGGACCCCAGGAAGAGTAGCTGCTGCATGTGCAGTAGCTAATGGAAATCATAATAAATAAATTGAACAGGTACATCAGCTGAGGTCTAGAAGTTAGGGAATGATTTGTACCAAATACAATGCTTTAAGTTGTATAGCTGTTCAGGACTAGTTATTACTGGCCACCCATTCTAAAACTGACTGCAACTATTTGATTAGGGATGCAGTGACTTCACTAGCCGTGATTGCTGACGTGCATAATTTTGAATCAACAGTATACATTGACACACAGGCTTTACTTAAGGCTAGTGGTAGGTCATTAGTAAAAAATATTAAACAGTAAAGGGCCAAGAGAGCACCACCCTTTACATGTTTAACATTAGAGAAGCTTCCAAAAAGAAAAACCATCTGTGTTCTATTAGATAGATAGCTCTGAATCCACGATATGGCAAAAGCCATAACACTATCACGGTCAATTTAATGGAATAATGCTCTCAAATATCTGATTACTAGCTATGGCACTAATCAAAACCCTCCCTGAAGGGCATTTCTAAAGCATTCAGGTATTCAAAACTTTAAAAAAGATTTCTGGCCTACTATTACAAACACACACATCAATTTACACACAACCCCAGAGCAAGCAGTCTGGTTTTCTGCCAAGTGTAACACATTCAGATCCTGCAGTAAAAGGCCCAAAGTAAAGTAAACAAGAATACATTCAACCCCAGCCTATTCCTCCGAACCAAACCATTTCACAACCCTAAATGGGCTTTCTTTCTCTACTTCTTTGACCTCTCCCTCTGACAGACGGGTAAGGTGTGGCGGCTGGCTGTGGGACTAAACTGCTCTACTGCCTCATGATGCCAAAACAAACAGTGGGTGCTAATTAGGAGCAGTGTTGAAGACAACACTTCACACCTCAAAGGTCCATGTCATCTGCTAACACTTATGCTGTGTGTGTGTGTGTGGACGTATGTGTGGGTGTGTGGGTGCGTGTGCGTGAAGTGTGTGTGTGTGCTCTGACTGCCCTGTCCAATCGCTTGAGCAGCGGGCTGATTGTTCCGAGGCAGCTGATCCCCTGCATCCCTGATACTCTCAATACGCTCCCATCTCTGGGTTGCCATGGCAAAGGTGCTTAAAACCTTACTCTGTTGTTCCAATGTAAATGTTTCTCATAAGATCCTCAGAGGCTTGTTAACCAATTTCACACACATTAGTGGTTCTACAAAGTGTCAATGTGCTGCCACTGTTGTATAACAGAGGGGGGAGGGAATGGGTGTTTTATTGCAGTTTTAATGCAGTCGTAATGGTGTCACTGACCAAACGTCAAGGCACAGATGTTGAAGATAATAGGCATGTTAACCAATTATACCCTTGTTAGTGAGTTCGAAACAGCTAAAGAATAATGTGTGGGTCAGAAACAACAACTAAATGTCATCACCCACAGCTAGTGAAATCACCGCAACCTTAAACAAAGAGTTGCAGTCAGTTTTAGAATGGGTGGCTAGGAATAAACTAGTCCTGAACATATCTAAAACCAAAAGCATTTTATTTGGTACAAATCACTCCCTAGATACTGGACCTCAGCTGAATCTGGTAATAAATAATGTGGCTGTTGAGCGAGTAGAAGAGACTAAACTTCTTGGTGCTATATTAGATTGTAAACTGTGATGGTCAAAGCATATTGATTCTACTGTTGTAAAGATGGGGAGAGGTCTGTGATAAAGATAACATTTTTAAATTATGTAAATCATGTAAATTGATGAAAACACATTCTCATTTGCAGCAACCACCTGGAGAATAGTAACAGGGGACAGGAGGGGGAATTAATGTGCCAAATGGAAGCTGGAGATGATATAGGTGGCCATGATGGTATGAGGGCCAGATTGGGAATTTAGCCAGGACACCGGGGTTAACACACCTACTCTTAAGATGAGTGCCATGGGATCTTTAGTGACCACAGAGAGTCAGGACACCAATTTAACGTCCCATTCGAAAGACGGCATCCTACACAGGGCAATGTCCCCAATCACTGCCCTGGGGCATTGGGATATATTTTTTTTTGACCAGAGGAAAGAGTGCCTCCTTCTGGCCCTCCAACACCACTTCCAGCAGAATCTGGTCTCCCATCCAGGGACCAACCCTGCTTAGCTTCAGAGGCAAGCCAGGCTAGTGGGATGCAGGGTGTTATGCAACCAAACAAGTCCTGCACATGCAACCAAACAAGTCCTGCAAGCTCTGGTTTTGTCGCACATTGACTATTGCCCAGTTGTATGGTCAGGTGCGGCAAAAAAGGACAAAACAAATCTGCAGCTGGCCAAGCACAGAGCGGCACGTCTGGCCCTCCAATGTACACATAGGGCCAATGTCAATAACATGCATGTCAGACTCTCCTGGTTCAGAGTGGAGGAGAGATTGACTGCATCACTGCTGGTCTTTGTAAGAAGTATTGACGTTCTGAAAGTACCAAATTATCTGTTCAGCCAGTTAACAAACAGCTCAAAAAATAAATACATACCTCACAAGACACGCAATCAGGCTGGGAGTCGCACAGTACTGTATAGAGCAATGACTACATGGAATTCTCTTACCCCTCAGGTATCTCAGGCAAGCAATAAAATTAAGTAAAAAAAAAACCGGATAAAACAACACCTCAAAGAACAAAGCGGACTGTGAAGACAGAGATTAGTATTATTCATTTCTTTATTTGACTTTATTTTCTCTTTGTTATTATATATATTTTTTAAATACTCGTATTGTTCTTTAATCATAGTGTTCTTAGTTTAAATTTGTGTTGCTGTTCTTGTCCTTTAGTGTTCTGTACTTTGTCATGTTGTATGTTTTGTGTGGACCCCAGGAAGAATAGCTGCTGCTTCTTCAACAGCTAATGGGGATCTGAATAAAAATCATAAAGGGGCTATAACTTTATAACAAGGGGAGGAGGGACTAACAGTCTCACTGACCAGTCCAAACGACCTAATTAGTCTCACTGACCAGTCATAACAAACAAGGCAGATATGCCAGCAGGGGGACAAAACAACATGAGTCAGTATAGAGCCAGTGCCACATCACCAGTGTTTAGATCCTATGAAAGAGCCACTGTCTCTAAAATGATCCAGATACATACACACTGTTTTGCTCATTACAGGAGGACTGGGTTGTCTTAGGATACCTTGTACTGATCATATAAGGTTCATAGTAATCTAAGGGCTCTATTTGAAAGCCCTTATAGTTGGCCAGAGGGCTTTGAGAGAGAGAGTTAAAGTGCTGGTCGAGGTCAAGGTTACCCCTGCTGTAATGATAAGATGTCGTGGAGGAAATGTCCACACTGCCTCTCCCTAGCTCCCTCCTCCCTCTCTGGGCTTTAGGGCTTTACTGAGTGACCTTGAGGGCAAAGCTTTGGCATGGCTCCTTTTCAGTCAATCACTTCCACACAGAGCAGAGGGAGAGTGTCTGAATAGTAAACAGCAAAGGAAAGATCAACACTAGCTCATACATGTGCACACAGACATGCAAGTACGTTCGCATTCACGCTTGCATACACACACACAAACACGTACACACACACATACGCACACACACACACACACACACACACACACACACACACACACACACACACACACACACACACACACACACACACACACACACACACACACACACACACACACACACACACACACACACACACAGACACACACACACACACACACACAAACACACATTTGAGCCAGTAAAAATAAACATCTGCCATCATGGGGAGTGCTGAATATGTGTGTTTAAGATTATAAGCATCTGTTTCACCGTTTTACTGGTGTCTCATATAATTTAACAAGCCCTATGGTTTGACAGGGATTGATGTAAGCTCCATTTCAACATTCAATTCAATTCAATCAAAGGTCAAATTAGTATATAATAAAATCAAGGACAAGGCAGTTGCAAAGCAGCGCTTGTCCTTCGTAATGGTAGATGTAGCCTCTGCCGAGTCCCCAACAACCCAGAATTTCAATTGGAAATAATTGACGTGTCAAATCTCCGCCACCTGCCGTGCCAATGGAATGATAGCGGAAACACTGCCCCAGGCCACTGCTGAGACTTACTGGCCTTTGAGCTGCAGTAAAGGCTCCCCCATTGGCTGGAGGCCTCCCAGCAGACCAAGAGAAGCTCAGGAACATCTAGTTTATAACGGACAAGGTCTTAACAGCTAACAGGCCAATCACAGCCACTTGACAAAGATAGGCTTCCTGAAACACTATCATGGTCACATACCCCCAGAACAGGGAAGGAAGGCTGCACTAGGGACTAACTGATGGAGCGTGAGAGAGAGGACTAAGTGATGGAGAGAGAGATGGCTACCCAAAGAGGAGTGTCTATGTGGTCACTGCACGACAGGGGAGGTAGAGACAGTGATGCACTTTTTCCTCTACTGTGGGAAATACTCCCAAATAAGATAATATTTTTTCAAGAAAATATTTCAATCAATTCCCAACTTCTGTGCAATTACTAATGACATAAAGCTGGGAATTATTCTGGGTGAGGGAGAAACAGCAAATATTACTGCCAGAAACGTATGTATATGATTGCCACAGCCTGAGGGACATTCCATGACCATTAATTCCCTGAAGTATTTACATTGTATATAACTTACAAGTAATACATAGTGTAACCATCATCCATGTACATTTTGTTGTTTATTTATTAACAATTATTTCTTTCTATCATCTTCTTTTTCTTGAATTAAATTCATCGATTGAAGATTACACAATACAACAGCAGTACTGTTGTAACTGTATACATTAATATATGGACTAGTATTATTACTACTGAAATTAACTGTATTTCATTAACTTCATTACATTGTACTGTATTTACTGATTTTTTTTTACCAATATACTGCTAAATAAACAACAAAATGTACATGGATGATGGTTACACTATGTATTACTTGTAAGTTCTATTATTATTACTACTGAAATTAACTGTATTTCATTAACTTCATTACATTGTACTCTATTTACTGAAATGTTGTACCAATATACTGCTAAATAAACAACCAAATGTACATGGATGATGGTTACACTATGTATTACTTGTAAGTTCTATTATTATTAGTACTGAAATTAACTGTATTTCATTAACTTCATTACATTGTACTCTATTTACTGAAATAATTTTACCAATATACTGCTTTGGCAATATCTACAAATTGTATTTCATGCCAATAAAGCAATTTGAATTTGAATGTGAGAGAGAGCGGGAAATAGAGATGGAGGGAGGGAGAGAGAGAAAGAGGGAGAGAGGGAGGGAGAGCGAGGGAGGGAGAGAGAGGGTGAGCAAGAGAGAGAGAGAGAGAGAGAGAGAGAGAGAGAGAGAGAGAGAGAGAGAGAGAGAGAGAGAGAGAGCCACAGGTAACATCAGCGCCACAGGTAACTTCCACAAAGCTGTGAACGATCTGAGAGACAAGGCAAGAAGGGCCTTCTATGCCATCAAAAGGAACATAAAATTTGACATACCAATTAGGATCTGGCTAAAAATACTTGAATCAGTTATAGAACCCATTGCCCTTTATGGTTCTGAGGTCTGGGGTCCGCTCACCAACCAAGAATTCACAAAATGGGACAAACACCAAATTGAGACTCTGCATGCAGAATTCTGCAAAAACATCCTCCGTGTACAACGTAAAACACCAAATAATGCATGCAGAGCAGAATTAGGCCAATACCCGCTAATTATCAAAATCCAGAAAAGAGCCGTTAAATTCTATAACCACTTAAAAGGAAGCGATTCCCAAACCTTCCATAACAAAGCCATCACCTACAGAGAGATGAACTTGGAGAAGAGTCCCCTAAGTAAGCTTGTCCTGGGGCTCTGTTCACAAACACAAACAGACCCCACACAGCCCCAGGACAACAACAACAACAACACAACTAGACCCAACCAAATCATGAGAAAACAAAAAGAGAATTACTTGACACATTGGAAAGAACAAACAAAAAAACAGAGCAAACTAGAATGCTATTTGGCCCTAAACAGAGAGTACACAGTGGCAGAATACTTGACCACTGTGACTGACCCAAACTTAAGGAAAGCTTTGACTATGTACAGACTCAGTGAGCATAGCCTTGCTATTGAGAAAGGCCGCCGTAGGCAGACCTGGCTCTCAAGAGAAGACAGGCTATGTGCACACTGCCCACAAAATGAGGTGGAAACTGAGCTGCACTTCCTAACCTCCTGCCAAATGTATGACCATATTAGAGACACATATTTCCCTCAGATTACAGCGATCCACAAAGAATTCGAAAACAAACCCAATTTTGATAAACTCCCTTATCTACTGGGTGAAAAACCACAGTGTGCCATCACAGCTGCAAGATTTGTGACCTGTTGCCACAAGAAAAGGGCAACCAGTGAAGAACAAACACCATTGTAAATACAACCCATATTTATGTTTATTTATTTTCCCATTTGTACTTTAACTATTTGCACATTGTTACAACACTGTATATATACATAATATGACATTTGAAATGTCTTTATTCTTTTGAAACTTCTGAGTGTAATGTTTACTGTTAATATTTATTGTTTATTTCACTTTTGTTTACTATCTACTTCACTTGCTTTGGCAATGTTAACACACGTTTCCCATGCCAATAAAGCCCTTAAATTGAAATTGAAATAGAAATTGAGAGAGAGAGAGAGAGAGAAATGGGGTGAGAGAAAAGGAGGGAGGAGGAAAAGGTTGATATAACTATGTAGACTATAGAGAGCAACCTCTAACTGACCCTTGGCTATTCTTATCAAGAACATTGAGCATAATGGTTGTTTGTGGTCGCAAAAAAAACCTAATAATTACAATAATTACATGAGCCTATGATTATTGGACATGAATGGACTCCCTGAATAGAAAACCGCAGGGTGAGATGGAATATCATTACATTGATATCCTGTACATATCCGTATATCAAAGGAAAAACAATTAATTTGCAGGTCTGTATATCAAAATAAAAAAATACCCACTACATTAAATGTCTCTGATTTCCTTTGAATATTGGTTCTGGGTCGTTAGACCAACAGCATGATCAGAATATCGAAGGAGGAGGAGGCAGTTGCCTTTTTCATTAAAACACAATCCTCAGAGTAGTGATACCAGTCCATCCTTATGCATTAAAAACACTCACCAGGCAGAATAAAATGCATGCATCACAAAATAGCTTTCTTGGAGTGGATGGATGCCTTTTTGACCTAGTGGATGCAGATGCAGATTCTAGGGGATGCAGATCTGAGATCTGTGTGTTCGGCTCAGTCAGCAGAGATTCCCTCCACCTCAATCCAAAATCAGCACAACTAGATCAGCAAAGTAGGGATTCAAGCTACATTCATTTTCTGTATTTCATAACTTGGGAGCTTTGAAGACAACTGTAAAGATATACTGTACATCAGATCAACCCAAAGGCGTATGCACACACAAACATTTACATTTTAGTCATTTAGCAGATGCTCTTATCCAGAGCGACTTACAGTTAGTGAGTGCATACATTTTTCATACTGGCCCCCCATGGGAAACGAACCCACAACCCTGGCGTTGCAAGTGCCATGCTCTACCAACTGAGCTACAGGACACACACACACACACACACACAGTTTTTTACGATTGCTTACACACTAAAATTAAACTTTTCCCACAATTAGCAAAACCTTACACTCAAGAAGCAAAACACAAGGCTAGATTTGCACAACTGTAAGCACATTGTCAGCTTTACACTATTTGCAAAACATTACACACAGTGATTTGCAAAACACTAAACACACTTGTATACATCAGACACAGAAGTATATCATGATGTCACTTCCTTGCAATTCCAAAGCACTGACTGTCAAATTACCACACCTATGAGCCAATCTGTTAAACACATCCATCAGGTGCACAAACACATGATTGCTAAATTGTAGACACACCAATCAGGTTTAAGCACTATAAAAATGCTGCAGGTAGGTTCACCTGCCTTCAACCAAAATGGAAGGAGTCAGAAGAAGAGTGGGTGAGAGGAGGAGTACACAGAGGAGGAGAAGGAGGTAGAGGAAGAGGCAGAGGCCGAGCCAGAGGTCGAGGAAGACCTGAAGCAGGAGGAGAACGTGCACAAAGAAGAAGAGGACCAAACTTATCAAATGACATTCGTGTAACACTAGTGGACCATGTTGTGAACCACGGATTGACGCTGAGGGAGGCTGGACTGAGAGTTCAGCCAAATCTTAGCAGATATACAGTGGCATCTGTTATAAGGACTTTTCGACAGGAAAACAGGTAAAAGAAGATCTGTCTACAGTTACAGTAATCAGCCGCTTATTGTATGCACCATATCAGCACTTGTGATACCCCTTCCTGTGACATTGTACAGTAAGTTACATGTATTACAGTTTTTTTTGATTGCTTAAGCACGATTTTCAAAACAGGGCCTGTGTTTTCAAAACACTACACACAATTAGCACAACCACACACCCAATTAGCAAAACACTACAGATCCTTTGCAAAATTAAACACTCTTGTAAAAACTATACACTTCTTTTTAAAAACCACACTTTGTTACCATATGAAACACACACGTTTCACATTACTATACTCTGTTTGCACGAGTTACACTCTGCTGTGATAAACCAAAAACACTTTTAGCACTTCTACTTCCCTATGATTAGAGTAGGCTACTATCAACAAAGTACAAATATAATGTAAATTCACCAAACACTACACAAGACCAATGTTGCAGACTGAAGAAACTCATTTATTTCTCAACACGCCCAAAATGTTGACATGGAGATTCATAATACTGTAACCAAACGTCACTTTACGTATTGTAAGTTAAAAAATTTTTAAAAAAAATAACTAGACATTGTCTCTTCGCCTAGCTGGATCTGGCCAGAGAATTTCATCAACATCGCAGGCAATGTTGTCATTAGCAAGACACCTTGGAAAGAAACGTCTTGAATGACGAATCCATCCTTGCATTGCTGCTACCTCCATCTGGTCACAGGCCTCCTCCATGGCTTGGATGAGGGGTACCTCAGCCTGGAGACGGAGATCATATACCTTCCACCGCCATGCCGAGAAAAACTCTTCTATAGGGTTGAGGAATGGAGAGTATGGTGGAAGATATAGGACGGTGAAATGTGGATGTTGCTGAAACCAGTTCTGAACCAGAGCAGAGCGGTGGAAAGACACATTGTCCCAGACAACAATGTATTGCATATGATCGATTTGATTTGCTGCTGTTATGTTGTGCAATTGGTCCAAGAATGTAAGTATGAGTGCTGTGTTGTAAGGGCCCATATGGGCATGGCGGTGGAGGACCCCATTCTGTGTAATGGCTGCACAGAGTGTTATATTACCCCCACGTTGCCCTGGGACATTGACTATAGCCCTGTGGCCAATGATGTTTCTTCCCCTCCTTCGTGTTCTCGTCAGGTTGAACCCAGCCTCATCTACGTAAATGAACTCATGCTGGATCTCCTCTCCATCCATTCGTAAAACTCTCTGAAAAACAGTGTCAGGCAAAATTGTGTAGTTCAGTGTAGATCTAGTATACATATTACAGTACAGTAAAAGATTATGAGACAGTATGCAAGATCACACTGCTAAAGTGAATACATACCTCTGCATAATCATGCCGCAGTCGTTTCACCCTTTCGGAATTGCGCTCTTTTTTTAGGATGCGTGCCAGTGTTGATGTTGAGACCTGATGGATATCGTTGAAAATGGCGTGGTTATTGACAATGTTAGCTTGGAGCTGCTTGAGTGTTATAGCATTGTTGGCCAAAACCATGTTTACTATCTCCCTCTCTTGCTGTTCTGTGAACATAGGAGGCCTTCCCCCTTGTCGTCCCTGACCCTCAATCCTATGTAGAAAAAAAACTGTATACAATAGTACAGTAATTTCACAGGAAAAGGTAACAGAAGTGCTGATAGTGCATAGAATATAGTACTGTAAGCAGTTACTGAAACCGTGCAGATGTTTTTGATATGATGATATTTTTACAATACCTATTTTCCAGTCGAAATGTTCTCATCACACTTGCCACTGTATATCGGCTTAGATTTGGCTGTACTCGCAGTCCAGCCTCCCTCAGCGTCAGGCCGTGGTTGACAATGTGGTCAACCAGTGTTGCGCGGATCTCATTTGTCAGATTCGGTCCTCTTTGAGCACCTTCTTGTCTTCCTCTTCCTCTTCCTCTTCCTCTTCCTCTTCCTCCCCTTCCTCCTCCTCCTCCTCGTCGTCGTCCTCCTCCTCCTCCTCCTCGTCTTACTCTTTCTCTGACTCTTTCCATTGTGCTTGAAGACCGATGAACTCACCTGCTGCTTTTTATAGTGCTTATACACCTGATTGGTGTGTCTACAATTAAGCAAACGAGTGTTTGCACACCTGATGACTGTGTTGAACCAATTGGTTGGACGGTGTGGTAATTTGACAGTCAGTGCTTTGGTATTGCAAGGACGTGACTTCATGATAGATTTTTGTGTGTAATGTATGTTAACTGTGTTTAGTGTTTTGCAAATCACTGTGTGTAGAGTTTTGCAACAAGTGTAAGGTTGACAATGTGCTTATAGTTGTGCAAATATGGGCTGATGTTTTGCTTCTTGAGTGTAAGGTTTTGCTAATAGTGTACTACTTTTAATTTTAGTGTGTAAGCAATCCAAAAAAACTGTTTTCTCTACATAGGATTGAGGGTCAGGAATGACAAGGAGGAAGGGGGCCCATATTCACGCAAGAACAAGAGAGAGATAATAAAAATGGTTTTGGCCAATAATGCTATCAGGCTCAGAGAACTACAAGTCAACATTATCAGTGACCATGCCATTTTCAATAATGTCCATCAGGTCTCTCAGTCAACACTGGCACGCATCCTGAAAAGACATCAGGTTCAAATGAAACAACTTTATCGAGTGCCTTTTGAGCGGAATTCAGAGAGGGTCAAACGGCTGCGGCATGAGTATGTGGAGGTTTGTATTGTTCACTTTAGCACTGTGATGTTGCATACTGCACACATGACTTTTTTACATTGACTGTATACTAGACCTATCCTGAACTACACAATCTTGTCTTTCACTGTATTTCAGAGAGTTTTGCAGATGGATGCTGAGGAAATCCTGCATGAATTCATATATATTGATGAGGCAGGGTTCAACCTCACAAAAGCAAGAAGGAGAGGCAGAAATATCATTGGCCACAGGGCTATAATCAATGTCCCAGGGCAACGTGGGGGTAACATCACCCTTTGCGCTGCCATTTCACAGCATGGGGTTCTCCTCCATCATGCCAAAATGGGCCCTTACAACACACCTCACATTGTCGCATTTTTGGACCGATTGCACCACATCGTCACAGCAGGTAATGAAAAAAATGAAATGCACCAGATGCAATAAACTGTCATCTGGGACAATGTGTCATTCCACTGCTCTGCTTTGGTCCAGAACTGGTTTCAACACCATCCACAGTTGACAGTACTATACCTTCCACCATACTCTCCGTTTCTAAACCCTATCGAATAGTTTTTCTCTGCATGGCGGTGGAAGGTTTACGATCTCCAGCCCCAGGCTCAGGTACCCCTCATTCAGGCCATGGAGGACGCCTGTGACCAAGTCGACGCCGCAGCTGTGCAAGGATGGATTCGACATTCAAGACGGTTGTTCCCGCGTTGTCTTGCTAATGAGGATATTGCTTGTGATGTTGATGAAATTCTCTGGCCAGATCCAGCTAAGCGAAGGGATAATGTATAGTATGTTTACTGTAGTATTTTCTGTACAATATTGTCAGTTTTTTCAGATTATTTTTTATGGTTGTTGTTATTTACTGTAATTGTAAACTGTACTGGATACAGTATTTTACGTTTGTCTGTTTGCTGAGCTAACAGTGTTATGCACACTACTGTAGTAGCATGAAAACTGGGACATGTTTTGTTGTGATTCTCCATGTTGACATGTTGACTGATTTGGGTATATGGAGAGAAATAAATGATATTTTCCTCAGTCTGCAGCATTGGTCTTGTGTAGTGTTTGTATAGTTGCACTTTCTCTGTGTACTTCATTTACAGTACTCTAATCATTGAGAATTAGACTTGCTAAAGGTGTTTTAGGTTAGCAAAAGCAGTGTGTAACTGGTTCAAAAAGATTGAAGTCATATGAAATGTGTGTGTTTCGTATGGTAACAAAATATTGTTTTTATGAAGTTGTGTATAGTTTTGACAAAAGTGTTCCATTTTGCAAAAGATCTGAAGTGTTGTGCTACTTTGGTGTAGGGTTGTGCTAATTGTGTGTAGTGTTTTGACAAACCGGGCCCTGTTTTCAAAATTGTGCTTAAACAATTGAAAAAAACTGTAATGATGGATGAGAGGCCTTCGCTTCCCTCCTATCATCTCATAATGATATAAAAATCTTAGGGCACTTCTCATTAGCAGTGGAGCTTGAAGAGCTCAGAATGGGGTGTAGATAACAGATCTGTTCATTTAGGAAGAGGGCCAATTAAAGGAGAGTTCAGACAGAAGTAGCTGATAGAAGCAGCCTGAGGATACAGATCTCTCGTCACCAGGGATTCCCTCAGCCTGATCCTGCCCAGAGAGTTTCAGAGCACTTTCATAGAGAACAGGTCTACTACACCATCTTTCTCATCAAACTGAGGGGGTTTTAGAAGGCAACGGTCTCTGCTCCCTCAACAAACTAAAGGCCCAGACACATGACGACCAAAAACCATCACTGGCTGACTGTTGACCAGAGGCTCTCCCCCATCTTCCTTGTCAAACGAAAAGCTCTAATGTTACCGTAGTTCAAACTTTAAATATGTTTGGAAGACAGGCGACAGTAGCATACTTTGTTAACTCCAGCTGCAACAACTTGGCTGAAAAATTTAACATTGGGCTTAACTTTTTTCTAATAGTTTCCGTATTTTGTGATAAACATTTATATCCAGCTTCTTTCAAGTTAAGATAGTAAAAGAAGAACATTGTCATTGAAAGCACAGTATGTTTTACATTATCTAAATATAATTTTCTTCATAGAGCCTTTAGTTCACATTTGCTGCCACCAGAGATGAGTCACTTGTTGGTTTTTCAGGCACATCATTCTACCAATAATCAAACATCATTCTGCTGCTACTTGCTTTACCTTTGAGCTGAATGAATCATCCACACATATTTATTCTCTCCAAACCGGACAAATCATACAGTTCTGAACTCTGATAACATAATAATGTTGACATGAGCAGTGAACACAAATCAAAACAGCATTGTCATGCACTCCAGCTGATTACTGTGTGTGCACAGGCTAACTGCCTGATTATCTTAATTAGCTTTCCTCATGATACTGTGGCTTGAATGAGATCACCATTTAGTCTTAAACTACTGGAGCCCTTTTGAAGAGTTGTGTGATTAAACTCTGAAGCAAGGACTGATTCATCGCCCAATGCTTTGATAGGAGAGGAGTGAAATGCCATCTACTCAGCCCAATGTGGAAGACAATTGGCTTTATCAGAGTGCGTTGCAATGGCATAATACAACAGTGAGGAGTCTCTTATGTGGTCTTGGTTTTTCAGTTTTGTCCAGTTTGTCCTGACATTCTCGGGCCCCACACAGGTGTGAGTTTCCTCAGTGTGTGAAGTGTGTACATGTATCACTCCATCAAGTCCATAACTCTACCGGCAGAGAGAGATTTTTTTAGGATGATTACACTTAGAGAAAAGTTGGGCTGAGATAACTGGGGACATGCAGCTAATGAAAGACACAACATTACTTTAAAAGCACCCTAGCTTGATTTCCTTCTCTAAGACAACCTTGAAGATGAAGAGAAGAAACACCTCAGCCACATAGAGACTGTGATTTTTGTCTGAGGACTTCCCAGGACAGAGTGCTTTTTGGTTAATGACCTCCGTTTCTATCCGCTTATCAGGATCCATTTTTAGACACGTGGCGCAACAGCACTCGTGTTGTGTCACTAGAGCAGCACAACCTTACCTGGAGGTTTTTTTTTACCTCTCCTTATCAGAGAGGGATGTGACAGAAACATTGATTACACAGATAACAGAGAGAGATGAGAGGGGGGGGGGGGGGGGGGGGGGAGATAGACCTAGACAGGAAATAGAGAGAGCTGCTCATTCAATAACACAGCACTGATAGATTCAAACACAAAATGCTTGGAAATATAATAGATGAGTTTACCGACAGACATTGGACTCTAATCAAATAAAAATCCTGCACTTTGTCCATCTACCCCTGAGGGCCATGTTGTGGAAAATAACCACTATACTTGATTAAAAATCAAAGGTCTTACAGAGTTTTTGTTGCATCAAGAATTACTTTATTTTTAATTCAACAAAGCCAGGTCAATCTGCAGATTGGAACCCCCTATTTTTCTCTCCCGCCATCTTATATAGTGCCCTCTTCAGTTTCCCGCTCTTTTATTGCTCCGCCCACTTCCTTTGTCTCTGAGGGCGGCTAAATATGACTTTCATTAAGTTCAGAGTACTACAATCAATCAATCCTTATCTTGCAAAAACACTCATATTTAGTTTAAACTCTGTTCAACCCTGGCTCTTTTCACTGTGTTTGAAGATAGAAACAAAAGGCCCAAGCCAGTTTCAATCTCTGATATGATAAAACAACCATGGATCTAAGTAAGAGCAAGCAATTTGACCCTGGGTCAGCTTCCGTCTTTTACCCACACACACAGTGAAATTACCCAATTCAGTTAGCCACAAAGAATGTTAACTATATGTTGATGATTAACTCAGTTTCACCTAATAGTCTATTAAAAATACACATCAGTCATTGTCAGCAAAGGAGTTCTCTCTGTCCTCAACTAAATCCAAACACCATTTATTAAACAATCAATCACCAAGACATTATCAACAATTAGAACGAGGATAATTACATTAATGTGTGATTACTCTCAGACACCTTGATTGTGGCATTTATCCTAATGACACAGGAGCATGTTGGTCACAGCAGAGGAATGAACCTAATTCACGCTGTGGTCATGATGATCATTGAAAATTCAGTGCTCCATTGAAGTCCCAAAAAAATTATGCCGAAACGTTCCTAAAATGTTTCCGTTAAGTTAACACCTAATTAATTAACCAAACTAAGCAATGGGAAAAATCAAAATATATGTAACAAGGAAGGGCTTTATTATAGAAGGAAATCTTCTTTAAACATTTTAGATGGCAGCTGTCTTTCCACCCAGAACGGTGTTCAATGGTACTGTTCATAGTTAGCTTCATTATTCCATCATTATAATCTCAGAGCAGAGGAAAGACTCCAGTATTGAAGTGAGTCTGTGATATGGAGGCAGTAAGACCATATTGAACAGGACATGCTACCATCTTTATTGGTCTAGTCTAGTGGTTTAGACAGGGGAAAAGTTTAGTACAATATAGTACTAAACTTAATAATACCTGTAGCGGCAGGATTAGTAAAATATATCTATACAAATGTCTGTGCACTTTGAAGAGGAAAATATCCTATGCTGGAAATGCTCTTGTTAAGTATGAGAAGTGGTTTGGGGTTCTTTTATTTTATTGATCTACAATTTATCTGCGGCCATCGCTATAACTCTTAGTAGAGTAGCGTGCAATCGTCCTTGTGTGTGTGAATCTCAAATTGATGAGATGTTCAGGTATCTGCCAGAGAAAATTGGTAGAACAAGGATGTGTGAAAAATATGGGTAGGGTTGTAGAGAATCGAAGGACCATGAATGTAATAAGAAACCTTAGGTGCTGGCTTAAGGCCGGTAGCAATCACTACAGAATGTACGGTCAGAACAGGGATGAGGTGGATGTCCAGGTTAAATGTAGTTTAATGGAATAAGTTGTCCACATTTACTCACACATCACACTCATGGTTCAGATAACTAAGAATCATGTCCAGTGAGAACTGACATTAACTATGTGATTGTTTAGATGCACACACAATTAAACATCAGACATACAGGCATTCAGTCTACAGGAGGAAAAGTTCAGCAGGAGGGCACTGTGGAAGTGCTCATCAGGATGGGGAAAGCACGTTTCTGACCACACAGCGTGCTGGGTTCATAGACTAACTGAAACTGAAGTCCCGGGAATCAAGGCCACTGATAGGCTGAAGGAGATGTGGTGATAAGTATTTGGCATGACCTTGACCAATAAGACACTAACCAAAGTGGGGGGTCCTCTGAATGGGAGACTAAGCTGCCCGACTAGAACTAACCAGAAGGAATGTCTGGAATCAGCTGGCTGAAGCTGGCCGTTTGAACAATGTGATTGGCACAACATAGAAATCCAGAGACGGAAAGCCATCTCTCCATTTTAAGGATTTCATTCATGCAGAAATAGCCTAGTATTTCTGATTGTCTGAGATCTGACAAGAATTTCTGATTTCACAGGAAAAATGTAATCACTGTTGGAGGCCAGAGATCAGCACTACAAAACTCTGTTAACATCCATAAGAGGATCTGTTCTGTCCATGTGGCCACTATCAGATCATAGAGGTGATTTCCAATTGACTCCAGTCACAGAACTCTGGTCAGGATCCAACATGTTTATTTTTATTCACACTGTATGTTCTCTCCCCTCTGACTGGCTCTAATAATGAGTTTAGTGTTGAGTAGCCATAGTGTCCCCATGTCCCCTGGCTGCTGCTTGACCCCTGTGTGTGTTCACAGACAGACAGACAGACAGACAGACAGACAGACAGACAGACAGACAGACAGACAACACTGTGTTTGAGATGGAGAGTGTCACTGTCAGGCGTCACCAGGGGCCCAGAGCTACAGTCCAGTTAATCAGGGCTGCTTCAGGGGCCACAGGGACACACACAGGGACAGCAGTCACTCAACACCAGTCCTTAAATAAACACTGCACACTGCCCTGTGGGGTTGGGGTCAACTCCATTTGAATTGAGCCAATTCATGAAACAAACTGAAATAGAATTGACCCCCACCCTGCTTCCCCCTAAATGAACCTTGCCACCATCTGTCACCAAACACTGAACCATGCTTCCCTCTTTCATCTACTCCACTCTCTCCTCTTCTGCTCCATTCTTTACAGTACAGAGAAGAGAGACACGCTAGGTTTAAGTACAGTACATTACATGACCAGCCTCCATCTCATCATGCAGTAAAATACATAAAATAACAGATTTAGTAGACCTGAGAGTTATCGCACACAGGGGAAATGGAAGGGAGAGGGAATTGAGAGCATACTGAGCCCTCATCTACTAATCCTTAATGGAAGAGCGGGTCTCAAAATACAGTACATTAAAGGTCCAATGGAGCTGGTTTTAACTCAATATCAAATCATTTATGGGTAACAATTAACTACCTTACTGTGATTATTTTCAATTAAAATGGTAAAAAAAGAAGAAGAAAATTGCTTCCTTGCTAAAAGCACTGTCTGGGAGTGGTCTGAGTGAGGGGCCTAGTTGGAGGAGCCTAATGGGAGGGATTTAACCTGAAAACTATCTGTTATTGGCAGAGAGGTTTGAAAATCTTTTCGTAATAATACCGGTAATCTAATTTTGTAACACTAGTAATGATTATGAACAGACCTGACACATGCGTCACACATCATTTCTTCATTTTGAGGGGAAATGGAAGGTGAAGTACTCAGCATTTTGGTCATCAATATGAGGAGAGATCCCCCATCAAAACAGTCATTGAAAAAGTTTTTGTTGCAACATAATCGAAGTGAATGATTCCAGGGGAATAGTCAGTTGGGAGCCGGAGCTCAGATTTGTCATTAAAAATGACAGATTCAGGGCTTGCTTGCTTTCATGTGCACTAATTTATTAAGTCTTGAACCTTTAAAGTTGGAGCAGAAACCCCATGCCATATATTTTAGAGGAACATTAAAATAAATCAAATCAAGCAGTTCATAAACATACAGTCCTACATACAGTGGGGGAAAAAAGTATTTAGTCAGCCACCAATTGTGCAAGTTCTCCCACTTAAAAAGATGAGAGAGGCCTGTAATTTTCATCATAGGTACACGTCAACTATGACAGACAAATTGAGGAAAAGAAATCCAGAAAATCACATTGTAGGATTTTAATGAATTTATTTGCAAATTATGGTGGAAAATAAGTATTTGGTCACCTACAAACAAGCAAGATTTCTGGCTCTCACAGACCTGTAACTTCTTTTTTAAGAGGCTCCTCTGTCCTCCACTCGTTACCTGTATTAATGGCACCTGTTTGAACTTGTTATCAGTATAAAAGACACCTGTCCACAACCTCAAACAGTCACACTCCAAACTCCACTATGGCCAAGATCAAAGAGCTGTCAAAGGACACCAGAAACAAAATTGTAGACCTGCACCAGGCTGGGAAGACTGAATCTGCAATAGGTAAGCAGCTTGGTTTGAAGAAATCAACTGTGGGAGCAATTATTAGGAAATGGAAGACATACAAGACCACTGATAATCTCCCTCGATCTGGGGCTCCACGCAAGATCTCACCCCGTGGGGTCAAAATTATCACAAGAACGGTGAGCAAAAATCCCAGAACCACATGGGGGGACCTAGTGAATGACCTGCAGAGAGCTGGGACCAAAGTAACAAAGCCTACCATCAGTAACACACTACGCCGCCAGGGACTCAAATCCTGCAGTGCCAGACGTGTCCCCCTGCTTAAGCCAGTACATGTCCAGGCCTGTCTGAAGTTTGCTAGAGTGCATTTGGATGATCCAGAAGAGGATTGGGAGAATGTCATATGGTCAGATGAAACCAAAATATAACTTTTTGGTAAAAGCTCAACTCGTCGTGTTTGGAGGACAAAGAATGCTGAGTTGCATCCAAAGAACACCATACCTACTGTGAAGCATGGGGGTGGAAACATCATGCTTTGGGGCTGTTTTTCTGCAAAGGGATAAGGACGACTGATCCGTGTAAAGGAAAGAATGAATGGGGCCATGTATCGTGAGATTTTGAGTGAAAACCTCCTTCCATCAGCAAGGGCATTGAAGATGAAACGTGGCTGGGTCTTTCAGCATGACAATGATCCCAAACACACCGCCCAGGCAACGAAGGAGTGGCTTCGTAAGAAGCATTTCAAGGTCCTGGAGTGGCCTAGCCAGTCTCCAGATCTCAACCCCATAGAAAATCTTTGGAGGGAGTTGAAAGTCTGTGTTGCCCAGTGACAGCCCCAAAACATCACTGCTCTAGAGGAGATCTGCATGGAGGAATGGGCCAAAATACCAGCAACAGTGTGTGAAAACCTTGTGAAGACTTACAGAAAACGTTTGACCTGTGTCATTGTCAACAAAGGGTATATAACAAACTATTGAGAAACTTTTGTTATTGACCCAAAAAAATTCCACCATAATTTGCAAATAAATTCATTAAAAATCCTACAATGTGATTTTTTTTCTTCTGTTTTTTCTTTCTCATTTTGTCTGTCATAGTTGACGTGTACCTATGATGAAAATTACAGGCCTCTCTCATCTTTTTAAGTGGGAGAACTTGCACAATTGGTGGCTGACTAAATACTTTTTTTCCCCACTGTACGTACATTCAACTGATTCAAATGGCTCAGCCATTATGCAGTGTGTCAAAAGATGACAGTGAGGAGGAGACTTGATGAATTCATAGAGCCATGCGATGGATGGAGCCAATTGATACCACATGACATTCAGCTGTCCTGCAGAGCAACTCTAGCCTGCCGGTCACAACAAATCAAATTAGTAAACACAAGTGTAATCAAATTACTGTACGCCTTTGATAGTATAATGCCTGTCAATCAGAACAAGCCACCTGCTAGTCATAACAATCCTATAACATTCGAAACATACCTATGATAGTCAAAGCAAAAATATAACAGTCAAAACAACATGTAATAATCATAACAAGCCTATATGATCAACATTTTGTAAAAAGCCTTTGATGGTGAAAATCCATGTCAGTCAAAACAAGCCTGCCAGTCAAAACAAACCTACAGAGAGAGCAGCTTTACCACAGAGAATCCACACTGCTACTGAGTCGTATCACTCTCTGACAGATCCAAAGTGTCTGAAATAGACAGAAATGGTGCTGATGTATTAATTAATGAGCTGACCTTCAGCTGGGTCATTATGAGAGGGAGGGAGGGAGGGAGGGAGGGAGGGAGGGAGAGAGAGAGAGAGATAGAGAGACAGAGAGCAAGAGAGGGAGAGAGACAGAGAAAGAGACCAGAGAGACCACAGAGAGATGACCAGTGTGGTAGATAAACAGCTTTGAACAGGCCCCTTAAGGTGACTGTAATTAGTGCTGTAGTTATCATTACCTTCATAGATCACTGGATCTACATCCACCTCAATAAAACTATCCCACATTTACATCAATGAAACCATCCCACATTAACATCAATAATAATGTCACTTCAGCAACAGTTCAGGGGCCACTTATTAGAGGACAGGGTCATTTGTGATGCTCTAAAACGCCCACACTTTTTACCCACTCCTCATCGTCACGTACACTTTAATAACGAGTTATGATGTTCTAGTACTAAATCATTTTGCCCAGTGGGGCCTCTGTACTTCTCAGTCTCCACATAGGAGAGTAAAGGCTCTCTGTTGACTGTCACATGGTCAAGGTAACTACTGTAGCTCTCTTGTGGGAATAGAGAGATTTCAAAAAGACACAAGCATACACTGATTGACTGATCAAGTTTCACTGCTTTTCAATCCTCATCTCCTTATCCCTCAGTCCGGCTCCATATTTGAAAGAAGAACACACACATGCACAGGGCAGCACACACATGCACACACACACACGCACGCACATGCGCACACACACACAAAGAAAGACATGAGTGATCCTTGTATCTATCTCTGATGTGTCTATCTCAGCTCCCTGCATCTGAATCAACACTGACGGATGACTGTGGTTAATTGTTCATTCATATACAAATGAAAGGGATGTGGGCTGAGCTGCTAGTTCCCTCTTAGATACTGGAGCTGTATGCTTTCCCGCCTCCGGTTCTCTCTGCTCTCTCTCCCCCACATTAACTGTCATTAATCAAAACAGTTTCATTAACAAACCATAATTACAACACAGAGGAGAGGCTTTGAAGAGGGAACTCCAGGCCATTAAACTTGTAAGTCTTGCCTGAAATCTGTTTGAAACCCTGGAAAATATGTGTAATTAAGCCAATGATTATAACCTAAAGTGTAATTACATAATTCCAGCTTGACAACATCTATTTTTATTTTGCTTTCCTCCTCATTTGTGTTTAAATTTGTTCCTGATTCCCTCCTCATTATCGCTCTACATCCACTAACATACATTTAACTCAGCTGTCAATCCAATACCATCACCTAACATTTATTACCATGCATGGATAAGCAAGTAATATGGTCTACCATATATTATGACTTTCCTTAATATTGGCCTTCCTTGTGTCAGTTAAACAACTGATAAACTTAATCACCTGGATCCACCATGTTGCTGACATTTGGTTTCCATTTGCAACGCTTATCACTCCCAAAGGTGCAGAGCACCCATACAGTCAGCGAAGTCGGTTAAATTTCCAAGTTTGCCGCATGAAGGATTACGACAGCAAATTAAGGCAGATATCAAAACATTCCAGCATGTAACTACTGCAAATCCCATTGAGAGCCAACAATGAGCTTATGTGAATTTTTCATTAATAAAGCTTGGTGTTTCAATCTTTTCAGAAGGGCATCTTTCAAAAAGGTTTATTCTAAGCCTTATTGAAAACCATTCAACAGGTAAGTCAAACATGAACTTCACACAGAGAATATGAAGGGGTCTTTATCGAGCTAAAGGGAGATGAAATGCTAGCTGCATTAGCTCACTGCAAATATAGAGCATTATCTATGTACTGTAGATATATTTGCTCGGTATGTAGATAGATGAGTACAGACTTCCAGATTAAGACAGACATCTCAGTTTCTTTGGGAAACCGTCTGCAGTGGAAGGCTATGCCAACCATTGTAAAACCTGGTCCCAAATGTATCAGGTCATTTCCATGTAAAAGGACCCATGAGAACCAACATGTGAAGTTCATAGGAGCATATCAAATTGGGTGTTAAATGAAAACTAAGAGTCTGTTGTTGTTTTTTTATTGTGGCATATATACATTTTTCAACCATGTTCCATCCTAAAAAATAAGTCTTTGATTTCTTGTCAAACAGATGGAAAAGGGGTCTTAGCACTAATATCAACACATATTTAGTTTAGGAAAATATATTCTGCCTTCTGTAAGTTTAAGAATCGTTTATCGTCTGCTGGTCAAAACAAGAGTGTGAAAAGTCTGGACAACCCTCTCTCTCTCTCTCTCTCTCTCTCTCTCTCTCTCTCTCTCTCTCTCTCTCTCTCTCTCTCTCTCTCTCTCTCTCTCTCTCTCTCTCTCTCTCTCTCTCTCTCTCTCTCTCTCTCTCTCTCTCTCTCTCTCTCTCTCTCTCTCTCTCTCTCTCTCTCTCTCTCTCTCTCTCTCTCTCTCTCTCTCTCTCTCTCTCTCTCTCTCTCTCTCTCTCTCTCTCTCTCTCTCTCCAATTAAACTCTTAAGGATCGGACCCTTTTTTTCAATTTTTGCCTAAAATGACATACCCAAATCTAACTGCCTGTTGCTCAGGACCTGAAGCAAGGATATGCATATTCTTGATACCATTTGAAAGGAAACACTTTCAAGTTTGTGGAAATGTGAAATTAATGTAGTAGAATATAACACATTAGATCTGGTAAAAGATAATACAAACAAAAAAACATGCGTTTT
This sequence comes from Coregonus lavaretus, assembly GCF_964263955.1. Classification (NCBI taxonomy): domain Eukaryota; kingdom Metazoa; phylum Chordata; class Actinopteri; order Salmoniformes; family Salmonidae; genus Coregonus; species Coregonus lavaretus. Next base: position 37,471,946 of record NC_140016.1, on the reverse strand, counting down.
CTATTTCTTTTTTGTTCCATCATCTTTGAAATGCTAGAGAAAGGCCACAATATAATAATGCAGTTTAGGCGCAATTTAGATTTTGGCCACTAGATGGAAGCAGTGTGTGTGAAAAGTTTCAGATTGATCCAGTGAAGCATCGCAATACTGGACTATTTTGTATCAAGTCTGCCCAAATGTGCCGAATTGGTCAATTGATACATTTTCAAGTACATAACTATAGAGAACATACAAAAATGATATGGTAATACAAAATGTAAGTTTACACACTCCCAGGAATGTCATACATGATGGATCATTAGCTTATACACTAACTTTCACACATCTAGATGGCCGGGCGGGGTGGGTGTGGAGCCAGAGACAGCAAGGGTTCAAACTGTAGAACCCAGTTCCTACATTTGAATATAAAAATGTTTTTTATCAAACAAAACTATGCTACATTTTATATCTGGGACCCTCAGGATGACAAATCCGAGCAAGATTACTGAATGTAAACATTATTTACCTTCAGAGGTGAATATATCAAACCAGTTGCCGTGATAAGTTTTTTGTTGTTGTGCACTATCCTCAAACAATAGCATGGTATTTCTTCACTGTAATAGCTACTGTAAATTGGACAGTGCAGTTAGATTAACAAGAATTTAGCTTTCTGCCCATATAAGACATGTCTATGTCCTGGAAAGTTTGCTGTTACTTACAACAGTCATGCTAATCACATTAGCACACGTTAGCTCAACCGTCCCATATACGGGACACCGATCCCGTAGAGGGTAATGTAAACTCTCTCGGCTCTTACTGACACTTACTCATGAGCCCCCTGTCTTTCCATTTACTGTAACTAGCATCCTCACCCATTGAGCACCGACCGACACCAGACATCCAAATCTGAACTAATCATAAACATCTATGTTTCACAAGTGTGGACAGCACAGTACAGTTCTGCAGAGTTATTCGATGAAGGGAAGAGAGGAAAGCTCCACACCACTCTCTCAATTGAGTATCTTACCTAGTTATTTACAGATGATCTAATTTTGCTCTTTTGTAGCTTTGTCAACTATGTCTGTGTTTTCTATACCTGTTCACACCTCTCCCTGTAGGCTATACAGACGCTCCCCACCCCTTGGCTGAAACCCTTCTAATTTAGTGTACCCTTGTGGAATTCCGGGTCTCGGCAGCGTTTGGAACTGCCGATCTGCGGTCAAGAACGCCAAGTTTATCTCAGCCTATGCTGCCCTTCAGTCCCTTGACTTTTTGGCCCTGACGGAGACATGGATCACCCCAGAGAACACTGCTACTCCAGCTGCTCTTTCTTAATCTGACTGTTTTCTCTCATAGTCCGAGAGCATTTTTTCGACGCGGTGGTGGCACAGGTCTACTAATTTATCCTAAGTGGAGATTTTCTCTTTTCTCCCTCTCTCACCTGTCCATCTCCTCATTTTAAATCCATGATGTCACTGTCAGTTGTTCACTCAATCTTAACATTATTGTCATCTATCGCCCACCTGGTGCCCTTGGAGAGTTCCTCAATGAGCTTGACACCTTGATAAGCTCATTTCCTGATGATGGCTCAATGCTTTTCATACTTCATACAACCTCCCGATGTCTGCCTTAGATTCATTTCTTTCCAACTCTTTTGACCTCACCCTTTCCCAATCCCCTCCAACTCACAAGGCAGGCAATTCACTTGACCTAATCTTTACTAGATAATCCCCTCCCTTTCCACATCCTATGACTCGCACTGTCCCCATTCCTCTAGGCCAGCTCGGCACTCCCCTCCTGCTCCGTGGCCGTGTGACTCATTGTGAGCTTACAGAACAGGGCTGCGGGCAGCTGAGCGAAAATGGAGAAAAAATCATCCTTTCACTCCCTCCTCTCTACCTTCTCTTCCTCTGTATCCACTGCTAAAGCCACTTTCTACCACTCTAAATCAAGCTAACCCTAGGAAATTATTTTCCACATTCTCCTCCCTCCTTAATCCTCCACCCGCTCCCTCCTCCCTCTCTGCGGACAACTTTGTCAACCACAAAAAAAGATTGACGACATCCACTACTCATTCACTCAGCCTATTGAGTCCACTGGTCTCAATCACACAGAACTACCATACACCTTGACCTCTTTCTCTCCTCTCTCTCCAGATGACATCCTGCGACTAGTGAGGTCAGGCCTCCCGACAACCTGGCCGCTCGAACCCATCCCCTTCTTCCTTCTCCAGACCATCTCTGGAGACCTTCTCCCATTCCTCACTTCCCTCATCAACTCATCCCTGACTACTGGCTGCGTCCCCTCTGACTTGAAAATGTCCCGAGTTGCTCCCCTCCTCAAGAAACCAACACTCGACTCATCTGACGTCAAAAACTGTAGACCTGTATCCCTTCTTTCTTTTCTTTCCAAAACACTTGAGCGTGCTGTCTCTGATCAACTTTCTCGTTATCGCTCTCAGAACAATCTTCTTGACCCTAACCAGTCAGGCTTCAAGATGGGTCACTCAACCGAGACTGCTCTTCTCTGTGTCTCGCACTGCCAAAGCCGACTCTCTCTCTGTTCTCATCCTCCTAGATCTTTCCGCTGCCTTCAACATCATGAACCATCAGATCCTCCTATCCACCCTCTCAGGGCTGGGCGTATCAGGCTCTGCACACTCTTGGATTGCATCCTACCTGGCAGGCTGCTCCTACCAGGTGACGTGGAGAGAATCTGTGTCTGCACCACGTACTCTCATTACTGGTGTCCCCCAGGGCTCGGTTCTTGGCCCTTTCCTCTTCACTCTATACACCAAGTCACTCGGCTCCATCATATCCTCACATGGTCTCTCCTATCATTGCTATGAGGATGACACTCAAGTACTTTTCTCCTTCCCCCCTTCTGACACCCAGGTGGTGACACGCATATCTGTGTGCCCACCACCCCAAGCTCAACCTCGACAAGAAGGAACTGCTATTCCTCCTGGGGAAGGCCTACCCGCTCAAAGACCTCTCCATCATGGTTGACAACTCCACAGTGTCACCCTCCTAGAATGCAAAGAACCTTGGCGTGACCCTGGACAACACCCTCTCGTTCTCTGCAAACATCAAAGCAGTGACCGCTCCTGCAGGTTCAAGCTCTACAAAATCCGTAGAGTACGACCTTACCTCACACAGGAAGCGGCGCAGGTCCTAATTAAGGCACTTGTCATCTCTCGTCTGGACTACTGCAACTCGCTGTTGGCTGGGCTCCCCACTTGTACTTGCAACTTATCCAGAACGCTGCAGCCCGCCTGATTTTCAACCTTCCCAAGTTCTCTCATTTCACCCCGCTCCTCCGCATACTCCACTGGCTCCCAGTTGAAGCTCGCATCCATTACAATACCATGGTGCTTACCTACGGAACAGCAAGAGGAACTGCTCCTCCCTACCTTCAGGCTATGCTCAAACCTTACACCCCAACCCAAGCACTCCGTTCTGCCACCTCAGGTCTCTTGACCCTCCCAACCATATGGGAGGGCAGCTCCCGCTCAGCCCAGTCCAAGCTCTTATCTGTCCTGGCACCCCAATGGTGGAACCAACTTCCCCCGGTAGCTAGAACAGCAGAGTCCCTGCCCATCTTCTGAAAACATTTGAAAATTCAAACAGTATCTTAAATAATCCTCCTGTGGTTGTCCCAACTAGCTATCTTAAGATGAATGCACTAACTGTAAGTCGCTCTGGATAAGAGCGTCTGCTAAATGACAAAAATGTCAAATGTAAATGTACAGTACAGTACATAACAGTATGGTAGAGTACAGTACAGTAAAGAGAAGTAGAGAATATATCAATACAGTACAGTACAGTCCAGTCCTGTACTGTACAGTAGAATAAAGTGGAGTAGAGTTCAGGCAAAATGGGTCTTACACATTGGCAGGAACATGGAAAATCGTTGTGGAAATCTGTTGCAGCTCAAGTCCACTACAAAATCCACAATGCAATGCTCTCTCTATGGGCTGTCTGGCTAGCTACAGTGAGGGGGAAAAGTATTTGATCCCCTGCTGATTTTGTACGTTTGCCCATTCACAAAGAAATTATCAGTCTATAATTTTTATGGTAGGTTTATTTGAACAGTGAGAGACAGAATAACAACAACAAAAATCCAGAAAAACGCATGTAAAAAATGTTATAAATTGATTTGCATTTTAATTAGGGAAATAAGTATTTGACCCCCTCTCAATCAGAAAGATTTCTGGCTCCCAGGTGTCTTTTATACAGGTAACGGGCTGAGATTAGGAGCATACTCTTAAAGGGAGTGCTCCTAATCTCAGTTTGATACCTGTATAAAAGACACCTGTCCAAAGAAGCAATCAATCAATCAGATTCCAAACTCTCCACCATGGCCAAGATCAAAGAGCTCTCCAAGGATGTCAGGGACAAGATTGTAGACCTACACAAGGCTGGAATGGGCTACAAGACCATCGCCAAGCAGCTTGGTGAGAAGGTGACAACAGTTGGTGCGATTATTCGCAAATGGAAGAAACACAAAATAACTGTCAATCTCCCTCGGCCTGGAGCTCCATGCAAGATCTCACCTCGTGGAGTAGCAATGAACATGAGAACGGTGAGGAATCAGCCCAGAACTACACGGGAGGATCTTGTCAATAATCTCAAGGCAGCTGGGACCATAGTCACCAAGAAAACAATTGGTAACACACTACGCCGTGAAGGACTGAAATCCTGCAGCGCCCGCAAGGTCCCCCTGCTCAAGAAAGCACATATACAGGCCCGTTGAGTTTGCCAATGAACATCTGAATGATTCAGAGGAGAACTGGGTGAAAGTGTTGTGGTCAGATGAGACCAAAATCGAGCTCTTTGGCATCAACTCAACTCACCGTGTTTGGAGGAGGAGGAATGCTGCCTATGACCCCAAGAACACCATCCCCACCGTCAAACATGGAGGTGGAAACATTATGCTTTGGGGGTGTTTTTCTGCTTTGGGGACAGGACAACTTCACCGCATCAAAGGGACGATGGACAGGGCCATGTACCGTCAAATATTGGGTGAGAACCTCCTTCCCTCAGCCAGGGCATTGAAAATGGGTCGTGGATGGTATTCCAGCATGACAATGACCCAAAACACACGGCCAAGGCAACAAAGGAGTGGCTCAAGCAGAAGCACATTAAGGTCCTGGAGTGGCCTAACCAGTCTCCAGACCTTAATCCCATAGAAAATCTGTGGAGGGAGCTGAAGGTTCGAGTTGCCAAACGTCAGCCTCAAAACCTTAATGACTTGGAGAAGATCTGTAAACAGGAGTGGGACAACATCCCTCCTGAGATGTGTGCAAACCTGGTGGCCAACTACAAGAAACGTCTGACCTCTGTGATTGCCAACAAGGGTTTTGCCACCAAGTACTAAGTCATGTTTTGCAGAGGGGTCAAATACTTATTTCCCTCATTAAAATGCTAATCAATTTATAACATTTTTGACATGCGTTTTTCTGGATTTTGTTGTTGTTATTCATTCTCTCACTGTTCAAATAAACCTACCATTAAAATTATAGACTGATCATTTCTTTGTGAGTGGGCAAACGTACAAAATCAGCAGGGGATCAAATACCTTTTTTCCCTCACTGTATAATTATGTTTTTTTGTATAGAGTTTTTGTAGTTCTTGTTCTCAACCCACTGCCCCAAGTCATTGTGATGTCGTCAAGTTCACCACCATCAAATACTTTTTTCCCTCACTGTAGCTAGCAAACGTAGCTACACACAGGGGCGACCCATCATTCAGCGCAGGTGGGGTAGAGACCCACCTGTTTTGAGCCCCACCTGTTTAGGTAAAATATATATATACAGTACAAGTCAAAAGTTTGGACACTTACTCATTCCAGGGTTAATCTTTATTTTTACTATTTTCTACATTGTAGAGCTAGGCTGAAACACCTGCATGTTGGAGCTGCCTTACTCAAGAAAGCAAAATATTTGTTTGTATGCGGCTTTATTAACTCAATTATTATTATTTTTACATTGTTTGCAAACTGATATGTGACAAGTATTAATGCCAAAATAAAACAGGCCCCAAAAAATAAAATACAAAAATATATACATGTATTTCTACATTGTAGAATAATAGTGAAGATATCAAAACTATGAAATAACACATATGGAATCATGTGGTAGACAAAAAAGTGTTAAACAAATCAAAATATATTTTGTATATATTTGAGATTATTCAAAGTAGCCACCCTTTGCCTTGATGACAGTTTTGCACACTCTTGGCATTCTCTCAACCAGCTTCATGAGGTAGTCACCTGGAATGCATTTCAATTAACAGGTGTGCTTTGTTAAAAGTTTATTTGTGGAATTTTTTTTCCTCTTAACCTTTTCACACGTACCAACAAAGCCTTTTCACACGTACCAACTTAAACAGGTGTGATTAGAACACTTATTTAGAATGTCCAGTTTCGATTGATGCAACAGTCAGCATTTGAGCTAGCCACACTGTTTTTCACAGAAACATTTTGCTCAAACTCAGTCCTTAAAAAGTTATGTCCTGAATGTGACCAGTTTATTTTTGGATACAATGTTCAAACATTCACAGGAGGTAGCGATAGTATACACAATCATCCAAACCGGAAAATGTAGGCTACAGTAGTCCTAGTGCTAACTGAGGAAAGATTGACATAACACAAGCGGTCATATTTCAGATGTCAGAAACCACAATATGAATTAGCTAATAGCAATTACTATCTATAATTCATCACATTACGTGTGAGCTCACCATTGATTGAAACAATTGAGTAAAACAACTTCTAGAAATCGAAAGCAATCCGACGATGGGTAGTTTGTGCACGCCCCAATATTTGTTTTTTTGCGTCAACCAAAGATAATAAAAGGAGACAAGATGTGTTTGCTCTATTTGCAGTATGCATGTTGAAAACGTGAATAAAACTGTAAATACATTATGCTCCATACATACATACAAACATACATATATACATATAGTATGCTACAGTAGAAACGACAACACGATATACAGAAAATAAGGCACTTACTTTGATAGGAACGCACACACGTCCAAAGTTATTATTTGTAAGGGAAACAACAAGGAAGGCAATGCGAACGCCAGCCAGAAAATGTTCCAATTCAAGCAAGACTGCGCAAATGTCTGCATACAGTGGGGGAAAAAAGTATTTAGTCAGCCACCAATTGTGCAAGTTCTCCCACTTAAAAAGATGAGAGAGGCCTGTAATTTTCATCATAGGTACACGTCAACTATGACAGACATGAATGTATTTGCAAATTATGGTGGAAAATAAGTATTTGGTCAATAACAAAAGTTTCTCAATACTTTGTTATATACCCTTTGTTGGCAATGACACAGGTCAAACGTTTTCTGTAAGTCTTCACAAGGTTTTCACACACTGTTGCTGGTATTTTGGCCCATTCCTCCATGCAGATCTCCTCTAGAGCAGTGATTTTTGGGGCTGTCGCTGGGCAACACAGACTTTCAACTCCCTCCAAAGATTTTCTATGGGGTTGAGATCTGGAGACTGGCTAGGCCACTCCAGGACCTTGAAATGCTTCTTATGAACCACTCCTTCGTTGCCCGGGCGGTGTGTTTGGGATCATTGTCATGCTGAAAGACCCAGCCACGTTTCATCTTCAATGCCCTTGCTGATGGAAGGAGGTTTTCACTCAAAATCTCACGATACATGGCCCCATTCATTCTTTCCTTTACACGGATCAGTCGTCCTGGTCCCTTTGCAGAAAAACAGCCCCAAAGCATGATGTTTCCACCCCCATGCTTCACAGTAGGTATGGTGTTCTTTGGATGCAACTCATTCTTTGTCCTCCAAACATGACGAGTTGAGTTTTTACCAAAAAGTTATATTTTGGTTTCATCTGACCATATGACATTCTCCCAATCCTCTTCTGGATCATCCAAATGCACTCTAGCAAACTTCAGATGGGCCTGGACATGTACTGGCTTAAGCAGGGGGACACGTCTGGCACTGCAGGATTTGAGTCCCTGGCGGCGTAGTGTGTTACTGATGGTAGGCTTTGTTACTTTGGTCCCAGCTCTCTGCAGGTCATTCACTAGGTCCCCCCGTGTGGTTCTGGGATTTTTGCTCACCGTTCTTGTGATCATTTTGACCCCACGGGGTGAGATCTTGCGTGGAGCCCCAGATCGAGGGAGATTATCAGTGGTCTTGTATGTCTTCCATTTCCTAATAATTGCTCCCACAGTTGATTTCTTCAAACCATGCTGCTTACCTATTGCAGATTCAGTCTTCCCAGCCTGGTGCAGGTCTACAATTTTGTTTCTGGTGTCCTTTGACAGCTCTTTGGTCTTGGCCATAATGGAGTTTGGAGTGTGACTGTTTGAGGTTTTGGACAGGTGTCTTTTATACTGATAACAAGTTCAAACAGGTGCCATTAATACAGGTAACGAGTGGAGGACAGAGGAGCCTCTTAAAGAAGAAGTTACAAGTCTGTGAGAGCCAGAAATCTTGCTTGTTTGTAGGTGACCAAATACTTATTTTCCACCATAATTTGCAAATAAATTCATTAAAAATCCTACAATGTGATTTTCTGGATATTTTTTCCTCAATTTGTCTGTCATAGTTGACGTGTACCTATGATGAAAGTTACAGGCCTCTCTCATCTTTTTAAGTGGGAGAACTTGCACAATTGGTGGCTGACTAAATACTTTTTTTCCCCACTGTACTTGATCTGCTGAATTATTGGTGAAGTGCTTGGGCTCTCCTCAAAGAGAGAAGTTTGTCCAGCTCAGTAAAGCCTCAAACATAAATTGTCCACAACACTGAAATGGGCTTCTTCTATGTGAATTAATGAGGAGGCGGAACACACCTCAATTCAAACTGTTAGAAAATAAAACTTGTTGGAAAATAATTTGAAATTGACAAGTTGGAACATAGCCTATAGATAATTAGCAGGCAGCGTGTGTTAACTGTCCTGTTGCATTACATTCACATTTTGGAACAGTGAGCGCATTCTGACATCACGTGCATAAAACAACTCACGCTGGGGCGAACGTTAGAGATATTTGGAACTCACATGTGAAAAGGTGAATGCGTTTGAGCCAATCAGTTGTGTTGTGACAAGGTAGCTGTGGTATGCAGAAGATAGCCCTATTTGGTAAAAGACCAAGTCCATTTTATGGCAAGAACAGCTCAAATAAGCAAAGAGAAACGACAGTCCATCATTACTTTAAGACATGAAGGTCATTCAATACAGAACATTTCAAGAACTTTTAAAGTTTCTTGAAGTGCAGTTTCAAAAACTATCAAACACTATTATGAAACTCGCTCTCATGAGGACCGCCACAGGAAAGGAAGACCCAGAGTTATCTCTGCTGCAGAGGATAAGTTAATTAGAGTTACCAGCCTCAGAAATGTCAGCCCTAATAAGTGCTTCACAGAGTTCAAGTAACAGACACATCTCAACATCAACATCAACTGTTCAGAGAATATTGCAATGAATCAGGCCTTCATGGTCGAATTGCTGCAAAGAAACCACTACTAAAGGACACCAATAAAAAGAAGAAACTTCCTTGGGTCAAGAAACACAAGCAATGGACTTTAGACCAGTGGAAATCTGTACTTTGGTCTGATGAGTCCAAAGTTGAGATTTTTGGTTCCAACCGCAAAGCTGTCATCAAGGCAAAGGGTGGCTATTTTAATATAAAATATATTTTGATTTGTTTAACACTTTTTTGGTTCCTAAATGATTCCATATTTGTTATTTCATAGTTTTGATGCCTTCACTATTATTCTACAATGTAGAAAATAGTAAAAATAAAGACAAACCCTTGAATGAGTAGGTGTTCTAAAACTTTTGACCGGTAGTGTTTATGAAACAACTTGATAGGTGTAAGCAATAGGGTAAATTTTACGTCACCTTGAAGTACCTTGCAAAAAATATTAAACAATTATTTGATGAACATTTTTATATGGCCTTACCGCTATTTGCCCATACAAACGCGTTGAATAACAAATTCACTACATGGAACAACAGATAGATCCCCCAAAATGTAATCTAAAGGAAGATTGTTCTGAAGTGCCTGTCCTATATCTGGGAGATATAAGAAAGATCAGGAAAGTTTTTTTTTTTTTTTTTTTACATGTATTTAATCCCTTGTTTTTGGCACTAAACAGTCTCCATATATACTTCCTTTCGTTTTTTCAACTGGGGGACCTTCAGACAAGTATTGTGAGGCCTGTGATCGTCGTAGAGCAAAACAACCCATTTTGCAGGTCTTCCTATTTACAAAGCATGTAGAGGTCTGTAATTGTTATCATAGGTACACTTCAACTGTGAGAGACGGGATCTAAAACAAAAATCCAGAAAATCACATTGTATGATTTTTAAGTAATTAATTTGCATTTTATTGCATGACATAAGTATTTGATCACCTACCTACCAGTAAGAATTCCGGCTCTCACAGACCTGTTAGTTTTTCTTTAAGAAGCCATCCTGTTCTCCACTCATTACCTGTATGAACTGCACCTGTTTGAACTCGTTACCTGTATAAAAGACACCTGTCCACACACTCAATCAAACAGACTCCAACCTCTCCACAATGGCCAAGACCAGAGAGCTGTGTAAGGACATCAGGGATACAATTGTAGATCTGCACAAGGCTGGGATGGGCTACAGGACAATAGGCAAGCAGCTTGGTGAGAAGGCAACAACTTTTGGCGCAATTATTAGAAAATAGAAGAAGTTCAAGATGACGGTCAATCACCCTCGGTCTGGGGCTCCATGAAAGATCTCTCCTTGTGGGGCATCAATGATCATGAGGAAGGTGAGGGATCAGCCCAGAACTACACGGCAGGACCTGGTCAATGAACTGAAGAGAGCTGGGACCACAGTCTCAAAGAAAACCATTAGTAACAGACTACGCCGTCATGGATTAAAATCCTGCAGCGCACGCAAGGTCCCCCTGCTCAAGCCAGCGCATATCCAGGCCCGTCTGAAGTTTGCCAATGACCATCTGGATGATCCAGAGGAGGAATGGAAGAAGGTCATGTGGTCTGATGAGACAAAAATAGAGCTTTTTGGTGTAAACTCCACTCGCCTTGTTTGGAGGAAGAAGAAGGATGAGTACAACCCCAAGAACACCATCATAACCGTGAAGCATGGAGGTGGAAACATCATTCTTTGGGGATGCTTTTCTGCAAAGGGGACAGGACGACTGCACCGTATTGAGGGGAGGATGGATGGGGCCATGTATCGCGAGATCTTGGCCAACAACCTCCTTCCCTCAGTAAGAGCATTGAAGATGGGTCATGGCTGGGTCTTCCAGCATGACAACGACCCGAAACACACAGTCAGGGCAACTAAGGAGTGGCTCCGTAAGAAGCATCTCAAGGTCCTGGAGTGGCCTAGCCAGTCTCCAGACCTGAACCCAATAGAACATCTTTGGAGGGAGCTGAAAGTCCGTATTGCCCAGCGACAGCCCCAAAACCTGAACGATCTGGAGAAGGTCTGTATGGAGGAGTGGGCCAAAATCCCTGCTGCGGTGTGTGCAAACCTGGTCAAGACCTACAGGAAACGTATGATCTCTGTAATTGCAAACAAAGGTTTCTGTACCAAATATTAAGTTCTGCTTTTCTGATGTATCAAATACTTATGTCATGCAATAAAATGCAAATTAATTACTTAAAAATCATACAATGTGATTTTATGGATTTTTGTTTTAGATTCTGTCTCTCACAGTTGAAGTGTACCTATGATAAATATTACAGACCTCTACATGCTTTGTAAGTAGGAAAACCTGCAAAATCGGCAGTGTATCAAATACTTGTTCTCCCCACTGTATGTGTTCGTGAGAGTCTCATCTTTCCATAGAGAGGTAACAGTAATAACGATTTTGTAAGAAGGCCGACTTTCGGGATGTCTCATAGTCTGACAAACACCACTCTAGCTCTGTCACCTTTCACCCCAGATGCGGAAGTGTGACATAGGCATATGTGGTGGATTGAGACTCATTCAATGCAAAACCCCCAGATATCTCTAGCTTAAACTAACAGATTGTTATGGGAATTTCTTTATTATCCTAATTTGATTTCCACGGGGGCCCGGACATCGAGCTTAGGGGGTTATTAACCCTCAGAAAACTGGACACATGAATGTTTTTGCAATGTTCCCATCAAACATGTCTAGAACATAAATATCTTAATTCTGAGAACATGGTAACCATGTTCTGGGTAAGTTCTATTTGACATTAAGGGGATGGTCTCTTGGAAACATTCCTTGCACATCACTGAAACGTTCCTAAGAAAATGTTAGTTAATGACCTCATGAGACTCTTGAGGGAACGTTCTCTAAAGTTGTGGGAACATTTGTTGTTAGCTGGGATGGCTGCTAGCCTGCTACAGTACAGATTGAGTTTCTACCTATCTGATAAATTCACAGCATATCGAGTGTCTGTTTCTCTCCTCCAGTCTCCTGGAGTTGGGAGGGGAAATACATATAGAAATAGAGGCATGAGAAATGTGATCCTGCCCAAGATATTGATTCACTGCAACACTGGAGTACACCATAGCAGATTAATGAAGCATCTTTAAGTGTGTGTGGATATGCTGTATTAGAGGCCAGTGTGTCTCCATGGTGGGGGACACAGTAGCTAGGTAGTCATGGCTTAATTTCCTGCATCACACTCAGAATACTTCAAAAGATCCCATAAACATCTATTATATGGATTCTTTGGAAAGTGGTGTGGAGGTAGCTGCAATGAAAGTGCACTGTCTGTGGTCTCATAGTTAATGGGTGTTCCGTGCATTAGCCAACAACAGAACGCCACAGGGCTAGCTGGAGACAGATGAACACATTAAACAGTCACTTCATGTTTGGACACGCACACAATCTGATTTCACTGCAGAGGAGCCTCTTCAGTGCATAAGGACAAAATGGGAGTAGCTGCAGTTACAAAGTAGGAAAGAAAAAAGTCCTGCAGTATCAGCTTCAATATCAAAGGCAGAAAAACCTTTGTTCAGCCATTAATAAAATCTTATGAACATAGCTAAATGAGGCTTAACAAGCACAATTCAGTAGGTCTCTGATGCTATATAGCCAGTAAACTCTAACCATACAGCTGACTGCAATAAGAGCACATGGTGCCAGTAAGACACTCATTCGGCACTGTCGCAGTGGCCAAATGGCATTGTGGCCCAGTCACCCAGTACAATACATCCTAGTATCACAGTGTTCCAATGTCCTGTGTCATAGGGGTCCAGTGACTGTCATCCAGTCGCACCCTGTTGGAGCAGAGCAGCTAGTAGACATTAGAGTCCAGTAGACAGACAGTAGAGTCCAGGTCTGAGGGGCTTTAGTCTTTTCCTCTTTCCACTGGTGTCCCTGAGCTTCCATGCTCATAATCTCACCCTGCTTCTGCTGCTACCAGGCTCTTATCACCAGCAGCCAATTAGAACACAGGGATCTTATCACCAATAGCCAATTAGAACAGAGGGAGCTGCTGTGAGGAAATGTCAACAACTCAGTGACCTCACAGCGCTCATATCTGGCCCCGCCTCTCCCCCCAGACTGGGGAAACAGGTATGGGCCACCTTAAAAAATGATATAACTCCCAGACACCCTCACTCATTAAAAAACAAAAAAAACAATGTCAACATGCTCTTGTTAACTAGACTCCAGCAACATTTTATTCTTTCTCCAGTTGATGAAAAGACTCCAGCTGCTCTGATGGTGTGTGTGTGTTTGGCCCTCCCAGCTAACACAGCTAACATAGCTAGCACACACAGCATTATAACTAAATCACCAGAGGAAGGAGCAGACAAGTGTGGGCCGCTCAACACGTGTGTCTCTTGATAACGCAGGCTTTGCAGATTGATTACTGGAGAGGAGATACAGATATTACCCATATGGAAAAGATATAGAAGATTTTAACAAGATTCCTGCATGTTCTACCTGGAACTTGTAAGTAATACGTACGGCAGCAAATACACATGCAAGATTCATAGAAGATTATTGTAATATCTGACTTATAAGGGTGGGTAAGACTTAGACATAACAGATATATTGCATGTATTGTATAAAAAACATACAAGAGACATGTAAGCTAAGCCTTCTAAGGTCTCACATACATGGGACATACAAATTTCAAAGCATTTGCATACCACTGTCTGACGTCATTGGGACGCACGCAACGTCACACTTATTGAAGAAAGAAGCACCACGAGTAGGATCAGAAGGAGGAAATGAGGAGCAGGAGGATGAATTGGAGAGGAGGAGGAGGAGGAGGAGGAGGAGGAGGAGGAGGAGGAGGAAGGAGGAGGAGGAAAGCAGAAGGAGTGGGAGGAGAGGAGGAGGAGGAGGAGAAAGAGGGGAAGAAGGAGGGAGAGGAGAGGAGGGGGAGGAGAGGAGGGGGAGGAAGAGAAGAGGAGAGGAAGGAGGAGAGGAGGAATGACTTTGATAGCAGCAGTGAATCATTCTCACAATAGCACATTGGTAGTTGTCAGTGACAAATATCAAAGCTAAGCAGGGCTTGGTTAAAATCCTGGATGGGATACTAAAGGCATAGCTGTAGATAAATCAACTGTCCAGTAGGAGAAACTCATACCTAAAAAATTATATATATACAAATATTGTATTTTTCTTATAGTAATTGTCATGTTGTCAATTATATGTTGACTTATAAAAAATAACATAAAACCTATAAGGAAAGCATTTCTTTTGTAGAGGTTACATTGTCAGAACATACACGTTTCATATAATATTCATAGATACTGATATAATTCGTATATTTTGCCTCAAATATGTCATAGCATATCTATGTAGGAAATTCATCACATTCATGTAGTGAATTGTGTAAGTCATACGAGGCATATTAGTTAACACATATACAAATACACTACTGACATATAAGGCAAAACATGAAAGATCTTACCAGATACTGATTAGATATATATATACTTTTTTTTTACAAAGAATCTTCTTCTGCCATACAAGATTCTTATTTGTTTTCATTACTTTTTTCCAATATGGGTACTTTCCCATGAATTCTGTTCCCAGATGCTCCTCTATCTGTCCATCAATCTCCATGCAGGAGTCAACACCAGGGCAACTCTGATAGGATGTTTCCCATGACAACAGATAACCATTGGAGGTCAACTACTTATTTTAATGGTTTCATTGGTCCAGCTTGGTGCTGTCACCTTGTTAAAAGGTTATTCACCAATAAAGCTACCAATACTTCAAATAGAGAGACAGTGTTATTGCAAAGGCAACATTCATAAGCACAGAGGTCTGTGTAAAATCAGTTAATGAGGTTCTGTTGACCGAATAGACGGCCAAGGTTGTCCGGTCAGAGTGAGCGACAACAAGCTCTTACTGACATTCTGAGCATGTGGCTGCCAGTGATGGCTGTGTGACATGGCTATGTGACAACATGGCTGACCCTCAAGTGGCTGTCGGGGGAGACATGCTCAGGAGTGTCACTGTTGAACATTGACGGAGAAACAAGACAGACTGGCCTGATATCTAGGACATTTAGGACACGACCACGTCCACAGAAAAAGTCCTCTACTGCCGGTCAACAAGGACATATTGACCAATACTCAGCTGTCAGTCAACACAGACAGGTCAACCTCCATACAATCTTTCACTGTTAGTCAATAAGGGCAGATCCACCTTCTGTATGAGGCCTACACTCTACTAGCAGTCAACAAGGAGATCCTACAGGCCTACACTTGTACTGGACACACTCTACAACAACATGGACCATGTGGCAGATTTTTATGCCCTCTCTCTAACTAAAGTCAGGTGAAAATAGGGACCGTTAACATTTCCTAAAGGCGAGACGTTCCAATGGTTGACTTCTCTGATGGAGAGCTGCAGTGCCAGTGGGGAGGACAGGCAGGTGTTGTTGTGATGCCTGAGAGAGAAGATGATGTTCAGTTGATGGGACTGTATCAGACTGATGACTGACTGGCATGTCTGTGGTGTAAGAGTCTCCATGCCTCCATACATCCCTGAGGATGACAGCTCCTCTTCTCTGAGAGCCAGACAGACACTGAGTGGAGGAGAAGGGGAGGAGAAGACCCTATAGAGCAGAGAGATGGAGGGAGAGAGAGAGAGAGAGAGAGAGAGAGAGAGAGAGAGAGAGAGAGAGAGAGAGAGAGAGAGAGAGAGAGAGAGAGAGAGAGAGAAATAGGAGTGGAGATTGGCTACTAATGGTTGCCTCGACAGAGGATCAAAACACTGCTCTGTTCACTCCAAGTTGCCCCTAACCACACATCTAGCCAACCTGAACCATTAGGGGATAAAAACATCTGACCTTGGATCAGTGATTAGGGGCAACCTCAAAGATCTGGTCAATCATGTTAGAGCGGACTCATTATTTAGTATGGTAATTTGATTAACTGCCGTTTTCTGATTAAAACCTCTTATCAAAAACCTCTTATCACAAATACCCGAGGGTGAATAGAGGGTAGGAGTGCAGAACAGGAGCATGTTAAAAAACTGTTAACAATAACCAGTGTTGTAGTATTGTGTTGATACAAACATCACCATGTTAGAATACCCTGAGGCCTTCAGTTATATATGAACTGACACATCAAAGGGATAGAGCTTGTTCTCACTACAGAGCTGTTGGAAATCAGTCTCTTCATTGAAGCAAGATGAACAACAATCTGTGCAATACAAGACAATTTATCTGATTCAATTACCATGCATTTTATATACGTTTTTTAAATGTATTACAAATGCTAATGTAAATAAGACTCATTCTCTATTTTCTATAAGCACACTCGGGTATAAAACCACTTGAGGAGATGTCCATTTGTACTGAGTTAATGAGCTCATAATTCATATCCCTGATGCTCATTTAGATATGTTACATATAGAGAATAAGTATTGACTCCTGCATTAGTCCCTTTTATGTCCCAGTGTATCATTGTATTCTGTGGCAAACATGTGGCCGTTCCCAGCTCTAAACCCCTGAACACTGAATCAGCTCAGTATCTAGACTGTTATGTAGAACTGTCATACTTTGTTAAGAAGCCCTTGTGCATGACACAGTGCCGTATAATAGCAACCAGGTGCTGGAGCTCATATGAAATATGAAGCGTTGTCATCTCCTGGTCCTCCACTCACGCAAGGGAATGATATACAATGTCTGAAAGAGGGAGGGAGGAAAAGGGGTATCTTTGCATTTAATTAATCAGGCTTGACAAAACCTGCCTCTTTGGAGTGATTTTCATTTGTCTGAGTAGGTGTCGCCAAGGACTTGTTTTTGGGGGGCAGATGAGACTTTTGTCCTCTAGCCTTTTCCTGCAGTCAGATGACCAGTGGCCTCATGGGTGGAATGTTATGAATATTTTACCAAATGTAATAATTAATAAACATTATGTTTTTCTTTTACAGCCCAAAATCCGGTGTTTCTGTGTCAAATGGTTTTGCTATATTTCATTCTTCTGTGATATATATAAAGTGTAATATTGGGATGCAAACTCAAAACTGAATACATTTCAACTCTATATCTGACATGGTACAGGTGTCTTCTTTTTTTAAGCAGATAACCATGTGTGTGAGGTGTATACTTTGGTGTCAAAGTAGATTTGTTTAAGACTACCAAGAAACACTCTGTGTGACCCTAATTTAGCCCACTTCGGTGAAAGGTTAAAGGAGTTTCAGTATCGACACCTTTAGGAATACCCTTGACTTGATCATTAGTCTCCTGCATCAGAGGAAATGGCTTATACTGTATATGGAGTCTCATTTAAGCCCAGGGCTGTGTCCCAAATGGCACCCTATTACAGAGCCCATAGGTCTCTGGTCAGAAGTAGTGCACTATATAGGGTACCATTTGGGACACACAATAGCTCATCAGAATCCAGTGACCTCAAACTTCTCACCAAACAAGATGAATCATCAAACTACAGGAAGGGTCATTTGTTGGATGCTGTTGACATTGTAAGACCAACAGCGATGAATAGTGATCTAGATACTATCTGTGATACAGTGTAACTTAAGGTGTATTGCATTATTGTAAACTCACACTGTTCTAGCCACAACCAGGCCTGCCCTCAGAACAGCGTTCGTTTCCAATAACATGATTCTGCGTAACCTAATGACAGGTGAGAAAATTTTTCCTACTGTATGAGAAAACTGCCAATCATAATATGCCATTTAATATGCCATTTAGCAGACGCTTTTATCCAAAGCGACTTACAGTCATGCATGCATACATTTTTGTGTATAAAAAACAGGTACGTTCTATAACCTAATGATGCACTGGAGGATCATCTTTAGAGACAAACATGACCAAGTGGGGCTGGCAGCAGAAGTACAGTAAGAGAGAAGAAGAGAATAGCGAGTGACCATGGAACCAGAGTTGGTTCCAGACAAGTGAGACAGCCATTATAAAAGGTCATAGAGGAGAGAGATCCTCTGTGAAGGACTTCAGCTTCAGAGGAGAGGAAAATAGAGGAAATGAAAGGAAAGGAAAGGAGGGGAGGGCTGGAAATAGAACTAGCAGCAGCAGAGAGGAGGGGTCAAGCTGGCTGAAGCTGGTTTCAGTCTGCAAAAACAGCAAGAGAGACAGACACACCCCTTTACTGCAGCATGGTGGGAGCTGATGGGAGAGGAGAGGACACTAGCTGACCTGTGGCCTCAACACTGGCTACCTGACTGAACACAAAATAAGCTGGGGATAGGGCAGCCAGGAGAGCGAGAGAAAGAGAGCGAGAGAGAGCCAGAGAGAGAGAGAGGGAGGGAGGGAAAATAGGTGTGGAGGAGGATGAGAGTGGCTCTGTGGCTTTCACACATTTATCATTGTGAGCAGGAACCTAAACAGGACCCTTGTTCCCCTACGCAGAGTAGAGATTATGGAATAGCAGAGGCCAAAGGGGTCTATGGGAAGCCTTAGAAACATTGGTTCTCTGCTAAAGGTAAAAGGAGTAACAGAAAGTAGTAGAAAGGCTGTATAATGTTATGCACAGACACCTACACACAACAGCCAAACCGATCAACTTTTTCTCATCTGTAAAACTTCAAAGGCTTTTTGCTGGGCTTGCTACTGAAAGAGGGGACTGATGAGTATTTAAGGATCTCTCTGTCTATGTGTCGGTGTGTGTACCCATGCGTGTGCCACACCTTGGTGGTCTCCATCTTCAATCACCTCTCCCTACTCTCCTTGTGCAGTCATTCTTCATTGAGAAAGAGAGAAGGAAAGGTAGAGAGAGGGTAGGAAAAGAGCGAAGGCAGGATGATGGGGATGAGGAGGGAGTGGAGGAGTGCAGCACCTTGTTAAAAGCCCCTCTGTGACAGCCACAGAGGGGCAGCAGTTGTGGGTAAGTGGAGACGGCTAGAGGTGGAGAGAGAGGGAAGAGAGAGAGAGACACACATAGAGGAATAGAGAGAGAGAGAGAGAGAGAGAGAGAGAGAGAGAGAGAGAGAGAGAGAGAGAGAGAGAGAGAGAGAGAGAGGAGGAGGAGGCAGGACCACAGGAAGGGTCTCTTTTGATGTGTGTGCTGTTGTGAGCGGGGATTCCTGAATCTCCTCTAGCCTCTTACTGAGGTGATGACTGATGTGGAGGAGAAAGAGAGAGTGAGGTGGCAAGAGAAAGAGTGTGAGAAAGAATTTTAATGAGGTTGAGAAAATAAGATGAGAAAGGTCTTCCACACAGCTATTTTCCTCCTCGAACCTATAAACAATATATTCCATGTTCTTCACTGAGACACATTATAAGAAAAAGAGTTCTAGCGGTACTGCACTGTTTAAACTCAAAATATTATTTTAGGGAGCTTCAAAGACTGCTATTAAGACTACACACCTGCAGATCTTCTACTTCTTCCTCTGTTTACCTCTCAGAGGTCTGTGCAGAAACATAGACTACAGTAGTAATACAGACAGTCTATAGTTCAGTATAGCTCCTTTTCTTCCTCCTGTACCAGTGAAAGGCTTCCTTTTGTAAATATAATCTCCAATTAAAGCTGATATCATAGTGGAGGGGACAGTGGGGCTGGCGTTGGCCCTCAGAAAGCTTGGGTCTTTAATTCAAACGAGGAGACAGAGAGCCCAGGGTATTTCCTGTTGTACTGAGACTCTGGAGCCACAGTTTGGTCAACTTAGGCACAAAGCTGGAGATGGGCGATGCATAATTCAACAGACCTGCTGGCCTATCAGAGAGTGTTATTCCCAGCTGGCCTATCAGAGAGAATGTTATTCCTCTGGTGTTTGGACACAGTCTCAGAAAGAGGTGTAAATCCTACACAGGGCAGTGCACAGACCTTTCCGGGGGCAGGTGGACAAAATGAAAAAAGGGCAACCCCCACTTGAAAAAGAAATTGACTTGTATCACTCATATCTCATATCTCGAAAGGTTAGCCTCCCGAGTGGCGCAGCGGTCTACGGCACTGCACCGCAGGCTGTGTCACACCGGCCGTGACCGGGAGTCCCATAGGGTGGTGCACAATTGGCCCAACATCGTCCGGGTTAGGGGAGAGTTTGGCCAGGGGGGCTTTACTTGGCCCATTGCGCTCTAGCGACTCCTTGTGGCGGGCCGGGCGCCTGCAAGCTGACTCAGTCGTCAGTTCAACTGTGTTTCCTCCAACACATTGGTACGGCTGGCTTCCGGGTTAAGCGAGTGGGTGTTAAGTAGCGCGGCTTGGCGGGTCATGTTTCGGAGGAAGCATGACTTGACCTTCGCCTCTCCCGAGCCCGTTGTGGAGTTGCAGCGATGAGACAAGATCGTAATTGGATATCACGAAATTGGGGAGAAAAAGGGGGTAAAATATTATATATAAGCTAGTTACAGTGCCTCATAAAGACATGATTGACATCGGGAACAGAGGGTATAGTCTATCAGCTGATCATTGATGTTGATGATTGAAGTAAATCTGCAGGTTAGGTAGCTCAATAATGTTTTTACTGATTGTGATTTAAATTCAATGCTCTTAAATAATAACTTCATCGGCCTAATATAGTTTA
The DNA here is from genome assembly GCF_964263955.1 of Coregonus lavaretus. Taxonomy (NCBI): domain Eukaryota; kingdom Metazoa; phylum Chordata; class Actinopteri; order Salmoniformes; family Salmonidae; genus Coregonus; species Coregonus lavaretus. The sequence goes on along the minus strand of NC_140016.1, from coordinate 37,451,026 downwards.
ATATATCATAATATTCTAACTCATGATATAGGCTATCCCTGGCTGGCTAGTGGTTTGTGTGGATATTCTGGTATGGTGGTTAGCTAGAGTCTACTTGTGTTCAGTGCTTTATATGTAAATTGGGAGGTGCCGGAAACAATAAGTGAGGCTGGGAAGTTCTGAGCTACCAGAACTCATGTTTTTTTTTTTTTTTTTTTTACCTTTATAGTAAAGTATTGAATGAATATCATCACATTTGCGTAGTGGAATAGAGCAGTAGAGTAGATGTGCTAACAGAAGCTGCACCCATAGGGACCATTTTTAGTAGCCTAGGGTTGGGATTATTTAATGCCTTTTATAAACGCATTTCATGCAATTCTATGTCATTTTACATGACTGGAGACCAGTGGAGGCTGCTGAGGGAAGGACGGCTCACAATAATGTCTGGAACGGAGCAAATGGAATGGCATCAAACACATGGAAACCATGTGTTTGCTGTATTAGATACCATTCCACTATTCCGCTCCAGCCATTATCACGAGCACATCCTCCCCAATTAAGGTGCCACCAACCTCCTGTGCTGGATAATTTTGCAGAATATTGTTTGATACCGCACAAATGATCGAAATGACAGGCTACTTTGACACTAACAAACTGAGATCAATAAAAACAACCTTGTCTTGAATCCATCAATAGCCTAGGCCTAGATGTGTGGAGACACATATTGTAGGCTACAATATGAGGAGGAAATGAGAGTCCTAATGATGCGCAGCTCGTTGCCAGTGATGGCTGATGTGTGTTTGTATTTGAAATATAGTGAAAGGCCTGTTTTGTCTGCATGCTGTTCACTGACAGATTTGCCGCGCATTCCCGACTGTAAGCTATACCTTGTTATTAGGCTACACACAATCCACAGCTAGACAATTTTTTAAAGTAACCTATTGATCCTCTGTGGCTAAATTATAGGTATACGCATGGTATAGTAGGCTATTCTGAATTATTTCATTTCTATCTGAACAGACAGCAGTAATCAGAGCCAGTTCCAGGCATAAGCAACATAAGGGGTCGATTAGGGCACCCGGCTGCTAGGGGACACCTGATCCAAACTCAGTTGGGGTCTCAACTTACTATAGAGAGTAGGGGTAGTAGAATACACCAGGTGCAATTTCGACATTTGGTTGTGTATCAGCTGTTTTTCTCTTGTTATGTCAGTCACTGACAGTCACTCAATTAGCCATGTCAGCTAACCATTTTTACAATTCTAAACTTGTAGTAATCATGCCCGAATACCGACCGGCACGTAGGGCACATGCCCAGAGGCCCTGACCTCCAAGGGCCCCCATTGATGTTGTTAGGCATTCTCACTCAGATATCATATTAACATGGTATAAGTCATTACAAAATGTGTAGAATTGCAGGAAATTAGCTTTAAAACTGCTAAACATTATCTCCACCCTATGGCAAAATGAGTAGAATTGCATGAAATGTGTTACAGAATTGCTACGTTTTCTCTCCGCCACATGGCAAAATGTGGGGAATTGCAGAAAACTTAATTGAAAACTTCAACATTTTCTCTACACTCCATGGCAAAAAGTGTAGAATCCATGGCAAAAAGTGTAGAATTGCAGGAAATGAACTTTAAAACTTAAATGTTTCTCTCCACCTTCAAGATGGGAGCTACTAAAATGTTTTGCCGCGAGGTGGGGGGCCTGTCATGCCAAATCTCGCTTAGGGCCCCCAAAAGGCTATAGCCGGTCCTGGCAGTAATTGTATTACTTTGGCTAAATTATTTCAATTTATCAGGGGTGCTGCAGCACCTCCAGTAGCCTTCAAGCAGCTATGATTCTATAAGGAAATAAATGATGAAGTGCTGTACGTGTATGCTATAAGCCAACCAGACCGAATATTGATGATGATGTAAATCAAATGTTATGCTGCTCTGGCAGTACTGTTAATATTTAAACTAGGTAGCTTGCTATACACATCTGATCCGCATTTCAAGCCATGCATGTTTGGATTTCGGGACCATGCAATCTCTGTACAGAGCAGACTGGGAAAAATGCACAACCAGGTGCATGTGAGCTCAGTACAGGGCAGACCAACAGACGGGGTGGGGTGGTGAACTTGACGACATCACAACGACTTGGGGCAGTGGGTTGAGAACAAGAACTAGAAAAACTCTATCCAAAAAAACATAATTATACAGTGAGGGAAAAAAGGTATTATTATCCCCTGCTGATTTTGTATGTTTGCCCACTGACAAATAAATTATTAGTCTATAATTTTAATGGTAGGTTTATTTGAAAAGTGAGAGACAGAATAACAACAAAAAAATCTAGAAAAACGCATGTCAAAAATGTTATAAATTGATTTGCATTTTAATAAGGGAAATAATTATTTGACCCCTCTGCAAAACATTACTTAGTACTTGGTGGCAAAACCCTTTTTGGCAATCACAGAGGTCAGACGTTTCTTGTAGTTGGACACCAGGTTTGCACACATTTCAGGTGGGATTTTGTCCCACTCCTTTTTGCAGATCTTCTCCAAGTCACTAAGGTTTCGAGGCTGACGTTTGGCAACTCCAACCTTCAGCTCCCTCCACAGATTGTCTATGGGATTAAGGTCTGGAGACTGGCTAGGCCACTCCAGGACCTTTATGTGCTTCTTCTTGAGCCACTCCTTTGTTGCCTTGGCCGTGTGTTTTGGGTCATTGTCATGCTGGAATACCCATCCACGACCCATTTTCAATGCCCTGGCTGACGGAAGGAGGTTCTCACCCAAGATTTGACGGTACATGGCCCCGTCCATCGTCCCTTTGATGCGGTGAAGTTGTCCTGTCCCCTTAGCAGAATAACACTCCCAAAGCATAATGTTTCCACCTCCATGTTTGACGGTGGGGATGGTGTTCTTGTGGTCATAGGCAGCATTCCACCTCCTCCAAACACGGCGAGTTGAGTTGATGTCAAAGAGCTCGATTTTGGTCTCATCTGACCACCACACTTTCACCCAGTTCTCCTCTGAATCATTCAGATGTTCATTGGCAAATTTCAGACGGGTATATGTGCTTTCTTGAGCAGGGGGACCTTGCGGGCGCTGCAGGATTTCAGTCCTTTACAGCGTAGTGTGATACCAATTGTTTTCTTGGTGACTATGGTCCCAGCTGCCTTGAGATCATTGACAAGATCCTCCCGTGCAGTTCTGGGCTGATTCCTCACCATTCTCATGATCATTGCAACTCCACGAGGTGAGATCTTGCATGGAGCCCCAGGCCAAGGGAGATTGGCAGTTATTTTGTGTTTCTTCCATTTGCGAATAATCGCACCAACTGTTGTCACCTTCTCACCAAGCTGCTTGGCGATGATCTTGTAGCCCATTCCAGCCTTGTGTAGGTCTACAATCTTGTCCCTGACATCCCTGGAGAGCTTTTTGGTCTTGGCCATGGTGGAGAGTTTGGAATCTGATCGATTGATTGCTTCTGTGGACAGGTGTCTTTTATACAGGTAACAAGCTGAGATTAGGAGCACTCCCTTTAAGAGTGTGCTCCAAATCTCAGCTCGTTACCTGCATAAAAGACACATGTGAGCCAGAAGTCTTTCTGATTGAGAGATGGGTCAAATACTTATTTCCCTCATTAAAATGCAAATAAATTTATAACATTTTTGACATACGTTTTTCTGGATTTTGTTGTTGTTATTCTGTCTCTCACTGTTCAAATAAACCTACCATTAAAATTATAGACTGATCATTTCTTTGTCAGTGGGTAAACGTACAAAATCAGCAGGTATTCAAATACTTTTTTCCCTCACTGTACCACCTCCCAAAAAGGCATTTGGCAAGTGGGAGGGCAAAGGGGCAGGTGCTTGGACACAGTTACACCCTTATCTGTGCAGGAGCCTGATTCTAGTCTGCTGCTCTCATAGGGCCCGATTCCAACCTGAGTTAAGCGCATGTAAATGTAATCCCCTTTTTTATGCACTTTTCTCTCTATGCGTATTCTGACCTTGAACCTTTTGGGGCATCTAAAGCTCATTCTCTGCATTTCTACACAATCTAATATGACCCTTTTGGGGTTATTTTGGGGTCACTTTTATTGTAAATAAGAATAGAATATGTTTCTAAACACTTCTATATTCATGTGGATGCTACCATGCTTAATCCTGAATAAATTGTGAATAATGATGAGTGAGAAAGTTATAGACGCACAAATATCATACCCCCACAAAAATGCTAACCTCCCCTGTTATTGTAATGGTGAGAGGTCTTGGGGGTACTTTCTCACTAATGTAGAAGTGTTTAGAAACATATTCTTATTTACAATCAAAGTGACAGAATACATTATTTACCATTCATTTAGATTGGCACAAAATAATCTGAAACACAACCAAAACAAACAGCAAATGCATCCAACAAATTTGTAGAATCACAAGCTTGATGTACTAATTGCGTGCTATGAATGTGGGACCAAATACTTAACTTTTTACTACTTTAATACACAAACAAGTGAATTTGTCACAATACTTTTGCTCCCCTAAAATGTGGGGACTATGTACAAAATGTGCTGTAATTTCTAAATGGTTCACCTGATATGGACGAAAATACTCTCAAATTACAGCTTGATTTCAAATCCAAACATTTGAAGTATAGAGCCAAAAGAATAAAAAATACTTCACTCTCCCAATAATTACAGAGGGCACTATAATTCATATCGTAGGCCTAATTGTACTGTAGTGCTCTTTTTACTCGCACACAATATAGCTGGATCGCCCCGTCCTGTCCCTAGGGGTCCAACGCCCTGGTATACCCCAACCCAACACACCCCACTCAGCTTTAGGGTCTTAGTGAAACATTCATTATTGGTCATGTCAACCCCCGTCCCCCCGTCCCCCCGTCCCCAGTGAAAGTTGAGCCCCTGTCTACTGCCAGTACAGTATGGCTTGTTGCCTGACTGGTTCCAGAGAAGAAGAAAAAAGGAGCAAAAACAAGAGTTCATCTTCATCTGCCAAAATGAACACAAAATTACATGCAGAGATACAATTATTAAGATGTAGAAGAACAACTTACATTAAGTTGTTGTCAGCAACAGCCGAAAGTTAGTTACATTTTGAATTGACCAAAAGGTTCTATGTAGATCCCCTTTTTTTATCTAAGTGTATGCTTTTATTAAACACATTATTTCCTCTTGCTTCTAGCTAGCATTTAGTTTGCAACAGCACAGGTTTGTATGAACCTTGCTGTTTGCCACTCAGACCACAGCTATGTTTCCAAATAGGAATTCAATCTTCCCCCATAGAGAGCTAAGGGTGTCAGACGTCAGCAAGCCATTTTTCTGACCAGGCGAAATCATGCATCAGAATCATTAATATGGATATAAATGTAAATGCAAAACAGCTGAAACAAATTAAAAGGGATTGTTAGCTGTCATTTCAGAATTTGATGTGATTGGGTTAGCTTTTGTTAGCTGTTGTTTTCTAAAATCCCCATTACACCCTGGGGTAGGGATAGAACCCTCAAGGGTCTTTGCCTTCACTGGGTATATACACTGAGTGTACAAAACATTAGGAACACCTTCCTAATATTGAGTTGCACCCATTTTGCCCTAAGAACACCCGCAATACGTCAGGGCTCGGAATACAAGGTGTCGAAAGCGATCCACAGGGATGCTGGCTTCCCACAGTTGTGTCAAGTTGGCTGGATGTCCTTTGGTTGGTGGACCATTCTTGATACACACGGAAGCTGTTGAGAGGGAAAAGCCCAGCAGCGTTGCAGTTCTTGACACACTCAAGCCGGTGCGCCTGGCACCTACTACCGTACTCCGTTCAAAGGCACTTAAATATTTTGTCTTGCCCATTCACCCTCTGAATGGCACACATACATAATCCATGTCTCAATTGTCTCAAGGCTTAAACATCCTTATTTAACCTTCATCTACACTGATTGAAGAGGATTTAACAGGTGACATGAAAAAGGGATTATAGCTTTCACCTGGATTCACCTGGTCAGTCTATGTCATGTTTTGTACACTCAGAACCTTTTTTAGTAAAGGGTTCTTTAATCTTGTCCAAAGAACCAGAAGGTTCAAAATTTATATGGAATCCCAAATAACCCTTTTTTTCTAAGAGTGTATGGCAGCAAACTGAAGCATATAAACTTTCCCACAGTAAAGTTTATGAAAAATTCTGTGCCATTATGCAGAATTGTACAGCCTTTTAACTTGCAGGGATGGGTACTCTTAATAGGCTACCCTGACTTTCTCCTTCTCCTATTTCTATCATGTTAAATATTAGCCACTATCAGTATCGAACGGCAGTAGGCCTAATAACCACACATATTATTAGAATATAAAGGCGCCGGAGGGGAAGGCTGCCATTTTACGGGCTCCTAACCAACTGTGCTTCAATACGGAAGCGGTCAGATGACGCGGATGCTACGCTACAGGACTGTTTTGCTAGCACAGACTGGAATATGTTCCGGGATTCATCCAATGGCATTGAGGAGTATACCACCTCAGTCACCGGCTTCATCAATAAGTGTATCGACGACGTCGTCCCCACAGTGACCGTACGTACATATCCCAACAAGAAGCCATGGATTACAGGCAACAGCCGCACCGAGCTAAAGGCTAGTGCTGCCACTTTCAATGAGCGGGACACTAATCCGGACACTTATAAGAAATCCCGCTATGCCCTAAGACGAACCATAAACAGGCAAAGCGTCAATACAGGACTAAGATTGAATCCTACTACACCGGCTCTGATGCTTGTCGGATGTGGCAGGGCTTGCAAACTACTACAGACTACAAAGGGAAACCCAACCGCGAGCTGCCCAGTGAAGCAAGCCTACCAGACGAGCTAAATGCCTTTTAAGCTCGCGTCGAGGCAGGCAACACTGAAGCATGCATGAGAGCACCAGCTGTTCTGGACGACTGTGTGATCGGAGATGAAAATGCATATATTTACATGCTTTCTTTCATTGATCCCTAATATTCTGATCCCGTTCTCTCGAGTCTGTTGACAAAATTCAAACTAAAAGGTACACCGTATTTAAAGGGATGGCTAAGATACATGTAATGAAAACTCCACAAGAAAATCTGTTGGCCAGCAAGTGGGAGGGTTTTCAGCGGTTGAATGAAATATATTCAGAGCGTGCAAGGTAAACACACCTGCAGAGTGTGTAATGTGACTGAATAAGGTAAGTCTGAATACCGAATACTGAGAAATACAGTATGTAGGAAAGGCATGCGTGGGAAAGGTGTAGATTCCTAATGAAGAACATTGGGATAAAACACCTTGACCACTTTTGGATTGTAAATTTAATTTTGTGATCCCTTAAATCTCAGACTGCCTTCTGGGTAAAAGTAATAGTCTCTCGCTAGGAGGAAGTGGCATATTCCATTTCACCCAAAAGAAGGGGGGCTGAATTAGTGCCGGAGCAGAGGGGTTTGTCACGAACGTCTGAGGAAGCGGACCAATACGCAGCGCGTGGAGTGAACATGATGACTTTATTTAAATAAAAGCAACCACGAAAATAACAAACAAATGACGATAGTGAAGTCCTACAGTGACTATGACTGAACCTGGAACAAAAACCCACAATACCCACAGGAAAACATACAGAATAAATATGGCTCCCAATCAGAGATAACGAGCCGACAGCTGACACTCGTTACCTCCGATTGGGAGTCATCGACCAAACCTAGAAATACAACCACCAGAAATGCAAACATAGAAATACACCCAAATGCCCAACATAACCAAACCACAAAACAAATACACCCTGGCTCAAATACCAAAGTCCCGGAGCCAGAGTGTCACAGTACCCCCCCCTAAAGGTGCGCACTCCGGGCGCACCAGCATACAGTCTAGGGGAGGGTCTGGGTGGGCGTCTGTCCACGGTGGCGGTTCTGGCCCTGGTCGTGGTCCCCACCCCACCTTAGTCACCACCCGCTTCCCTAGCCTCCTCCACATGATCACCCTCCAACTTACCCCACCTGGATTTAGGGGCAGCACCGGGCTAAGGGACAGCACCTGGCTAAGGGGCAGCACCGGACTAAGAGGCAGCACCAGGATAAGGGGCAGCACCGGGCTACGGGACAGCACCTGGCTAAGGGGCAGCACCGGACTCCATGGCAGATCCTGGCTGGCTGGCTCTGGCGGGTCCTGGCTGGACGGCTCTGGCGGATCCTGGCTGGACGGCTCTGGCGGATCCTGGCTGGACGGCTCATGGCTGGCTGAAGGATCTGGCTGCTCATGGCTGGCTGACGGATCTGGCTGCTCATGGCTGGCCGACGGATCTGGCTGCTCATGGCTGGCCGACGGATCTGGCTGCTCATGGCTGGCCGACGGATCTGGCTGCTCATGGCTGGCTGACGGATCTGGCTGCTCATGGCTGGCTGACGGATCTGGCTGCTCATGGCTGGCTGACGGATCTGGCTGCTCATGGCTGGCCGACGGATCTGGCTGCTCATGGCTGGCTGACGGATCTGGCTGCTCATGGCTGGCTGACGGATCTGGCTGCTCATGGCTGGCTGAAGGCTCCGACCGATCCTGTCTGGAGGAAGGCTCTGGCTGATCCTGTCTGGCGGAAGACTCTGGCTGATCCTGTCTGGAGGAAGGCTCTAGCGGCTCCGGTCTGGCGGACGGCTCCGGCTCATGGCAGACGGGCGGCTTAAGCGCCTTAGGGCAGACGGGCAGTTCAGGCCCCGTTGGGCAGACGGCAGACTCTGGCCGTCTGAGGCGCACCGTAGGCCTGGTGCGTGGTGCCGGAACTGGAGGTACCGGGCTGAGGACACGCATCTCAGGGCTAGTGCGGGGAGAAGCAACAGGGTATGCTGGACCCTGGGGACGCACATAAGGGCTAGTGCGGAGAGCCGGAACAGGGCATGCTGGACCCTGGGGACTCTCATAACGCCTAGTGCGGAGAGCAGCAACAGGACGCACAGGACTCGGGGGACACACAGGAGACTTGGTGCGTGGTGTAGGCACTGGTGGGAAAAGGCTGGAGACACGCACCATACAGCTAGTGCGTGGAGGAGACACAGGGCTCTGCAGACTTACAGGAAGCCTAGTGCGTGGTGTAGGCACCGGTGGTACTGGGCTGGAGCGGGGAGGTGGCGCCGGAAATACCGGACCGTGCAGGCTTACTGGCCCCCTTGAGCACTGAGCCTGCCCAACCTTACCCGGGTTGATGCTCCCCGTCGCCCGACCAGTACGGGGAGGTGGAATAACCCGCACCGGCCTATGAGGGCGAACCGGGAACACCATGCGTAAGGCTGGTGCCATGTACGCCGGCCCGAGAAGACGCACTGGTGGACTGATGCGTTGGGCCGGCTTCATGACATCCGGCTCAATGCTCAATCTAGCCCGGCCGATACGTGGAGCTGGAATGTGTCGAACCGGGCTATGCCTGCGTACAGGAGACACCATGCGCTCTACTGCGTAACACGGTGTCTGCCCGTACTCTCGCTCTCCACGGTAAGTCCAGGGAGTAGGCGCAGGTCTCCTACCTGACTTCGCCACACTCCCTTTTAGCCCCCCCCCAAGAAATTTTTGGGTAGTACCCACGGGCTTCCAGCCTCGACTCCGTGCTGCCTCCTCATACCACCTCCTCTCGGCTTTAGCTGCCTCCAGCTCTTCACGAGGGCGGCGATACTCTCCCGGTTGTGCCCAAGGACCCTTTCCATCCAGAATCTCCTCCCAAGTCCAAGAATCCTTTATAGGCGTCCATGAATCCTTCGGAGCAGGGTCCTGTTGCCGCTTGACACGCTGCTTGGTCCTTTTATGGTGGGTTTTTCTGTCACGAACGTCTGAGGAAGCGGACCAATACGCAGCGCGTGGAGTGAACATGATGACTTTATTTAAATAAAAGCAACCACGAAAATAACAAACAAATGACGATAGTGAAGTCCTACAGTGACTATGACTGAACCTGGAACAAAAACCCACAATACCCACAGGAAAACATACAGAATAAATATGGCTCCCAATCAGAGATAACGAGCCGACAGCTGACACTCGTTACCTCCGATTGGGAGTCATCGACCAAACCTAGAAATACAACCACCAGAAATGCAAACATAGAAATACACCCAAATGCCCAACATAACCAAACCACAAAACAAATACACCCTGGCTCAAATACCAAAGTCCCGGAGCCAGAGTGTCACAGGGTTCTGGAATTGGATATAATGTTAACAGAAAATTTCAAAAATGTTAAACTTTAGCACCACCCCAACATCATCAAACAGTGCCTTCCGAAAGTATTCAGATGCCTTCAATTGTTCCACATTTTGTTACTATACAGCCTTACTCTAAAATGGATTAAATGTTTTTTTCCCCCTCAGCAATCTACACACAATACCCCACAATGACAAAGCGAAAACAGGTTTTAAAAAATGCCTTATTTACATAAGTATTTAGACCATTTGCTATGAGACTCGAAATGGAGCTCATGTGCATCCTGTTTCCATTGATCATCCTTGAGATCTTTCTACAACTTCATTGGAGTCCACCTGTGGTAAATTCAATTAATTGGACATGATATGGAAAGGCACACACCTGTCTATATAAGGTCCCACAGTTGACAGTGCATGTCAGAGAAAAAAATAATCCATGAGGTCGAAGGAATTGTCTGTAGAGCTCCGAGACAGGATTGTGTCAAGGCACAGACCTGGGGAAGGGTACCAAAGAATGTCTGCAGCATTGAAGATCCCCAAGAACACAGTGGCCTCCATCATTCTTAAATGGAAGAAGTTTGGAACCACTAAGACTATTCCTAGAGCTGGCTGCCCGGCCAAACTAAGCAATCGGGGGAGAGGGGCCTTAGTCAGGGAGGTGAACAAGAACCCGATGGTCACTCTGACAGAGCTCTAGCATTCCTCTGTGGAGATGGGAGAACCTTCCAGAAGGACAACCATCTCTGCAGCACTCCACCAATCAGGCCTTTATGGTAGAGTGGCCAGACGGAAGCCACTCCTCAGTATAAGGCACATGACAGCCCACTTGGAGTTTGCAAAAAGGCACCTAAATACTCTCAGACCATGAGAAACAACATTCTCTGGATTGAACCAAGATTGAACTCTTTGGCCTGAAAACCTGCTCCAGGACAACGACCCTAAGCACACAGCCAAGACAACGCAGAAGTGGCTTCGGAACAAGTCTCTGAATGTCCTTGAGTGGTCCAGCCAGAGCCCGGACTTGAACCTGATCGAACATCTCTGGAGAGACCTGAAAATAGCTGTACAGCAACACTCCCCATCCAACCTAACAGAGCATGAGAGGATCTGCAGAGAAGAATGGGAGAAAACTGAGTGGCGCAGTGGTCTAAGGCACTGCATCGCAGTGCTAACTGTGCCACTAGAGATCCTGGTTCGAATCCAGGCTCTGTCGCAGCCGGCCGCGACCGGGAGACTCATGGGCGGCACACAATTGGTCCAGGGTAGGGGAGGGAATGGCTGGCAGGGATGTAGCTCAGTTGATAGAGCATGGCGTTTGCAACGCCAGGGTTGTGGGTTCGATTCCCACGGGGGGTAGTATAAAAAAATATGTATTCACTAACTGTAAGTCGCTCTGGATAAGAGCGTCTGCTAAATGACTAAAATGTAAATGTAAATACAGGTGTGCCAAGCTTGTAGCATCATACCCAAGAAGACTTAATGCTGTAATCGCTGCCAAAGGTGCTTCAATAAAGTACTGAGTAAAGGGTCTGAATAATTATGTAAATGTGATATTTCAGTTGTTTATTTTTAATAAATTAGCAAAAATGTCTAAAAACCTGTTTTTGCTTCGTCATTATGGGGTATTGTGTGTAGATCGACGAGGGAAAAAAATTACAATTTAATCAATTTTAGAATAAGGCTGTAACATAACAAAATGTGGAAAAGGTCAAGGGGTCTGAATACTTTCCGAAGGCACTGTATGTGAAAATGGCATGTTTCAATGTTTTGGAGTAAAAAGAATAGAGGAAGATAAATGTTTCCAATGACATCATCAACGATGCACACCGATGATGTCATTGGAAACACTTATCATCCTCTGTCTTTTTTACTACAAAACCTAGAAATGCGCAATTTTCACATATATACAAATGTATGTGGACACCCCTCCAAATTAGTGGAATCGGTTATTTCAGCCACACCCGTTGCTGACTGGTTTATAAAATCTAGTACACATCCATGCAATCTCCATAGACAAACATTGGCAGGAGAATGGCCTTACTGAAGAGCTCAGTGACTTTCAACGTGGCACTGGCATAGGATGCCACCTTTCCAACAAGTCAGTTTGTCAAATTTCTGCCCTGCAAGTACTGCCCCGGTCAACTGTAAGTGCTGTTATTGAGAAGTGGAAAGTCTAGGAGCAACAACGGCTCAGTTGCAAAGTGGTAGGCCACACAAGCGCACAGAACGGGACCGCCATGTGCTGAAGCGCGTAGCGCGTAAAAATTATCTGTCCTCAGTTGCAACACTCACTACCGAGTTCCAAACTGCCTCTGGAAGCAACGTCCGCACAATAACTGTTCATTGGGAGCTTCAGGAAATGGGTTTCCATGGCCTAGCAGCCGCACACAAGCCTAAGATCACCATGCGCAACGCCAAGCGTCGGCTGGAGTGGTGTAAAGCTCATCGCCATTGGACTCTGGAGCATTGTCTGGAGTGATGAATCACGCTTCACCATCTGGCATTCTGACAAACTAATCTGGGTTTGGCAGATGCCAGGAGAACGCTACCTGCCCGAATGCATAGTGTCAACTGTAAAATTTGGTGGAGGAGGAATAATTGTCTGGGGCTGTTTTTCATGGTTCGGGCTAGGTCCCTTAGTTCCAGTGAAGGGAAATCTTAACGCTACAGCATACAATGACATTCCAGACGATTCTATGCTTCCAACTGTGTCAGCAGTTTGGGGAAGGCCCTTTCCTGTTTCAGCATGACAATGCCCCCATGCACAAAGCAAGGTCCACAAAGAAATGGTTTGTCGAGATTGGTGTGGAAGAACTTGACTGGCCTGCACAGAGCCCTGCCCCCACCCCCATCGAACCCCTTTTGGGTACTCCCTGACAAAGGCCATGCAGCCAAAACGCGTCTGAGTTTTTATACTTTGTTTCCATTCAACATGCCATACAAATAAAGGCATTTTAATTAATTATATGAAGAGTGCCTTGGTCCTCCTTTCTTTTTGATCATGTAGTGTATGTTGATGTTGGGATGGTGCTAGAGATGATGAATATGAACATTTTTGACATTTTCATTTAAGATGAAAGCTACACTCACAGAAGGATGTGGTTAAACATTCTAAGTGTTTTATTATGAATGGAACATAATGTACAGTAATAATGTCCCAAGTGGGGTTTCAGATCCTTCCACAAGCCTCCCAGTACTTTAGACTAGAGCCAAGCAGAGTGAGAGTCAGGACTAAACCTGGTATCTTATATGAGGGTGGGCTGTAAAATGGAACATTTCACATAGAAGCACTTCTGTTCCATTTGCCTATTCTCAGTCTTCCCCTCCTTTTTTTCACTTTTCACCTAAGATGACATACCCTAATCTAACTGCCTGTAGCTCAGGACCTGAAGCAAGGAAATGCATATTCTTGATACCATTTGAAAGGAAACACTTTGAGGTTTGTGGAAATGTGAAATTAATGTAGTAGAATATAACACATTAGATCTGGTAAAAGATAATACACACAAAAAAACATGTGTTTTCTATTTATTTTTTTGTTCCATCATCTTTGAAATGCAAGAGAAAGGCCACAATATAATATTGCAGTTTAGGCGCAATTTGTGTGTGCAAAGTTTCAGATTGATCCAGATTGATCCATTGATCCATTGCAATACTAGACTATTTTGTATCAAGTCTGCCCAAATGTGCCAAATTGGTCAATTGATACATTTTCAAGTGCATAACTATAGAGAACATACAACAATTATATGGTAATACAAAATGTAAGTTTAAACACTCCCAGGAATGTCATATATGATGGACCATTAGTTTATACACAAACTTTCACACATTTAGATGGCCGGGCGGGGTGGGTGTGGAGCCAGAGACAGCAGGGGTTCAAACTGTAGAACCCAGTTCCTACATTTGAATATAAAAATTGATTTTATCAAACAAAACTATGCTACATTTCATCTCTGGGACCCTTAGGATGACAAATCAGAGCAAGATTACTGAATGTAAGTACATTATTTACCTTCAGAGGTGAATGTATAGATTTACAAGAATTTAAGCTTCTGCCCATTTAAGACATGTCTATGTCCTGGAAAGTTTGCTGTTACTTACAACAGTAATGCTAATCACATTAGTGCACGTTAGCTCAACTGTCCCGTATATGGGACACCGATCCCATAGAGGTTAAAGAAGCTTTAAATCAAATCAAATCAATAATAACTTGTCCTGAATTTCTCCCCAACAACAGCAGCACTTCAGGGAGAGACAGTGTTCACTCTATCTGAACAAATAGCATTGACTCTATTCCTGTGAGCGAACCCATTCCTGGGTTCGACACAAAACATAAATCATGAACAATAATAGACAAGAACAGCTCAAGGCCAGAACTACATACATTTTAATAAGATAGATGGAGGGTGAAATTCATCACACTGAACTAATTGTTCATCTTCCCTCCAGTGTCGTGTCTGGGTGGCTGAAAACACAGGCAGCTGTTTCCTCTGTTCTAGTAGAAAACAAACTAGGATACGAGACCCCACAGTACCTCTCCCTCTCCCATCAGATAGAATGTAACATGCAGTAGGTAGAGTTAGCTTTAGAAAGACATTCTGCACACACAAAGTACTGAAACTACTACTAGCTTTAAAAAGGACAGGAGCCATTTTGTTCATTCAGAGAGAGGTCTGTCATCTGACACTTTGAGCTCCTCAAATCCCATATTCATTTATTCAGGATTGAGAGAAGTGAGGCGCTAGTGCTGTAGCCCTGGCACCAGTCCAGAGAGGAGGGGTGGAAGCACTGACATGAAGAAGGAAGCACTGATGGGACTGAAAGGGAGATGGAAGGAGAGACATGGATGAAAGAGGATGAGGTCGGAAGGAGCCCTGGTTCCCACCTCCTCTAATGAATCCATCACTTGTACAGGTCAATGAGAAGAAGGCTGGGGTCGGAGAGTTCCACGATCGAAGGGATTCCGTATCTGATCCAAACGTTGTTTGAATGTTTTACAAATGTGGGAAGTGTAATATTCAGGTGGAGGTTTCAATAAGACAGAGCCCAGGAGAGCATTGATAATGACAGGCTTTTTGCTCATGACTGGTATTCCTCCAAAAAATCCTTACCGTACATAAGACATGGGTTCAAGTAGTATTTGTTATGTTTCAAATACATTTATGATTTTATTGAACATGCCTGGACTGCAAGATAAGTTGAACCGAGGTCTACTGTACAGTTCTGACTGTCCTAAGGATGCTGACTACATCCGTTCACAATTAACTGGATTTACAAGGTGCCTTTCATCCAAGTTCCACATAATTCAATTACAAGCCATGAAATTGTCAGAATTAGAAAAACATTGGTTTATCTCATGCATCAAATGGCACCCCCTATGGCTAGGTAGAATAAAGTGCTAACCATCTTTAGTTCTGGTTGGATAAAGCTGAATAACAGAACAATGGTGTGACATAGAGCACACCCAAGTACCCACATGCATGAACACATGGGTAACTGAACACATGCATTCAACTTGTAAACACTACCAAGTCCTATCTCCATTCATCAGTCAGTCCTATAATCCTGTCTGCCACTCGATGCCCTCACAAACCAGGTTTCCATCCAATATTTAATGGGAGTAAAGTACTTCGGATAAAAATGTTATGACAGGCCGGATGAAAACAGAACATTTTTCAGTAAACTTTCCAAATGTCGACAAAACAAAATACGCTAGACAAGGTGGGATCTTTTTGTGTCGGTAAAACAAATAATGCGAGAAATGGCAGTGGAAACATTTTTATGCGCAATTATTGATATAATAACCATCATATCGAAGTAAACTTGGAGTCACGCGATGACATGTTGTGTGGTCCTCCCACTACGACTTATCAGGAAAGCATGCAGATTAGGCTACAGATTAAATCAATTATTATGAACTTCATGGTGAAAGTGCAAGGTGATGAGCTTGATGCTCCTTTCCAATAAATATCGAGGGTCTTATTCTGGTGACATGATCATCGATGCTTGGCTGCCGTTTGACAAATAAAAATGATCTTGCTCGTGTCCATAATAATCTCATCATGTAGGCTGTTGGCTTGAGCGCATGTGCCAATACCCAACTGTAATTCAGACAGCCCCAGACAAATATTCCTCCAACAATCAAACTTTGTGGCTTTGTTGCTCTTAGACGTTTCCACTTCACATTAACAGCACTTAAAGTTGACCTGGGCAGCTCTGGCAGCCTGGGCAGCTCTGGCAGGGCAGAAATTTGACTAACTGACTTGTTGGAAAGGTGGCATCCTATGACAGTGCCACATTGAAAGTCACTGAGCTCTTCAGTAAGGCCATTCTACTGCTAATGTTTGTCTATGGAGATTGCATGGCTGTGCGCTCAATTTTATACACCTGCCAGCAACGGGTGTGGCTGAAATAGCCGAATCCACAAATTTGAAGGGGTGTCCACATACTTGTGTGTATAGATAGTGTAGATTAAAAACAACATTTATTATTCAATTAATGAATAACTTAGAGTGAATTATGAATGAAAAATTAAATAATGAATGACTATGAATTATTTTATTAATAAAACAAAATAACATATATTCAGCAATCAAATTAAAGCAGAGAAATATTATCAAGTGTGATAAAACATATGATTACGGATACAATTACGACGAGATCGGCACACCCCTAGTGTGTAGTCATGATGAGTGAGACTGACATGTCTGTTCTGCTCTCATGACACTGAGTGCGGTTACATGCACACAATAATGTGATTATTGTGGATAGTCAGATTAATATAATAGTTTGATTAAAACTTTTACATGCTTTGCAAGAACGATTTCCCTAATAATCCTGTCTACACGGACACATCTGAAATCAGGCTACCTGAATTGCCAATCTAAATAAATGCTTTTGGAAGCAGATTTGATTCTGAGTTCGGACATGTAAAGTTTGTATGTGAAAACGACTTCTAATACGCATACATTCAGCTGTTCCAAACACACTTCACTCACGCTAAAGAGGGAGGCTTGCAGATCAAATGCACCACTGGAACACCGATTAAGGTGTTTACATGTCCTAATAATTCAAAAGATTGCTCAGAAAACCAGGTGTTTTAGTTGGGGTCAATACAGACCACGGGACCCGACTACAACAACAAAAAACTTGTATCATAAACAAACATAAGACATGGAAACATTTGTGGAATGAGCTTTAGAACAGCCAAAAAAGTATCTGCCCCATTCAAAATGTGTAGAATTGTGGGAAATTAGCATTAAAACTGCAAAATGTTCTCTCCGCCAACAAGAGGGGTGTGAACAGTTTGGGGTCACATGGGTTGCGAGGTCGCCTATAAATTACAATATCCATCCGGACCTTTGCCACCAAGGAAATTTGTGTGACCGGACCTTTTCAAATAGTACTTGAGTACATAGGCCTATAGGATCCTATGGTTCTAACGATGAACTTAGCCTTAGGATGCTTTTGGGAAACCGGCCCTGATGGGAACCACTGGCCTATGCCACAACATTTGTACAATCAAAATTAACTATTTACATTTGTCATTTTATCAAGCTCAATAACTCAATGCAGTTATGTCCAAAAGTATTTGGAAAGTGAAACATATTTTGTTGTTTTGGCTCTGTAGCCCAGCACTTTGGATTTGAAATGCTACAGTGACTGAGATTAAAGTGGATACTATCAGCTTTAATTTGTCATTTTGGAATTACTTTTATTGTAAATAAGAATAGATTATGTTTCAAAACACTTCGAAAGACGTCTACATAAATGTGGATGCAACCATAATTACGGACAGTCATGAATGAATCGTGAATAATGAGGAGTGAGAAAGTTAGAGGAATAAATATCATACCCCTCAAAAATGCTAACCTCCCCTGTTATTGGTAAAGGTGAGAGGTTAGCATGTCTTGGGGGTATGATCGTTGACCCTCTAACTTTCTCACTCATCATAAATTTGACTATTGTGCACAAAATAATCTGAAACAACCAAAACAGTATCATTTCAAATTCAGTGCTGTCGTACAGAGCCAAAACAAAACAAAAATAGGTCACTGTCCAAATACTTTTGGACCTTACTGTATAACTTAAATCTTAGAATTTTGAATGTGGTGCTTACGTGCTTACATGGGTTTCATTCATAGATTAACAATATTATTTTCAGTAGAATCAAGCAGAGCACTGGTAGGAGTCGCTCTGGATAAGAGCGTCTGCTAAATGACGTAAATGTAAATGTATGAGTCATCAAGCTTGACCCAGGGTGAGCCTCCCTGGGCTGTGAGGCTACTGTGAGGTTGAGGGGTCCCTGGGACCTGGGATGCCTTGGTGAAAAGTCCCCGGGGGGTGTGGCTCTCCAAGTAGCTCTGGCCTTCTCCAAGCGGACCTGAAGGGCGGCTTGACGAGACACACTGGTTTTCCTCCTTGCAGGCCATCCTCCTCATCATTCATAATGGGGATCCTAATAAAACACCCAAAAATTCATCAGGTCAACGTTTGCTTCTCTCCAAATGTCTCTCTCATTCTTTGAGAACCCCCTTGGCAGTGCATGTAATAGCAAAAAAACGAAGTAAACAAATTAATCAGTCTCAAGTCATTTATATGCATACAATTCAAGTCTGAACTTTACTTTAAAGCCCCACCTACCCCAGATAGAGAGATATTAAAGGGGAATTCCAAAATGTGTGGCCTTTATCACTCTTACCTTGATTGTAGTTCCCCAAACAGTTTTTGATATGATGTGCAATAACGAGATTATTGGTATTATTGGACTATTGTGAAAATAATAGTTGAATTCCATTCACCCAGTTAAAAGGGATGTATCACCAACAAACACCTACCCAAAGGTCATTATAATAAAGTGAGATATGCAACACGTTTTGCATGTTATACTGTCAGTGCACAGAGCTACAGGCATGTGGACTAGAGTAGGAAAGGTAGCCAAATGTGGCCCTAGCTCATCATTACTGTTATGTTCAGTAAAATTTGAATGCAATTCTGATCCAGAAGAAATTAGTGTTCCAACATGGTAGTGCAATTGGTGATTAATGGAACTATAGATGCTATAGCAGCCACTCTAGACCAGGTGGGTAGAATTCAATGTCTGTTTTCATTATACTCTTCTAGACTAAAATATATAATTTGAAACATGTAATACTTTGTATTCCAATGACTAGGAAAAATACAGAAGTACCAAAAGGCTTACTCACTTTCTCCTCTGGCGACCGTTCTTCGCATGTTTCTTTACGATTAAGTTCAAAATGTTTAAAAGTAATCCATGAAGATACGCCCGCCTCACGGTCTCGTAGTAGGTGGCACACAAAACTGCAATGGATATAAACACAAGATTAAGTTTGTTGTTTTGGAAGACAGGACACTGGTCCAGCGACCTGCGATCGTATGTAAAAGGTGCAATAAAATCTCTTCAGCTGACAGACTTGGAGCGATTTTTGCCTATATTTGCTATGCCCATATAAAAGACAGTATAGAGAGGGCCATGAAGAAAAGACTAGTAAACCCTTATATCCACAGAAAGCTGCAGAGTGGACTGGTCCATATTTCTGTCTGACTTAATTGGCACAGCACAGGCTCAAATACAGCGAGCTAAATTAAACTCCCTCACTGAAAACCGAACATGGAGAGGGTGGACGTTTTGGAGTACTACCATCCACTGGAGGGCAGCATTATAGCAGTCATTGAAAACTTTAATAAATAAAAACGTAAATAAAAACACAGTTTAGTCCCCGGATTTGGAGCACATGTCATTTATGTCAGCTGAAAAAGTTTATAACATGGGAGTGGCTCCTAATCTGTGACCAGATCTTTTATTTCTGAGGCGCCGTATCCATGAGTGCGCAAATTCTCTCAGTATCTCACGAGAATTTGGGACCACTCATTTTCTCATGACGAAACCGGATTTTGTCATGAGTTCAGTCCCATTTGCTTGATTCTGCGGACCCATGACTATGAGGTATCGACATTAGCTAGCTAGCTAACGTTAGCATTCTAGCGACACTAGCCAGTACAGGCTGCTACATGATAATCAGCTCGTGTTAGCTAGCTAGCGTTAGCTACCTAGCTAGCCAGCCTAGCAAACTCTAGTCCAATGGAAACCGATGCAACCCTGCTGGCTACGTGGCTAGCTAGATAATCAGCATTGACAGTGAGGTCCATATGAGATTCAAGGCTTTAATAAGTGTCATTGTGCAGAAATAGCAAAGAAAATACTGGTTGATGAGCTAGCTAAATTAGCTAGCAAGATAGCTATGACAGTTAGGCTACCAGTGTGCATGCACAAATGCATGACGACACATTGTATCGAAGTCAAGAAGCCATGCAGAACTGACTGCCTCTCTGGGACTGGACTGTCCCATCTAGCTAGCTAATAGAGGGGTACAAAAACGCTAGTACACAGATGCATAGCTCATCATACAATTATATTTTGTTTTAGTCAATGACAACACATGTGGCAAAGTAAACACCTGCGTCAAATATATCTCATTGCATTGAGCTAGTTGTGTTTTTTTTTTTGCTTAGGAAAGGGGACTCACCCAACAGCAAGCTTCTGAAGGGGGGATGCACATTTATGATCGCTAGTGACCGAGAATGAAAAACCCGGTGACCACTAGATGTCCTTGTATACCCATATTTGCACCTGATTTTCATTCAATACTGTGTTAATGACATGCTCATTCAATCTGTTTTGGGGTATCTATAATAATCTTTATTTTTTTACACTCAGCAGTTAGGGGCGTACTTCAGATAATTTGTCTTCATGAATGGTTTCATGCGAGCTTGGTTGCATCCCCCATCTTGAAGTGTAATAAGGCATTTGATATCACAAAGTATGCTGTATTTCCATTTCTGCTGGATTGCCATTTCTCATTTAGTTAGCCCCACCTCACCCCAGAAATGCAAATCAGCTGTCAAATCAGTTTACAGAGAAAATGCATAGATGTATGTATGTCTAACAGATCCATAAGTGTTCTACAAAATGTCCCAGATTTGTTAATATACAAATCATATGCAAAAGTGTCAATTTACACTAGTGGACACTTATCAAGTATTGTTGAAATCAATTTGATATCTGGGTATACGATGACACCTAGTGGTCGTATGGTTGATTTCTCCCTAACCATAATATTTTATCTCCCCCTCACTGTTTGTTGTGATCTGGTAGGTCCCTGAAAACTGTCTCCACTTCTTTCCTGTGCAAGAACTACGAGCCAAATCTCAGAGAAATTGTGGACTAAATATGCAATATATTGAGAGATATTTTGTTGTATGCATATATTTATGCGATAGTAAGATTTTGGACTTTGGTCCCAGCTCTCTGCAGGTCATTCACTAGGTCCCCCCGTGTGGTTCTGGGATTTTTGCTCACCGTTCTTGTGATCATTTTGACCCCACGGGGTGAGATCTTGCATGGAGCCCCAGATCGAGGGAGATTATCAGTGGTCTTGTAGGTCTTCCATTTCCTAATAATTGCTCCCACAGTTGATTTCTTCAAACCAAGCTGCTTACCTATTGCAGATTCAGTCTACCCAGCCTGGTGCAGGTCTACAATTTTGTTTCTGGTGTCCTTTGACAGCTCTTTGGTCTTGGCCATAGTGGAGTTTGGAGTGTGACTGTTTGAGGTTGTGGACAGGTGTATTTTATACTGATAACAAGTTCAAACAGGTGCCATTAATACAGGTAACGAGTGGAGGACAGAGGAGCCTTTTAAAGAAGAAGTTACAGGTCTGTGAGAGCCAGAAATCTTGCTTGTTTGTAGGTGACCAAATACTTATTTTCCACCATAATTTGCAAATAAATTCATAAAAAATCCTACAATGTGATTTTCTGGATTTCATTTCCTCAATTTGTCTGTCATAGTTGACGTGTAACTATGATGAAAATTACAGGCCTCTCTCATCTTTTTAAGTGGGAGAACTTGCACAATTGGTGGCTGACTAAATCATTTTTTTCCCCACTGTAGCTAATGGAGGATGACACATCTAGCTAGCTACTTTACAGTTTACAACATAGCTATGTGAATTTATGTGTACTGACTGTTATTAACTACAGCTAATAAAAGATAATTGCATTGCAAGAGACCTGCATCTGTGTATGTGTTTGCATTTTTGCAGACAATACGTCCTGGTTGTAATGTTGACACAATACCAGAGACGGTCTACCATCTTTGACAACACTGGTCCTACCATGCGTGCAAAGCTAGCTGGCATCCTCTTTTCCTTGCTATCTAACTTAGCTACTATCTCATCAAACAGTATTTTATTTGCTATTTCTGCACAATGGCACTTATTAGATCCTTGAATCTCATATGGACCTCAGAGTCAGCACTGGTCATCTAGCTAGCCACGATGCCAGCTGGGTTGCATCGGTTACCATTGGACTAGAGCTTGCTAGCTAGGTAACTAAAGCTGGCTGGCGTCGCTAGCGGTAGCGTCCTAACGTTAGCTATTGTTAGCAAGCTAATGACTATATACTATAGTCGTGGTTCCGCAATATCAAGCAAATGGTGTTGAACTCATGACCAAATCATGTTTTGACATTATTGTGGCTATTGCTGTATGGGTTGTATGTTTTTTGATTGTGGCCTGTGGATTGTTGTCCCACTCCTCTTCAATGGCTGTGCGAAGTTGCTTGATATTGGCGGGAACTGGAACACACTGTTGTACACGTTGAATCAGACCATCCCAAACATGCTCAATGGGTGACATGTGATGGCCATACCATATGTATGCCTGCCCATACCATAACCCCACCATGGAGCACTCTGTTCATAACGTTGACATCAGCAAACCGCTCGCCCACACAGCATCATACACGCTGTCTACCATCTGCCCGGTACAGTTGAAACTGGGATTAATCCGTGAATAGCACACTTCTCCAGCGTGCCAGTGGACATCAAATTTGAGCATTTGCCCACTGAAGTCGGTTACGACGCCGAACTGAAGACAGGTCAAGACCCTGGTGAGGACGACGAGCATGTGGGTGAGCTTCCCTGAGGCGGTTTCTGACAGTTTGTGCAGAAATTATTTGGTTGTGCAAACCCACAGTTTCATCAGCTGTCCGGGTGGCTGGTTGCAGACGATCCCACAGGTGAAGAATGTGGAGATGGAGGTCCTTGGCTGCCGTGGTTACACGTGGTCTGCGGTTGTGAGGCTGGTTGGACGTACTGCCAAATTCTCTAAAACTAAGTTGGAGGTGGTTTATGATAGAGAAATGAACATTCAATTATCTAGCAACAGCACCGGTGGGCATTCCTGCAGTCAGCATGCCAATTGCATGCTCCCTCAAAACCTGAGACATCTGTGGCATTGTGTTGTGTGATAAAACTGCACATTTTAGTGTGGCCTTTTATTGTACACAGCACAAGTTGCACCTGTGTAATCATCATGCTGTTTAATCAGCTTCTTGATATGCCACACCTGTCAGGTGGATGGGTTATCTTGGCAAAGGAGAAATGCTCACTAAGAGGGATGTAAACAAATTTGTGTACAGAATTTGAGAGAAATAAGCTTTTTGTGTATGGAACATTTCTGGGATCTTTTTTTCAGTTCATGAAACATGGGACCAACACTTTACATGTTATGTTTATATTTTTATTCAGTATAGCTTATCTAATCCGGTTTTGGTATACGTAAATGAGTGAAGTTCAAAATTCCTGCGAGATACTGCGAGAATTTGCTCACTCACGTAATAAAAATAACAATATCTAGTTACGGATTAGGAGCAACTCCCTTATAACATACCTTTAGAGTATCACCATTTTTCAGAGTTTGAATGAACACCTAAGAGAAAATTTAGTAGAACATTTAACCATTCTGCATTATTGGTGAAAAGAAAACATAACTCTGATGACATGGACTGAGCCCGTCCTACATTTTACATTTACATTTTAGTCATTTAGCAGACACTCTTATCCAGAGCGACTTACAGTTAGTGAGTGCATACATTTTTCATACTCAATTAAGCACCCACCAGCCGCTACTGCATGGAGGTACATATACACTAAATGTATAAAACATGCTCTTTCCATTAAATAGACTGACCAGGTGAATCCAGGTGAAAGCTATGATCACTTATTGATGTCACTTGTTAAATCCACTTTTATCAGTGTAGATTAAGGGGAGGAGACAGGTTAAAGAAGAATTGTGAAGCCTTGAGACAATTAAGACATGGATTGTGTATGTGTGCCATTCAGAGGGTGAATGGGCATGACAAAATATTTAAGTGACTTTGAACTGGATATGGTAGTAGGTTTGTGTCAAGACTGTAACGCTGCTGAGTTTTTCACGCTCAACAGTTTCCTGTGTGTATCAAGAATGGTCCCCCCCCATCCAAAACAGAAGAAAATACTTTTCAAAAGTCAAACAAATGATAATACAAATTCTCTAATGAAATAAAAATGAATAAAATAAGTGTACAACATAAAACATAAGTAAATATATATTCCCAAACCCCCTTCCAAAAAAAAGTTAAGAAATAACAAAACAAAAACACTAATTGCAATCTCTCAAAGATGCAATACACATTTATAAAAATAAAATAAAAACAATATCAAGACATAAAAAAAAAAAACAATAAGTAATAAAGAGTACTAAAAATAAGAGGGTCATGTTCTGTGTGTGTATATGTAAGGGTGGGTGAGTGAGTGGGAGTCGGTGCAAAAATAATCTTGAGAACCAGTTGTGAAGAGTCAGTGAAAATAGGCCTAGTCTCTAAGGTGCAGGTGATTATCTGTGGTCTATTGCAGATGTTCTGGGTGGGGCTGCGGTGAACGTGGACGGTTGCTCCAGTTTTCGTTCTGACAGCGCTTGGCCCTTATTCTCCAGTCTGCTGACATAATCAGGTCCTCAAATTCAGGGGAGCACCAGGGTGGGGAAGTTATTTAAAAATACATCTGGGTCCTCTGGGTCTGTCTCCACATCAGACATCATGTCTTCAGTTGCCCCCGCAAATCGCTGCTTCTCTTAAGCAGAGAGATATTTTTACCGACTGGCCAGAGCCTGTGAAATTACACGATACAATAAGTTATTCTGCCCAATAAACAAACGGTCTTGAACACTGGAATCGCAAAGCAAAAAAAATCACATACTAAAATCTGTGGAACAAGTCTCTACTTTTCAAAACGCTGTAATGTATTTAAAATGTAGAACTATGTTACAGTCAGTCCATGTCTTTATGGGACTACTCACCGTCGGACTCTGCCATGCTCCACTCTCCATCTGTGTAACTTAATCTCAGCTGATTGACCAGCAGTAGACAGGTGTTGTGTGGACTGTTCTTCCTGAGACAAGCAAAGTAAAAACATGAAATTAAGTTTATGCATGATATTTACACCACTATTTCATGTAACATATTTGAGAATGCTAATTATACAACAACCTACCCGGATTGCAAGTTGTAAAAGTAAACATTGAACTTACGGATAGCTCATTCCGTGCAGTCGCTTGAGGAGTACTCTGCGGTTGCTGCTGCTGTTGTTGGAATAGTTGACCTACTTGTGTCAGCCTTTTGTTCAAATCAGCCACCATTTTGTAGTCCGGCATCGGATTTAGCCTGGCCATGAGTGGTTGGCAATGCCCTCTATTGGTGATGCATCGTTCCCTCGCACAAAGAAACTTCTGGCGGGCCCGCGGGTCCCACTAAGTAATTGTATCAATTGAAAAAATAAATGGTCAATAGTCACTTGTCTCCTTTGCTGTAATTTACTAGGCTTGGTTAGGTAGCTAACGTTTCAACACTCTAGAAATTGTTTTATGCCCTTCCCTAGATACATGCCTCTTCACAATTCTATCTCAGAGATCTACGGACAGTTCCTTGGACTTCATGGTATAGCGCCTGCTCTGAAATGCACTGTCAACTGTGGGACCTTATTGAGACAGGTGTGTTTCAAATCAAATGTTATTATAAAGCCCTTTTTACATCAGCAGATGTCACAAAGTGCTTATACAGAAACCCAGCCTAAAACAGCAAGCAATGCAGATGTAGAAGCACGGTGGCTAGGAAAATCTCCCTAGAAAGGCAGGAACCTAAGAAGAAACCTAGAGAGGAACCAGGCTCTTAGGTGTGGCCAGTCCTCTTCTGGCTGTGCCGGGTGGAGATTATAAGAGTACATGGCCATTAAGGCCAGATCATTTGTCAAGATGTTCAAACGTTCATAGATGACCAGCAGGGTCAAATAATAATCACAGTGGTTGCAGAGGGTGCAACAGGTTAGCACCTCAGGAGTAAATGCTTTCAACATCATGTCCAAACAATTGAATTGGCCACAGGTGAACTCCAATCATGTTGTAGCGACGTCTCAAGGATGATCAAAGGGAATTGTATGCACCTGAGCTCAATTTGGAGTGTCATAGCAAAGGGGTGTGAATACTTACAGTACCAGTCAAAAGTTTGGACACACCTACTCATTCAAGGGCTTTTCTTTATTTTCTACTATTTTTTACATTGTAGAATAGTAGTGAAGACATCAAAACTATGAAATAACACATATGGAATCATGTAGTAACCAAAAAAAGTGTTAAACAAATCAAAATATATTTTATATTTGAGATTCTTCAAATTGCCACCCTTTGCCTTGATGACAGCTTTGCACACTCTTGGCATTCTCTCAACCAGGTTACTACATGATTCCATATGTGTTATTTCATAGTTTTGATGTCTTCACTATTATTCTACAATGTAGAAAATAGTAAAAATAAAGAAAAACCCTTGAATGAGTAGGTGTGTCCAAACTTTTGACTGGTACTGTATGTAAATGAGATATTTCTGTATTTATTTTCAATACATTAGCAAAAAAAAAAAAAAAAACATGTTTTCACTTTGTCATTATGGGGTATTATGTGCCAGAACAAAAGGTGAGCGTATGAGGGGGGTGACCTGGTGGGCTCTGAGGTACTGGAACACATTAAAAATATATACTTTAAAATAAAGCATTGCTTGCATATCATAGCATTTGCGTAGTGGCATAGAGCAAAGGAGTAGAGCTGCTTGCAGAAGTTGCACACATGGGGAAGATTTTTGTAGCCTAGGGTCTGGAAAAAGGTTTGCCTTTTATAAATGCCTTTCATGAATGCTAAGAAGCCAACCTTACTGAAGCATACAACACTTGTTGGCATATCCCTCTGTGCTGGTACAGCACTCTACTACTCACAGGGATCCTCTCAGCATAGGACACTACTCTGACACTAGCCACCTCAACCTGCCTCTCTCGCACCAGACACTTCCGATCCCCAGCAACATTGGCACCCCTACAGTTGACACACACACAACTTTATCCACCGAAACTACACAATCCTATATCCCATGCCTTCCTGTACACTTCCCACATTTTGGAATCTCCCTCCTACAAACTGCTGCGACATGACCATAAACGTTGCACCTGAAACAGCGCAGAAGATGCGGCACAAAAGCTCTAACAGGATAACTGATAAATCAAAACTCAAAAGAACTGATAGTAACTCCTCTGTTTCACCACACTCACCACTGGGTCTGTGTCACACCAAACAGCGGGCATCACAAACACCAGGAGTCTTCAACTTCAATTGCTCCACCTCCACATTTAACACTATCCCAGAAATCACTCCTTTCAATGGTGCCCTGTTCCTAAGAGCAAGGCAAGAAACAGATCTTGACCCAAGCTGCGTGACACGGAGAGCCCGCTCCCTCTGATCAGAAGAAACACAAACAAATATCACAAGTCTACTACAGGTTACCTTCACTGATTCAACTGCACCCAACTATTTTCCCACCAACCCTGAAACCACAAATGGATCCGCCAAAAGGCAATTATCCACTTTCTCCAAAAATGTAACTCCTACTGGACCAGATTCTTCTTTATCATGTCCATTGATGCCAGGCTCTTCTTCGACACTCCATCTCCATTTTTATCGCCATCTTCCTCAAATTCAAAATTGATCAGAGTGAGAATTAGGATCTGACCAGTGTTGAATTTGCAGTGAGCTCAGATATTATTTGCCTGCCCCTAAACAGGTGTTTGTCATAGCAAGTGAAGATAGGAATGATCTTTATAGAGCCCCACAGTGTAGGTGTCATAATACCCATAAAACCTAGCAGTCAAGCAGGGAAATGGTTCCAATCGTTTATCCACCATTCATTTTTCCCATAGGGGATTTTAGAAACACTTAAAACAAGGGCTGTGTTTTGTGTAGGCTTACCCTGGAGTGATGTTTTGATAACCATGTAAATCTCTCCCGGACAAGGTGACTTTTATCAATATATTCAGCTCTATTTACTCTCAGATTCGAAAATGCTAATTTGCCTCAAAGTAGACATTATGCAAAACTACAAATCCCTGCAAGCTCCTGCATGTCATCTCTAGCTGACACCTTTGCTAACAGGTATTGTGTCGATATAAAACTTGCACAAGACAGTTCACAGAATTGTATATTTAAAGAAATGTAGCCAATGTATTCATTACTACATTTAGCTATTATTAAATAGTTAATTCAGAGATTCTTACCTTTGCCTCGATTCGGCAGTCTCGTCCAGATCATCATGGCATTTGTAGTTCTTTATGATAGCCACATTAGCAGCTAATTATAATTTCATTTTTTGGGGGTACATACAGGCGAATATTGATAAAAGTCACCTTGTCCTAGAGAGATTTACAGTACACGGTCATCAAAACGTCACGCCAGCGTAAGCCTACACGAAACACAGCCCTTATTTGAAGTGTTTCTAAAATCG
Organism: Coregonus lavaretus; assembly: GCF_964263955.1. Lineage (NCBI taxonomy): Eukaryota > Metazoa > Chordata > Actinopteri > Salmoniformes > Salmonidae > Coregonus > Coregonus lavaretus. Next base: position 37,422,156 of record NC_140016.1, on the reverse strand, counting down.
CCTATGGGAAAAATGAATGGTGGAAAATTGGTTATTATGACTCATAATGTGGTACTCTATAGTGTCTTCACATTAATGTATCCAAACAAGGATCTCACCATTGTACAGCTGACAGAACAACATGATAAAGTAGACATTTTGGGAGAGGTTATTGGCACTGATCAAAGTATACGTTTTCTTTCATTATGTGCCTACAACGCATCAGATGCAGAGCTAACACCAGGCATAGTAGCACAGTTTTTCTCTTGTGATGTGCTTGTTGGTCCAGCACATGAAAACACATTTCTCATGTCATGGCTCATGTAAATTGGTTCCAGAAACATCCGAATCAGTATCATTTCAAGCCCCCTGTTGAGGTTTGGTGCAAGGCATTGGAATCTGTATCAGAGGCACAGTTTATTCCAGTTCAGAGATTTATGAAGCGCTGTGCAAATTGCCAGTATAAAGTGCAGTTCGCTGGTAGTACCAGTTTCAAGCAGGGCTGCTTTATAGGCATTAGGCTACTTGGAGGTGAAACTATGAGAAATCAAGGGGCCTAGCATTGGGAATTTGAGAACAAAGCTACTGTTTAATTCATCAATTGTTGCGGTAAATAAGTTTGACTATTCATCATTGTCTGTGTTTATTTTATAAAGTGTATCATACTTTTTATACGTTTTATTATACATGTTTTATATGGAACTTGCTTGAGGTGTTAAATTCCCATTTGTCAAACAGCCTTTTTAGCTTGGCCTTTAAATCAAATCAAATCAAATCAAATCAAATTTTATTGGTCACATGCGCCGAATACAACAGGTGCAGACATTACAGTGAAATGCTTACTTACAGCCCTTAACCAACAGTGCATTTATTTTAAACAAAAAAAGTAAGAATAAAACAACAACAAAAAAAGTGTTGAGAAAAAAAGAGCAGAAGTAAAATAAAGTGACAGTAGGGAGGCTATATATACTGGGGGGTACCGTTGCAGAGTCAATGTGCGGGGGCACCGGCTAGTTGAGGTAGTTGAGGTAATATGTACATGTGGGTAGAGTTAAAGTGACTATGCATAAATACTTAACAGAGTAGCAGCAGCGTAAAAAGGATGGGGTGGGGGGGCAGTGCAAATAGTCCGGGTAGCCATGATTAGCTGTTCAGGAGTCTTATGGCTTGGGGGTAGAAGCTGTTGAGAAGTCTTTTGGACCTAGACTTGGCACTCCGGTACCGCTTGCCGTGCGGTAGCAGAGAGAACAGTCTATGACTAGGGTGGCTGGAGTCTTTGACAATTTTGAGGGCCTTCCTCTGACACCGCCTGGTATAGAGGTCCTGGATGGCAGGAAGCTTTGCCCCAGTGATGTACTGGGCCGTACGCACTACCCTCTGTAGTGCCTTGCGGTCGGAGGCCAAGCAGTTGCCATACCAGGCGGTGATGCAACCAGTCAGGATGCTCTCGATGGTGATCAATGACAACTTTGTGTTTTATGTTCTTTGATAACATTAGATCTCTATTATTGCCGCATTGTTTTTTCATTTTATTTATTATTTTAAATGCACTTCAAATAAAGTTTGAATTGAAGTTTGATTTGATATTGGATCTTTAATTGATGATTGTATGAATATAGACTCCATTAACTTTATAGTCTATCATTCTTATTAAGATGTTTTTTTAAATGCATGAACTAGGTTATAGGCCTACTAAATAAATGTTTCGCTGAGCTGAACTGAGGGCGTGATATGAGGACTATAGACAAGCTGTTAGGGGCTATTAGCATTTGTAAAGATCCATGACCTTCCAGAGCCAACAAATCAAGACTGGTCAAGCTTTGTTTTTATTCTGACTTCTCAATACTGAGCTTCTACTTCCTATCATTAAAGATATTCTGACTTACATGTACACACTCGGAAACAGGCCATTTTACGCAGAGGATGGAATGCAAATTGGGGAAAAGACGGCAACAGGAATGTGGCCACTGCAATCAAGTTCTATCACATTCGCATTTCCACATCCACAAACAAATATATTTCAAAGACATGATTTGGGAAAAGCACTCAGCTAACCCTATGGCTATATAATAAATTAATTAAGGGCCAAATTGTTCCATAGGCCCAGGATCGAATGAACATATTGAGACAGGTGAGCAACAAGTTAATGGGAATCAAAAGCATCCCAACCCTCCTTTCAAAGGAGTGTGCTAACGTTAACTTACTTGCTAGCTAGCTAAGTTAAAGAATTGGTGGGATGCCCGCTCAGGCAGGCACTGAGCTAAACAGTTTCCAAATAGTCACGTAGCTAGCTAGCCATCTAATTCCTCCTACATGTGCATTGGAAATCTGTCTCCACAATCGAATTGCCACCTTGCATTTCCCTGGTCTTCAGTGCACACCGACGATGACAGAGACCAACAGACAGGTGGCTCGAGACCGAGTACTGGAGCCTGTTTTTAGAGGCAAGCGAATCTGAGGACTCATGCGATGGGGCAAATGCCGACGTGAGCGACAATTACAAACATAACAGCCCTATCTCAATTGCTTTAAAAACCTTGTCCTCTCCTCGTGTCCTGTCCTTCATTACACTGACTGGCCAGGTGAAAACCACCCTAATGATGAACTTTGTTTATATTTGCATTGTTTATAAACATTTGATTAAAACAGCCTTATAGTTTGGGGTGGGATATAATCAGAATCATATCACCTTCTCCGATAGCCCCACATCCCACTTCTAACACCAATGTAGCAAATTCGGGGGGTAGCTCCGACTGGGACTCAAACCCGGGTCTAGCGACTGCCAAACCAACACCTTAACCGTTACGCCAAGAGTTCCGAACCTCTTGACGAGGTCGCTAGATGTTGGGTTAAGTTCGCTATATTGGTGTCAGAAGTGGGATGACGGCCGTGGGGCGTGTCCATGTGAGAGACTTGGTATAGAGAAGTGTGGGGTCACGCTCTCCCCGAAGGAAGGGGGTAATGTATCGACCTTAACCCAACACCTAGCAACCTCGTCAAGAGGTTTGGACCTCTTGCTGTAATGGTTAAGGTGTTGGCTTGATATATTTATTTTGGGTCACCCCGCAGAGTATTTCACATAGATGCATATCTTAAATTACAGGTGGCAGACTAGTTAACTACTGTAGGCTTAAGACCCCTACACTCTTAGAAAAAAAGTGCTATCTAGAACCTAAAAGGATTCTTCGGCTGTCCCCATAGGAAAACCGTTTGATAAACCCTTTTTGGTTCCAGAAAGAACCCTTTTGATTCCAGGTAGAACACTATTGGGTTCCATGTAGAACCCTTTCCACAGAGGGTTCTACATGGAACCCAAAATTGTTCCGCCTGGAACCAAAAAGGGTTCTCCTATGGGGACAGCTGAATAACCTTTTTGGAAACCTTGATTCTAAGATAGACATAACGAGTGCAGCAAAATCAGTAGGTTTTCATGACATATGTGCTAGTTGTATAATAGGCCTACTATAATTTCCCCAGTATTTTCTGCCTTGTGTAAAGAATGTGCAAAGCAGTCATCAAGGCAAAGGGTGGCTATTTGAAGAATCTCAAATATAAAATATATTTTGATTTGTTTAACACTTTTTGGTTACTACATGATTCCATATGTGTTATTTCATAGTTTTGATATATTCACTATTATTCTACAATGTAGAAAATAGTAAAAACAAAGAAAAACCCATGAATGAGTAGGTGTCCAAACTTTTGACTGGTACTGTATATCAATGTAGAAAGAAACAATTTCACACTATTTGTTGTGTCCAAAATGCAAGACAGTTTACACAATGGAAGAGTCTTACCAGACAATGTGAGACGGCAAAAAGGTATCCAACAAATGTCAATATGTACACTTTCACAATCATCTCCACAAATGCTCTACACATAAAAAGAAATGTGGCACCACTTTGATGAAAGGGTAAAGAATCCAAATAGAGATGCATTTCTTTACCACAGTCTCTCAGGTCTTTGATTTGTTGCCCAGGATTTCTTCAGAGTTGTGAGGAATGGAGAGGGAGATACTTTCCTGACTGTTATGGGAGATGTGTTTGATGGGAGTGTGGAAAGACTTCCAATTTCAAGATGGCATACCATTTCTTGCAGCATCCAATAATTTAGCCCCCATGATGAACATTGACTGGTACCAACCTTGTTTATTCGGTGGGTGCAATTTATATGGTGTTATTGAACTTGCCTCAAGAAAAGTGCTTCAAAGAAGAAAAAGTAATTGTAGTTGGATTGATACCTGGCCCAAAGGAACCATCACTGAATATTAACACCTTTTTGGATCCCCTTGTTGATGACCTTCTACAATAATGGACCGGAGTCAAAATGTTAGACGGAAAGACACACAGAGCAGCCCTTTTCTGTCTCTCATTCGACATTCCTGCATCAAGGAAGTGTGGAGGCTTCATGGGACATGGCTTTAAGAGGTAATGAAAAACTGAAATGTTTATTAAAATAAATATTGATAATAATAAATACTTTTAGTTTGTGACGTTTTGATCATGGATAGCTTCATCAGACAAGGAATACATGCATACAATGTCACACATTTTAGACTATTCTTAATTATTTATTAGACAAGAGAAGAATACTCTAAATTGTGAGACATTGTATGTATTCCTTGTCTGGTGAAGCTCTCCATGATCAATGTTTGTACCATGTTTGTGCTGCTACCATGTTGTGCTGCTATCATGTTGTGCTGCTGCCACGTTGTGTTGCTACTGTGTTGTTGTCATGTTGTGTTGTTACCATGCTGTGTTGTCATGTGTTGCTACCATGTTGTGTTGTTGTCTTAGGTCTCTCTTTATGTAGTGTTGTGGTGTCTCTCTTGTCGTGATGTGTGTTTTTAATCCCAGCCCCCGTCCCCGCAGGCCTTTTGCCTCTTGGTAGGCCGTCATTGTAAATAAGAATTTGTTCTTAATTGACTTGCCTAGTTAAATAAAGGTGAAAAAAAACGTCACAATCTAAAAGTTTTTTAAATACATGATTTGCAATGGAAAGTGTCACACCTCAATATCTCATTATTATATTTCCCAACTTCGCACATCTTCTGAGGCAGCACCGCTATTACAGTTATTTCAGCACCAAGCCTCCTTTTTTAAAATTAAATACTTTGTGGGCTAACTTTTTTTAAGGATGCAGCAAATGCATGCAGAAATTCTCCAGAGCCCGGTTTGGAACCAAGGCAGACTACTCAGGGTTTGATCGCCGAGAGTGGATTCCACACACCTCGGCAGAACATATCAACTTTGCCAACATAGGCAAAAGCGCAACAACAAAGGCTTCCAGAAAGAAAACCGAGGACCAGTATGGGGCCAAGTGGTCAAAGCTTTTTCGTTTGTCATATTATGATGCTGTCAGGTTCATGGTCAATCTCTTAGTGGGATCTGCCAAACATGTGCTTAGGGTCTGGACAGAACTCAACATATTGTCGAAAAAGGATCTAGAGACCATTCGGCGCAGGATAGATTGTGTCAAAGTCCCTCAGGATATGGTAAGAATAGCGTCTGGGTTCAGTGGTTTCACCGCAGACCAGTGGAAGAATTTGGACCACAGTTTATTTATTATTCTGTTTGAAAGGATTGATTGATAACATATATTATGACATGTGGTATGATGTTGTGCAAGGTTGCACAATTTTGTGCTCTAGTGTAATGTAAGGAGAAAGTACAAAAAGCATACCAATACCTTGAGTTGTTCCTTTGTAAATTCAACAGAGACCACAATACTTCACAACAAACATGCACTGCACCTTCATTTGGATTATGGTCCAGTATATTCCTTCTTGTGTTTCTCATTTGAGCACTACAATGGCATGTTAGGAAGCTATCACAATAACCACAGAAATATAGACGTGCAGATTAGGAGAACATTTCAACAAGGTCAACAGCTGAGGATCTTGCCTTGGCATTCTGACTAAGGACATTTATTCAAGGACATTCTACATCTAAGGTAACTGGAACCATGTCGGATTCACTGTATGTCATGCAGCATGATCAAATGTCTTTGGGCACACTTAGTATAGACAATCCATGCAGGGTGGAGCCTCTGTCTCCTTTCTCAAAAGTTGTTGTCAACAAGAGTTTGAGGGATGATTTACTGTCCATTTATAACAAGGTGTATCCAGATAGCACCATCTCACCAGGGTGTTACATATTCTGTTGATAGCTGCAGAACTTAAATGCCTAGTCTTGAAGAACCCATCATAGATCTACAGGCATAGCTATGCCCGGGAATTTTGAAATACCAGGCAGGTAAAAAGCTTATGTCTTTATTAAAGGGGCAGTGTTGTACAGTGTTGTACTGAGACAGGTTTGAATATGCAAATAAAGCAATAGGCAGAGGGGTAGCCTACATTGTCTAATTTTCTGTATGGTAATAATACTTTATTTTATTTTATAAAGTGGTTTCTTGCATCATACAACACAATACAATGCAATTTACATTCACCTATTTGGCCCATGGTGTTACAGACCAAGTAAAAAAAATAATGAATTAATGTCAAGCCCTTCATAATGTAGAAACATTTTCAAAAGTCTCATGCAATGTAGGTCTGCATTGGACACCACATATAGGCTTCTGTAGGCTATATCATAGAAATCAAAAGCTATTTCCATGTGAAAATGTTTTGTTATTTGCTTAATTGGTTTTGTTGGTAGGTCTACTTTAGTCTCAAATAGCCACAATAGCCTATTGGCTACTGTTTAAAACTAAGGGTACAACCTCAGTATTCACAGTAAACGCGTAAAATTCTCACACTGTTTCTGCTCACAGCATTGGTCATGACTCAATTCTATGCGCACCAAAATTACAATCTGTTAGTCTGGAGTGTCTTTTGAAAACCTAACACTGTAAGATCATATTTTAAACTTAGCTAGTCATGTTGGCAATAGAATAAGCTTTCAAATTATGCCCACCTGACCCAGATTGCGATTTATAATGGAACATTTTTGGATTGCGTAAACAACAAGAGTAATTGTGTGATGGTGTGGATGCAGGGCTGTGTTCCAAATAAACAACTACCAGTGTGTTTGCTTCAGTTCTTCAATGGCAAAGCTAGGAGAGCTAAAAAAAACACCTTATAGTTGAAGGCTCCTTCTTTGAGTCACAAAAGTGCAAAACATTAAGGACACCTGCTCTTTCCATGACAGACTGACCAGGTGAATCCAGGTGAAAGATATGATACCTTGTTAAATCCACATCATTATATATGAAGGGGAGGAGACAGGTTAAAGAAGGCTTTTTAAGCCTTGAGACAATTGAGACATGGATTGTGTGTGTGTGCTTTTCAGAGGAAAAAATATTTAAGTGCCTTTGAATGGGGTATGGTAGTAGGTTCCAGGCGCACCGTTTTTTTTCAAGAACTGCAACACTGATGGGTTTTTCACGCTCAACAGTTTCCTGTGTGTATCAAGAATGGTCCACCACCCAAAGGACATCCAGACAACTTGATACAACTGTGGGAAGCATTGGAGTCAACATGGGCCAACATCACTGTGGAACACTTTCGACACCTTGTAGAGTCCATGCCCCGACGGATTGAAGCTGTTCTGAGGGCTAGCTAGAACCATGATAGTCACATGGATCCGTTATTTTAAATAGAAAGCAGCAGATCCTTAATAAAAAAAGTAGAGAAAGTAGCAGTTATTTTAGAGAAAGTAGCAGAAATTTTAGAGAGCAGCATATCTTTTAGAGAAAACAGCAGATCTTTTAGAGAAAAAGCATATATTTTAGAGACGAACGCTGATCTTTTAGAGAAAATAGCTAACCTTTTAGAGAAAACAGACGCTCTTATAGAGAAAACAGCAGCTCAAAGCAGAGCAGGCCTGGGTTTGGTCCTAATGAGTCTGACAGCCGTCTGTCTGGAATAACCTAACGTACAGTAGCAGGCATAAAAGAAACGCATGAAACTAGTTCCCCTACATACTGGTCTTGACGAGAAGAATAAAAAAATGTCGGGGGAGGTTCTCTTCTGCACTGTTCAACCAATCCAGTTAATGTGGAGGAGGAGGTAAGATGGAGTGTCGCTCATTGGTGTTGCCTTGTTAACTTTCAAAAGCGGAAGTCACGGCACAGGCTCTCTTTCCATTTCCCCTGAAAACCGGAACATCCGGTTGTTGGGGACTCGGCTGAGGCTGGTCTGGGATGACTCACAGTTAAACTTTGATTCACACACACTAAAACACACACATACATGCATATGCACAAGCACAAACACAGTACAGATGTGAACAGTCAAATGTCCCTTCCCTCTGGCTCTAAATGTCTCCTTTTCACCTTTTCCAGGTTGCATTCTGCCAGGCTGTTCAATCATAGGCTGAGCTCAGCCACCCATGGTGCCACATTAGTAGCTGATTATAGCACTGCAGACAGGGAGGCAAGACACGTGTGTGCAGCACTGACATACGGTAATGTATTCAGGCAACAATGTATTTACAGACAACAAGGATGAATACACTCATTCAAACACAAATACATAGCAACTACATTACTATATGCATAAACTAAACCACATAGCAACGCAAACAATACCTTTCTTTCTGAATTCCTCAAACAAGCTATTGTCATCCATTCTGTGAGTCTCAGCCAGACACAGCTGTGAACCCTTGCTCCTACCCTTCACACACACACAAGTCTGTTGCGAGCTGCCACTCTGCTTCTGTCTCAATACCAGGAGGATGACTGCTGGTGTATCATTCTACAATATTCAGCTCCTCTGCACTTATCTTCCACACCCTGGGAAGCAATATAATTGTATTCAGCACTGCTCTGCTAGTACTCGCTAAAGGTTAATGCACATGGGATTGGAGAGGTTAACAATCCCTTCTGCTATTTGCAGTGTCAGTGACTTTAACCGACTTCTTTTCACACAAAAATATTGTGAATTTTTTTTGTGACATTTCAAATTAGAAATTGATCAAACCTGTACCTGTAGGCTGCCACTCAAAAGGAAAAAACAGTAGGAAATACAAACAGCGTTTAATAATAAATAATACATTCTGTACAAACAGCCAAAATGTCTCTATCCAACCCCCCCACCCCTTACATGTTTTCTGGCTGTCTGGTCTCAGACAATGCCGCAGGTGAAGAAGCCGGATGTGGAGGTCCTGGGCTGGTGTGGTTACACAAGGTCTGCGGTTGTGAGGCCGGTTGGACGTACTGCCAAATTCTCTAAAATGACGTTGGAAGCGACTTATGCTAGAGAAATGAACATTTAATTTTCTGGCAACAGCTCTAGTGGATATTCCTGCAGTCAGCATGCCAATTGCATGCTCCCTCAAAACTTGAGACACCTGTGGCATTGTGTTGTGTGACATAACTGCACATTTTAGAGTGTCATTTTATTGTCCCCAGCACAGGGTGCACCTGTGTAATGATCATGCTGTTTAATCAACTTAATGATATGCCACACCTGTCAGGTGGATGGATTATATTGACAAAGGAGAAATGTTCACTAATAGGGATGTAATCAAATGTGTGCAAAACATTTGAGAGAAATAAGCTTCTTGTGCATATGGAACATTTCTGGGATCTATTATTTCAGCTCATGAAACATGGGACCAACACTTTACATGTTGTGTATATATATTTTTTCAGTTGAAAAGTACATACAAAAGTATGTGGACACCCCTTCAAATTAGTGGATTCAGCTATTTCAGCCACACCCATTGCTGACAGGTGTATAAAATCAAGCACACAGCCATGCAATCTCCAAAGACAAACATTGGGAGTAGAATGGTCTTAATGAAGAGCTCAGTGAATTTCAACCCGGCACCTTCATAGGATGCCACCTTTCCAAGTCAGTTCGTCAAATTTCTGCCCTGCTAGAGCTGCCCCGGTCAACTGTAAGTGCTGTATTGTGAAGTGGAAATGTCTAGAAGCAACAACGGCTCAGTTGCGAAGTCGTAGGCCACTAAAGCTCACAGAATGGGACCGCCAAGTGCTGAAGCGCATAGCGTGTAAAAATCAACTGTCCTCGGTTGCAACACTCACTACTGAGTTCCAAACTGCATCTGGAAGCAACGTCAGCACATGAACTGTTCGTCAGAAGCTTCATGTAAAGCTCACTGCCATTGGACTCTGGAGCAGTGGAAACGCGTTCTCTGGAGTGATGAATCACGCTTCACCATCTGGCGAAAATGGGCTTGGTGGATGCCAGGAGAACGCTACCTGCCCCAATGCATAGTGCCAACTGTAAAGTTTGGTGGAGGAGGAATAATGGTCTGGGGCTGTTTTTCATGGTTTGGGCTAGGCCCCTTAGTTCCAGTGAAGAGAAATGTTAATGCTACAGCATACAATGACATTCTGGACGATTTTGTGCTTTCAACTTTGTGGCAACAGTTTGGGGAAGGGCCTTTCCTGTTTCAGCATGACAATGCCCCCGTGCACAAAGCGAGGTCCATACAGATATGGTTTTTCAAGATCGGTGTGGAAGAACTTGACTGGCCTGCATAGAGCCCTGACCTAAACACCATCGAACATCTTTGGGATGAATTGGAACGCCGATTGCGAGCCAGGCCTAATCGCCCAACGTCAGTGCCAGACCTCACTAATGCTCTTGTGGCTGAAGCAAGTCCCCGCAGCAATGTTCCAACATCTAGTGGAAAGCCTTCCTAGAAGAGTGGAAAGGGGGTACCAACTCCATATTAATGCCCATGACTTTGGAATGAGATGTTCGAAGAGCAGTTTTTTAAAATATATACTGTATATATATTTATATACAGTTGAAGTCGGAAGTTTACATACACTTAGGTTGGAGTCATTAAAACTCGTTTTTAACCAATCCACACATGTCTTGTTAAGAAACTATAATTTTGGCAAGTCGGTTAGGACATCTGTTTTGTGCATGACACAAGTACCTTTTCCAAAAATTGTTTACAGACAGATTATTTCACTTATAATTCACTGTATCACAATTCCAGTGGGTCAGAAGTTTACATACAATAAGCTGACTGTGCCTTTAAACAGCTTGGAAAATTCCAGAAAATGATGTCATGGCTTTAGAAGCTTCTGATAGGCTAATTGACATAATTTGAGTCAATTGGAGGTGTCCCTGTGGATGTATTTCAAGGCCTACCTTCAAACTCAGTGCCTCTTTGCTTGACATCATGGAAAAAAATAAAATAAATCAACCAAGACCTCAGAAAAAAGATTGTAGACCTCCACAATTCTGGTTCATCCTTGGGAGCAATTTCCAAACGCCTGAATGTACCACGTCCACCTGTACAAACAATAGTACGCAAGTATAAACACCATGGGACCACGCAGCCGTCATACCGCTCAGGAAGGAGACGCGTTCTGTCTCTTAGAGATGAATGTACTTTGGTGCGAAAAGTGCAAATCAATCCCAGAACAACAGCAAAGGACCTTTTGAAGATGCTGGAGGAAACAGGTACAAAAGTATCTATATCCACAGTAAAACAAGTCCTATATCGACATAATCTGCTCCAAAACCACCATAAAAAAGCCAGACTACGGTTTGCAACTGCACATGGGGACAAATATCGTACGTTTTGGAGAAATGTCCTCTGGTCTGATGAAACTAACATATAACTGTTTGGCCATAATGACCATCGTTATGTTTGGAGGAAAAAGGGGAAGACTTGCAAGCCGAAAAACACCATCCCAACCGTGAAGCACGGGGGTGGCATCATCATGCTGTAGGGGTGCTTTGCTGCAGGAGGGACTGGTGCACTTCACAAAATAGATGGCATCATGAAGAAGGAAAATTAAGTGGATATATTGAAGCAACATCTCAAGACATCAGTAAGGAAGTTAAAGCATGGTCGCAAATGGGTCTTCCAAATGGACAATGACCCCAAGCATACTTCCAAAGTTGTGGCAAAATGGCTTAAGGACAACAAAGTCAAGGTATTGGAGTGGCCATCACAACGCCCTGACGTCAATCCTTTAGAACATTTGTGGGCAGAACTGAAAAAGCGTGTGTGAGCAAGGAGGCCTACAAACCTGACTCAGTTACACCAGCTCTATCAGGAGGAATGTGCCAAAATACACTCAACTTATTGTGGGAAACTTGTGGAAAGCTACCCAAAATGTTTGACCCAAGTTAAACAATTTAAAGGCAATGCTACCAAATACTAATTGAGTGTGTGTAAACTTCTGACCCACTGGAAATGTGATGAAAGAAATAAAAGCTGAAATAAATCATTCTCTCTACTATCATTCTGAAATAGGGCTATCTTCTGTATACCACCCTACCTTTTCACAACACAACTGATTGGCTCATACGCATTAAGAAGGAAATAAATTCCACAATTTACTTTTAAGAAGGCAAACCTGCATTCCAGGTGACTACCTCATGAAGCTGATTAAGAGAATGCCAAGAGTGTGCAAAGCTGTCATCAAGGCAAATGGTGGCTATTTGAAGAATCACAAATATGAAATATATTTTGATTTGTTTAACACTTTTTTGGTTACTACATGATTCCATATGTGTTATTTCATCGTTTTTATGTCTTCACTATTACTCTACAATGTAGGAAATAGTAAAAATAAAGAAAAACCCTGGAATGAGTAGGTGTGTCCAAACTTTTGACTGGTACTGTATATACATAAATATATTCAGTGCATTCGGAAATTATTCAGACCCCTTGACTTTTTCCACAGCCTTATTCTAAAATGGATTAAATAAATAAATCCTCAACACACAATACCCCATAATGACAAAGCGAAAACAGGTTTTTAGAAATGTTTGAAACTTCAGATCCTTTGCTATGAGACTCAAACTTGAGCTCAGGTGCATCCTGTTTCCATTGATTGGCGTCCACCTGTGGTAAATGCTATTGATTGGACATGATTTGGAAATTCATACCCCTATATAAGGTCCCACAGTTGACAGTGCATGTCAGAGCAAAAATCAAGACATGAGGTCGAAGGAATTGTCCGTAGTGCTCTGAGACAGGATTGTGTCAAGGCACAGATCTGGGGAAGGGTACCAAAACATTTCTGCAGCATTGAAGGTTCTGAAGAACACAGTGGCCTCCATAATTCTTAAATGGAAGAAGTTTGGAACCACCAAGACTATTCCTGGAGCTGGCCACCAGGCCAAACTGAGCAATCGGGGGAGAAGGGCCTTGGTCAGCGCGGTGACCAAGAACCCGATGGTCACTCTGACAGAGCTCCAGAGTTCCTCTGTGGAGATGGGAGAACCTTCCAGAAGGACAACCATCTCTGAAGCACTCCACCAATCAGGCCTTTATGGTAGAGTGGCCAGACGGAAGCCACTCCTCAGTAAAAGGGACATGACAGCCCACTTGGAGTTTGCCAAAAGGCACCTAAAGACTCTCAGACCATGAGAAGCAAGATTCTCTAGTCTGATGAAACCAAGATTGAACTCTTTGGCCTACATTTTTTTATTTTTTTATTATTATATATATTTTTCATTTTAGCAGACGCTCTTATCCAGAGCGACTTACAGTTAGTGCATACATATATATATATTTTTTTTTCATACTGGCCCCCCGTGGGAATCGAACCCACAACCCAGGCGTTGCAAACACCATGCTCTACCAACTGAGCTACATCCCTGCCAGCCATTCCCTCCCCTACCCTGGACGACGCTGGGCCAATTGTGCACCGCCCCATGGGTCTCCCGGTCGCGGCTGGCTACGACAGAGCCTGGATTCGAACCAGGATCTCTAGTGGCACAGCTAACACTGTGATGCAGTGCCTTAGTCCACTGCGCCACTCGGGTGACCCGTGAATGCCAAGCGTCACGTCTGGAGGAAACCTTGCACCATCACAACGGTGAAGCGTGGTGGCATCATCATGCTGTGGGGAAGTTTTTCAGCGGCAGGGACTGGTAGACTAGTCAGGATCGAGAGAAAGATGAACGGAGAAAAGTACAGAGAGATCCTTGATGAAAACCTGCTCCAGAGCGCTCAGCACCTCAGACTGAGGTTCACCTTCCAACAGGACAACGATCCTAAGCACACAGCCAAGACAAGTCTCTGAATGTCCTTGAGTGGCCCAGCCAGAGCACGGACTTGAACCCGACCTAACATCTCTGGAGAGACCTGAAAATAGCTGTACAGCAACACTCCCCATCCAACCTGACAGAGCTTGAGAGGATCTGCATAGAAGAATGGGAGAAACTCCCCAAATACAGGTGCTTCAAAGGTGCTTCAATAGAGTACTGAGTTAAGGGTCTTCATACTTATGTAAATGTCATATTTCAGTTGTTATTTTTAATACATTTGCTAACATTTTGAAAAAACAGTTTGTCATTATGGGGTATTGTGTGTAGATTGATGAGAAAAAACAACTATTTCATCAATTTAGAATAAGGCTGTTACGTAACGAAATGTGGAAAAAGTCAAGGGGTCTGAATACTTTCCGAATGCACTGTAGGTGGTTGAAACTCATTCAACAAAAGCCAAATGTAAAAAAGCACATTGACGATGTCACTTCCCTAAAAATACAGTAGGTGTACTACTGTTCTCAAAGCTGTTTATTTTGATTGGATAAAAAGAGGAATTCATCACAATAAACCAACACCATTCTATAAGATTATACCATGGCATTGTTTAATACTCATTTCTGTTTGGCTTGAAGGGCATTTCTACAGCGTGCATTATTTCCCTATAATGCACAGTATAATTCAATGGCTATAGTTCATTCTTATATGTTATATGTTTACTTTTGAAAGCAAAAGTCCAATGGAAAACATGACTGACATTGTTGAATTCAATTTTCATAATAGCAAGATAGGACTGATGGTTTGATTAGCTAAACTAGCAAGTCTGTTTGTTTGGTTACCAACACAACTACTGTAGCTACTTCAGTGGATGTTGTCGAACACATTTCTACCTGAAAATGAACACATTTCTAGTGTCATGTGTTAAATTATAGCTATGGTATAAAGGGGATAATCAATTCGGGGCTCTATGCATTCTCTGGAAAATGATGCAACTCCGTGGAAGGTTAGTTCCACTCCGCAACCGCATCGTGGAACACACCTTCCACGTCTTTTATTGTAACGCATAGCCCCTCGTTGATTATCCCATACTTATCCTCTGCATCCCCCGCAGCTATACAGTATAAGTGCACCATCTTGGTCTTTTGTGGGGTGGTTGGTTATATAAAGACAGCATGAAGAATAGTAATGCAGCATGTATGGCCTGATCACTAGAAATAGACTTCGATTTCTGACGTTTGAAAAGGTCCTGAGAATGTCAGTATATGCCTTCCTCTGCGCTCACAATGTTTTTTTTAATGATTGCCCCGCACTGGGCGAAAACGTGTAATGCTCCGAGCCAAAGCGCACTGCTCAGACCACTGCACTACAGCAGTTCACAATGCACTAGCAAGCTGTGAGAATACTTGATGATACTTGATGGTATGAGGTCGGTTGGTTTGCAGAGCCTTCCCCAAACCATAACGCTAATCTTAACCACTCAGAATGAATGGCTAAACTGTTTCTGTTTTAACCCTGTAACCACAAGGAATTAACCCGGTAACCGCACAGAATTAACGAGTCAAAAATACACTTTCATCCATAATTCATCTCATTTCGAAAGGAAACTATGAGATCTTTGCACTTTAACTTTCCAGCCGTTTCGAGGGTTGATTTATTAATAGTGTCATCATAACAACTAAAAGTATTTAGTTAATTCCATTAATGACAAGGTGTTGAATGGATATGAATTCAGTTTAATGTGTTTCTTTCTAGCTGTGACTATTAATACAGTGGCAAAGCAATTAAAACTAAAGACTATATTTTGCAGTATCTGTTAAGTCAAATGTACACCCATTAGCGCTCTGAGCTAGCCATTCTGCTACTTGTTTGAGCCATTTAGAAGTTTAGTGGTTTAAACTTTAACACACGGAGTAAACATCCTGTTAGCAACACTGTTTGGTTCTTGGGAATCTCTTCGCTGCCTAAATGATCACCACACACACCCCATCACCAGAGGCGCTGTGTTCCTGAGTTTGCTCGTTTCTGCGTCTAATGAATTGTCACCCCTAACGAGATGAATATATCCATTAGAATTCCTTAACGAGGGTAAATCCACAAGGCTGCTAATTTGTCCGTGCTCCATCTTCTCTCCTCAGAGAACTGGAGGACTTGATTGTGTCTCTTGATGACAGATAACATTAAAGCCACTAAATGTACCCAGCTCCAGATGCTGCAGATTGTCAACATTAACTAGTTTTCCATTATAGAGCAGATTAATGTAACACAGCAATACTAATAGACGTAACCCCAGTATTGTGAAAGGCTGGGAGCCAAGCGCTGTTGTTAATGGTAATCATCATTATATAATGTTCTGTTGCTAACCAGGGTTCTGAGGGTTTGTGACGCATGTCTAAACCAGTGCACAGCATGAGGTTTTAACATAAGTCTGTTCTTAAAAACATCATACTCTGATTAGTCACTAAATCTATTCATTTTAACATCTAACATGTCCTTTGTACCACCATCAATCTAAAACCTACTTAAGGCCTTCCAAACTCACTAGAACTCAATTTATTTAAAATTGTGCACAATGACAAATGGTAAAAAGAGTAGTTAATTAACACAGACAATTAATCCCGACCAATTATCGTCACCAAGACAGCAGAGAACATACAGCAACACCTCTCTGTCTTAAGGGCCCTCTTCATTCTACTTGTCATAATGCCATTAATTAGAGACACATTCTTTAATTAGAATGCACATTGTCACTGACTAAAATTTTGTCTAATTTAGTAATGACAACAACAGACAAACACACGCACGCACACATGCACATACAAGTCCACACATACACAAAGACAGATACAGACCTACAGAGACAGACACACAAAGCACACACGCACACAAACGCACACACACTTCCTCCTGTCACATTGCGCTCCGTGTGACAGATTACTCAGTGAGAGAAAGCTGAAGGCATTGTTGAAGGAAATTCTGAGGTTTGATTGGCAGGTTCTGTTGGGACGTAACAGCCAGGTTAATGTGTGAGAGAGCTGCAATCATAGCAGAGCAGAATTCTGCAGCTTTAGACAGTAGATCTTGTCAATTATAATAGTATCTTATTGTACCTGGAGGCAGGCTGGGTCTCTTCCTCTTATTGCTGTTCTCAGCTCCGTTCTCCAGAGGACAGTCTGACACCAGCAGCCCGTTGGAGTTGCTGAACTGCAGGGGCTCGTTGTTGGAGGACGAGTCAAAGGACAGCGGATTCAGTCCTGAAACACACAGAAACACAACGAGCGGCCATGTTAAACCAGATGGACCATAGCTCTATAAACCACGATAGAAACGATAGAGTTATACTATTGTAACTACAGTAAATAGAGAGATACAACTCTATTGAACCTGAACAAACCATGTGTTCTCTATTTAACAGAGTCAGGAGTTGAACATACAAAATCAAAAGAATGAAAACATACAGTTCCCTTTTCAACAGAGTTCACTTACTGAAGAACATAAGGAGACTCCCTACAAGAGACATAGATCATGAGTACAATCTCTAAAACTCCAGAGTTCTGTGTCTCTCTGTTCAGGTCTTTAGACAGTGGGGACACTAGGGACAATCTCTGAACATTATCTCTGGTCTCTTTTCTAATCCAGCGGTTTAATTTCCATCCCATCATATTTCTGTCCTGAGAGGAACAAAGGCAGGATTAAAAACACAAAGACCCCCATTAGTTATGAACCCACCACACACACTCTTAATATAATTATATTATCTAAAGTGACTACAGGCTCCGATTTAGAAATGGGCCAATCTGTCCAACAGCTCCAAGCAGACAATCCTTTCTAAAACAAGTCCTTCTATTCCTCCGATAGAGAATAAGTGTCTTCCAGAAGATAAAGCAATGTGGAGAGTAGAGGCTGATGAATTATGGAAACAATAACAATGTGGATATTGCCCCAGAATCCCAGAAAAAAATAGGGTGATTCTTCACGAAACCAGGACAAAAAAAAGACAATGGTAGAATCTCAATTGCATACTCCTCGCGTCCCTCTCTCCTCGCCTCCTTCTCAAAACCCCTCTGACCTTATCCTCCAATGGGTTTTGAGGAGGCAAGGAGAGAGGATGTGAGGAGAATGTAATTGAGAATGCAAAATCGCCATGATTATGGGGATTTACAGTCCAATTTAGAGTAGCTATTACAGCGATAACATACCATGCTATTGTTTGAGGATAGTGCACAACAACAAAACACTTTTGTCACGGCAACTGGTTTGATACATTCACCTCTGACTGTCACGGTTCTCTAAGACCGAACCCAGAAGCAGACCAGGACAAGGTGAGTTGAACGAATGTGAGTGTTTATTTACAGATAAAAAAAGATGCAGAATAGTCCAGGAGACAGAGCAGGTGGCGGAGATGAGTAGGTGATGGTGAAGTGGCAGATGAACTGATGGCACGGCAGGGGTTGGGTGAAGGTTCCGGGAGAATGATGTTTATGGCTAACGATCCGGCAGGGAATGGCTGTCAGGTCAGAGCTTATGAAGGGGTGATGATCAGGACCAGGTGTGCCGAAGCTGATGAGAAGCAAGTGCGGGTAATCGAGAGATCACCCGCCTAGCAACGTCGCCCGGCAACCGGACAGGGTGCGTTCAGGCACCTTCGGGAAACAGGAGATACAGAGCAGAAAAATGGCAACACAGGCAGGAACAGACTCAGGACGCAGGGTTCATGACAGTACCCCCCCTCCGACGAACGCCACCGGGCGGACTACCCAGAGCACCAGGATGGAGGCGGTAGAAGTCACGAAGGAGGTCAGCATCAAGGATCTGACGCCGAGGAATCCAACTCCTCTCCTCAGGACCATACCCCTCCCAGTCCACGAGATACTGGAAACCCCGGCCCCGCCGTCTGGAATCCATGATGCGGTGCACCGTGTAGACAGGACCTCCTCCGATCATCCGAGGAGGAGGAGGTGGAGGGGGCAACAGAGGGCTGAGGAGAACAGGCTTGAGGCAGGAGACATGGAAGGTGGGATGGACTCTGAGCGTACTAGGCAACTTGAGTCAAACCACAACAGGATTAATCACTCTCTCCACCACAAATGGACCAATGAACCTCGGCGACAGTTTCCTTGACTCAGTCCGCAGAGGAAGGTCCCGTGTAGCCAACCAGACCCTATCTCCGATTGCATAAGCGGGGGCTGGAATACGGCGACGATTCGCCTGGAGCTGATACCGGTCAGAAACTCTAAGGAGGGCCTTTCTGGCCCGATGCCAGGTCCGGTGGCAACGACGAATGTGGGCCTGGACAGAGGGAACCGAGAGATCTTTCTCCTGAGAAGGAAACAAGAGGGGTTGGTAGCCGTATAGGCACTGGAAGGGAGAGTAGGGAGAGTATTGTGAGCATACTCAACCCAAGGCAACTGAGAGGCCCAAGAGGTGGGGTTGGAGGAAACAAGGCAACGCAGCATGGATTCCATCTTCTGGTTGGCTCTCTCCGCCTGTCCATTAGATTGGGGGTGAAATCCAGATGTGAGACTGACTGTAGCTCCAATGGCCAAACAGAAGGATTTCCAGACAGCAGAGGTGAACGGAGGGCCACGGTCGGAAACTATGTCACTGGACGTCTCAGAGGCAGAGGGAAGCTTGGAGATGGGCACAAAGTGGGCGAACTTGCTGAATCGGTCCACAATAGTCAGAATGACCGTGTTCCCCTCAGAAGAGGGCAACCCAGTGACAAAGTCCAGGGCCAGATGCGACCATGGTCGCCGGGGGATCGGTAGGGGGTGAAGAAGTCCAGAGCTGGGCCGATTGGCACTCTTGTTCTGCGCACAAACTGGACAGGCAGCAACAAACCTCCGAGTATCTTCTCCCATGGCAGGCCACCAAAATCGTCTGCGTAGAAGCGCCATCGTCCGAGCCACGCCAGGGTGACAAGACATCTTGCTGGCGTGGGACCATTGGAGGACAGCCGAACGAACCGACTCAGGCACAAACAGGAGATACAGAGCAGAAAAACGGCAACACAGGCAGGAACAGACTCAGGACGCAGGGTTCATGACACTGGCGGTAAATAATGTACTTACATTCAGTAATCTTGCTCTAATTTGTCATCGTGAGGGTCATGTAAAATGTAGCATAGTTTTGCTTGATAAAATCAATTTTTATATCCTAACACGATCCATGTTGTATACAGCGTTTTGCATGAATTCAGACTCTTTCAACTTGCAAAAAAAATCACATTGGCAAAGCGTTGCTTAACCATGTCAAGTTTGGCCTCAGACACTCTAGAAGGCAACCAAACTTGTTTCATCATTCTATTACTTATTGGCTACACAACACGTCAATTAGCCAATGAAGGTCAGCCATCATTACGCACGAATGAGACAAGCGGTGTTCACTTGATTGACAGTGTCTTGGTCCAATGACCACCTACCGTTTTGAAAGATACAGCACCAGTCAAAAGTTTGGACACACCTACTCATTCCAGGCTTTTACCTTTATTTTTACTATTTTCTACATTGTAGAATAATAGTGAAGACATCAAAACTATGAAATAACACATATGGAATCATGTAGAAACCAAAAAATAGCTAAACAAATCTAAATATATTTTATATTTGAGATTCTTCAAATAGCCACCCTTTGCCTTGATGACAGCTTTCCACACTCTTGGCATTCTCTCAACCAGCTTCACCTGGAATGCTTTTCCAGCAGTCTTGAAGGAGTTCCCACATATGCTGAGCACTTGTTGGCTGCTTTTCCTTCACTCACGCTGTCCGACTCATCCCAAACCATCTCAATTAGGTTGAGGTCAGGGGATTGTGGCGGCCAGGTCATCTGATGCAGCATTCCATCACTCTCCTTCTTGGTCAAATAGCCCTTACACAGCCTGGATATGTGTTGGATCATTGTCTTGTTGAAAAACAAATTATAGTCCCACTAAGCCCAAACCAGATGGGATGGCGTATCACTGCAGAATGCTGTGGTAGCCATGCTGGTTGAGTGTGCCTTGAATTCTAAATAAATATTTGATTTCAATAACCATTTTTTACATTAATTTATGAATACTGAAACATACACTGCTAAAAAAAATAAAGGGAACACTTAAACAACACAATGTAACTCCAAGTCAATCACACTTCTGTGAAATCAAACTGTCCACTTAGGAAGCAACACTGATTGACAATAAATGTCACATGCTGTTGTGCAAATGGAATAGACAACAGGTGGAAATTATAGGCAATTAGCAAGACACCCCCAATAAAGGACTGGTTTTGCAGATGGTGACCACAGACCACTTCTAAGTTCCTATGCTTCCTGGCTGATGTTTTGGTCACTTTTGAATGCTGGCGGTGCTTTCACTCTAGTGGTAGCATGAGACGGAGTCTACAACCCACACAAGTGGCTCAGGTAGTGCAGCTCATCCAGGATGGCACATCAATGCGAGCTGTGGCAAGAAGGTTTGCTGTGTCTGTCAGCGTAGTGTCCAGAGCATGGAGGCACTACCAGGAGACAGGCCAGTACATCAGGAGACGTGGAGGAGGCCGTAGGAGGGCAACAACCCAGCAGCAGGACTGCTACCTCCGCCTTTGTGCAAGGAGGAGCAGGAGGAGCACTGCCAGAGCCCTGCAAAATGACCTCCAGCAGGCCACAAATGTGCATGTGTCTGCTCAAACGGTCAGAAACAGACTCCATGAGGGTGGTATGAGGGCCCGACGTCCACAGGTGGGGGTTGTGCTTACAGCCCAACACCGTGCAGGACATTTGGCATTTGCCAGAGAATACCAAGATTGGCAAATTCGCCACTGGCGCCATGTGCTCTTCACAGATGAAAGCAGGTTCACACTGAGCATGTGACAGACGTGACAGAGTCTGGAGACGCCGTGGAGAACGTTCTGCTGCCTGCAACATCCTCCAGCATGACCGGTTTGGCGGTGGGTCAGTCATGGTGTGGGGTGGCATTTCTTTGGGGGGCCGCACAGCCCTCCATGTGCTCGCCAGAGGTAGCCTGACTGCCATTAGGTACCGAGATGAGATCCTCAGACCCCTTGTGAGACCATATGCTGGTGCGGTTGGCCCTGGGTTCCTCCTAATGCAAGACAATGCTAGACCTCATGTGGCTGGAGTGTTCCTGCAAGAGGAAGGCATTGATGCTATGGATTGCCCGTTCCCCAGACCTGAATCCAATTGAGCACATCTGGGACATCATGTCTCGCTCCATCCACCAACTGTGTTGCACCACAGACTGTCCAGGAGTTGGCGGATGCTTTAGTCCAGGTCTGGGAGGAGATCCCTCAGGAGACCATCCGCCACATCATCAGGAGCATGCTCAGGCATTGTAGGGAGGTCATACAGGCACGTGGAGGCCACACACACTACTGAGCCTCATTTTGACTTGTTTTAAGGACATTACATCAAAGTTGGATCAGCCTGTAGTGTGGTTTTCCACTTTAATTTTGAGGGTGACTCCAAATCCAGACCTCCATGGGTTGATACATTTTATTTCCATTGATCATTTTTGTGTGATTTTGTTGTCAGCACATTCAACTATGTAAAGAAAAAAGTATTTAATAAGATTATTTCATTCATTCAGATCTAGGATGTGTTATTTTTGTGTTCCCTTTATTTTTTTGAGCAGTGTATATGTATGTTTTTATCTTGAGGTGATTTGTACCACTGTGTATTCAATACGCCATCTTGTATACCGGAAGTGTCCCTGTTTTTGTTTGCTTGGAAATTTGATACTGGAGAATTAAACACTTCTTTGAAAGATTTGAATGACCTCTGACCTCTGTTCTGACTTTCTGGTGAGGCCTGATCACCCTCACTAGAGAGACTACAAACTTTGGGTGAGATTTAAATGTAATAAGTAAACACTAATGATTAGGAAGAAGTTCATAATTTAACAATAGTCCTATATATGATTCGGACCATGAAAAGGAGAGCAAGAGAGCGCTAGCCCTGAATGAGGGACACCTGTCGCTAGTCAATTTTACTATTCCTTGAATTGCCTTATGGGATACATTAATTAAGTTAAGATATAATCAAATGTTGTCAATTTCATTTCATTTATTATTTTGGTTTAACAGTCAATGTTGTTGTTTAATTTTTTTGAACGCATGCATCACGATGTGAGTTATGTGGCCAATACTGGGAATTACTGGTCCCTTGGGTCCTTTTGGTAAATATGCAAATTATATTAAGAATATGAGCAGTAGTAATGAATGTGTTATGGGTTAGATGGAATATGTTATGGACAAATGTATTTCTGGCCAGAGACAAAGTACAAAGGGGGACGGTTTCTGAAACTCGTGGACTGCAACAAGCTGCAAGAATGTGCACTTCCTAATTTCAAAGCTTGTCCTGACTGATGAGAAGACATGGTACAGTAACTTGCGAAAGTATTCACCCCCCTTGGCATTTTTCCTATTTTGTTGCCTTACAACCTGGAATTAAAATGGATTTTTTTGGGCGTTTGTCTCATTTCATTTACACAACATGCCTACCACTTTGAATATGCTAAGCTGCTCCAGCTCCTTCAAGTTGGATGGGTTCCGCTGGTGTACAGCAATCTGTAAGTCATACCAGATTCTCAATTGGATTGAGGTCTGGGCTTTGACTAGGCCATTCCAAGACATTTAAATGTTTCCCCTTAAACCACTCAAGTGTTGCTTTAGCAGTATGCTTAGCATTGTCCTGCTGGAAGGTGAACCTCCGTCCCAGTCTCAAATCTCTGGAAGACTGAAACAGGTTTCCCTCAAGAATTTCCCTGATTTTAGCGCCATCCATCATTCCTTCAATTCTGACCAGTGTCCCAGTCCCTGCCGATTTAAAACATGGTGTTCTCGGGGTGATGAGAGGTGTTGGGTTTGAGCCAGACATAGCGTTTTCCTTGATGGACAAAAAGCTAAATTTTAATATCATCTGACCAGAGTACCTTCTTCCAAATGTTTGGGGAGTCACCCACATGGCTTTTGGCGAACACCAAACATGTTTGCTTATTTTTTTCTTTAAGCAATGGCTTTTTTCTGGCCACTCTTCCGTAAAGCCCAGCTCTGTGGAGTGTACGGCTTAAAGTGGTCCTATGGACAGATACTCCAATCTCCGCTGTGGAGCTTTGCAGTTCCTTCAGGGTTATCTTTGGTCTCTTTGTTGCCCTCTTTGCCTGGTCCGTGAGTTTTGGTGGGTGGCCCTCTCTTGGCAGATTTGTTGTGGTGCCATATTCTTTCCATTTTTTTATAATGAATTTAATGGTGCTCCGTGGGATGTTCAAAGTTTCGGATATTTTTTTATAACCCAACCCTGATCTGCACGTCTCCACAACTTTGTCCCTGACCTGTTTGGAGAGATCTATGGTCTTCATGGTGCCACTTGCTTGGTGGTGCCCCTTGCTTAGTGGTGTTGCAGACTCTGGGGCCTTTCAGAACAGGTGTATATATACTGAGATCATGTGACAGATCATGTGACACTTAGATTGCACACAGGTGGACTTTATTTAACTAATTATGTGACTTCTGAAGGTAATTGGTTGCACCAGATCATATTTAGGGGCTTCATAGTAAAGGGGGATGAATACATACACACGCACCACTTTTCTGTTATTTAATTTTTCAAATTATTTTTTTTCATTTCACTTCACCAGTTTGGACTATTTTGTGTATATCCATTACATGAAATCCAAATAAAAATCTATTTAAATTACAGGTTGTAATGCAACAAAATAGGAAAAACGCCAAGGGGGATGAATACTTTTGCAAGGCACAGTAGCATACTGTGTCTCACATAACAATGTTCTTAAGACTTTCTTCCCACGGGTGAAGGCTTCCCTGCTCAACCTAACAGGAGAATCTGAGCATTGTCTGCGCCCTGGAGACTTTGTGGCGGTAAAAGACTACAGAAGAAAGAGCTGGAAAGACCCTAGGTGGAGGGGCCCGTACCAGGTGTTGCTGGCTACCTCAATGATGGTGAAAGTGGCAGAGACAGATACCTGGATCCATGTGTCCCACGGTAGGAGAGTTCCAACCCCAGAAGAGGAAAATGGCCCCGCCATTGTGTAGCATTGTTTTCTTTTGTGTCTGTCTCTGTCTGTGTGTCTTTGCAGTAGTGACTCCAAACTTCCCTATAGGTACGCTGCCAGAAGGACACTCTCCGCAGACGATGTCGAT
Source organism: Coregonus lavaretus (assembly GCF_964263955.1). Taxonomy (NCBI): domain Eukaryota; kingdom Metazoa; phylum Chordata; class Actinopteri; order Salmoniformes; family Salmonidae; genus Coregonus; species Coregonus lavaretus. The sequence continues at coordinate 37,397,088 of NC_140016.1, read as the reverse complement.
GGATTGAGAGGGACTCTGCCTGATCCAGAGACTCTAGTGACAGAAGAAGGTCCTGAGCCAAAGAGACCATACATCGTCACCCAGGCTGCACCGACGGCTGTACGGATAGAGGGGAGCTTGACTTGGTATCATCTAAACCACTGCACCAGAGTACCACGAGGAAACCGACGACCTAGAGATGAGGGAACTGAGGATGCTGTAGCTGCCCAGAATCAGGAGATGGGGAGGATGGCAATGGGAATGATGAGCTACGTGCTCTGGCTAATTCCCACGGCGGAGGGGCAGACCTCCAAGACATCCCAGACCTCCAAGAACCTACAAGACCTTCAAGAACATCCTACAATACCTCCAATATTCTACAAGACAACCGAGACTCACCAGATTTCCCCACCGTTGATTTCTCTACCCTTGACTAGTCCCCTAACAGAAATTGGAAACCAGAACAGTTGAATAAGGAAAATGGCATACTGACAAGAGTAAAGAGCACAAGAACAAGACAGAGAAGAGAAACAGACAGGATTAGAATGTATATTCCTGCACAAGCAGGAACCACAACTGAAGTACAGAAAAGGATTGCTATAAAAAGTACGAGGGTCAAATTATTATTGGTGTGGGAGGAAGCATCACAAGGATTGTGGGGAAATCACATGGGGTAACTGTGACCTTAAGATAATAAAAGAAAAAGACAGGTGGATCATAGACATAAGGATAACAGCCCAAGACTTAGATAAACAATTTGATATAGTACTTATAAGTGCTACATTTCCAGGGGGCAGGGTTGTTGAAGTAGTTATTCCTTGGGAAAGTGCACTAACCCCTTACATGTTAGAGCCCCACCAGACGTAGAAGAAAGGGAATGGATGGAGGCGCTAAACAATGACTGGTATAGATGGGCACAATATATTATATTAAAATGAAAGAAAGAAAATGGTCTAATATGCACTTAATCTCCTTTAAAAGAATTAACAGCGGTTCCAAATCCTCACAGTTACCAGGACTGTGCTATGTTCAACCACAACTTCTGTCATCTAAGGAACTCGGAAAGACCATATTGCCCAGCAGAATGTTTGTCTTATTTAGGAAATCCTAAATATAAACCATTTTATAGTCAACCAGGATGAGGAGAGAAATGTGAGCAATTAGACGTTAGAATAGAAACAAGGAAAAGGGAAGCACCAGATAAATATCAAATAGACTATGAGCAAAAATATGAGTGTTACAATAAAACAATCGGGTTATATAATTTGGGAGAATTCAAAGGAGAATGTGAAATTACATGGCACCTCGATACAGATAGCTTTTGGAATGCAGACACCCCTCAAAGAAAAATCTATCAGGCAGCAGGGTCAAGTACTGGAGTAATAGTTACCCCGGAAGTATGCGAAAATCAAACATTGGCATTATCAGCGCCAGGTCGCTTAGTTGTTAAGAGCGTTGTGCCAGTAACCGAAAGGTCGCTGGTTCTAATCCCTGAGCAGACTAGGTGAAAAATCTGTCGATGTGCCCTTGAGCAAGGCACTTAACCCTAATTGCTCCTGTAAGTCGCTCTGGATAAGAGCGTCTGCTAAATGACTAAAATGTAATATATGAGGATCAGTCAGTGGCAATTGCAGATTTTTTCTGGGTCTGTCAGGGGCAACTAAGGACATTATTACCAAAAGGATGGAAAGGGATCTGTGCCTGGGTACAGTTAATACAAAAAGTTGTAATAGTTGACTGGAAGGCTTTATAGGTTGATACACGAGATACTAAAATACAAAGATCAAAAAGGGCATATGAAGCCGATCCGAACGTACAGATAGATGCTATAGGCCAGTCTAGAGGAATTCCCAATTAATTTAAAGATTAAATCAGGATTTGAATCAATCCTTTGGATAACTCCTAATAAAAATTTGGAATGGATCAATTACATATATTACAATCAACAAAAGTTCTTAAATTAGACTGACTCAGCATTGTCAGCGCTGGGAGAACAAGTACAGGCAACAAGTAGAATGACTTGGCAAAATAGACAGGCTCTAGATTGGCTCCTAGCAGAAAAAGGAGGAGTCTGTGTTATGTTTGGAAACGAGTGCGGCACGTTTATTCCTAATAATACTGCCCCGGGAGGAACATTCTCTGAGGCAATGATCAAGCTTAAAGGATTGAGACAGGAAGTCAAGAAAAATGCTGGGCAGGATGCACGTGCCTGGGATTGGTTGGACTTAACTTTTGGAAAATGGGGAGCAATGTTCAATAAAATGGCAATGATAGGTATAGCACTGGTATTAATGGAAATAGTATTTTGCTGTGTGTTGCCATTGCTGAAATCCCTGTTGATCAAAACAACGGTAAAACAAATGACTGTGAGGAGAACGGCTATAAGGACCGAAACCGAATGGGACATGAAATTGACAGACGTCATCCCAGTTCCAGGGAAACCAGAACACTATATGAATTCTAACAGGAAGCCTTGTAACAACAAAGGAGGACCACTTAACTGTCCTTATGTAAACCCAGAATGTGTATATGGGGTAGTGGCAGGAGGAGGATGGGCTTGTCATGACTACAAGGACCAGCAAAACCTGGACAAATCTGGAAGTGAAGATATTAATCTCTCAGACTTAAATTGAGATCTAACTTGCTCATCCTGTGACTCTGCGATGAAGTCGACAGGGTGATAAGGGGAGTATATTAGAAATTGGTATTAAGAATAATTGGTAAAACATCATCATTTGTCATATAGTCTATGATTATATGGATTTCTTGGATTGGAAATGAACTCAACTAAACTGTTATGATCTGTCCTCTCTCGAGGTTCTTACAGATGGTGTCTTGATGCAGAGCAGGGATAATTCGGTCAAGAACGGAGTGAACCTCAATAAAAAAAAAAAATTCTAACTGGCTGAAGATGAGCAACAAAGGCGTTGAATAGGGTCATGTCCAGCACCACTTCTACCAAGAGACCTGAATCAGAACCAGCATCCAATCGAAGTTTGCAACTGCCTTTTCTCTCATGCCTTTTCTCTCAGGAGTGTGACAGGAGTCCATGTGGAGTGGGCATGAAGAGAGATCTGTTCAAATACAACATCTCTCATGATACTGGTATACTATGTGGCAAATGGACAAAACATAATTGGGGTAGAGGTGGTGGCGGCTCAGGTGAGACATTGAAATTAGGACATTGTCATGGGCAATCCAAGTTGAACTATGAAGCTATCTGAAGAACATAATGAAGAGACGCCAGAAGATTGAGTGCCAGGGAAGGAGGGGTTGTTATTTGATTAAGGACGTCTACACACTGCTAAATTTATAGTAATTTAGACTACGAATGCATTGAGATACTGATCTGTAGTTATTCTCCTTATGAGGAAGCTAATGCTAGAATTATGGATGATTATACTGTAGGTTAATATAAATGTACATTCTGCCAGTGTCAATGGGTGCTAAGTTGAGGGTTTTAACTTTGAGTGATAGGACCAATGTGAATCACTACGAATTGTCATTCTAAATTTGTTTTGGATAATTAATTTGATTATGATTATGAGTTGTAAGCTGACTGATTGATTTGAGTAAGTTATTAATATGTTAATAACTAAAGATGTTGACACTGCAATTAATGTATTAGATATTGATATTGATTCCTTTGATTGTTATACTACTTGTGATATGGGTAAAAAAGTTATTTGAGCTAAAGATGTTGACACTATTCTCAACATGACCTGGTATTGCGTATACAATCGCAAGATAACTGCCTTAAATAGATATTATGGTTAAAACAAAGCTACGTTAGTTTTAATGTGTTAGGATACACATATATGGCTTATTTAGAGTAGAAACGTTTTAATCTTACTGTTTGAAAAATATAATGTTAATGCAAGGATTGTGCCTTATATCATGAACATGTTGATTTTTATGTCACAGTATTCATATTTTAGTCACTATATACATTTTAAGTATTTGGATGTATTGACATGGGACTATTAAGTCCCAAAGGGGGGATTGATGTGGTCTTTACGTTGATATGTTATTTTTTTTAGATTGGTACATCGCTGTTGCTGGGCAAGAACTGAATTGGTTCCTCTCACTGGGTTTGTGTGTGTGTGAAATGGAGATCTGACCCTGGGTCGAATTCCTCGCACTGACCTAATCCAAGGCTGTCCTGATTTATCAGTGACTGAAACTAGAGTGTTATCCTTTGCCTCTATCCTAAGGCATATTACGGGGATGGAGTTAGGGTTGAACAGAGTTCAGGCTAAATCCTTTGTCTCTCCTTGGGTGTCTTCTTGATTAATTACAGCATGACGGGAGGGGAGAGAGGGGTTGGGCTTGGGTATGTTTGAGAGATTGATTGTGGACCTGCCATGTCCAACAATCAATCTCCAGGTCAAGCCAGGGTGAGCCAGGGTTGAACAGAGTTCAAACTGAACATTATTATTTTTACATGATAGGGCTGTTATTTGTGCATACATAGGAGGGGAAGTCAGATTTCGCCACAATCATACACTAAGAAAGTGGGCGGAGCGGTCAAGAGGGGGAAACTGGAGACAGTGGTGGGGGAACCCAGGAGGGAGGGGTTAAGCTAAAATGTATGTGAAATTACTATATAAACTGAAAGCTGGGAGGTAGAAGGGAGATGCTTTGCAAACCACCTCGGCTCTATTGCTTATGTAATAAAGTCTATCTTAATTCATCAAAAACTCAGAAATACTTTGGTTATTTAAAAAAAAAAAAAAATTTCACCTTTATTTAACCAGGTAAGCCAGTTGAGAACAAGTTCTCATTTACAACTGCGACCTGGCATTGATCAGTATAAGGACAAATTTGCCACAACATTTTAAGATTCTTGTATTGTTTTGTAAGTCTATCCATGATTGTGCACCCCAATACATGTCAGACATGCTTGTACCCAGTAGGTCCCTCAGGTCCTCTGGCACTGGCCTTTTAACTATCCCAAAGCCAAGGACCAAGAGGCCTTTAGTTACTATGCCGGCAGGATCGGGAATAGCCAGCCAAAGAACCTGACGGGGGCGGAAACTGTGGACATATTTAAAAGAGATCTTAAAACACATATTTTTAGCTTTTCTTTCTCCTTAGAGTGCTTTTTATTCGTTCAGTTTTTATGGTTATTGTTTTGTTTATTGTGTAGTAACATTATTATTATTTATTTTTACATTTATGTGAAGCACATTGCATTGCATTCCATGTTGGAAATGTGCTGCATAAATAAAGCTTTGAAACTGTCAAAGAAAGTACAGAATTGCCTTCCCTCAAACCCAGAGAAATCTTCCCTATAAGCCTTATGCAGCAGACTGTATGAGTTGTTATCTAATGAAAAGGACAAGTGTTTCATTCCTGAGTCTGTCTGTCTGCACACCTAGTGCTCACTACACATAAATCCACCCTCCATCTCTCTACTCTGCCGGTCAGCATCCATCTGGCAGCCTCTCTCACTCTCACTTAAAAAAAAAAAAAGGTCATTTAGAAGACACTGTTTTCCAGAGCGACTCACAGGACCAATTATTGTTAAGTGCCTTGCCCAAGGGCACATCAACAGATTTTTCACATAGTTGGCTCAGGGATTCGAACCAACGACCTTTCAATTACTGGACCAACACTCTTAACAGCTAGGCTACCTGCCACCTATTGATGCAACACAGAATTTCATGTTCAGTGGTTCAGTGAAAGTTCTCCTGAACGGAGTCTACAGATTTCTCCCAGACCAGACAAATGCTTCTGTTCATCTTATAAACACACTAGAGTTTCACTGTAAGAGTCTGCAAAAACTGGTTGAATCAACGTTGTTTCCACGTAATTTCAACCCAAATATTCTATGTGATGACGTTGAATCAACGTGGAAAACTGGTTGAATTTGCAAAAAGTCATCAACGTAAGGGATTTTTTTTTTTTTACCTAATTCCAATGACAGGGTTACATTTTTGGTTGACTTTACGTTGAATTCAGATTGGTTGACAACTCAGTGGGCAGAGTTTAAGAGGTTCAAGAAGAAATGAAAGGAAATCAGGAAATACAGAGAAAAGAAAGCTAGATGGATAGGGAGAGGATAAACATAGCAATTGAAGGAGAGTCTGTCACACTTGGCCTGACTCAGTGATTGTAGAACAATATTATGCAGTCCTCCTAACCCCTTTGGATTTATTTTGGGTATCTGCCTCTCTCTCTGTGCTGTAATGTGTTGTCCTGTCCTGTCCTGGGGTGTCCTGTTTTATTAGTAGTGGGTCTCATCTACAGTAAGGGAAAAAAGTATTTGATCCCCTGCAGATTTTGTACGTTTGCCCACTGACAAAGAAATGATCAGTCTATAAATTTTATGGTAGGTTTATTTGAACTGTGAGAGACAGATTAACAACAAAAAATTCCAGAAAAACGAATGTCAAAATTTTTAAAATTGATTTGCATTTTAATGAGGGAAATAAGTATTTTACCCCTCTGCAAAACATGACTTAGTACTTGGTGGCAAAACCCTTGTTGGCAATCACAGAGGTCAGACCTTTCTTGTATTTTGCCACCAGGTTTGCACACATCTCAGGAGGGATTTTGTCCCACTCCTCTTTGCAGATCTTCTCCAAGTCATTAAGGTTTCGAGGCTGACGTTTGGCAACTCAAACCTTCAGCTCCCTCCACAGATTTTCTATGGGATTAAGGTCTGGAGACTGGCTAGGCCACTCCAGAACCTTAATGTGCTTCTTCTTGAGCCACTCCTTTGTTGCCTTGGCCGTGTGTTTTGGGTCATTGTCATGCTGGAATACCCATCCACCACCCATGTTCAATGCCCTGGCTGAGGGAAGGAGGTTCTCACCCAAGATTTGACGGTACATGGCCCCGTCCATCGTCCCTTTGATGCGGTGAAGTTGTCCTGTCCCCTTAGCAGAAAAACACCCCCAAAGCATAATGTTTCCACCTCCATGTTTGACGGTGGGGATGGTGTTCTTGGGGTCATAGGCAGCATTCCTCCTCCTCCAAACACAGCGAGTTGAGTTGATGCCAAAGAGCTCCATTTTGGTCTCATGTGACCACAACACTTTCACCCAGTTCTCCTCTGAATCATTCAGATGTTCATTGGCAAACTTCAGACGGGCATGTATATGTGCTTTCTTGAGCAGGGGGACCTTGCGGGCGCTGCAGGATTTCAGTCCTTCACGGCGTAGTGTGTTACCAATTGTTTTCTTGGTGACTATGGTCCCAGCTGCCTTGAGATCATTGACAAGATCCTCCCATGTAGTTCTGGGCTGATTCGTCACCGTTCTCATGATCATTGCAACTCCACGAGGTGAGATCTTGCATGGAGCCCCAGGCCGAGGGAGATTGACAGTTATTTTGTGTTTCTTTCATTTGCGAATAATCGCACCAACTGTTGTCACCTTCTCACCAAGCTGCTTGGCGATGGTCTTGTAGCCCATTCCAGCCTTGTGTATGTCTACAATCTTGTCCTTGACATCCTTGGAGAGCTCTTTGGTCTTGGCCATGGTGGAGAGTTTGGAATCTGATTGATTGATTGCTTCTGTGGACAGGTGTCTTTTATACAGGTAACAAGCTGAGATTGGGAGTGTGCTCCCAATCTCAGCTCGTTACCTGTATAAAAGACACCTGGGAGACAGAAATCTGTCTGATTGAGAGGGGGTCAAATACTTATTTCCCTCATTAAAATGCAAATCAATTTATAACATTTTGGACATGCGTTTTTCTGGATTTTGTTGTTGTTATTCTGTCTCTCACTGTTCAAATAAACCTACCATTAAAATTATAGACGGATCATTTCTTTGTCAGTGGGCAAACGTACAAAATCAGCAGTGGATCAAATACTTTTTTCCCTCACTTTATCTCTGTGCAGTTTAACCCTGCTTTGTCCTTGCTGGGTCACTGCCTCTGCCTCAACCCTATCCTACAGCGACTCTGTCCAACACACTGGGCAACAACATCTGGCCATAAACACAGCTCACGCCACAAGGAGAAGGGGGGGAAGTATCACGATTAACTTCCCAGGCAAACAGAATATATAACAGGAGGGTGGAAGGCTGGGCAGCAGGAGTGAGAGGTATGGTAGGCTGGAGGAAGGGAGGAACCAGGAATTAGAACAAGGAGAGAAGAGAATAACCAATGGAGGAAATGATGACTTCAGAGAAGAGCATTACAGGGATTAGGAAAACGGTTCACATACAAATAGAGGACAAATATAAAGGGCACGTTAAGAGCACACTATACAAGACACATAAAGCGGATCGAAACCCTTTGGGAGAGAGGGTAACGTGAAACGGGAGTAGACCAGCAGCAGAGCTGTGAGGGCATTAAAAGGCTATCTAATAGCCCTATATCCAAGAACTACTGATGGCGGTGATAATGTAATACTGTTCATGTTAATGTTACTATGCATGTAGTAAAAAAAGTTGCCAAATGCTTGCTGAACACTCAAACATCAAAGTGCTGACTGAGAGCAGGTAGGGTTTCTCTCTCTCTCCTTCCATCTAATTCTGTTGTTCCTCGTCCCTGCCCATAGGGCCCCATGAGGGGTGGAAGGGAGGAGGGGTGGAGGGCTGCAGGATGTCTCTGAGATGCCTCAGAGCTCCTCTGTGATGACAGCCTGAGGAAAAAGGCTGCAATACTCTAAGCTGGAGAAATGAGACAGGATAATAGCACTGACAAATACCAGCAGGAGAAAGAGAGGAATAGAGATAGAGATAGAGAGAGAGACTGACAGAAAGAGAGTGAGAGCGAGAGAGACATAGAGAGAGAGCGAGAGCGAAAGAGACAGAGAGAGACTAATACAGAAAGAGAGAGGGTGATCATGTCACATATTGTAACAGTCACACACTATCACACTGAGCAGAGATCAATGAGAAAACAGAATAATAACAACTCTTACTCCACTCAATACCATTTATTATGTCTACCAACAGTGTGCATGTGGCAGCTAGTACTGTACATGTGGTAGGAAGAGTGTGTGTGGCAGGAAGTGTCTGCCAGCTAGAGTGTGTTCATAGTTGGCACTCTGGTCAACACAACATCCAGCTAAATTGAGTTAACACCCTATTTAGACAGAGAGACAGCTGTTAGATTGCACGTCTGAGAAGAAAGCTATATTAAACCTATGGAGCAAAGACCAGATCAGACTGTCCGTATGATTCAACATAGAGCTAAAATGAATGATACTGTAAAGTAGGTGGTGGTCTTCACTGTCTATATTGTTCACTACTTTCGTCAAAAGCAGTGTACAGTTGTGGTCAAAAGTTTTGAGAATGACACAAGTATTGGTCTTCACAAAGTTTGCTGCTTCAGTGTTTTTAGATATTCTTGTCAGATGTTACTATGGTATACTGAAGTATAATTACAAGCATTCCATAATTGTCAAAGGCTTTTATTGACAATTACATTAAGTTTATGCAAAGAGTCAATATTTGCAGTGTTGACCCTTCTTTTTCAAGACCTCTGCAAGTTCTCAATGGGATTAAGGTCAGGGGAGTTTCCTGGCCATGGACCCAAAATTTCAATGTTTGGTTCCCCGAGCCACTTAGTTATCACTTTTGCCTTATGGCAAGGTGCTCCATCATGCTGGAAAAGGCATTGTTCGTCACCAAACTGTTCTTGGATGGTTGGGAGAAGTTGCTCTCGGAGGATGTGTTGGTACCATTCTTTATTCATGGCTGTGTTCTTAGGCAAAATTGTGAGTGAGCCCACTCCCTTGGCTGAGAAGCAACCCAACACATGAATGGTCTCAGGATTCTTTACTGTTGGCATGACACAGGACTGATGGCAGCGCTCACCTTGTCTTCTCCGGACAAGCTTTTTTCCGGATGCCCCAAACAATCGGAAAGGGGATTCATCAGAGAAAATGACTTTACCCCAGTCCTCAGCAGTTCAATCCCTGTACCTTTTGCAGAATATCAGTCTGTCCCTGATGTTTTTCCTGGATAGAAGTGGCTTCCTCGCTGCCTTTCTTGACACCAGGCCATCCTCCAAAAGTATTCGCCTCACTGTGCATGCAGATGCACTCACACCTGCCTGCTGCCATTCCTGAGCAAGCTCTGCACTGGTGGTGCCCCGATCCCGCAGCTGAATCAACTTTAGGAGACGGTCCTGGCGCTTGCTGGACTTTCTTGGGCGCCCTGAAGCCTTCTTCACAACAATTGAACCTCTCTCCTTGAAGTTCTTGATGATCCGATAAATGGTTGATTTAGGTGCAATCTTACTAGCAGCAATATCCTTGCCTGTGAAGCCCTTTTAGTGCAAAGCAATGATGACGGCACATGTTTCCTTGCAGGTAACCATGGTTAACAGAGGAAGAACAATGATTTCAATCACATTTTAAAGCTTTCAGTCTGTTATTCTAACTCAATCAGCATGACAGAGTGATCTCCAGCCTTGTCCTCGTCAACACTCTCACCTGTGTTAACGAGAGAATCACTGACATTATGTCAGCTGGTCCTTTTGTGGCAGGGCTGAAATGCAGTGGAAATGTTTTTTGGGGATTAAGTTAATTTTCATGGCAAAGAGGGACTTGCAATTAATTGCAATTCATCTGATCACTCTTCATAACATTCTGGAGTATATGCAAATTGCCATCATAAAAACTGAGGCAGCAGACTTTGTGAAAATTAATATTTGTGTCATTCTCAAAACTTTTGACCATGACTGTACAATATAGGGAATGGGGTATCATTTGGGTTTGAGGTTTTACACTCCATTACCAAGTCAAAGCTGTCTGTCCCCAAAGACCTCTGTGCTCTGCAAATTTAGCTGCATGGATTTGTCTTATCAAACGCTGTGGCTGGTTGACAGAGACACTTATCAGACCAATTATGACTGTAGAGGTTTCCGCTCCCTCAAACTCTGAAAACATCCTTCTAACAATACGTCTGATTTAACCTTATCAATAACAGAATGTCTGCTTTGACAGCAGAAGTGGGGAGTCAAAAGATTACTTAATATGCAAAGCAGATAGTCGGACAGACCAATTAAAAAAACTGCAGGAAATTGCATCAAGAAAGAAAACAGACAAATAAATAATGAGTCAAAGCAAATCTGCTTTCCAATTTTCATTCCTGTTGAAAAAAGCACAGACTCACAGCTAGACAGACACACACACACGCACACACCCTCATTCTTGAAAAACTGTTTCATATTACAAGGTCATGACCAGTATTTGCCCATTTCTATTGAATTAATGTTGGAAAATCAAAACACTTCAAGCTCTGTGAAGAGGCCAGGGGGCAGAAAATCCCTATTCTGTGTCCAATTAGGAGACAAGAGGAGATTGGGCTATACTCTCAATTTCAAAGACACACACAAAGACAGATGCACACTAAGGGAACCCTGGCCTTTGTGTGCTCCCCTCAGGGTACAAAATCCCTTCAAGAGGACACGTGGCAAAAGGCTTCTACCTTTTTTCTGCACTGATATTCAAGTACATTCTTCAATCTGAATGACAAAACGCTAATTCCATACTTCACTGTTTCCTGATTTCATCAAATGATATTGAATCAAGATGATGGAAATAATTTATTTTGAGGGGTCATGACCTTCAACAACTGTGACTTCTTTGATTCTGGGTTACACCATATAAATAGAATCCATTTCTGTTTCTAGATTATATTTCTACAAGTTACACAGTGGCCAGCAGTGGCCTTTCTGACTGTAAAAATGTCTCAACTAAATTAGCTGCTTCCTGCCTAGAGAACAGTGACTTCCTGTCTAAATGTCACAGAGTCAATAAGGGTCACATTCTCTACCAGAAACCGTTAGTGATATTGGACCAAGGTCACATTCTGACCAGCCCAGAGACCCACAGTGCACTGCTTTCATTTCCTCCAACTGTAGACGCTGCCAGGTAATAAATTATGGGAGGTTGTTGTTATTTCTCAAGGTCAAATGACATGACTCTGGTCACATCCACTGTGCTAACAGTTGGTGCGTGATCCAAAATGAGCCGAGATTACCACCAATGTTCCTCTAATGCCTGGAAGGCTGGTGATGAAATCCAGTCACAATGTATTTGATAAGGCAGAGCGCTAAATAAAGGCCCAACAGAGATCCGTCACACAATAAAATGAGCTGCACCTCTATTAATAGCCTGGGTGGTCCAGCGTGGCCCCTAGCACATTAGAGAGTGGCCTGCCCGGGTCCAGGGCATTAGCACACATAGCTGACTATGTGAAGTGATGGATACTCTGGGCAGATTAATCAACAAGGTGCCTAACTGATCCAGCTTAATATGATACCACAAGCATGCCAGTTGTCTGGAGAATTCTCATCAGGCCATTGCCTTAGCTTTTCACTTTGTGCTAGCTGCTAGCGTATTATAGCAGTAGAGACTAGAGAGAGAGAGTTAAATTCAAACAACAGGCGGTGAATCAAAGGGAAAGGTACCAAGATCCCATTATTATCTCAGCCTCTTTCCCAGAGGTTATTCTTCCTTCTCTTTAATAAACCTATAACTAAATGGATTAACAAATGTAACAGTGCTTTCAAAATGGCCATGTTTCCCAAGGAGAAAGGTACAAGCTTGTTTGAAAGCTTGTTTTTGGTTCCTGAGCTACAGGCTTAAAAAGGCCTCAGTCAGGTGAACTATTGATAGCTATGAGGCATGAGCTCAAGAGAAGACAAACCTCTAATGAATCAATCAGGCCTTTTGGCCACAGAGGCACTGACACAAACACTGTTGGTTGATGGGAAGGTGCAGCTTCCTTTGGCCAATCACAGCAAAGCAGGCTCTTTATGGAAACTGAGGAGAGAGGGTGACCTGAAAGAGAACAGCCATCAATGACCCTCAGTCAGTCTACCTCCACAACACCTGCCTCTGGTCTGGTGAGGACATGAAAGGGGCTACTAGTCCAGACTACACACACAAACTACACACAAACCACACAGATGCACACACCCAACCTAGCAGAGGCTATGGGCCCAATTCAGATTTAGGAAATGTATGCCTTTCCTAAGCACTTCTCAGTAGTTGGTATTCAGAATTACAGTACCTTATGCAGGTGCGTAACAGGCTTTGCAGGCGTGGTTCCCTTGCGTGCACTGAATAAATGTAATTACACTGCTGAAAACCCTCCCACTTGCTAGCCAACAGATTTTCTCCCAGAGTTTTCATTCAATAAGGTTTCCCTTTAAATTTGGTGTACCTTCAATTCAAATTTTCCACAGAATGGTTCAGAATATTAGTAATCAATGAAAGAAAGCCAACTGCTAGATTTAAAATGACTTGTATATTATTTAGAGTTAGGAAAGTATTCATGAATAATAAAAAATAAAATAAAAGGTTTGAAGAGCCTTTACTCACAAAATATATTGGTGAATCAAAAATACATTGGTTTGATTCATCCTGAAAGTTGCCATATTTAATTGTTCAACCATTAAATATTGGAAGGTGAGAAAAGTGTACAATAAGGGTTGAACAGTAGTCCTATAAATCTACCCTAATCATGGATCTGTGTTGACTACGGTCCAGTCGTCATGAACCGTGCGCCAGGCTCCAGGTTTAAACTGCTACGTATCGTCTGCGTTCCATAATGATTCAAATAGGGCCAAATTATATCACAACTTGTAATACCTTAGGCTAATATGATCCACTATTGCTAGCAATCCTCAGGAACAACCACACGAATGTGACAAAGGAAATAAAGGTAAACTAACATTGTAATGGAATGATGCAAAATGTAAGGAAACTAACACTAAAGTCAGTGACAGAAGCCAATAGCTTGGGTCTCCAAATTTCATCCTAAGTTACAAGGCCAGCATTTCATAAACTTCACTGTGGAAAAGGTGATACTGTATGTTGACATGCTTCAGTTTGCTGCCATATGACTGGTTTCACATCTTCAGCGATCATAAGCTAAAATAGATCTAAAACAAATGTCATTTATATTCACAATCCCCTTATCCAAACGGCTGACTCATTTACCTAGCTCTTATCAATATCCATAGCCGCTGGAAAATGTTTGGGGTTGGGGTGTTTAGATTTTTTTGCCTATGGGGGGATGGGAGGGTTGAGAATTGTTGGTCAATGGGGGGGTAGGAGTAGTGGTAGAATTTCCATTTTTGCATGCGCTACAGAGAGCTACAGTGAGGGGAAAAAAAGTATTTGATCCCGCTTTTGTATGTTTGCCCACTGACAAAGACATGATCAGTCTATCATTTTAATGGTAGGTTTATTTGAACAGTGAGAGACAAAATAACAACAAAAAAATCCAGAAAAACGCATGTCAAAAATGTTATAAATTGATTTGCATTTTAATGAGGGAAATAAGTATTTGACCCCTCTGCAAAACATGATTTAGTACTTAGTGGCAAAACCCTTGTTGGCAATCACAGAGGTCAGACGTTTCTTGTAGTTGGCCACCAGGTTTGCACACATCTCAGGAGGGATTCTGTCCCACTGTATATCGGTCCACTAATTCAGGACTAGTAAAGGCCCAGTGCACTACTTAAAAATATATATACAGTGGGCTCCTAAATTATTGGCACCCCTGACTGGCAATGCACAAACAAAAGTATTAACAATATAATTATAGAGATAAACTCAAAATACTAACATGTGAGAAATAACATCTACCAAAATTAAACCAGGAATTAAATTCAAGTCTTAAGGAACTATATTGAGCCATTACATCACTTCCTGTTTCACTAGGGTATAAATATGAGGTAACACACATGCAATATCCCTTTGTCATCCAACACCATGAAGAAAACAAAATAACTGGCAGTTCAAAAGAGACAGATGGTTGTAGACCTTCATAAATCTGGTAATGACTACAAGAAGATCCACAAATGATTGAATATACCACTGAGCACGGTCAGGGCAATTATACATTTAAAAAAAAGATATGGAACAGTTGAAAACCTCACGGGTAGAGGACGCAAATGCATTTTACCCCCCAGGATAGGGAGGATGATGGTGAGAGAAGCAACAAAATCCCCAAGAATCACTGTGAAAGAATTGCAGGCCTTGGTGGCGTCTTGGGGTCACCAGGTTTCAAAAAGCACCATCAGACGCCACCTCCACAACCACAGGCTCTTTGGAAGGGTTGCCAGAAGAAAGCCCTTTCTGACCCCAAGACACAGACGCAAGCGCTTGGAGTTTGCCAAACGTCATTTAAATTATGACTGGAAGAAGGTGCTCTGGTCAGAGGAGACCAAAATTGAACGTTTTGGTCAGATACAGCATCGGCATGTTTGGCGTCGAAACAGAGATAGCCATATCTAGCCGCGGCTATGCTTCTCAATGTGTAAATCAAAGTGCATGGAGAATGGTGTTATTTCTAAAAGAAAAAATTAAGTAGATGTTGTTCCACTTGGACCCGACAGGTAGCTCAACCTTATTAATTGTTTCATCATGCGTAAAGGTCGTGGAATTATGAATTAAGTCTAGGTCAGAATACAGCGTATCTGTTGACACACCTCCGCCACGCCTTCATTTCTTTGATCTAGGTCAGAATGCATGTATGGAGAATTCCCCCCCCTATACGCACACTATATAGGCCTACCCACATAAAACAATACTATAGTATAATATGGTATTAATACTATAGTACACACTGTAGTGTTTTTGTGTACTTTACTGTAGTACACTGTAGTGTTCACAGTGAATACTGTAGTATTTACTATAGTATACTGTAGTACACTATACTATTTACAGTTAACTATAGTATAAATACTGTAGTAAAAGAAAACTATAGTATATACTATAGTAATTAATGTAGTGTTTTTGCAGATTGTACTATACTGTAGTATTTACTGTAGTGTTCTTGCAGACATTACTGTAGTACTTACTATAATATTTTTGTTTTATTATCTTTGACATACAGTGAGGGAATAAAGTATTTGATCCCCTGCTATTTTGTACGTTTGCCCACTGACAAAGACATGATCAGTCTATAATTTTAATGGTAGGTTTATTTGAACAGTGAGAGACAGAATAACAACAACAAAATCCAGAAAAAAGCATGTCAAAAATGTTATAAAATGATTTTTGAGATAATACTGTAGTATTTACTATAGTATTATACAGTATACCACAACATTATATAGTAAGTACTACACATGATCGAGGGATACTACAGTGTGTAGTATAGTATTCTAAAGTATACTACTGTTTACTACATAATTATATATTAAGTACTGTAGTATTCTATTGTAAACTGTAGTATTTTTTCGTGTAGGTATAGACACACAGTCACGTGGACAGAGAAACTATGTGAATAGGGGCCAGAGTGTGGACTGAGAAGTACATCAACCAACCAGGATCCAACGTAAGATTGTCGGATTACATGGTTTCATAAGACTGAAAAATGTCAGTCCTACTTCATGTATTCTGCTGACTAAGAAAGTACAGGCTTCTATGATTGACATTATTGGTGAAAGAGAAAATGGACTGTCCTCTGGTGAAAAAGTAAACCTCCTGGGTCGTATTCATTAGGGCACACCGTAGCAAAACATTTTACAATGGAAAGCGTAAACTAGTGTTTCTTATTGGATGATTTTAGGTAGGGGAGAGTGGGGTAAAATTGTGTAATTTTTTACATTCAGCATCACTCCGTCAAGGGAAATATAGGATTCTTTCTAACAAAGATATCTACATATATTTCAGGATGTGTATCACTGGAAAGTTAAGTTATGCCGCCAACAAGTTCTTGTACTGTATGAAATATTACCAATAACTTTTAAAAACCATGTATATCTTTATTTCCCAAACACTTTCAATCATTTTAAGCATCTTTTAACATAGGCTTAACACCTAACAAACACTTTGTACTTTTTTAAAACACTTATAACATAGGCCAGGCCCTGTTGTTACCTCATATCCCAGCGATAATGCATTGCATTATGCCTGGGAAGAAAACACTTCAATTTGCTCAACTTGCCATTGGCTCAACTTACCACATAGCCATTGGCTGAATTTACATTTAGACTATATTAGCCCACACAGCTACAAGGATGCACTTTCATGCTAGGATTAGGACCTCATATTGAAGCTTACAGAGACCCCAACAGATATATAGAACAATCTTAAAAGTATCTACTTTGGTTTAGATATACTGTAAGCATCATGAAACCTCTAACACAATAAATTCATTTGACATGGTGAAAAATCTTTTTTTTTTTTTACTTTTTCCATGTGGTTTCTTTCTTCACAGACTTCATGAAATCATGACCTCTTCCTAAATATTTGGTCAAATGATTAATTTTGTGTATGGTTTCCTAGAAACGAGGGTGGCACAACTTTGGCTCAACTTACCCCACTCTACCCTACATCCATGTTTCAGTCCATTGTCTTCTGTTTGGTGCCTAATGAATAAGATTCCGGTAAATTATTCTTCCAGAAAGGGCTGTGAGCTGAGGCAGGCAGCAGAGACCTGATCACTCCTCCTGGCCTCCAAGTGATTTCTGTTCCCCTTATTCCAGCTCATTAATGACCACAGATAGCGATGGAATCACTCAGTGGAACAATGTCTTTAAACATTTATGCAGGCCAGCCTCCTTTCCCTCTGTCTCTCTTTTCTACTGAATCTTAATGGACCCTCAGCTCGCAGCATAAAATATGCTGACAAATACAAGTAGAGGAAATTAAGATGTTAAATATGCACTATTCAGAAATCGCTCCGCCATTTCCTGGTTGCTAAAACTGTAATAGTTCACCTAATTTCAGATTATGTGGCAAAACAAGCAAATATAGTGCAGAGAATCATTGTACCATCTAAAACACTGTGAAATATATTTTCCATAACCAAAAATAGTGTATTTTCAGCTGTTTGAAGCTGGTGTATAAAACCGAAAGTAAAAGATGCAAAAACTAAACTTATAAACATGAAGCATAGAAATAGCGCAAATAGAACAGATCTAACACTTCTTAGACATGCTTTCAATGCGAATGACAGATCTATAACACACATTTCTATGTGAATTTGGTTGAGTTGCCCAAAAAGTTATATATTGCAGCTTTAAGATGACAGCCCAGTGTTGAAAAGTAACATTGTGAACCATCCAAGTTTTATTGCAAGCCGTTAAAGTGTGTGTAACTGTGGAGCGCTGTTAAAGTGTGTGTGGTGACACGTAAGCTGGCTGAGAGGACTGTAGTCCGTGGTGACAGCCAGGTTTCCATCGGCGATGGTGGTGACAGGCATAAGCAATCACGCACACCAGTATACATTAGAAGCACATAAACACACACCTGGACAAACTACAGACACAAACAGTACCTCTCTCGCTCTCTCTCATGTGTTCCCTTTCGGTATCTCTCTGACACATGCACACTTTCACGCTTACAGACACACACACCAATCTTGAGCCAGTTCCGTTGACTTATCAGGCTGCCACCTTTGTGTGAAAATAGGCTTAAATCAAACATAGGAACCACTCAACCTGCTTTGGAGAGTGTTTGGTAACGTTTCTTATGAAAGAGGCCAATAGCAGCTTTTATGCTACTGAGCTGTGTATTAAGAGAGAGGAAGGCCGTGGTGAATGTGATTTCTGGGGTGAGAACGTCTCTTTATTTAATGTTTAGAAAGAGGAGGGTCTTATAGGAGAAGAGAGGCACATGTCACGCCAGATCACATTTATCACATTTAAGGCAGTGCCTCAATGCTGCTCACTTTGGCTCAGTTGGCTCAGTTGGTAAAGCATGGCGCTTGCATCGCCAGGGTTTTGGGTTCGATTCCCACAGGGGACCAGTATGAAAAAGTGTGAAAATGTATCCACTCACTACTGTAAGTCGCTCTGGATAAGAGCATCTGCTAAATTACTAAAATGTAAATGCATTGCATGGAGCCATGGAGACTGCTGCTCAGATACTTTGGAGAAATGTAGGTGGGTAGTCTATGGCCCTATACAATCTGCTATATTTTTTGTCTAATTCGATTTTCTCCGTTTAGTTTTTATATTCTCTCAGTTTCTCAGGGGAAAAATCCACAGCAATGTTAATACTACATCAGGAGACCATTTTTGAGGTCTGGGAAAAATCTAAGACATTTTCATTTTTGGGTGTAGATACCCTTTAATTCAAGTGTCCCCAGCAATAGACGTGTTTGGTTAACTACTTTGTAGTTAACATTTAATTGAGAAGGCTTTGGGAAAGTCTTTCCATCTACCAGAAGACGGTTATCATTATTAGCATCATCTCTAACGGCTACACAAAGTGGTAGACAAACGCGCACACACAGACACAGGGGCATTCCCACATTGCCTCTTCAGAAATTTGAAGGAAATTACAAATCACTGATGCATTTTGTTCATGTCATATAATAATCTTGGGCATATTTTTATAAGTTCAGTATGGATTTTATAGGGCCCTAAAGATGTTACCATGTGAAATAGAGGTGACTAATAGGCCAAACCCAAACCACCGAGGGTATTAAGCACATTTCACAAGAAGCCACTCATGAAGGTTAATAATATGCAGAGAGGTGTAAAAATCCCAAAATATTTTCCCTGTTGTGGCCTGGTAAAAGTTAATCGATTCCCTGTGGAAGATTTGACATTTTCAAATTAGGTTAAATTCTCTATACCTCTATGTGCATTCTACACTCAACCCCATAACTTCTGCTGTACAACAAAGTCAACACACACACACACACACACACACACAATTTGGGTGACTGAAATTGTAGAAATGGGAAAGGAAGATTAGGAGGAAAGCAGACAAGCTAATTAAACTAATCAACAAGCGAATAAATACTTAGCAGACTGAGAGCAGGTTGTCACTGTTAAGCTATCCGAAGCTCCAGTTTATCTTGTGTTGGTTCCTGTGGACAGCATCCAAGCCAGTCCATTTCTGCAGCTCTCTCTCCAGCAGGGTCTCCTTCAATGTGCTCAGGTTGGTGTCCAGGTTTAAATGACAGAACACACTAAAATAATGTAATCAGTATTCATTATATCAGTGGCAAGGGGAAAAGTCAACATCAGTCCCCTCTGTCATTCCTAAATGCCTCTGGGGATTCTCTAAATGTTACTTTATTTAAATCTCCCATCCACTCATCTCAATTCCATTCAACTAGACTAATTAATATTTGGTTTGCTGTCTAATCAGCTTTCTACTGTCAAGGAGTGGAGTTTGATAGAGCTCCCAAAGATAGCGTAGATAAAGGGAATATCAACCTGTGTGTGTGTGTGTGTGTGTGTGTGTGTGTGTGTGTGTGTGTGTGTGTGTGTGTGTATGTGTGTATGGGATTAACCTTTGTCTAATCTTTCTAATTACATTGCGTATAAGGCAATAAAGTCAAAAGGCAGAACCATCTAAATCCTCCCTTCTTCCCCTGGAGCTCTAAACCATAGCCTCAAACTCCATTTCCCATCTGTCCCTTCTCCCCACACACTGCACTGTTATAGAATGCAGTCATACTTATCTGATCTATCAGAGCAGGTAGCAATAAAGCTATCGTACAGGCAGACCTTGGGCATAAGGACATGTCATGCCTCATTACAGCGTGTTATATGTCAGCGTTATGGTAGAAACAGATGATGTTATGGAAATTACTCTGAATAGGGCTACGCTGTCAGTGAAGCCATTTCCAGTCTGTTTCAGATGGTGTACAGCTAATGTCAAACTGCCTGTCTGGTCCAATTGGCTGGCTAATGAGAAAAGGAACCAGAGAGGGACAGAGGAGTCAAACCCCTTACAGCCCATCTGGCTTTGAAGGGCTTCAACAGTGGCAGGCTGTGGCAGTCGACTCGTGTGGCAGGGTTTCTTAACAGTGGCTGGTGGTCCATTATCTACTGAGGTTTATGCTCACTTTCTCAGCAGGGGAGAATTGGTGAAATATGCCCAGTTCTTCTTGCTCCAATTGGTATTACTGTTCTGGATTCACCCAATTTGAGAGGGGGCCGACACACAGACCTTGGCAGACAGTGCTGTAATTTTACGATGATCAGCCTGGAATAACAGCTGGGGGATTGAGGCTTGGTGCACTATAGCCCTGTGACAAGCAGTATCTAAGGGAAAGGTGGGTGCTGGAAGTGCCAGGCGCTTTGTTGGGTAAGGAAATTCCGTCCTGATTTAGACCACGCTTAACTTGGCTCAGCTGAGCAGTGAATCTGTTACAGAGACAGACACAAAGATCACCAACTCACAGTGTCTCTGAATCGGTTTCTGCTCGTCTCTCTCTCTCCTTTATGTCTATTCTGTCCATCTCCCTCAGCTGATGATAAATGTGTCTTTGAAAAAGGTGCAGATGTAAACACAGCTCTCAGTGCAATGCTTCTATATTGTTTGCTTTAGACCCATTCAGTGGTATTGCTTTCTCAAATCATAGTAATGGAGAGAGAGAGAGAGCAGGAGGCCAGTCAGAAACAGAAGCCATGACAGCATTTAAGAGCCGCCAGACTCTTATTGAGAGAAGTTCAATAGTCAACAGGTATTCTGGCTAGCAGCCCAGCTAGCACAATGGAGTGTATTGTCAAAACTGTTACTAGAACATTACACATACCAGTACTCAAAAATAGACTGGCATTGCAGAAGATAATATGGACTAACACAGCCAATTTAAATCAAAGAGAAAGAAACGGCTCAGAACATTTATAGACTAAACTGCTAGGGGTTGGATAATGCTTTGTTGGAAGGACCTAAAACTAGAGTTTCTGTCATATTAACCGTCATATGTAACACCATATTTTAGCTCTGTGTTTCTTCCCACTTGACTTTTTTCTATACAGTATTTAATCCATTATGTCTCATCGGTCAGTCCATGTTACAGTAACATGGTTATTGCTCATAGAGGAAAGGCTGTTTCTTCTTTGCAGATTTCACAGTCTATTTACTCCATTGATTTGTTTTCAAAATGGGTAATTTGCATGTTTTCTTCTTTTTGACAAAAGATGTGGATCGAGGCTATTCTAATACCTACCCTAGATTTCCTCCATTTCTGCAATGTCGTTCTTCCGTCATCGAGTGAAATATCATTAGCATTTATTCAAATTAAAAGTAATCATGTAATCCACGTGTCATTGGGAAGACGGGTGGATGGATGGAAGTGCTGCAAATTAAGCTGGTTGGCTGGCCTGAAGTCGGCGTTTCAAAAAGTAAAATAAGTTATTCCAGTCAAATTCTTTACACACAGCATCGGCGCTTATCTCTTAGAGTGTGTGTATTTTTGTGAGTATGTGCTTGAGCAAATGCATGTGTGTGTGAATGCATATGTAAGAGTATATGTGTGTCTAGAGGGAGAGAGAGTTCAATCCCCTCCAAGTTTTAAGTACAGACAAGTACACTAGGCCTTCTCTATAGACCTGCATAAAAATGCAATCAAACAACACAGTTCTACAAATGTAATATGTTTTGGTGTATACCGATGGTTGTTCGTCTTTGTCATGAGCCTCTCACTCCACCGGGTTACCACCTTAATTTTCTTCCACTCTGCTCACCACTCTCTC
Source organism: Coregonus lavaretus (assembly GCF_964263955.1). Taxonomy (NCBI): domain Eukaryota; kingdom Metazoa; phylum Chordata; class Actinopteri; order Salmoniformes; family Salmonidae; genus Coregonus; species Coregonus lavaretus. Next base: position 37,374,732 of record NC_140016.1, on the reverse strand, counting down.
TACTCAGCCTAACTAGCTCCACCTGTCCCTGCTCTGCTCTGCTCTAATTACTCTGCCAGCTGCGCTGCATTACCCACTACCTCTCCCAGTATTTAAGGCCCTGTCTTTCAGCTCTCCGGTGTCAGATCGTCTGCAAAGCTCACACCCGGAACCTGTTTGCTCGCGCTTCTGGCTCACCCTGGTTTTGTGACCCCGGACCTGCCTGATTTTTGGATACTCTTCTGCCCCAGGAGATCCAGACCTGCTTCTGCCATAACGACTCCTGACTACTCTTCTATCCCGGTAACTCTGACCAGCCTTCTGCCTTGCTACTACGTATTTTGGTTTTCCCTTGAACTGTACTGCTGCCTTGTTTCATTCCGCCCTGTTGTGTCTGTGTCTCCCCCCCCCAGGACTTCTGGACCACCCACCACCGGCTTCATAGGACGCATCGCTGCCACTGGGGGGGGCACAGACCCAGCACATTGGACGGGATCCCTGTTACCCCTGGAGCCTTCATTCACTCCCTACTTCCCTTTTCCCTTAAGTTTTAATAAACTTTCTGGTGTGACGCAATTGTGGTCCTCTGGTCGTCTGTCTGAACCGTGACAGTACGATCTGACCATTATGGACTCAGCGCACACTTTCCCCGACATGGAAACCGATGAGCATGAGCAGCAGTTCCAGCAGCAGCAACAACAACTCGCCATGATCATTCAACTCCTCACCAACCTTACCCCAGCCAGTCTGCCCACCAGCCCTGCCCCCGAGTTACCTGCCCCGGTCATTGCAGCCGCTGCTCCGGAACCCAAGATTGGAAACCCCGAGCGGTTCAACGGCGATTCAACCCAGGTCCGGCCATTCCTGACTAGCTGCCGACTTCAGTTCTCCTTGCAGCCAAGGACCTTCGCCACGGAGGGGGCTAAAGTTGGGTATGCCATCACTCACCTGACGGGCCGAGCTCGACTCTGGGGAACAGCAGAGTTCGAACGTCAAACCCCCGCATGTGCAACCTTCGACCTGTTTGCTGAGGAGATGCTGAAGGTGTTTGACCTGGATTCACCAACCGCAGAGGCGTCTCGTGAACTGTTCAGTATTCGACAAGGCAGACGTACAGTCGCAGACCATTCCATCGACTTCCGAACCCTGGCTAGACGAAGTTCTTGGAACACACCATCGTTGGTGGACGCGTTCTTCCATAGTTTGGCTGACTATATCAAGGACGAGTTGGTCTCCCATGAACTGCCTTCCACTCTTGATGAAGCCATCGCACTGACTGTCAGGATCGACAGAAGGATACAGACCCGTCGTCGTGAGAGGGGGCGCCAAGGTCCACCTACTACCGGCATTCGGAGAGATCCGACTGGGCTCCTGTCATCTACTGCCACTCACCCAGGTCAGCTTGATCAGTCTGAGCCTATGGAGATTGGGCGAGCCTCTCTCACTCCTGCAGAGCGCCAGCGCCGCTTCACCTCAAACCTCTGCCTCTATTGTGGAGGTGATGGACATCGTGTGGTAACCTGCCCTTTAAAGGGCCGAAGCTCACCGGGCATAGGGGGAGTCCGGTTGAGTTCAATGACCATCCAGTCCTCCGACCGCAAACCCCTGCTGCAAGTTCACCTCCGCCTCTCTGACTCAACTCACACCCTGGCTGCTCTGGTGGATTCTGGCGCCGAAGCCAACATAATGGACGTCAAGCTGGCACGCCAACTGGGACTGGAGAACCTCCGTTTGACACCTCCTATTCCTGCCCGGGCACTGGACGGACACTTACTCGGATCGGTCACTCATGTCACGGCCCCGGTCTCGATGGGTCTGTCCGGAAACCATCAAGAAACTATCCAGTTTCACCTGCTCCCCTCTCCAGGCCAACCCCTCATCCTGGGTTACCCATGGCTCCGCCGGCACAACCCTCAGCTCGACTGGGTGACCGGGGTGATCAGGGAGTGGGGAGAGGACTGCCACCGAACCTGCCTGCTTGCTGCCGCACTACCCCCTCGGCCAGTACCTACTAACTCCGCTCCTGACCTCTCCAATGTCCCAGAATGCTACCATGGTCTCAGAGAGGTGTTTAACAAAGCAAGAGCCACATCTCTGCCCCCTCACCGACCGTACGACTGTGCCATCGACCTCCTCCCTGGAACAGCCCCTCCAAAGGGTCGTCTTTATTCGTTGTCTGCTCCTGAAAGAAAGTCCATGGAGGACTACATCAATGGTTCTCTGTCCGCAGGATTAATCCGTTCATCTTCATCTCCTGCTGGTGCTGGCTTCTTCTTTGTGGGGAAGAAGGACGGATCTCTTCGCCCCTGCATCGACTACAGGGGACTCAACGACATCACAGTGAAGAACCGTTACCCTCTGCCTCTGCTCACCTCTGCTTTTGAGTTGCTCCAGGGAGCCACTGTTTTTACCAAGTTGGATCTCAGAAACGCTTACCACCTAGTGCGGATCCGGGAGGGAGATGAATGGAAAACCGCATTCAATACACCAACAGGCCACTACGAGTATCTGGTTATGCCTTTTGGCCTCACCAATGCTCCTGCTGTGTTCCAGGCTCTAGTGAATGATGTACTGCGGGACATGTTAAACAAGTTTGTCTTCGTTTACCTGGATGACATCTTAATCTACTCCAGAAACCTGTCTGAACACACCCGCCATGTCCAGCAAGTCCTTCATCGTCTTCTGGAGAATTCCCTCTACGCCAAGGCAGAGAAATGTGAGTTTCACGTCAAGACAGTGGCCTTCCTGGGGTACATAGTGGCAGAGGGAAGTATCCAAATGGATCCTGCCAAAGTATCAGCAGTCACTTCATGGCCAGTTCCGGAGAACAGAAAGAAGCTGCAACAGTTTCTGGGGTTTGCTAACTTCTATAGAAAGTTTATCCGGAACTACAGTACCGTTGCTGCCCCTCTCACTGCTCTAACCAGCACCAAGCAACCCTTCACCTGGACCCCAGCAGCCGACAAAGCCTTCAGTACCCTCAAGGTGAGGTTCACCTCCGCTCCCATCCTCCAGATGCCTGATGTGGACCGGCAATTCATTGTGGAGGTGGACGCCTCGGATGTGGGAGTTGGTGCTGTGATTTCTCAGTGGGCTGCGGAGGATAGGAAGCTCCATCCCTGTGCCTTTTTCTCACGTCGAGAAGGCACTGCGATGCATGACTTCACGCAACCCCCACTCCTGGTCGCAGCAATTGACATGGGTGGAGTACGCACACAATTCTCTGACCTGCTCTGCCATCGGTATGTCCCCTTTCCAATGTGTTTATGGATACCAGCCTCCTCTATTTGCCAGCCAGGAAGAGGAGGTTACTTGCCCATCTGCACTTGCTTTTGCCCGTCGATGTCGCCGCACCTGGTCACAAGCCCGAGCCACACTCCTCAGATCCGTTGCCAGCTACACTACCGGGGCCAACCGTCGGAGAATTCCTGCTCCCACCTACCATGTTGGTCAAAGGGTGTGGTTGTCATCGAAGAACCTGCCACTCAGGGTGGAGTCGCAGAAGCTGGCACCTCGGTTCATTGGCCCATTCCCTATCATAAGAGTGATTAGCCCAACTGCTGTCCGGCTCCAACTGCCTAATTCCCTGAGGGTGCACCCCACTTTCCATGTGTCTAAGATTAAGCCCATCCATGAGAGTCCGCTGGTCCCTGCTGCGCCTTGTCCTCCTCCTCCACGGCTCGTCGATGGTGGTCTGGTTTACACCGTCCGCCGCCTGCTTCGGTCCAGACGGAGGGGTAGGGGTCTCCAGTACCTCATTGACTGGGAGGGCTATGGACCTGAGGAAAGGACCTGGGTGCCAGCTAGTCGGATTGTGGATAGGACTCTCATCACCGCTTTCCACCAACGGCATCCTGATCAACCTGCAATCCGTAGGGGCCGCCCCAGAGGGGTCCCTAACCGTCCTGCCCGCTCGGCTTCCTGTCCTGTGCCTGATCCTGTCTCGGGACCTGTCCCATCTCCCGACCACGGCCCTCCGGCTTCCTCCGAGGATGAGGACGTTCACTCGGACCGTTCGGAGGAGTTCTAGCCCTCCTCCGGCTCCCCTCCTCCCGCCCGGCGTGGTGTTGCTCTTGGGACTTCTGGGGCCGTCCCTTGGGGGGGGGGTTCTGTCATGAGCCTCTCACTCCACCGGGTTACCACCTTAATTTTCTTCCACTCTGCTCACCACTCTCTCTACTCAGCCTAACTAGCTCCACCTGTCCCTGCTCTGCTCTGCTCTAATTACTCTGCCAGCTGCGCTGCATTACCCACTACCTCTCCCAGTATTTAAGGCCCTGTCTTTCAGCTCTCCGGTGTCAGATCGTCTGCAAAGCTCACACCCGGAACCTGTTTGCTCGCGCTTCTGGCTCACCCTGGTTTTGTGACCCCGGACCTGCCTGATTTTTGGATACTCTTCTGCCCCAGGAGATCCAGACCTGCTTCTGCCATAACGACTCCTGACTACTCTTCTATCCCGGTAACTCTGACCAGCCTTCTGCCTTGCTACTACGTATTTTGGTTTTCCCTTGAACTGTACTGCTGCCTTGTTTCATTCCGCCCTGTTGTGTCTGTGTCTCCCCCCCCCAGGACTTCTGGACCACCCACCACCGGCTTCATAGGACGCATCGCTGCCACTGGGGGGGGCACAGACCCAGCACATTGGACGGGATCCCTGTTACCCCTGGAGCCTTCATTCACTCCCTACTTCCCTTTTCCCTTAAGTTTTAATAAACTTTCTGGTGTGACGCAATTGTGGTCCTCTGGTCGTCTGTCTGAACCGTGACAGTCTTATCTTGATCGCCCACTGGAGATTATAGCTTACCCACCTTTTCTTTACCACTACATCACTGCTTTCACCCCCACGACAAGAATAAAATAACCTAAACCCTGCCACAGTATTGATTGTAAGGGAACCTAAACCATGCAACAGTATTGATTGCATATTTATAAACAGAATCCCATTAAGTGAGTCACCCAGTTATTCATGTGTCTGACCTGATTTAACCCATGTCACTCTTAAAACTCAAGAAAATTATCTGTCACCCACACATAATGTCCTCAGATAACAACACCTACTACATACAGTACAACTCCAGTACCTTTATGCGGTCTATACCTCTATAATTCCAATGCAGTCTCCCTTGTGGTCCTATAATAATTGCTTGAAATATGAAAATCCATATATCCCCCAGTGAGTTAATGAATGCTTCTAAAGAGTAATTCTTGGGCCGAGTTTTCCCAGCAGCTTTTTTGTCATCTCTCTCTTTCCATCTGTTTCCATCTCTCTCTCCAATGCTCCAATAGGAGCTCACCCAATGGGCACCCATGTCATTTCAACATGGAGAATGGGGTCACATTTGGTAGATACAGTGGGGGGGAAAAAGTATTTAGTCAGCCACCAATTGTGCAAGTTCTCCCACTTAAAAAGATGAGAGAGGCCTGTAATTTTCATCATAGGTACACGTCAACTATGACAGACAAAATGAGAAAAAAATATTCCAGAAAATCACATTGTAGGATTTTTTATGAATTTATTTGCAAATTATGGTGCAAAATAAGTTTTTGGTCAATAACAAAAGTTTCTCAATACTTTGTTATATACCCTTTGTTGGCAATGACACAGGTCAAACGTTTTCTGTAAGTCTTCACAAGGTTTTCACACACTGTTGCTGGTATTTTGGCCCATTCCTCCATGCAGATCTCCTCTAGAGAAGTGATGTTTTGGGGCTGTCGCTGGGCAACACGGCCTTTCAACTCCCTCCAAAGATTTTCTATGGGGTTGAGATCTGGAGACTGGCTAGGCCACTCCAGGACTTTGAAATGCTTCTTACGAAGCCACTCCTTCATTGCCCGGGCGGTGTGTTTGGGATCATTGTCATGCTGAAAGACCCAGCCACGTTTCATCTTCAATGCCCTTGCTGATGGAAGGAGGTTTTCACTCAAAATCTCACGATACATGGCCCCATTCATTCTTTCCTTTACACGGATCAGTCGTCCTGGTCCCTTTGCAGAAAAACAGCCCCAAAGCATGATGTTTCCACCCCCATGCTTCACAGTAGGTATGGTGTTCTTTGGATGCAACTCAGCATTCTTTGTCCTCCAAACACAACGAGTTTAGTTTTTACCAAAAAGTTATATTTGGGTTTCATCTGACCATATGACATTCTCCCAATCCTCTTCTGGATCATCCAAATGCACTCTAGCAAACTTCAGACGGGCCTGGACATGTCTGGCACTGCAGGATTTCAGTCCCTGGCGGCATAGTGTGTTACTGATGGTAGGCTTTGTTACTTTGGTCCCAGCTCTCTGCAGGTCATTCACTAGGTCCCCCCGTGTGGTTCTGGGATTTTTGCTCACCGTTCTTGTGATCATTTTGACCCCACGGGGTGAGATCTTGCGTGGAGCCCCAGATCGAGGGAGATTATCAGTGGTCTTGTATGTCTTCCATTTCCAAATAATTGCTCCCACAGTTGATTTCTTCAAACCAAGCTGCTTACCTATTGCAGATTCAGTCTTCCCAGCCTGGTGCAGGTCTACAATTTAGTTTCTGCTGTCCTTTGACAGCTCTTTGGTCTTGGCCATAGTGGAGTTTGGAGTGTGACTGTTTGAGGTTGTGGACAGGTGTCTTTTATACTGATAACAAGTTCAAACAGGTGCCATTAATACAGGTAACGAGTGGAGGACAGAGGAGCCTCTTAAAGAAGAAGTTACAGGTCTGTGAGAGCCAGAAATCTTGCTTGTTTGTAGGTGACCAAATACTTATTTTCCACCATAATTTGCAAATAATTCATTAAAAATCCTACAATGTGATTTTCTGGAGAAAAAAAATCTCAATTTGTCTGTCATAGTTGACGTGTACCTATGATGAAAAGTACAGGCCTCTCTCATCTTTTTAAGTGGGAGAACATGCACAATTGGTGGCTGACTAAATACTTTTTTTCCCCCACTATATGTTGATCAATGAGATTCCAACCAATTTTACTCAAAAAGACAGCCAAAAGTGTGTGACCCCTGGTGCAAATCTTACAGTTATCACTATGCTTTCAACCATCTAAAAGCACAACCAAATTCCAATGGAAAATTAATGCCAGATTTTTTGGTTTAGTTGACACCTAAATGTGTTATCACTGTGCCTTCAACCATTTAAATGCATACCAAAGTTCAAATGGGAATACAATGACAGATATGTCAGATAACAACTTAATGTGTTATCACTGTGCTTGATCTAAGATCACAACCAAATAACCTGGATTGCAGTTAGTTGAGATTACATTAAAGTACATGGTGAAGTGATCAATGCCGTTTGAGATTCTGTGCAGATTATTATAGCAATGTGAAGATTTCCATAGACCTGCGACCCTGAACATGCATGCTTTCTATGATTACATAAGAATACATTTATTGTTACAGTAACCTGAGAATGTGGCCATGGATGTGTTACTCATTTTAAGGTTGAATAAATACAGTTACGTTAGTTTGTAATATAGCCTTAAAATGTGTGTATTTACTGTCTAACAAAAGTAATATTGAATTGTCTTTGGTTGACAATGCAACCAAATATCAACATTTAAAGGAGATGTATCTACTGCTTGGATAGTTCCATCTGAGCCACTGGCTTGATCCTATTCTTTAACTTTAATTTTTTGTTGAGATGGAGACGTGAATCCAACATATCATTAGTTAACTTGTCGACAAGTTAATAGGCTATTTACTGTACTGCAAAAGTGATGTTGAATTGTGTTTAGTTGACAACGCATCCAAATATCAACTTTTGAAGGAGATGTATCTCCTGCTTGGATAGCTCCATCTGTGCCCCTGAATCTGGCTTTAATTCCAGCTTGTCTACAAATTAATAATTTATATGTTGGATTCATGTCTCCATTTCAACCAAAAATCTAAGTTAAAGAATGCACTTTAAATACAGTTTGATTTGATTTTACCCTATTGTTTAATTTTCATTCTTGTTGAGATGGTGACGTGAATCCAACATATTTATTATTAACTTGTAGATTCCATTTGGAACCCACCAAAGCTTGAAACCTTAGACCTATATGTATTGTCTACTTTTAGTTGAATCCTGGGCTGAATTTAAACAATTGCTGTTGATGATTTCCCAAATGCTATAAATGGTGCATTCGGAAAGTATTCAGACCCCTTGACTTTTTTCCACATTTTGTTATGTTACAGCCTCATTCTAAAATTGATTTAATTGTTTTTTTCCTCATCAATCTACACACAATACCCCATAATGACAAAGCAAAAACTGGTTTTTAGACATTTTTGTAAATGTAAAAAAACAAACAGTAATATCACATTTACATAAGTATTAAGGCCCTTTACTCAGTACTTTGTTGAAGCACCTTTGGCAGCGATTACAGCCTCGGGTCTTCTTGGGTATGACGCTACAAGCTTCGCACACCTGTATTTGGGGAGTTTCTCCCATTCTTCTCTGCATATCCTCTCAAGCTCTGTCAGGTTGGATGGGTGATCAATGCTCCACAGCTATTTTTATTTACTTATGTAAATAAGGTTTTTCTGATTTTACTTTTAATAAATTTGCAAAAATGTCTAAAAACCTGTTTTTGCTTTGTCATTATGGGGTATTGTGTGTAGATTGATGAGGAGATTTAATTTTTTTACTCCATTTTAGAATAAGGCTGTAACGTAACAAGATGTGGAAAAAGGGAAGGGGTCTGAATACTTTACAAATGCACTGTAGGCCTAAATAGCATCATTGATGATATATGATTGATAAAGTATGGTTACATTTAATTTGCTCTGTTGAGCCTACCCTTTGGAATGACTTCAATAGCAACAGTCAATCTAGTGGAGATTTCTCTACACTCATACTCACCCTCACGGTAGCACATTGGTAATAGTCAGTGACAAATGTCAAAGCTAAGCAGAGTTTAAAACCCTGGATGGGAGACCGAACGGATAGCTGTAGCTAGATCAACTAGCCAGTAGGAGTTGCTGCCCAGCCCAGTTTTTCTTTTAGTGAATACTACGATGAAGATCTGACGTACTTTCAAAGGTCAACATATTTTATACAAGGTTTGTCTATTTTGGAAATTGGTTACCATGATGGCATACTCCTGTGGTTGAAATTTCACCCTCAAAACAACAGCTTACGTTGATAACTTTTTTCAAATCCAATGTATTTTCCACGTAGATTCCACGTCACAATATGTTGACAAATTACGTTGAAACAACGTTGATTCCACCAGTTTGTGCCCAGTGGGCTGCGTATGAGTTCTCTTTCTTCCCACGGTGAGAGTGAGTCTATATATTGAATCACTCTCCAAATGAATCAGCCTTCTGAGTGACTGAACAAGGGAGAGATACACCATCACTCCTTTAGCTCCAAAACCCATCTTTCAAACAGAGGCTTTCTCCTTTGAAGCTATTTCAGGATACAGTTATAAGCCAGAGGAGACAAAAAGGTAGATGCCTACTTGTCATTCTCCATGAATCTGCGCTTTCTGCTCTATTTTATTATAGAAGTAGCGGTCACTGTGGGGACGGATCACAGTGAGAAATCATTTCCCAGACTGCCACTTTGATATGCAGGGCATCAATAAAGCAAATGGTCAAAGTAGGGCAAAGTGAACTCAGAGCAACATCTTCACTCCACTTCAGGCGTCTGGGAAATGGAAGAGCTGCAGAGGTCATGGCAAGTTGGGCTCAGTCAAGTGCATACCGACTGAACGTACAATGGCAATGATGATTTATTCAAAGGTCTTGAAATAAAGCTTCCAGAGAAACAAGGCTCAGAGGCATCTGGGAGAGAGCGAGAGTAAGAAGACCAGGCAGATTGAATCATCGTTCCAATGTGACCCCTGGTGCAAACCTTACAGAAACTCCACCACAGAGGGAGTCTTGTGTCAGGTGTGAGATGGTGAGTCAGCTCTGTAGCAGGACAAAGAGCAGGCTGTTAAAGCTGCATGACTTCTCTGTGCCATTTGGTGGTCTATGCACTGAGCCTCAGTGGAGCTGAAGAGTCTGTCCAATCTGCAGAAGTCCCAGATTTGACTTTCAGAGTGGATTTTTGCACTGGTAGAACACCGACGACTCCTTCAGATGCAAATGAGATCCAAAACACAGGTTCCCTGTAATGCTCCAGTGAACAACACCAACAAACACAAGAGGATGGATTCGCATATCTTTCAGGATGACCAGTCCATTCTAAACTCTCCAGAGCCATTGAAGAGGTCTCCACTCCCTGAGCTCAACTCTTTTTCCTCCTCAGACTGGCTAAGTGGAGGAGATGTGTGGCACAAATGCGGTGTGACAGCCTTGGTAGGTCAGATAACCATCTGTTGGCTCGAATGAAGCCAGTAATGCATTCCCAGCTGTTTGCGCTTTTCTTGTTTCCGCTAGGCAGTCTGGTTAAAGAGGGGAAAATAATTCAAACAAATAACACAATGAAACACATGACATATTTTCCCACCAGCTCCCCTCGTGGGGTTTATGTGTCGTGACGATGGAAAGGATTGAACCAGGATGGGAAACGACCTTTAGACAGGAAATGGCCAGGTCACGGAGAACATGACAGTAGTAAAGATCAAGGACAAATAGCCGGTTCATAGATAAAATAATAATAATAATAATATGCCATTTAGCAGACGCTTTTATCCAAAACGACTTACAGTCATGGGTGCATACATTTTTTGTGTATGGGTGGTCCCGGGGATCGAACCCACTACCTTGGCGTTACAAGCGCAGTGCTCTACCAGCTGAGCTACAGAGGACCACAATGTAGCAGCTCTATGAGGGGGAACCAAGCCAGCAGAGCCATTCAGCCCACATAATAAAGAGCCCTGGCAGAACCATTCTGTGCACTTCTGACATAAACGTCATCATAAGACCTAAACCCAAGATGATAAATGCATTAAGATGATGAGAGGTCTCTGGTGTTTAGTGCTTTGTGTACACTTCGGCACTTAGTTTTGATTTTGTGAGCTTCCTTGATTATGTAACCCCACAGGACTACAGGGTGCTTTAACCAGCTCAAGTTTCCAAGGGTGACAAAATACTGTACTAATGATACTCAAATAAATCATCAGTCCCATCAAGCCATGCACAGGATTTTATAAGAAGTACATAGATATAGTACCTTCATAAAGTATTCATATCCCTTGACTTATTCCACATTCTGTTGTGTTACAGCCTAAATTCAAAATAGATTCAATAAATACAAATCTCACCCAACTACACACAATACCCCATAATGACAAAGTGAAAACATGTTTTTAAACATGATTGAAAATGAAATACATAAATATCGAATTTACATAAGTATTCACACACCTGAGTCAAAACATGTGAGAATCACAGCGATTACAACTGTGAGTCTTTCTGGGTAAGTCTCTAAGAGCTTTGCACAACTGGATTGTACAATATGTGAATGTTATTCTTAAAAAAAATTCTTCAAGCTCTGTCAAGTTGGTTGTTGATCATTGCTACACAGACATTTTCAAGTCATGCCATAGATTTTCAAGCTGATTTAAATCAAACTGTAACCAGGCCACTCAGGAACATTCAATGTTGTCTTGGTAGGCTATGCCAGTGTATATTTGTCCTGCTGAAAGGTGAATTTGTCACCCAGTGTCTGTTGGAAAGCAGAATGAACCAGGTTGTCCTCTAGGATTTTGCCTGTTCTTAGCTCTATTCCATTTATTTTTATCCCCCCAAACACGTCCTTGCCGATGACAAGCATACCCATAACATAATGCAGCCCCCACCATGCTTGACAATTTGAAGAGTGGTACTCAGTGATGTGTTGGATTTGCCGAAACATAGCGCTTTGTATTCAGGAGATAAAGTTAATTTCTTTACCACATTTTATGCAGTTTTACTTTAGTGCCTTACTGCAAAACAGGATGCATGTTTTACAAATCATATTTTATTGTTAATTTTTTTACTCTGTCAATTAGGTTAGTATTGTGGCGCAACTACAATGTTGTTGATCCATCCTCAGTTTTCTCCTATCACAGCCATTTAACTCTGTAACTGTTTTAAAGTCACCATTGGCCTCATGGTGAAATCCCTGAGCGGTTTCCTTCCTCTCCGTCAACTGAGTTAGGAAGGACGCCTGTATCTTTGTAGTGACTGGGTGTATTGATACACCATCCAAAGTGTAATTATAACTTGAATACTTATTAACTCAAGACATTTAAGCTTTTCATTTGCAATTCATTTGTAAACACTTATAAAAACCTAATTCCACTTTCACATTTGTATTTGTATTGATTATGGATCCCCATTATTAAATTAAGGCAGTCCATACAATTTAAAAAACATTACAATACATTCACAGATTTCACAACACACTGTGTGCCCTCAGGCCCCTACTCCACCACTACCACATATCTACAGTACAAAATCCATGTGTACGTGTGTGTATAGTGCGTATGTTATCGTGTGTGTGTATGCATGTGTCTGCACCTATGTTTGTGTTGCTTCACTGTCCCCACTCTTCCATAAGGTGTTTTTTTATCTGTTTTTTAAATCTAATTTTACTACTTGCATCAGTTACTTGATGTGGAATAGAGTTCCATGTAGTCATGGCTCTATGTAGTACTGTGCGCCTCCCAAAGTCTGTCTGGACTTGGGGACTGTGAAGAGACCTCTGGTGGCATGTCTTGTGGGGTATGCATGGGTGACCGAGCTGTACGCCACCAGCTCAAACAGACAGCTCGGTGCATTCAACATGTCAACACCTCTCATAAACACAAGCAGTGAGAAATTGACATGCATATTATTAATATTAGCTCTATGTGTACATCCAAGGGCCAACCGTGCTGCCCTGTTCTGAGCCAATTGCAATTTTCCTAAGTCATTTTTTGTGGCACCTGACCACACGACTGAACTGTAGTCCAGGTGTGACAAACCTAGGACCTGCCTTGTTGATAGTGCTGTTAAGAAGGTAGAGCAGCGCTTTATTATGGACATATTTCTCCCCATTGTAGCTACTGTTGAATCAATATAATAATAATAAATAATAATAATATGCCATTTAGCAGACTCTTTTATCCAAAGCGACTTACAGTCATGCGTGCATAATTTTTTAAAATGTGTTGACCATGACAGTTTACAATCCAGGGTAGGTCCAAGTAGTTTAGTCACCTCAACTTGCTCAATTTCCACATTATTTATTAGAATATTTAGTTGAGGTTTAGGGTTTAGTGAATGATTTGTCCCAAATACAATGCTTTTAGTTTTAGAAATATTTAGGACTAATTATTCCTTGCCACCCACTCTGAAACGAACTGCAACTCTTTGTTAACTGTTGCAGTCATTTCAGTCGATGTAGTAGCTGATGTGTATAGCAATGAGTCATCCACATACATAGACACTCTGGCTTTACTCAAAGCCAGTGGCATGTCATTAGTAAAGTAATGGGCCTAGACAGCTGCCCTGGGGAATTCCTGATTCTACCTGGATTATGTTGGAGAGGCTTCCATTAAAGAACACCCTCTGTGTTCTGTTAGAAAGGTAACTCTGTTTCCACAATATAGCAGGTGGAGTAAAGCCATAACACAAGTTTTTCCAGCAGCAGACTATGATCGATAATGTCAAAAGCAACCACCACAATCTTTTTATCATAAATTTCTCTCAGCCAATCATCAGTCATTTGTGTAAGTGCTGTGTTTGTTGAATGTCCTTCTCTATAAGTGTGCTGAAAGTTTGTTGTCAATTTGTTTACTGTAAAATAGCATTGTATCTGGTCAAACACAATTTTTTCCAATAGTTTACTAAGGGTTGGTAACAGGCTAATTGGTCGCGGAATGACTTTTGCTTCCCTCCAAGCCTGGGGGCACACACATTCTAGTAGGCTTAAATTGAAAATATGGCAAATAGGAGTGGCAATATCGTCTGCTATTATCCTCAGTAATTTTCCATCCAAGTTGTCAGACCCCGGTGGCTTGTCATTGTTGATAGACAACAATAATTCTTTCACCTCTTCCACACTCACTTTACGGAATTCAAAATTACAATGCTTGTCTTTCATAATTTGGTCAGATATACTTGGATGTGTAGTGTCAGCAATTATTGCTGGCATGTCATGCCTATGTTTGCTAATCTTGCCAATGAAAAAAATCATTAAAGTAGTTGGCAATATCAGTTGGCTTAATGATGAATGAACCATCTGATTCAATGAATGATAGAGCTGAGTTTGCCTTTTTTCCCAAAATTTCATTTAAGGAGCTCCAAAGCTTTTTACTATCATTCTGTATGTCATTTATCTTTGTTTCATAGTGTATTTTCTTATTATTTTTATTCAGTTTATTCACATGATTTCTCAATTTGCAATACGTTTGCCAATCGGTTGTGCAGCCAGACTTATTTGCCATTCCTTTTGCCTCATCCCTCTTAACCATACCATTTTTCAATTCCTTATCAATCCACTGGGATTCAAACATTTTTACAGTCATTTTCTTAATGGGTGCATGCTTATTAGTAACTGGAATAAGCAATTTCATAAATATGTCATGTTCAGTGTCTGTTTGCTACTCAAAAAAGTAAAACAAATAATACTTTTTGCTACTCATTACACACCACAGACCAACATAAATTATTTACATCAACAACATAGGAATCACTACAAAACGTATTGTATGACCTCTTATACACAATATTAGGCCCAGCCTTTGGAACTTTGGTTTTCCTAGATATAGCTACTATATTGTGATCACTACATCCAATGGATTTGGATACTGCTTTCAAACAAATCTCTGCAGCATTAGTAAAGATATGATCAATATATGTTGATTATTTAATTCCTGTACTGTTTGTAACTACCCTGGTAGGTTGACTGATAACCTGAACCAGGTTGCAGGCACTGGTTACAGTTTGAAGCTTTCTCTTGAGAGGGCAGCCTGATGAAAGCCAGTCAATATTTAAATCACCCAGAAAGTATACCTCTCTATTGATATCACATACATTATCAAGCATTTCACACATGTTATCCAGATACTGACTGTTAGCACTTGGTGGTCTATAGCAGCTTCCCACCAGAATGGGCTTTAGGTAGGCAGATGAACCTGTAGCCATATTAATTACATTTACATTTACATTTTGGTCATTTACCAGAGCGACTTACAGTTAGTGAGTGCATACATTATACTTTTTTTCATACTGGCCCCCCGTGGGAATTGAACCCACAACCCTGGCGTTGCAAACGCCATGCTCTACCAACTGAGCTGCATCCCTGCCGGCCATTCCCTCCCCTACCCTGGACGACACTGGGCCAATTGTGCGCCGCCCCATGGGTCTCCCGGTCGCGGCCGGCTACGACAGAGCCTCCTCTCTAATCTTCACAGGAATGTGGTTCTGAATATAAACAGCAACACCTCCACCATTGGCATTTCTATATTTTCTTAAAATGTTGGGTATTATAAATGTAATCAATTAAAAATGTAGGCTGTAACACAACAAAATGTGGAATAAGTCAAGGGGTGTGAATACTTTCTGAAGGCACCGTAATCACAAAGCAAGAGACTGCACCTCCGTCGCTCGGTTGCACCTCCGTCACTCGGTCGAGTCATGCCATTGTTTTGAACGTTCTCAAGCCGTCCTCCACCATAGTGCTGCCCAAAAGTGGTGATAAGCCAAGTCATTCTAAATTGGCGACTAATTACTTTTTGGTCTATAGTGGCCTGGAAATACGATGACATTGCTAAAGTAGGCAACTATTTAGTAGCATACAACTCTACCATCATTATCATGTCGTCAAATGTATTGTAGACAGATGGCAATGTTGTCATTAGCTAGCAAAGTTAGTCAAAAATAGCTATTAATGTTAATGTTAGCTATCTAAAATCCGGTGCCTTCCCCTCAATCTTAGATAGCTAACGTTATACTGCATCTAAAGTCAATGTGGTGACATCAAAATGATGACAAAAGGTTGTCCCACTTAATACTTGCCTCCTTTAGAAATGTAATCGTGTTTCCAAGCCATTGTAAATCACTTTAGACAAAATCTTAATCAACGTCCATTGAGAATGCATTGAGTAGAGTAGTTCAGTTGGGCATCAGTCTTAAAACGAATGTTCAAAACAATATCGTTGTCACGGCTACTCCCGCTCCTCCCCTCCGGCGTTCGACATCGCCAGTTTACTAACCACCGTCTCCTGGTAACCATCATTACGCACACCTGCCATCAATCATTACGCGCACCTGCGCTTCATCATGAGGCACACCTGGACTTTATCTGGCACTCCCTTAGGTTCTTTCCCCAGGCAGTATTGTTTCTGTGTTTTATGTCAAGACGCTACTCATATGTTGTTTCATTCCATGTTCTTTGTTATATTAAACTTACCACCTGCACCTGCTTCTCGACTCCCAGCGTCTACATTACAATCATTATGAAACATGCAACCCTTGAATATTTCACATTTGAGCTAGGTAAGACATTATATTTCTCTGCATCTCACACATTTTATGTGAAATATACAACAATTGGAAAGCTTAAGCAGATTAGTTTCTATTCAAATGAAGAAGAAGAAAAAAACAAGCTAGCGCTTTTAAAAACGGTTAAAATAATGACTGTATTGGTATTCTTTTCAGCCAAAAAACTGATCAAGATGTACATTTTATTTACCTATTTATCAGTGTTTTACCACTGGAAGAAATTTCTCAATACTTTTTGTGGAGTTAATTGAAGATGCCTTGAGGTTAATTCCCTGCTGCACAGCTTTAAGATCTGAATATAGGACTTATCATTGCCGATGCGATTGAATGCAGTGGGTTATTCATGTCAGAGCAGGGCACTCCAGCGGTGCCCTTTGTGTAGCTTTATGGCCATTATAAACCAGGGCTTCCATCCCCCTTAGCATGGGCCGCACAATGAAGCAGTGAGGATCACATGGAGATTTAGGGCCAGATGGGTGGACTGCTACAGCAGAGCCTTTACAAGGAGAGGAGTGATCTGCCTGTCTGGAACGGATTTCCCCAGCTGTAGTTTCACCCCTCTAGGAGAGAACTCTTACAAAAACATACTCTAAACACATGCCGCCATGCTATCTGATACCCATTTCACACACACTAAGATAGCCTACAACACATCCGCAACAACACAGCTAACACGCTGACCCTCAACACGGGGGCCCCTCAGGGGTGCGTGCTTAGTCCCCTCCTGTACTCCCTGTTCACCCACAACGGAGTGGCCACGCACAACTTTAATGCCATCATTAAGTTTGCCTACGACACGACAGCGGTAGGCCGGATCACAGACGACGATGAGACAGCCTATAGGGAGGAGGTCAGAGACCTGGCAGTGTGGTGCCAGGACAACAACCTCTCCCTCAACGTCAGCAAGACAAAGTACTACAGGAAACGGAGAGCCGAGCACGCCCCCGTTCACATCGACGAGGCTGTAGTGGATGGGTCGATTTACATATTACCTCAATTACCTCAACTACCTCGTACCCCTGCACATTGACTCGGCACCGGTACTCCTTGTATAGAGTCTCGTTATTGTTATTTTATTGTGTTACTATTTCCTTTTTTATTTGTAGCAAATTTGTCTTACTTTTTAACTCTGCATTGTTGGGAAAGGGCTCGTAAGTAAACATTTCACGGTAAAGTCTACACCTGTTGTATTCGGCGCATGTGACAAATAAATTGTGATTTGAGGGGATGTGCATCTCCCCTTACAAGCACGATTCAATATACATCTAGATACATGGGCTCCGATACAATACAGAAACAATACTTTTAGTTTGAAACAATTGGGTGTGATTCAATTTTATTAGTAAAATTAATCGATGCGATACGATTCAATGCACTAACAATTGTTGCATGAACATATTCATTTTCCATTTTAAATGAATATCTGATACTGATGGAGCTCAGGAGCTAAGCTGGATCTGTCAGTGCGGTCTTTTATGAGCTGAGTTGCCCTGTTTGTGTGTGTATGTGTGTGTTTGTGTGCGTGTGAGCTGAGCCATAAAGCATCTACCACTATCAGATTGGGGGGGGGGGGGTATTTATATTTTTGTCCCCCCATTTTTTATCCTAAATCTTCATCACCCACTGATTCACTTCTCATATAGTAAAATGTTTTTAGCTAGTAATATGTCAATATTTACCTTTAGAATTTAGTTATGACATAGCCAATTAATATAACACAGCTTTGGATTTCACCCACGTCTCAAAAGCGAATGGTTTTGACCGTTTGCAACTTAATGGAGGAGGGCTGCTCTCTTCTCCGTTTCAACCAGTATGGCTGCAAAAATGATTACTGTCCTTGTTATGAAATTACACCTTTACCCTGTTCATGACTGTTTAAAGCAGAACTACCAAAAATATTTTTTGTATTGGTGCAATCAGCAAGATGTGAGTTGTGTCCACTCCGGTAGCCTACACAGCTCTGCCGGTAAAACACAATTTTCTACAGTGCATTTGGTAAATATTACCCAGCAAATTACATTGGTTGTCCCTCAATTAATAAAGCCTATGATTTAATATGAATTAAACATATGAATGTTGAAGGTGCTGCGCAGATGTAGCCTACGAACAGTGGTGTAAAAACACTTTAAAGTACTACTTAAGTAGTTTTTGTGGGTATCTGCACTTTACATGTTTGACAACTTTTACTTCACTACATTCCTAAAGACAATAATGTACTTTTTACTCCATACATTTTCTCTGACACCCAAAAGTACTAATTACATTTCAAATGCTTAGCAGGACAGAAAAATTGTCCAATTCACACACTTATCAAGAGAACTTCCCTGGTCATCCCTACTGCCTCTAATCTGGCGGACTCACTAAACACAAATGCTACCTTTGTAAATTATGTCGTCTGGTTAGCTTAATATAAGGAATGTGAAATTATTTATACTTTGATTTTGACTTTTGATACTTAAGTATATTTTAGCAATTACATTTACTTTTGATACTTAAGTATATTTAAAATAAAAAACTTTTAGACTTTTACTCAAGTAGTATTTTACTGAGTGACTTTCACTTTTACTTTAGTCATTTTCTATTAAGGTATGTTTACTTTTACTCAAGTATAACAATTGGGTACTTTTTCCACCACTGCCTACAAATATTAGAACAGGGATAGGGTAGTCTCTCATTGGCGCGAGCTGTGTGCAGAGTAGTTATCTGACTTGTAGATCAATGTCACATGCAGTTACATGCATAGATGTTCGATAGGCTGAAGAATAGGACGCATCAATTCAGTCACAACAGATTAGAGGTATTTTCGGAATAAGGCTGGATAAAAAACATTAGTGAACCGGCTTTCGTAACGATTTTCTTACTGGTGCATGCTTCATTTGGATCGGTTTAGTCTCCTGCAGACTGATGCATTCACATCTTAAACATTTGAACCAGGGACCGATGCATTTCGGTAAATTGTTACATCCTACTACCACAGAAAATCCCATGTCATGGAATAATATCCATCTATAACCATGAACCAGATCAATTTCAGCACTTTCAGTGTTCAGAGGTGTCATTGGTAAGAACAACAATTTAGCAGCTTACATGATGTAGGCCGAATCCCAGACGTGTCTACAGCATAACAAAAGGCACTCTAAATGTGCAAATGAAATGGAAAAGCTGGACACCCATTAATAAAATGTAGGCCATATATACGCATTAGAATCAGTGTGACAATGCAGCAGATTACAGAAAGAAGACTGAATCCAAGATGTGTCTACAGCAGGGGTGTCAAACTCATTTTAGCTCAGGGGCCACATGGAGGAAAATCTATTCCCAAGTGGGCCGGACCGGTAAAATCATGGTATATATAACTTAAAAACAACAACTTCAGATTGTTTTCTTTGTTTTAATACGATCAACATAAAACATAAAGCTGGAGCCTGAGGACAGTGTCCAAAATAGTACAAGCACAACATCACTATTAATCATGAAACACTTCAAGTTTATTTGAAAATTCTAAAGAAAAAGAACACACAAACACACGTCTCAGTGATTCACAGAAGTATATCACAGATCACAGAACTATATCAGGGTGTCTCATGCAGCACTTTTAGTGGGGTTGCATAGTTTATTTGACTCCTGATACCTGGCATCTTTTAGCTTTCACCAGCGCATCAATATCAGGCGTCACATCCTGAGTGGCAGCCAACTTCAGGATGTGATTCAAGTGCTTGTGCGTGAGCCTTGAGCGCAGCTTTGTTATATTTATGCTCATTACAGAGAAAACTTGCTCACAAAGATATGTGGTTCCAAACATGCACAACAGTTTTGCAGCGAGGGCTGTCAAGTTGGGGTAACCTGGCAAGGCATTCTGATAAAATGTGTCCAAGCCAGCTGCGGCAAATTTGCCCTTCAAATCCGAGTCACACTGCAAGTCTATTATTTCAAGTTGGATGCTGACGGGCAGATCAGAGGGATTCACGGTGAATGGCGAGCAAAAAATGTTGAAGTCTTTCTCCAATTCACCAAAAATCTGAAAGCGTTGCTCAAACTCCCGTAACAGACCCGTTATTTTATCTTTGAACCGCTTCATGTCTGCCACATGTTGGGTTGCGCACACATTTTTCAGACAGGGGAAGTGAGCTGCATCAACATCGGCGAGTTGCGTCTCCCACAATGACAGCTTCAACTTGAAAGAACGTATGCTGTCATAATACTGCTTGACAACTTTGTTGCGCCCTTGCAGCTGTTTGTTCAAGTTATTCAGGTGCTCTGTAACATCCACCATAAATGCAAGGTCCTGCATCCATTCTGCGGAATGAAATTCTAACACTGGTTTGCCCTTTTCTTCCATGAACTGTTCAATTTCTTCTCGTAAATCAAAGAAATGCCTCAGCACAGCACCTCGGCTTAACCATCTTACCTCAGTGTGGTATGGCAGGCCATAGATGTGGTCTTTCTCTCTGAGAAGGCTGTCAAACTGACGGTGATTCAGGCTTCTGGATCGGATGAAATTAACAGTTTGGATGACCACCTTCATGACGTTATCCATCTTTAATGACTTGCAACACAAAGCCTCCTGGTGCAAAATACAGTGAAAAGTCCAAAAATCACGTCCTCCATTTGCAGATTGCACTTTCTCTCTGAACTTTGTCACAACGCCTGCTTTTTTCCCGATCATTGAGGGCGCACCATCTGTAGCCAGGCTGACAGCACGGGACCAGTCCACTCCGACCCTGTCCAGCGCGCCGACGAGTGCAGTGAAAATATCAGCTGCTGTCGTTGTATCTGTCATCGGCACCAACTCCACAAACTCCTCGGTGACGGTCAATGTGTCATCAACTCCGCGGATGAAAATGGCCAGTTGTGCAACATCTGTAATGTCCGTGCTTTCATCAATTGCAACCGAAAACGCAATAAATTACTTTACTTTTTGCTTCAACTGGCTGTCCAAATCCACTGAAAGATCGGAAATCCTGTCTGCAACTGTGTTTCTTGTCAGGCTGATATTTGCAAAAGCCTGGCGCTTTTCAGGGCACACAATCTCCGCTGCCTTCATCATGCATGTTTTTACAAATTCACCCTCACTAAATGGTTTTGAAGCCACTGCGATTTCATTAGCAATGAGGTAGCTAGCTTTCACTGCAGCGTCACTGATGTCTCGGCTGTGAGTAAACACAGACTGCTGTTTCTTCAGACCCGCCAACAGTTCATTCACCTTCTCTCTTCTCCGCTGTCCTTGAAAGTTGTCATATTTGTCGGCATGAAGACTCACATAGTGGCGATGAAGGTTATATTCTTTCAGCACTGCAACATGCTGTGAACACACCAAACATACAGCTTTCCCATTCAATTCCGTGAATAAATAGGAGGATGACCAATTTTCTTGGAATACTCTGCACTCTGCGTCCACTTTTCTATTTTTTGACAGAGACATATTGGGGCAATGAGGGTGCCAAAGCACATAATGTTAAAAGTAGAAGCTGTAATAAATATCGCGGGCAAAACAAAGTAGCTAATCCGGACTGGCTGCACTTGCTTGACCTACTTGCTCTGCCCCGGTATAAACAGTTTGCTTGCTTAACACAATTGCTATTGCGCCATCCAGTGGACGCAATTGGAACAGCAGTTTATTTTATTGAAAAATTGCAGCGCATTTTTATACTTTACAAAAATCTTCTTGCGGGCCGGATTAAACCCGTTTGCGGGCCTGATCCGGCCCGCGGGCCGGACATTTGACACCCCTGGTCTACAGCATAACAAAAGTTACTCTAAATGTGCAAATGAAATGGAACTGCTGGAAATCCAATAATAAAACATTGGTCGTCCTATGCATTAAGGTTATGTTGGATATGATGTATTCATTCAGAACTCATTGGCAAATGAAGAGTTTTCTTCCAAAAATGCTATATATCCATTTTCAGAAATGTTGGTAAATTAGCTTTTATTGTTTAAAGAACTAATGAAAGAGATTGGTGTGTTTTTTCTAATCATGGCATGGGATTGTATAATGACAGACATGCAATCTATCACTTAATGGTTTTATTCCAGACAGAGAAATAATCATGTTGTTTTGCAAAATGTTATATATCCACCTAACTTTCAGAGAAATAATTACTGCTAGGTTTTACACAGTCAAATGTAACCAATAACTACTTTTTCTAATAAAGAACTGTACAAATGATACATTTGTGACAACAATATTATTATTATTTACAGCCTTATTCTAAAATTTATTAAATAAAACAATTCCCTCATCAATCTACACACAATTTTGGTGGGTGGCCCTCTCTTGAGAGGTTTGTTGTGGTGCCATATTCTTTCAATTTTTTAATAATGGATTTAATGGTGCTCTGTGGGATGTTCAAAGTTTCTGATGTTTTTTTATAACCCAACCCTGATCTGTACTTCTCCAAAACTTTGTCCCTGACCTGTTTGGAGAGCTCCTTGGTTTTCATGGTGCCGCTTGCTTAGTGGTTTTGCAGACTCTGGGGCCTTTCAGAACAAGTGTATATATATTGAGATCATGTGACAGATCATGTGACACTTAGATTGCACACAGGTGGACTTTATTTAACTAATTATGTGACTTCTGAAGGTCATTGGTTGCACCAGATCTTATTTAGGGGCTTCATAGCAAAGGGGGTGAATACATATGCACGCACCACTTTTCCGTTATTAATTTTCTAGCAACTTTTTTTTAACAACTAATTTTTTTCATTTCACTTCACCAATTTGGACTATTTTGTGTATGTCCATTACATGAAATCCAAATAAAAATCCATTTAAATTACAGGTTGTAATGCAACAAAATAGAAAAAACGCCAAGGGGGTTGAATATCCTTTGCGATGAGACTCGAAATTGAGCTCAGGTGCATCCTGTTTCCATTGATCATCCTTGAGATGTTTCTACAACTTGATTGGAGTCCACCTGTGGTAAATTAAATTGATT
Source organism: Coregonus lavaretus (assembly GCF_964263955.1). Lineage (NCBI taxonomy): Eukaryota > Metazoa > Chordata > Actinopteri > Salmoniformes > Salmonidae > Coregonus > Coregonus lavaretus. The sequence goes on along the minus strand of NC_140016.1, from coordinate 37,351,418 downwards.
AGACATGATTTGGAAAGGCATTGTCCGTAGAGCGCCGAGACAGAATTGTTTCGAGAAACAGATCTGGGGAAGGGTACCAAAAAATGAAGGTCCCCAATGAACACAGTGGCCTCCATCATTCTTAAAGGGAATAAGTGTGGAACCACCAAGACACTTCCTAGAGCTGGCCGCCCAGACAAATGGAGCAATCGGGGGGAAAAGGGCCTTGGTCAGGGAGGTGACCAAGCATCCGATGGTCACTCTGACACAGCTCCAGAGTTCCTCTGTGGAGATGGGAGAACTTTCCACAAGGACAACCATCTCTGCAGCACTCCACCAATCAGGCCTTTATGGTAGAGTGGCCAGAGGGAAGCCACTCCTCAGTAAAAGGCACATGACAGCCCGCTTGGAGTTTGCCAAAAGGCACCTAAAGGACTCAGACCATGAGAAACAAGATTCTCTGGTCTGATGAAACCAAGATTGAACTCTTTGGCCTGAATGCCAAGCGTCACGTCTGGAGGAAACCTGGCACCATCCCTAAGGTGAAGCATGGTGGTGGCAGCATCATGCTGGGTCAATGTTTTTCAGCGGCAGGGACTGGGAGACTAGTCAGGATCGAGGGAAAGATGAACGGAGCAAAGTACAGAGAGATTATTGATGAAAACCTGCTCCAGAGCGATCAGGACCTCAGACTGAGAAGGTTGACCTTCCAACAGGACCACAACCCTAATCACACAGCCAAGACAACGCAGGAGTTGCTTCAGGACAAGTCTCTGAATGTCCTTGAGTGGCCCAGCCAGAGCCCGGACTTGAACCCGATTGAACATCTCTGGAGAGACCTGAAAATAGCTGTGCAGCGACGCACCCCATCCAACCTGACAGAACTTGAGAGGATTTGCAGAGAAGAATCGGAGAAACTCCACAAATACAGGTGTGCCAAGCTTGTAGCGTCATACCCAAGAAGACTTGAGGCTGTAATCGCTGCCAAAGGTGCTTCAACAATGTACAGAGTAAAGGGTATGAATACTTATGTAAATGTGATATTTCAGATTTTCATTTGGAAACATTATGGGGTATTGTGTGTAGATTGATGAGGGAAGAAGAAAAAAACAAACAACTAATGCCTAGTATACAATATACAAAAGGTCCATTACTACCCAAAAAAATTATATATAGAGTTTCACAAAAACAATTTTTTAAACTAATAAACACCTAAAATATATGAATACAAATCTGTGAACAGCAATGTTTTAGACACACATGACCCATTAGCAATCCTGTCTGGCAAAAAAACACAAATGTCAGAAATTGGTGGATATAGCGTTTTGGAAATAAACTCTCCAAAGACTAACAAAGGGGTGAAAACAAATGGGATATAGAATGTTGATCACAAAAACTCCCCTTTTATCTGACTGAACAATGGAGCTCCGCCAAACACTGCTGACTCAAACAGCATAGAAGCCATTTGAAATATACCCAGGAGGCTGCAGCAATGGAAATGGAACATGAATATTGTCACTGAAAAGATGCAATGTTTAATGTTTGACATAATCAAACAAAATAATGACATTCTCTTTATTGATGAATGAATGATTGAACACCCTTCAAGTTGATTAAGTTTTGCATTCTTATCTTCACTACTCAAAGAGCAGTGACCTGGTTTGTTTGAGATTACTAATTTGAAGGTAAACTCAGATGACAAAAGTCTGCCTTCGGCCCTTCTGGCTGTGGTGAGAAAATAAAGGAAAAGTGGCAGTTGGCATCCAGATCCTGTTCTGTTTTTAGCAAGTGGCACTGAGGCAAAAACTAAGATAATTAACAGTGACAAAAACACTATTAAATAAGGAGATGGCACGAAAGTCGGTCAAGTCTGCACAGGCTTTGCCTTATGGAGTCTTATTTTCTCCCAGTCTGCTCAGTATGCTCAACCCCTTGATGAACCACTCACATCAAGCCAGTGCCAGAGGCATCGTGGCCATGTTCTCCAACCAGCGACAAAACACATTTGAATTGATTGAAAAAGAGGCAAAAGTCTGGACGAATTAGACAGAATTGCAGCAGAGCTGTTGCCAAGGCTATGCTTCCAACAGGGTAAAGGAAAACGGGCAAACTGTCTGATTCAGTGGCTGCATCCGTTTTTTGAAGATCTGAAGGCCATCTGCCCTGGCTGGTACACTCAGTACCTAACAGCCACAGTGCCCCAGGGAGCCCATTACCCAGAAGTCACACCTCAGCCAATCACTGCATCAGGTCTTATATATCAGCCAATCAATGGGACTTTGCTCCATCTTCTTGTTAAACCTCTAGTGCTGTGAGCTATAGAGCCATGGAGGACCAATAGGGCACAGGAGAACCAAACATGTAGAGTTGAGCCCCAGGCAAGGTACACACAGTACTGCACCACCAACCATCTCACAGGGATTGGATCCTACCTCTGGTCAATATCAGAGTTGTCGTGTTGTGCCTCTCTTTCTATAGAAACCCACTCTACATACAGAGCTACTTTTTGTGGTCCTCAGTGCATCTCCTCACCATCCCTCTCACCCACCCCTTTCCTCTTCTAGCCTATATCCACTCTCCTCAAGCTGCCAGTAATACTTTCTCTCTCTCTCTGTCCTCCACACCGATTGGACACTTGAACAAACAGGGTGTCAAGGTGTTTGCTAGGAAACTGAAAGAAACTGCCCTGGGACAAAGCAAAAAACAAAATATACTGAACAAAAATGAATGCAACATGCAACGATTCCAAAGATTTTACTGAGTTACAGTTCCTATAAGGAAATCAGTCAATTGAAATAAATTCATTAGGCCCTAATCTCTGGATTTCACATGACTGGGAATACAGATCTGCATCTGTTGGTTAATTATGCTAAAAAATGAGGTGACGGCAGCGGATGAGTGGCACAACAATGGGCTTCAGGATCTCGTCAAGGTGGGGTTATGGTATGCCTGCCCATACCATAACCCCACCGCCACCATGAGGCACTCTGATCACAATGCTGACATCAGCAGTCTGCCATCTGCCCGGTACAGATGAAACTGGGATTCCTCCGTGAAGAGCACACTTCTCCAGCGTGCCAGTGGCCATCGAATGTGAGCATTTACCCACTGAAGTCGATTACAACGCCGAACTGCAGTCAGGTCAAGACCCTGGTGAGGACAACGAGCACGCAGATGAGCTTCCCTGAGACGGTTTCTGACAGTTTGTGCAGAAATCCTTCGGTTGTGCAAGCCCACAGTTTCATCAGCTGTCCGGGTGGCTTGTCTCAGATGATCACGCAGTTGAAAAAGCAGGATGTGGAGGTCCTGGGCTGGCGTGGTTACACATGGTCTGCTGTTGTGAGGCCGGTTGGACGTACTGCCAAATTTTCTAAAACAACGTTGGAGTCGGCTTATGGTAGAGAAATTAACATTCAATTCACTGGCTCTGGTGGATATCCCTGCAGTCAGCATGCCAATTGCACGCTCCCTCAAAACTTGAGAAATCTGTGGCATTATGTTGCGTGACAAAACTGTACATTTTAGGGTGGCCTTTTATTGTCCCCAGCAAAAGGTTCTTGATATGCCACACCTGTCAGGTGGATGGATTAAGGAGAAATGCTCACTAACAGGGAAACAAATTTGTGCGCAACATTTTATAGAAATACGCTTTTTGTGCGTATGGAAAATGTCTGGGATCTTTTATTTCAGCTCATGAAACATGAGAACAAAACTTTACATGTTGCATTTCTATTTTTGTTCAGTGTAAGAGGAACTCTGCTATACAACCTCCAAGATCATGTCCACCAGCACCCCACCGAGAGAGACCAGCATCATCCTACAGCACGGGGCCACATCCAGAATGGCCAACACCACCCTGTACCATCGGGCCCCTTCCAGAGAGACCAGCTCGACCCTACACCACCAGGCCCCATCCAGAGAGGCCAGCTCCACCCTACATCAGGCCCCTTCCAGAGTGGACAGCACATTTTGTGACTAAATAAAAAACAAAATTGAATAAATGATATTACCAAAACAAGATAAATGACAATGGGAAAAGCCTTTGGAGCACCTTAAATGATATTATGGCCAGAAAACCCAATTAATCTCCATCGTTCATTGAAGGTGATGGGTCATTTATAACTAAACCTTTTGATATAGCCAATTATTTTAAGGACTATTTCAACAGTAAACTGGAGAAACATAGAAGTGAAATGACAACATTGAACAGTGAACCATCATATTTGTGTATTGAAGATCTAATAATGAAAGAGAATGATTGCCATTTAGATTTTAGTGAAGTTTGTGTGGAAGAGGTGGAAAAAGTTTGTTATCCATCAATAAAGATAAGCCACCAGGTATAGACAACCTAGATGGGAAACTATTGAGGATGGTAGCAGACTGTATTGCCACTCCTATTTGCTGTCTTTAACCAAAGCCTAAAGGAGTGTGTCCACAACCATGTAAGGAAGCCAAAATAATTCCACTACCTAAAAATAGTAGTGGCTCTAAGATCCGCCCAGTCAGTTTGCTGCCTGTTCTTATTAAACTGATGGAGAGAATTGTGTTTGAACAAATACACTGCTATTTTTTTAAGAACAAGTAAACTATTGACTTTCAGCATGTATATAGGGAAGGGCGCTCAACTTGTACTGCTTATCTTTACCACAGGAGTATAGCCTACCTGACTGGCATGAAAATGAACCACGGGAAAAGCGTCCTCCATTCGTTATTTAAGTGCATAGATTTCATGTATTTTTCCCCCTGCCCCTGTGTGCATGATAATGGTCAATTCTAAATCAAAAAAAATTCACACATATATTATTTAGTATATGTAAAGACAAGATTAAATCAAGAATAGTCTGATGGGTGACAATAATAGCCTATCACTTGTGAATGATATATTATCACTTGTGAATGATGCCCAGCGTAAGGCAAGAAACAATGCCTTTTTTCTGCGACTTATTCGAATCATAGTCGCACACTTCATGTAGCCTAGCCCATAGGCCTATATGTTTTAATAAGGTTTGTATCACAACTAAAGTGGCCAAATAACTTCTTAAAATTAAGCACTTTAATCCACTTTACAAGGGGTGTAGAGCCTAACTGGCATACATAAGCAGCGTGTGAGTTTCAAGTTTGGGGAAGATCATTTTCACCATAAAAATGGACCTTTATAATAAATGCATTACATGCATAATCGCATTTGCGGTCACTTTTGATAATGGTGTTTTCCCACTTATGGAACATTCCCACTTATAGCCTACTGCCATGTGTGCGTTGCTGCGCTTCTAATGTGAAGAAATAGCCTAATAGTTTATCAACATTTTAAGCTAAAAGTGCTGATCTGTTGCGTAAGCCACATTGCGTAAAAAAGGTTTTTGATGCTAGTGTTTGTGTTAATTTGGGATCTATTGCATCCCAGACTATGTTGGGAATATTTATTTCTCGCACAGAATAGGTCAACTTTTGTACTATGGGGGATGGTAGATTGATATAGGCTAGTGCTTTTGTTGTTTGTTAGGCCTACTCATCTTGTTGGCTGATGAAAAGTAAATGTGGACAGTTCTTCCAATATCTTCAATATGCACCTCGGAATTGGATAAGGACGCACGCAGTTGCCGTTCCCGATGTGTCTGTCTTCACTTGTAGCCTGTGAGAAAGACCCAATCACGTGATGGAGAGCCATGTGAGTGAGAGGTGCTTTGGAGCATGCAACACTCAGAGAGAACGGCACAACGCAGCACTACAGGCCAAGGGCACAACGGCCACTGGCCGCAAAAGGCATGGATTTTCTTAGGGTGCATTACAGCCACACAAAGGGGATGCCGCCGTGAAATTCGAGGCATTATCAAGTGCTTGTCAAATTGTGAATGAGAGACTGATGAAGTGGGTACAGCCAGCGCAAAAAAACTAAGCAGAGTTCATGCCTTTCAAGCAACTTTTTTCAAATCATGCAGCCTTCCAATGTATTAAACATCAAAACATATAGCCCAACGTTTGTAGAATAACTAAAGTTACACTAATAACTCTAAATTAAGCATATAGGAGTACCTATTTCTTTGTTAACCGCTCAACACAGAATAGCCGCATGTGCACACTCCCTCAAATCGTTTGGAGAAAATATCCTTTAGATTTTATTCAGCTTTGTTCAATTGTATTCTTCATACTACAAATTAATATAAAATGATGCCACGGAATTCCAAGCAAATCTTGTCTTCTAAATTAACTAGTGTAGCCCACAGCCATTTGGCATAGCCAGATCAGGACCAAACATAAGGTCAACTCAGAGTATGCTATTCTGTTCTTCTGAAATAGACTACATTTTCTTCATATCATGTTTCTTTAGACCTGTCTAAAATAAATAATGGATTTATTGTGAAGGTGTAGTAATGGATTTATTAGACTTTTTAAAATGTAGATGTTCCAAAGGTCTGCATCAGTGGCTTGTAGGCTATGTGTAGAAGCCAGGAGATGCTAAATGTGTTTATGTTAATTAACGGTCAATTACCGTGAGACCGACAGTTATTTGCTTGACAATCACTGGCTGATGAAATTATGTGACAGCCACAGCCCTAGTTACATTTCTCCTGGCCAGTCCCAGATGAGATCAGAGCGCATCAGAGCGACTTCTACAGGCTACCTGCAGCTGTGGTTGTTATCAATAGGCTACAGTTGATCAGAATGAAGCATAGACTAATTGTGCATGTTGACAAATCATGAGGCATTACATTTTTTGATATTTTTTGATATGGGCTTCCATATAAAACAGCTTGTCATGGTAAATTCACTTATACCCACACTTTCAGTTGCAATTTGCTTTTACCACATGTAATGATTTGCAGGATATTGATCAATATAAAGCCTGGTTTGGTGTAATGTTGTAAGATAGGCCTACTGTACTTTTATATTCGTGTGAGAGGGTTAATTGATCATTTTTAATAGGCTAACGTTACTTGATGAAGACATGCTGTTAAAGCAACTCTGTGCTTTTGTCTTGAAGCTAACATGTTGTGAGGTTAGCCTACCCTTTAATTGTCTGCATATACTGTACATGCTTGTGAATTGTTGCATTATTCAAGGGTGTAACATGGTTTGGTTGCATTATTCAATAGTGTAATATGTTTTAGAAGAAAGGTTTCTGTCATTGTTGAATACTGGCTACTGTGTAATTTACGGTCAATTTGAGCTGTGGACCAAGAATGTCGCGTTGCCAGCCACAACGAAAGGTAAGGCAAGGATGTAAAGTAGAATTATCTACTTTTTATTTTGCTCATCCGCCTAAAACTATCTCCTAATTCTGAAAATCACTCCACTCTCGGTAGCTATGATGCACTGGCTACTACGGCAAACTATGCTCGATCAGCTGAGCAAACTTGCTCCGACTAGCAGCATAGTGCAAGCTTGTTTGAATGGCCATACGGTAGCTAGTTTGCCAGCTTGTTGATGAAGTTGTAAGGCACCAAGGTTATGGGACTGTTCTCAGAAATCAGCATGTATCTGACTCTGACTGTGCCTCGATCGCTACTTTGTAACATTTGGCAAACGCGATAACATCACAGAGTATTCAGCTGTGCTGTAGAACTCGGCGTACTAATCGCGGCAGAACAGATATCATGAAAACTAATTTGTGCATTAGCTACAACTTAATTAGCTAGCTAGCTAGCTAGAGGGAGTATTTAGCATTGAGTGTGTGAACTGGCGTTGTTAGCATCCCTGCCTTTCGTTTCATATTAATTGATTAGAGACAGGTTCTATTTTCGTGCAAATTTCTAATTTTATAAATACTGATTCTACTACTACAAAACATCTTAGCTAGATGTAGAATTCGGTAGTGAAGACTTGCTTATGAGGAAAAAAAACTTCAATAGTAACTACAGGTTTCTAGTTTTTGGTCAGATTAAGACAACAACCCCTGTACCACCCTACTGTTCATGAGACTTCATCACACAAGCCCCATATTTCTCTAATAGGAAGTCTGGACTGTTGCCATGCCGCCATATCACCATGACAATGACTAGCCCTGGCTCAGATCCTAGCACGACAAGGGGAAGTTGGGTAAAGAAGCCCAATCCGCTCTATTAACACAAGGACCACAGGCTCCCCTGACGCCCACAATTAATTATCTGGTCTTACAGGAAGATTAGATGAGAGAAAAAGAAGAGAAGACAGGGAAAATAACACACAGACTCTCTACTGGGCCTCCCTCTTTAATTACCAGCCCAGCATAAACAGATACAGTCCTAACAGAGACACATGGACCACGCACAGGACAGTTTGGCTCCTCTCTTTCAATTTCTGTCTGTGTGTCTGTCTCCGTCTCTCTTTCTCTGTCTTTCTCTCTCTTTGTCTCTCGCGCTCTCTCTCTTTATTGGCATGACATTCAGGCAGTATGTATTGCCAAAGCATACAAACAATTTACAATACAAGACAAACAATACATATGGAAAGAAAAAAAAAGGAATAGGAGTGTGTGTTGTCTTGGACAGTGGGGGGTCTGGGTCACTGCGTCGTTCAGCTGCCATAAATAAATGAAATGTAAAGAAGATAAGATGTACACTACTGGTCAAAGGTTTTAGAACACCTACTCATTCAAGGGTTTTTCTTTTATTTTTTACTATGTTCTACATTGTAGAATAATAGTGAAGACATCAAAACTATGAAATAACACATGGAATCATGTAGAAACCAAAAAAGTGTTAAACTATGTGCAAAGCTGTCATCAAGGCAAAGGGTGGCTATTTGAAGAATCTCAGAAACCTTTTTGGTTACTACATGATTCCATATGTGTTATTTCATAGTTTTGATGTCTTCACTATTATTCTACAATGTAAACCCTTGAATGAGTAGATGTTCTAAAAGCTATGACATGATTAAACATATTTGGCTGTAAGATTTGCTGTTCATCCCTCTCCTAGTATGTTGAATTTGTGATCATCTTCCAAATCTGTAAAATGTTGTATCATTGAGTTGAATTTCCCAAAGTAGTGTCCTCTGGTCTTTTTTACTTTCTCACAGAGAAGGAGAAAGTGCATCTCTGTCTCTACCTCCCCTGTCATACAGTAACCACACACACACTCTGTCTTCCTTTCTCTATTGCCAATTGGTGGTTACTCAGCCTCTACTTGGTAAGGATCTGTCTCTGCTTTATATCTCTGACAGTAGATAGACATTCAGCCAATTCATAATATAGTTTGTGGGCCCTATAGCGTTTTAGTTCGTTTTTTTGCATTTTAGTTTCTTTATCCCAATGTTCCAAATAATTATTATTGCTTTGCGTGATCATTTGGTTTACTCTAATTGGTTGTTGGTAAGCAGTGCTGTTCTGAGACTGGTGTATGTTGGGTGGTACGGTATTAGTTAGTCTCATCATCAGCTGACTTAGGGGACTATTGTCAGGGTTCAGTTCTTGGGTCACAATAGCTTGGTAATGAAGTGTGTCTTCATTACTATTTTTCAGATGCATCAATACATTTAGAGCTGTTTTGGATGACTATTATCAATGGAAACCGGCCTAATTCTGCCCTACATGCATTTGTTGGTGTTGCTCTTTGGATGTTTAGAGTATTTCTACAAAATTCTGCATGTAGGGTCTCTGTTGGATGCTTGTCCCATTTAGTGTAGCTATGATGACTGAGTAACTCATTGTATGTTCAAGGGTGGTGCTACCTAGAGTGAATTTGTATCCGTCTTCCTGACATCTGGGCTTTTTCTGGAAGATCATGATTTGGTTCTTTTTAAGGTTAAATGCCAGGGTCCAGTTTTGGCAGTATTTCTCTAGCAGATCCAGATGCTGCTGTAGCCCCTGTTCTGTAGGTGACAGCAGCACAAGGTAATCTGCACAGAGCAAAGATTACACTTCCATGTTTTGGAGCGTGAGGCCAGGGGCTGTAGATTATTCCAACTGCACCTCTAGTTCGTTGATATAAGTGTTGAACAGTGTTGGACTTAAACTATAGCCTTGAAGGACACCTCTTCCCTAATTGAAGAACTCTGTACGTTTGTCACCTATTTTAACTCCACACTTGTTTTCCGGATATATTTATTTGATTATATCAAACGTTCCCCCCTAAATTGCTTTGGGTAAGTCTATAAAAGAGTCCTTCATACCAAATAGAATCAAAAGTGTTTTTTAAATAAATAAAACAAGCAAATATTTTCAAATGTTTTGTTTGGTGCGCATGCCTGTCAATTAGGGTGTGTAGGGTATAAATGTGGTCAGTAGTGTGTTGTTTTGGAAAACAGCCAATTCGATTTTTACTCAGAACATTGTGTTCGTTAAGTACGTTTGAAATTCTATTGTATAGGATTCTATGAAATAGGATTCTATGAAATACCTTCCCCAGATTACTGCTCACACAAATGTGACGGTAATTATTAGGCTCCAATTTGTCTTCACTCTTATAAACTGGGAATATAAACCCATGACCCCAAATGTCAAGAAAACAGCCCGAGCTGTTACATTTTTGAACAAGATTTCTTAGTTTTTTTGTGATTTGACTTGAAATTGGAAAGTGGCTTTACATTGTTTTTGATTGTTGATTCTAATATTTGAACATTTTCTTTGATCAGATTGTAGTTTAAGTCAGTTTTAATTTCGTCAAAAAAAATAGTGTCAACAATATTTGTCAAACACCTATTTTTCAGGGGCAATTAACGAGACTATAACTGTCTAAATAGACCCAGAAAAAATGAACTGATTAAAATGATTTTTCATTTCAGTTAACTAAATCGAGACAGGACAAAATTATCTCTGTGACTAAAATCTGACTACTAAGAAGACTGGACAAGAGCTTTAGGAGAGATTGAGAGCTTTTCAGCGGTAAGCACAATTCATATAAGCAACACAGATGCGCAGCACATTTCTGTTCAGCAGTGGGAAGTATGCACCTGGCAAATACAGCCTACATGAGCTGGTGAGCTGCGGGGGAGCAAGCGATGAATGTGGCAGACAGGCTCCGCTCCGGCTCCTATTATACACATCATGCATGCGACTGTCTTGCTAGCTAACCAGTCACCACCAGCCTTCTAGTTAGCTACTCTTTGCCTGATTAAGAAACACAAGCTGCTTTACCAAATTAAATACAATAGCAGCATTTAGTTTAATAGTAAAACAACAGTCTAGCTATGTATTTCTCTCCCTTGAGTAGGCTATAGAAAAGTAGTTTGTCTTTGAATTTGTAGCCTCGCTCAACCCTCCAACTTTTCCCACTGCATTTTATATACAGGTTCTGTAGCAAAAGTATATTTGTTTAGGCTACACCTTGTTCAGTCATGTTACCTCATTAGCTAGTTATAGCTAACAACCTGGGGCGTGTTCAGCAGGACGCAAGGTTTTGGAACGCTCATAGAAATATACTATGTAGAACAAACATGTCTCTCTGGCATGTTGAATAAGGATTAACGTTGGCTCTTTTCATGTAATTTGTATCTGCAACGTTCAAGAAATTTTTTCAACTGAACATGGCCATGGTAACATTACCAGTAGCCTATATGCAAACATTTGGGGGCAAAGAAAGAAAGGAAAGGAGATAGCAAACAATTTATTGACTAAATGTTTATTGCCACCACGCTATATCTGACTGAGTAAATACCTTTCTTTTGAATTATGTAGACCCAGTGACTCAGACTAGAGCACTTGGTTCATGTCTCGAGCACTTGGACTCGGACTTCAACCATACGGACTCGTGACTTCGGACTCAAGGTTCAGTGATGCAACTACATCACTGGGTGAAACAGTCATTAGCCCCCGTTCTACTTTTGGACATTAATTTTTTTGCTGTGCTTTGGAGCGTTGATAACAATGGCGTGACCGAGTGATGGAGGTGCAAACATACTACTGTACTTTGCATCTCTCTCTCTCTCTCTCTCTCTCTCTCTCTCTCTCTCTCTCTCTCTCTCTCTCTCTCTCTCTCTCTCTCTCTCTCTCTCTCTCTCTCTCTCTCTCTCTCTCTCTCTCTCTCTCTCTCTCTCTCTCTCTCTCTCTCTCTCTCTCTCTCTCTCTCTCTCTCTCTCTCTCTCTCTCTCTCTCTCTCTCTCTCTCTCTCTCTCTCTCTCTCTCTCTCTCTCTCTCTCTCTCTCTCTCTCTCAAAAAGAGTGCCAAAATTAACACTGGTTTCAGTTTATTTCTCATGATGGGATTTATTTATACATATTTTCAAAATGTTCTTTCCAAATTTGACCATTTTGAAAAGGTAGTGCTTCTTGTTTTTAAGTGTTGAAGTTATTCCACATAGCCCATAACTGATTTTGATCAATGGAATCCTCAATTTATTCTAGTGTTTGATATGTATGATTTATTTTTTTATTTTTGATGGTGTGTTTGTATTGTTTGAGAGTTAGCAGCATATCTGAAACATAAATCTGGGTTCTCTGTCTGCTGATGTGTTAGGTTTGACAAATGTCTTAGTTATTTTCTAATGTTTTTACATTTGTTGTCAAACTATTTATCTTTAATTAGGTTTTCTTTTCTTTTTGTTTGCTTTTAGAAGCTCAGCCTTTATTGCTGCCCTTTGGACGATGATTTTAATGTCATTAACAGTCATATTAACATAATCTGTGTTACGTGTATATTGATTGTTAATGCATTTAGTGATTGTCAATTAATTCTGCCGAATTGAGAGCTTTAATGAATTTTTCACCACTCTCTGGAGCCCATCTGTATTTTCGATTCAGTTTATTCAGCTTACTGGGCTCTGTCTGTGTGCCTTTGGGTTGTCCAATAATTTGAAACACATTTATTTGGTTATGGACTGAATGAAGAATTTGCTTCCTGACAGTGAATACATTGATAGAGGAGGGGTCCATGTCAGTGATTGCATAATCAACTACACTAGACCCAAGAGCTGAAGAATATGTGAACCCCCCCCAAAGAGTCCCATCTGATCCTTCCATTAAGCATGTACAGGCTTAATTTGTTTTTTGATCATTGCTTGACAGCCATTTTCAAGTCTTGCCATAGATTTTCAAGTCGATTTAAGTAAAAACTGTAACTAGTCCACTCAGGAACATACAATGTCATCTTGGTAAGCAACTCCAGCGTAGATTTGGCCTTGTGTTTTAGGTTTTCATCCAGGATTTTGCCTGTGCTTATAGCTGTATTCCGTTTATTTTTATCCTAAAAAAACTCCCTAGTCCTTGCCGATGACAAGCATACCCATAACATGATGCAGCCACCACCATGAAGAGTGGTACTCAACGCTTTGTATTCCGGACATTTTTTTGCAGTATTACTTAAGTGCCTTGTTTTCTTCTATACAGGCTTCCTTCTTTTCACTCTGTCATTTAGGTTAGTATTGTTGAGTAACTACAATGTTGTTGCTCCATCCTCAGTTCTCATATCACAACCATTCAACTCTGTAACTGTTTTAAAATCACCATTGGTGAAATCCCTGAGCAGTTTCCTTCCTCTCCGGCAACTGAGTTAGGAAGGACGCATGTATCTTTGTAGTGACTGGGTGTATTGATACACCATCCAAAGTCTAATTATGAACTTCACCATGTTCAAAGGGATATTCAGTCTGCTTTTTTTTATTTTTACACATCTACTAATCGATGCCCTTCTTTGCGAGGCATTGAAAAACCTCCCTGGTCTTTGTGGTTGAATCTGTGCTTGAAATTCGATTGAGGGACCTTACAGATAATTGTATGTGTGGGGTACAGAGATGGGGTAGTTATTAAACAATCATGTTAACCACTATTATTGAACACGAAATGAGTCCATACAACTTATTATGCGATTTGTTACGCAACATTTTACTCCTGAACTTATTTAGGCTTGCCATAACAAAAGGGGTTGAATACTTATTGACTCAAGACATTTATAAAAACAAAATTCCACTTTTACATTATGGGGTATTGTGTGTAGATCAGTTACACAAAATCTCAATTTAATCCATTTTAAATTCAGGCTGTAACACAACAAAATGTGGAAAAAGTAAAGGGGTGTGAATACTTTCTGAAGGAACTATACATACAGTGATTGATCACTGGCCACTTTAATAATGCTTACATACTGTTTACCCACTTTATATGTATTCTGTGTACTCTAGTCATGGCTCATCCTATATAACTACTGCTATTCACACCTTTTCTATTCACATACTGTACTGTCCATACTCCTTCCTTCCTTCCTTCCTTCCTTCCTTCCTTCCTTTGCAGTGTCCAGGCTGCTGCCTGCTGAGGGTGGAGGCAGATCTTCAGGGTTTTTTGATTCCATATGTGTTATTTCATAGTTTGGATGTCTACACTATTATTCTACAATGTAGAAAATAGTTTAAAAAAATAAAAACCCTTGAATGAGTAGGTGTGTCCAAACTTTTGACTGGTACTGTATATATGTTTTATGGCACACGCGACATGTCTGATTCACGCATGACTCAGTGGACTAATCCATTGTGGATGGCACACCAGTATCACCAGTAGTACATTTACCATTCATTCCCATAATTTCTAATCTACAATGTTTGTTTGATTAAGGTAATTACTGTTAATGCATTCAATATATTATTATTACAGTCTTTTACCATTCTCATTGTTGGAGTGGACACGTTGTTTGCGGACATCACAACCTTGGCTACACTTGTGAGGAACAAGTTTTGGTTTATTTCATTCCATTAACGAGTTGTCAATTTATTCATTGTTTTTTATTTGTAGCGCTCTGGTCAATGTTGAGTAAGGACGCACATCTGATTATGCATAGAAGTAGGCCTAGGCTACCTGGCCTGGAGCAAATGTAGGCCTATAAATGTGCCCATTTGGGGATCTGATAGTATTTCTTATTGTCTTAACTCACCACCACTGTGGAGCTTCTCAAAGTAATGTTTTCTTTACCTCAAACAGTAAGTAAACAAAGTCTGTTTTTACATCCATTGACAATGCCAATAGTTCCACAACATAGCCGATTTGAAAAATATTTAACCACTGGAAGGGGAAAAAAATGTCATACTCTGATCTGGTGGAAATGTCATAAAATACCTGATTACTTCTTATCCCTTGTGCAAATAGCCTACAGCTGTGTCTGTCCGGAACTCACTGGTGCGGGAAACTCTGAGGGCCCAGAATATTTTATACAATGTTTCAAGTTTGTTAGCAAGAGCTTCAGGCCGGGCCAAGTTGATAGTTGATACAATGTTTCAAGTTCCTTGCAGACAGGCCATGCATAGCCAATGTGATTTATAGGATATTTATTTTTATTCTGAAATTTTGTGCTTGCAGGCTTCAATGTCTTTATTTGTTGACTTTATGTAGGCACATTTTCTTTATTTTGTATTTTTTTACACCTTTTTCTCCCCAATTTTGTGACATCCAATTGGTACAGTGGGGAGAACAAGTATTTGATACACTGCCGATTTTGCAGGTTTACCTACTTACAAAGCATGTAGAGGTCTGTAATTTTTATCATAGGTACACTTCAACCATGAGAGACGGAATCTAAAACAAAAATCCAGAAAATCACATTGTATGATTTTTAAGTAAATAATTTGCATTTTATTGCATGACATAAGTATTTGATCACCTGCCAACCAGTAAGAATTCCGGCTCTCACAGACCTGTTAGTTTTTCTTTAAGAAGCCCTCCTGTTCTCCACTCATTACCTGTATTAACTGCACCTGTTTGAACTCATTACCTGTATAAAAGGCACCACACTCAATTAAACAGACTCCAACCTCTCCACAATGGCCAAGACCAGAGAGCTGTGTAAGGACATCAGGGATAAAATTGTAGACCTGCACAAGGCTGGGATGGGCTACAGGACAATAGGCAAGCAGCTTGGTGAGAAGGCAACAACTGTTGGCGCAATTATTAGAAAATGGAAGAAGTTCAAGATGACGGTCAATCACCCTCGGTCTGGGGCTCCATGCAAAATCTCACCCCGTGGGGCATCAATGATCATGAGGAAGGTGAGGGATCAGCCCAGAACTACACGGCAGGACCTGGTCAATGACCTGAAGAGAGCTGGGTCCACAGTCTCAAAGAAAACCATTAGTAACACACTACGCCGTCATGGATTAAAATCCTGCAGCGCACGCAAGGTCCCCCTGCTCAAGCCAGCGCATGTCCAGGCCCTTCTGAAGTTTTCCAATGACCATCTGGATGATCCAGAGGAGGAATGGGAGAAGGTCATGTGGTCTGATGAGACAAAAATATAGCTTTTTGGTCTAAACTCCACTCGCCGTGTTTGGAGGAAGAAGAAGAATGAGTACAACCCCAAGAACACCATCCCAACCGTGAAGCATGGAGGTGGAAACATCATTCTTTGGGGATGCTTTTCTGCAAAGGGGACAGGACGACTGCACCGTATTGAGGGGAGGATGGATGGGGCCATGTATCGCAAGATCTTGGCCAAAAACCTCCTTCCCTCAGTAAGAACCTTGAAGATGGGTCATGGCTGGGTCTTCCAGCATGACAACAACCGAAACACACAGCCAGGGCAACTAAGGAGTGGCTCCGTAAGAAGCATCTCAAGGTCCTGGAGTGGCCTAGCCAGTCTTCAGACCTGAACCCAATAGAACATCTTTGGAGGGAGCTGAAAGTCTGTATTGCCCAGCGACAGCCCCGAAACCTGAAGGATCTGGAGAAGGTCTGTATGTAGGAGTGGGCCAAAATCCCTGCTGCAGTGTGTGCAAACCTGGTCAAGACCTACAGAAAACGTATGATCTCTGTAATTGCAAACAAAGGTTTCTGTATCAAATATTAAGTTCTGCTTTTCTGATGTATCAAATACTTATGTCATGCAATAAAATGCAAATTAATTACTTGAAAATCATACTATGTGATTTTCTGGATTTTTGTTTTAGATTCCGTCTCTCACAGACCTCTACATGCTTTGTAAGTAGGAAAACCTGCAAAATCGGCAGTGTATCAAATACTTGTTCTCCCCACTGTAGTTAGTCTTGTCCCATCGCTGCAACTCCCATGCGTCCTCCGAAACACGACCCTGCCAAGCCGCACTGCTTCTTGACACAATGCTTGCTTAACCAGGAAGCCAGCCGCACCAATGTGTCGGAGGCTGCGACACAGCCCGGGATCGAACCCGGATCTGTAGTGACGCCACAAGCACAGCAGTGCCTTAGACCGCTGCGCCACTCGGGAGGCCCTATGTAGAATATTTTTACATAGTTGGCAATGGCAATAGAAGTTATTTTGATTAACCACATGATAATGACTTTGAGATACGAAGACGTTATTATAAATGAAATGAAACTGTTGCATGAAAATGTGCATATGAAAATCATTACTGGCACGCAGATCGGTAGGAATGTTAAGATAAATTGGAACTCCAAATGGAAAAGGTTGCCGACCCCTGGTGTAATCTATTACCGGCAACTTCAGGAGCAGCTGGAGGAGGAGGGTCGGGAACAGGTTTTTTTCTTCTGGTTAGGCTTTCTTGATCTCTGGCTCCCTCGAGTCATTAGTGTGTCTTAATTATTTAATCACAGTGTGCTTAAAGCATCAGACAAAGTCAGTAGCCTACATATAGCCTAGTTGATTTTATTAACATATAGGTTTTGTCTAAATAGGGAAAAATATCAATTTAAACATTTAGACTCTCGATCGACCAAGATTTATTTTAGTCGGGGACAGCCATATGTGAACTGAAGTTGAACTGAGACAGTATCCTTTAGAACTGAGAAGATGTATTCCCATGTAGCCTACTGTATTAATATTATAATATCACACATGTTCGTGTTCAAAGTTCAGCCATGGCTGAGGGATTTAATCCAGGCCTAAGATTATAAAACAGGTGGAGGATTAGTTTGTATGAAGAGAGACTGTTTGACACTCTTTATGGAGCACAATTGTTTCAAATCTTCAATTTGGGTGTTGCTTTGTTTTGGCCAAATGTGGCCCCACAAAGAGAGTAGGCCAGAGTATGAGGGCTCCCGAGTGGCGCAGTGGTCTAAGGCACTGCATCTCAGTGCTTGAGGTGTCACTACAGGCCCCCTGGTTCGATTCCAGGCTGTATCACAACCGGAGCACAATTGGCCCAGCGTCGTCCGGGTTTGGCCGGTGTAGGCCGTCATTGTAAATAAGAATTTGTTCTTAACTGACTTGCCTAGTTAAATAAAGGTAAAATAAAAAATATAAAAATGTGAGGTAACACAGACAGTCACACACGTGCAGGCTCAACACATATATTGGGATGATTTACTGGATTTACCCAAATAAAGTACATCAATCAGTTTTATTGGACTCCATATATCTCGAGACAGCCATAAGCCTATCTTCAGTGTGCAAGCCAAGGACAATGTAGAGGACACACTAGTAAAGTAGGCCTATTGTTTAATTGATTCTTGTATACCATGTCCCCTGTTACTTGGGTCACCAGTAGCCTAAACAAACTAGCAATATACAGTACCGTTTAAAAGTTTGGGATCACTTAGAAATGTCCTTGTTTTCCATGAAAACATACATGAAATGAGTTTGAATAGGAATTATAGCAAAATGCATAGGAAATTTAGTCATTGAAAAGGTTAGAAATAATGATTTTTAATAGAAATAATAATTGTGTCCTTCAAACTTTGCGTTTGTCAAAGAATCCTCCATTTGCAGCAATTACAGCCTTGCAGACCTTTGGCATTCTAGTTGTCAATTTGTTGAGGTAATCTGAAGAGATTTCACCCCATGCTTCCTGAAGCACCTCCCACAAGTTGGATTGGCTTGATGGGCACTTCTTACGTACCATACGGTCAAGCTGCTCCCACAACATCTCAATAGGGTTGAGATCCGGTGACTGTGCTGGCCAATCCATTATTGACAGAATACCAGCTGACTGCTTCTTCCCTAAATAGTTCTTGCATAGTTTGGAGCTGTGCTTTGGGTCATTGTCCTGTTGTAGGAGGAAATTGGCTCCAATCAAGCGCCGTCCACAGGTTATGGCATGGCGTTGCAAAATGGAGTGATAGCCTTCCTTCTTCAAGATCCCTTTTACCCTGTACAAATCTCCCTCTTTACCACCACCAAAGCACCCCCAGACCATCGCATTGCCTCCACCATGCTTGACAGATGGCATCAAGCATTCCTCCAGCATCTTTTCATTTGGTCTGCATCTCACAAATGTTCTTCTTTGTGATCCAAACACCTCAAACTTCGATTTGTCTGTCCATAACACTTTTTTCCAATCTTCCTCTGTCAAGTGTCTGTGTTATTTTGCCCATCTTAATCTTTTATTTTTATTGGCCAGTCTGAGATATGGCTTTTTCTTTGCAACTCTGCCTAGAAGGTCAGCATCCCGGAGTCGCCTCTTCACTGTTGACGTTGAGACTGGTGTTTTGCGGGTACTATTTAATGAAGTTGCCAGTTGAGGACCTGTGAGGCGTCTGTTTCTCAAACTAGACACTCTAATGTATTTGTCCTCTTGCTCAGTTGTGTACTGGGGCCTCCCACTCCTCTTTCTATTCTGGTCAGAGCCAGTTTGCGCTGTTCTGTGAAGGGAGTAGTACACAGTGTTGTACGAGATCTTCAGTTTCTTGGCAATTTCTGGCATGGAATAGCCTTCATTTCTCAGAACAAGAATAGACTGACGAGTTTCAGAAGAAAGTTATTTGTTTCTGGCCATTTTGATCCTCTAATCGAACCCACAATTTCTGATGCTTCAGATCCTTAACTAGTCTCAAGAAGGCCAGTTTAATTGCTTCTTTAATCACCACAAGTTTTCAGCTGTGCTAAAACAATTGCAAAATGGTTTTCTAATGATCAATTAGCCTTTTAAAATGATAAACTTGGATTAGCAAACACAACGTGCCATTGGAACACAGGACTGATGGTTGCTGATAATGGGCCTCTGTACGCCTATGTAGATATTCCATAAAAATCTGCAGTTTCCATCTACAATAGTCATTTACAACATTAACAATGTCTACACTGTATTTCTGATCAATTTGATGTTATTTTAATGCCAGCTAACTAGCTACTTGCTATTATCCACCGTTAGCGGTTTTCACCCAGAACATCGGATTTTCTGCCGGAATAACTGAATCACTGGACCCTAACACCGGATCGCAACTAGCTAGCCGCAACCGAATGGATGTTGCTGTAGGCTAATCACCACTGCCCCCGAAGCAAGCGCCAATTAGCCTTGAGCTAGCCTCGAGCCAGGCCCATATCCCGGCTAGCTAGCTCTTTGTCTACCGGACGGGAGTAGCCAGCTAACTAGCTACTTGCTATTAGCCACCGTTAGCGGTTTTACACCATTGTCCATGGCCTGCACTACCTACCAGCCAGCTCTAGCCTGGACTATTATCGGCCAGTCTGCACTGTCTGCACAGTGCGTTATCGACCCAGAACATATCGTTTTTTCTGCCGGAATCACTAAATCAATGGACCTTTAACACCGGATCATCACAACTAGCTAGCTGCAACCAAATGGATGTTGTTGTTGGCTAATCAGCCTTGAGCTAGCCTCGAGTCAGGCACATCTCCCGGCTATCTACCTCTCTGTCAACCGGACAGGACCTCCTAGAGTCGACACGGAGCCCCGCCGATCCATCACGACTGGTCTGCCGACGTAATCGTCTGTGGTTTCAACAGGCTTCCCGTTGCGACGACCACGAAGATCCATCTGCTAGCCCCGGCCCGCTAGCACACGCAAACAACAGCCGTGCTTCCTGCTCGCTGTGCTGTAGCACCAATTCGAACTGCTCTCTGACTCACATATTGCTGTTCACTGGACCTTATGATAACTCAGCAGCACAGCTGATGCCTGCTGGACTGTTCCTTTACACGGTACCCTGTCCTGTTTATCTGTTTAGCCTCAGCCCAAACTTTCATTGCCATTACCAGTTGTTGTCTTAGCTCTCTCTAATAACAACTGTGATTGCTTTATGCCTCTCTCCCATGTCAATATGCCTTGCCTATTGCTGTTCCAGTTAGTTCTTATTATACCATTTCAATATAGAACCCCAAGTCATTCTCAAACTGCCTCAAATAGCTCCTTTGTTCCACCCCCCATACACGCCGAGACCGGCTCAATCGGTGCCTCCAGTGATGCTATCTCTTTCATTGTTACCCAACGCTTAGGTTTACCTCTACTGTACTCATATCCTTCCATATCCTTGTCTGTACATAATGCCCTGAATCTATTCTACAACACCCGGAAATCTGCCCCTTTTATTCTCTGTACCCAACGCACTAGAAGACCAGTTCTTAAAGCCTTTAGCCGTATCCTTATTCTAGTCCTCCTCTGTTCCTCTGGTGATGTAGAGGCTAACCCAGGCCCTGCAGCCCCCAGTATCACTCCTACTCCCCAGGAGCTATCATTTATTGACTTCTGTAACTGTAAAAGCCTTGGTTTTCTGCACGTTAACATCAGAAGCCTCCTTCCTAAGTTTGAGTTATTCACTGCGTTAGCACACTCCGCCAACCCTGATGTTCTAGCAGTGTCTGAATCCTGGCTTAGGAAGGCCACCAATGTCCATCCCCAATTACAACATGTTCCATCTAGATAGAACCGCAAAAGGGGGTGGAGTTGCAATCTACTGTACTCCTGAGTGGCGCAGTGGTCTAAGGCACTGCATCGCAGTGCTAACTGTGTCACTAGAGATCCTGGTTCGAATCCAGGCTCTGTCGCAGCCGGCCGCGACCGGGAGACTCATGGGCGGCGCACAATTGGCCCAGCGTCGTCCAGGGTAGGGGAGGGAATGGCCGGCCGGGATGTAGCTCAGTTGATAGAGCATGGCGTTTGCAACGCCAGGGTTGTGGGTTCGATTCCCACGGGGGGCCAGTATAAAAAAATATGTATTCACTAACTGTAAGTCGCTCTGGATAAGAGCGTCTGCTAAATGACTAAAATGTAATGTAAATACTGTAGAGATAGCCTGCAGAGCTCTATCATACTATCCAGGTCTGTGCCCAAACAGTTTGACCTCCTACTTCTAAAAATCCACCTTTCCAGAAATAAGTCTCTCACTGTTGCCGCTTGCTACAGACACCCCTCAGCCCCCAGCTGTGCCCTGGACACCATATGTGAATTGATAGCCCCCCATCTATCCTCAGAGTTCGTACTGCTTGGTGACCTAAACTGGGATATGCTTAACACCCCGGCCATCCTACAATCCAAACTAGATGCCCTCAATCTCACACAAATGATCAAGGAACCTACCAGGTACAACCCTAAATCCGTAAACATGGGCACCCTCATAGATATCATCCTGACTAACTTACCCTCTAAATACACCTCCACTGTCTTCAGCCAGGATCTCAGCAATCACTACCTTATTGCCTGTGTCCCCTCATCACTGTCAAACGCACCCTAAAACACTTTAGCGAGCAGGCCTTCCTAATTGACCTGGCCCATCTCCTTCCGTCAGTAGAGGATGGCCTGGTTGTTCTTTAAAAGTACTTTCCTCTCAATCTTAAATAAGCATGTCCCATTCAAAAAATTCAGAACTAAGAACAGATATAGCCCCTGGTTCTCCTCAGACTTGACTGCCCTTGACCAGCACAAAAACATTGTGTTGCGTACTGCATTAGCATCGAATAGCCCCCACGATATGCAACTTTTCAGGGAAGTTAGGAACCAATATACACAAACAATTAGGAAAGCAAAGGCTAGCTTTTTCAAACAGAAATTTGCATCCTGTAGCACTAACTCCAAAAAGTTTGGGGACACTGTAAAGTCCATGGAGAATAAGAGCACCTCCTAGGAAACACTATCACCACGGATAAATCTACAATAATCGAGAATTTCAACAAGCATTTTGCTACGACTGGCCATGCTTTCCACCTGGCTACCACTACCCCGGCCACCAGCTCTGCACCCTCTGCTGGAACTTGCCCATGCCCACCCCCTGTATATATATTTTCTGTGGTATTTTTGACTTTATGTTTTGTTTTACCCCATATGTAACTCTGTGTTGTGTTTTTATCGCACTACTTTGCTTTATCTTGGCCAGGTCGCAGTTGTAAATGAGAACTTGTTCTCAACTGGCTTAACTGGTTAAATAAAGGTGAAATAAATAAAATAAAAGAATATCTGTTAGAAAAGTGTGCTGGCAACCACTGTTTATTTCAGAGGATGGTTGCAGCATTACCCCTGACTACTAGAGTGTGATTAGCTGCTCTTCTGCTCTGATAAGAGGAGAGGATCCTGCAGGGCTGTGTGTCTCAGAGAGTAAGTAACAGGCCCTTTTCAGACAACGGCTCCACAGCCAGGACTAATGGCCCAAGATGTTGAAGGGCTGCCTGGTGGCTTTGCTGTCTCTGGGAAAACAGAAATAGGCTCCGTTAAAAGTAAAGTTTTATTAGGTTGTGGGGGTGTGATATGGGAACTGGGGATTGCCCATTGGTTCTGTTGGCTGGGTTGAACTGAACTGAGCTGCATCGCTCTGTGGTAGTCCTGGAGCCCGGCCCAGTCCTATCTGTCTCACTGTGGCTGTGGGCCAGCAAGAACGCTAAAACGCTCAAGCTAACACACCAGGAGAGGAGAAACAGATTTCATACAGCATATGGAGGCTCACCAGGGCCAAAAATAAGAAGACTGCTGCTGATGCCCTCTGCAGAAAACAATTAATCTTCACTGTTCTCTGCCTCACAGAGAGGGGAGGATATGGTGAGGGGAAAAGAGAGAGAGAGGTAAGTGGAAGATAGAAAACATGTCATGTCCCTCATATCAGGGACAGATGGAGGAGAAGGGAGTTCTGTAAAACTGAAAAGACAGCAATGTTCTTTGGCTTTTCACCCTGCCCACACACTCTTTGTCACGATCGTCTAACAGAGATGAGGACCAAGGCGCAGCGTTGCAGGCAAACATACTCTTTATTAGAGACACGATCAAAAAACAACAAAACGATAACGTGACAGTTCACGGTCTAACACAACAGACTAGAAACAAGAACCCACAAACACAAAGGGAAAAACAGACCGTTTAAATATGGCTCCCAATCAGAGACAACCATTCACAGCTGACACTCGTTGCCTCTGATTGGGAGTCACTCAGGCCAACATAGAAATAGAATACATAGATCTACACACCCTGGCTCAACATAACAGTGTCCCCAGAGCCAGGGCGTGACACTCTTCTCCAGTGACCTACCTGTCCATGACCATGGAAGATTCATATTTCTATTGGCTGAGAAATAGAGAATGACACAGACAGCAGAAATTGTTTATAAAGACATGGGATACACACAAAGTAGAGGAGAGAGAGAGAATGGCGAAAATACAGAGAAGTGCAGCAGATATGTAGAGACGAGCCAATCCTCTCCCAATGAGCTGGTTCAGACACTCTGAGCTCTTCTTTTAGTCCAGAGGGAAGCAGGTTTTTACAGAATAGCATGGTCCTGTACATCTCTCTGTTATAAGCTTACAATATGTCTTCACTCCTTGTCAAGTCCAAGACTTTCTAGGTAATTCATGTCCAGGAAAGATATGAATCACTTTCAGTACAGATGATCCAAATGACCCACCATTTGAAGAGCAACTACAAACGTGTTTCTAGATAATCTGAAAGAAACACAATATTCAGCGACTACCGAAAACTACTAAACTTGTCTCCTCATTCCACATGAGCCAAACACTTCTAATATGAATACTTAGTTGACATAGAGGTCAGGTGCTGTGTCATTGACAGATGAAGAGTAGAGCTTGACTCGTTGGGTTGGGTTGAGTTCCAGAGAGGTTCATTCATAACCAGCAGCGTTTCCTCTCCAACAGCTCTTCTGAGGCCCCCTGCTACCTCAAAACGCCCCTGACAGCCTTCCCACCAGGCCGTCAGCTGATTTGTGGATCCAATTACTTTATGGCTATGTTCAGTGCCATGATGCTAAGTCAGCTGTTCTCAGCATCTGTCCCATGAGCTTTAACCTCCACAGAGAACAGCAGCACCCAGGACGGTCCTCCTAAAACCCCTCTGTACATTATAGTACCCCAGGGGAAGACCATTACACCCATCACAACTATAAACAGCACATCAACACAGAGATGAGTGATGTTGAATGGTACGTGCTGGGGTTTATGTGTTGTTAGGCTGAGGTGATATGGTATGTGGTAACTGCAGTTAAGTTATGGTGTGTGTGTGTGTGTGGATGGTGGTATGATGCATTAGAGTGGTATGTGATGCATTACGTAGCTGAGGGTTCAAGGGGCAAGACGGCAAGAGGGGGGCATCAGCGGTGGACTGACATCAGGACCTTAGGAGGATTATCACCAGGACCTGATGAGATCAGTGGGCTGCTGAGGCTCTCGGCTGCTGAGGGGCTACATGGGCTCCAAAGACAATAAGGCAGACTGATTGGCTGGAGGAAAGGGAATTCAGGCTCACATTCTATCCTTCAAGTCATGTAGCAGAGCCTCTCACACAGAGCCAACAACCAGGTAGATTGACAGTGTAATGATGATGATTCCCAGTCCTGGCGTGTCTCTAAATGGGCCACCCAGCTGAGACCTGCTATGTCACTGTGTGTGAGCCTCAATTCCCTCCGTCTTCTATGCCACATCCTACTATGTTAGAGAAAGTAGCTGGTTTTCTCTTCACACTGTATCAAAAGAATTTCCAAGCCTTGTTGTTGGCAAGAACAGCAAGAAGGTGATAGGGTGGAAATCCCCATTGCTTTCAAGGAAGAATATCCCCCTGTAGATGCTGAGTAATTGGCAATCCTACCAAGACGCCCAAACCACCAGAACAACTCGATGGAATGTCGATGGAATCCCACTTCCCACTGTTTCAATTTCTTTCAGAGTGAGAAAAAAAATCAAAGGAGGTTGTCTTCAGCCTGAGGAGGAATCAGGGTTGGTTGGCCCACATGAGGGTCTCCTCAGCTCAAAGACAAGGACGCCTGATCGATGAGGAGCGCAGTGAGCTGGGGACTTATGGAAGGTTGTGTATGTACTGTATGTCTGTGTACTGTATGTACAGTATGTGGAGAGGTCAGGCGTGATAAAGCTGGTGTGGAGCGATGTGGAGAATCCCAGGCAGAGCAGAGATATGAATGCTGATGAGATCTCACACAGAGAGCAAACTGCATGGATGACTAGCACCACCAGGAGATATGAATAAATGAACCCTGACAGGAACCATAGGGGGCCATGACTTTCACTGGATTTCACTTTGATATCCCAACACCATCCATTTGTTTATCTGAAATGATGTTGCATAGAGGCAACCATGTAAAGTCCTTATCTTCTAAAGTGTCTGAAGTATGTGGGGAGACAGCTATTTGAAGCCAGAGCTTTGTAATTCTGTTAGGTGACAAAAGCACAAAAAGGGAGAAGTGCTTTGTAATACACCTTCAATGGGTTTTGCTCCAGCCATCATGCAACCTCCACCTCCAGTCTTCGAACCTCTGTATTGTATGTGGGACTAAAAGCCTTGGTGCTGTATAAAAAGCACAGGATATGGGGCAGCCTTAAGTGGGCGCAGATCCTAACACTTTGACAAGGCCTGACAGACCTCAGATGATAAAGACATTTAATAGAAAACAGAGAGAGTGCTATCCAACAGCATAGCTATTCAGAATAGTCCTGTAATTTGAGAACAACATGCGTTTTTTCAAATGTGTAGAATTATACAAGGCAAAAACCTTTAATTTGCAACTAATAATGTGGAAAAGTTTAACCACTAATGAACTTTACTGGCAATTTTATACAAATAAATACAAAGCCCTAGAGCCCTCAAACTGAACTATGGACCTCGAAGCCAGTTCCACTGAGTTTTTTATTGTTACCCTCTATTCAGGGACTGATTCAGACCTGGGACACCAGGTAGGTACAATTAATTATCAGGTAGAACAGAAAACCAGCAGGCTCCGGACCTCGTAAGAGTTGAATACCCCTGCCCTAGAGTCTAGAGTACCTATTGTGCAGAATAAATTAAACCTAACAATAATACAAGATCAATTATGACATTTTAGAACTGAATTAATGACCTGTCCTAAACTCAACTGTAGAATAGCTACATATTGTTCAAGTCATTATAAATGGCAAGAGACATGATCAGACTCTGGTTCTGAACTATGGAGTTGTCCTAGCTCAACTCATCAGTCAGCAACAGACTAACCTGACCTCAACATGCATTTCACTGGTCTAAAATAGATATGGCAATAAATCAGGCAACCAAATGAAAGCTATATACCTCATCCCTTGAAATGTTATACTTGTGTTGTATTTTTTTTTTTACCTTTATTTATCCAGGCGAGTCAATTAAGAAGAAAATCTTATTTACAATGACGGCCTGGCCAGTGACGACTGGGAAGTCACTTCCCCATAAATGCTGACCTCTCATTCTTCCAGGAGAGAAAAAAATTGCTGAACAAATGTTGGTGTGTAAATTATGCGGAATCCAGTAAAGGCAGCACAGTTATCAAACAGAAGGAGTCAGAGTTTGGCTCGTTAACCAAGCTAGGTGCAGTAAACAGAAAGATACAGGCCATCCATTGAGCTCCTGTTGCCTTCAATGAAACACAGAGGCCTTCATACCTTCTCCAAGGTATGAATTTAGATTTTTTCAGGGTCCTTGAAAGACTCTTCACAGTGGGGGTCTGTAGAGGTGTGTGTCTTAACGCCAAAAGGGATAAATATACAAATAAGATTTACCGCAAATACCTTCTGAAGCAATTGGAAAACTACCGGCACCAGAGTTCTGTGGTTCACGCTGAACATTCACAGAGGTACTGAGGGACTCTATTGGGGTAAACAGAACTCTTGCTGTAAATGTGTTCTAAAAGTCTTGAGGACTTCCTGTGCAAACAGCTCATGGAGACTGAAATGACTTCCTTGAGGAAAATAAAGACAGTCTTTCAATGAGAGAGAGTTGTCCTTCATTCAATGCAACAGTGCCCCTGTAGATTGAACACATCATCCTGAGAGCTTCTCTGCTATTCTATTAATAATGCATTCTGGTTTAAGATGCATCCATCGGTTCCGGTGCCATTTTGTTTTTCATTCCTTTTTTTTCTGAGAGCTTTTTCTCCCTTCTAAACCAGGGGCCATATAGATCTATGCTCTCCATCTCTATTAGTGTACAATGATGGCTGCTTTCCAGACAGGCAATCTCAGTGGACAACTCAGTTCCCTGGGCCTAACCACTGAACCACACCCTCAGCTTCCTGCTCTTTCTCACTCTACAGGGATAATGTTCAACATGTCAATGTGAGGAGACAATGGAAAAAATAGTTAAATCTGTGCAGTGTTATGCGCCCTAATACTGTACATTACTCATGACTAAATCAGCATGCAATATGGTAATTAAACAGATTATAATACAATCCTCAAGCAAAAAGCCTTCTCAGAGTCAGCGGCAGACACAGGCCCACTCAGAGATCTAGTGTCCTGCACACCCTCTGGTCATCCATCATGGCATGAGCTGTGCTACTTCCAATTGTTTTTCCTGGCAGTGTTGGAAAGGGAAGAAATGCCAGATCAACAACAAAAACTCAGGTTCACTTTATCTCTGGAGAGACCACTGTGCAGAGAAGGTGATAAACAATATCACTGCTACTGGTTCACCCAGATAGTTCACTCTTCCTCCCTTCAGAGTGCTGCAGTGAGGCTCTGCAGGAGTGCTTACTAGTGCAACCTAGCACACTAGAGTGAACAGTGGACTTTCCAGTAATTGTATGGTAACAGCTAGCATGCTCGCTTTTACCATAGACTTCCAGTCATTGTGCTAATGCTAGTTAGCAATTGCACTAACGCTAGTAAGCAACTTCAAATTGCACACAGATACATCAAAATGGTAAGGAGATAAAGGGCTTCATTGCCAAAATCCCAAAGTATCCCTTTAATGGGGCTCCAATTACAAAAATGGTATAGCGAACACAGGTTTCATTGGGTTCCTATTGTATCATGTTGGTGTCACTGGAATACAGAACGGATCCATCTTTCTCTGGCTGAGCCTGTCACACCTCCACCCAGGAGGTTAAAATAGCAGGCTGAGGAAAACGCTGTTACAGATTCCTGTCAATCTGAGAATGACAATAATCAAATCAAATCAAATTTTATTGGCCACATGCGCCGAATACAACAGGTGCAGACATTACAGTGAAATGCTTACTTACAGCCCTTAACCAACAGTACATTTATTTTTAATAAAAAAGTAAAATAAAATAACAGTAGGGAGGCTATATATACAGGGGTGTACCGGTACAGTCAATGTGCGGGGACACCGGCTAGTTGAGGTAGTTGAAGTAATATGTACATGTGGGTAGAGTTGAAGTGACTATGCATAAATAATTAACAGAGTAGCAGC
Source organism: Coregonus lavaretus (assembly GCF_964263955.1). Classification (NCBI taxonomy): domain Eukaryota; kingdom Metazoa; phylum Chordata; class Actinopteri; order Salmoniformes; family Salmonidae; genus Coregonus; species Coregonus lavaretus. The sequence goes on along the minus strand of NC_140016.1, from coordinate 37,322,275 downwards.
AGCGTAAAAAGATGGGGTGGGGGGTGGGGTGGGGGGGCAGTGCAAATAATCCGGGTAGCCATGATTAGCTGTTCAGGAGTCTTATGGCTTGGGGGTAGAAGCTGTTGAGAAGTATTTTGGACCTAGAGAGGTTCCATTAGAGCAGAGAAGATTATACTTCCTGGTTAACACACCATCTTCATCCATCCTCCTATCTATCCTCCTCTCCTCAGTGAGACTATCAGTAAGGTTTACACAACAGCTTTACAGCCTGAATTCTACCTTATTCAAGTTTTACATTCAAATCTGGAAATACGTTTCTTCCTTCCAACTCTCCTCCATCTCTTGCATTTGCTGCAGAGTCCTGAGCCCAAATCCTGCATGGCTCCTGATTTTCAAAGTGCTGGAATACAAAGGCCTCCCTCAATCATGTGGTTTGAGCTCCACAGCGCCCCAGAGTTGATCATGAGATGCCTCCAGACAGCCCAGCTGCTCCATCCAATGTTTTAGACCAGACTGCTTCTCTCAGGGCTCTGACTGCCACACACTCCTACATACACTTCAAAGGAACCAATTCCGCTCACACAAAAACCCAGTTATCTCCTGAATCACTCATCTGGAATAGCCTGGCCCATGTGGCTAAACAATCAGGCCGACCCAGATTAGTTTTTTACCCGACACAGACATCGGAAACAAAATAAGTAAAATAATAACTATTACACCAGTAACCGAGAGATTAAGCAAGAGTGGTGAGGCATTGAGATAATCCTAATTATGATATTACAACACAATCTACAACATCGGCTCAGATGGGAAGGGTTTAATGGGTGATATCACCACAATAAAATAAGGTCTGGCACCTCTCAAGGGAGACAAGAACATGAAAAACAACAAAAGCGTCCTTTAAAAATGTATTACTGAGAACCGTCAAACATTTTCCCCATTGGGTGCTTTGAAAGTAGCAGTAGTGGGAAGTCCATGAGGGTTGTGATGCTATCTGAACACTGTAACAGTGTTAGATGGGGCTCCAGTCCATTAAATCTGAAAACAATGTCTACTTTATCAGGACCTTTAAACGGCACCTGCTGAAATAGAATGCGCTGCCTCTGTTTGTCACGATCGTCTTCCAAATGAGCGGACCAAAGCGCAGCGCGTTGAGTGAACATGACTTTTATTTATATAAAGCAACCACGAAAAAACAACAAATGACGATACGTGAAGTCCAAAAGTTACAAATACTGAAACACGGAACATGGAACACTGGAACAAAAAACCCACAAACACAAGGTGAAAAACACACAGAATATATATGGCTCCCAATCAGAGATAACGAGCCGACAGCTGACACTCGTTACCTCCGATTGGGAGTCATTGACCAATCACCACTAAACACAAACAAAATGAAACTCACCCATCCCCAACACCACCAAATGAAATACACCCTGGCTCTAACACACAGTCCCGGAGCCAGAGTGTGACAGTACCCCCCCCCAAAGGCGCGGACTCCGACCGCGCCTAACCCAAAAAATGGGGAGGGCTGGGTGGGTGTTGCTCCTCGGAGGCGGCTCTGGCACTGGTCGTGGTCCCCACCCCACCATAGTCACTACCCGCTTTAGTAGCCTCCTCCATTTGACCACCCTACAACCTAACCCACCTGGATTAAGGGGCAGCACCGGACTAAGAGGCAGCACCGGACTAAGGGGCAGCACCGGACTAAGGGACAGCACCAGGATAAGAAGCAGCACCGAGCTAAGGTGCAGCACCGGACTAAGGGGCATCACCAGGATAAGGGACAGCACCAGGATAAGGAGCAACACCGAGCTAAGGGGCAGCACCGGACTAAATGGCGGATCCTGGCTGGCTGGCTCTGGCGGATCCTGGCTGGCTGGCGGATCCCGGCTGGACGGCTCTGGCGGATCCCGGCTGGACGGCTCTGGCGGATCCCGGCTGGACGGCTCTGGCGGATCCCGGCTGGACGGCTCTGGCGGATCCCGGCTGGACGGCTCATGGCTGGCTGACGGATCTGGCTGCTCATGGCTAGCTGACGGATCTGGCTGCTCATGGCTAGCTGACGGATCTGGCTGCTCATGGCTGGCTGACGGATCTGGCTGCTCATGGCTGGCTGACGGATCTGGCTGCTCATGGCTGGCTGACGGATCTGGCTGCTCATGGCTGGCTGACGGATCTGGCTGCTCATGGCTGGCTGACGGATCTGGCTGCTCATGGCTGGCTGACGGATCTGGCTGCTCATGGCTAGCTGACGGATCTGGCTGCTCATGGCTGGCTGACGGATCTGGCTGCTCATGGCTGGCTGACGGATCTGGCTGCTCATGGCTGGCTGACGGATCTGGCTGCTCATGGCTGGCTGACGGATCTGGCTGCTCATGGCTGGCTGACGGATCTGGCTGCTCATGGCTGGCGGAAGGCTCTGGCTGATCCTGTCTGGCGGAAGGCTCTGGCTGATCCTGTCTGGCAGAAGGCTCTGGCTGATCCTGTCTGGCAGAAGGCTCTGGCTGATCCTGTCTGGCAGAAGGCTCTGGCTGATCCTGTCTGGCGGAAGGCTCTGGCTGATCCTGTCTGGCGGAAGGCTCTAGCGGCTCCGGTCTGGCGGACGGCTCTGATGGCTCATGGCAGACGGGCGGCTTTGCAGGCTTTGGGCAGACGGGCAGTTCAGGCCCCGTTGGGCAGACGGCAGACTCTGGCCGTCTGAGGCGCACCGTAGGCCTGGTGCGTGGTGCCGGAACTGGAGGTACCGGGCTGAGGACACGCATCTCAGGGCTAGTGCGGGGAGAAGCAACAGGGCATGCTGGACCCTGGGGACGCACATACGGCCTAGTGCGTGGTGCCGGAACTGGTGATCCCGGGCTGAGGACACGCATCTCAGGGCTAGTGCGGGGAGTAGCAACAGGGCATGCTTGGCCCTGGGGACGCACCGTAGGCCTGATGCGTGGTGCCGGAACTGGTCGGGCTGGGCTGGCGACGCGCACCGTACACTTGGTGCGGGTGGCAGGAACAGGCCGAACCGGGCTGGCGACGCGCACCGTAGGCTTCCTACGAGGCTCAGGAACAGGCCGGGCTGGGCTGGCGACGCGCACCGTACACTTGGTGCGGGTGGCAGGAACAGGTCGGGCTGGGCTGGCGACGCGCACCGTACACTTGGTGCGGGTGGCAGGAACAGGCCGAACCGGGCTGGCGACGCGCACCGTACACTTGGTGCGGGTGGCAGGAACAGGCCGAACCGGGCTGGCGACGCGCACCGTACACTTAGTGCGAGGGGCCGGAACAGGCCGTACCGTACGGGGAACACACACTACTGGCTGTACCTCGGGATTAGGAACGGGCCGGACCGGACTGGTTACACACCCCAGTACCTCTCGCCGAGCCTCTACACCTTCCTTCCCTGCTTTTCCCAGTAGCCCCCTTAACCTGGTAGCTTCCTGAATCCGCCCCTTCTCTGCCTCCGTCAGCCCCCTTAACCTGGTAGCCTTCTGCATCTGCCTTGTGGCAGCCTCCTGCTGCTCAGTCGCCCAAGCCATGTGCCCCCCCCAAAAAATTTCTTGGGGTTGCCTCTCGTCCACGGGCTTCCAGCCTCGCCTTCGTGCTGCCTCCTCATACCACCTCCTCTCGGCTTTGGCTGCCTCCAGCTCTTCACGAGGGAGGCGATATTCTCCCGGTTGTGCCCAAGGACCCTTTCCATCCAATATCTCCTTCCATGTCCATGAATCCTTGACAGGTGGATACTGTTGCCGCTTGACACGCCGCTTGGTCCTTTGATGGTGGGTTTTTCTGTCACGATCGTCTTCCAAATGAGCGGACCAAAGCGCAGCGCGTTGAGTGAACATGACTTTTATTTATATAAAACAACCACGAAAAAACAACAAATGACGATACGTGAAGTCCAAAAGTTACAAATACTGAAACACGGAACATGGAACACTGGAACAAAAACCCACAAACACAAGGTGAAAAACACACAGAATATATATGGCTCCCAATCAGAGATAACGAGCCGACAGCTGACACTCGTTACCTCCGATTGGGAGTCATTGACCAATCACCACTAAACACAAACAAAATGAAACTCACCCATCCCCAACACCACCAAATGAAATACACCCTGGCTCTAACACACAGTCCCGGAGCCAGAGTGTGACACTGTTTACTTTTATTGTTTCCATATTTACATCTAATTTCCACTGGGAGTTGAAACTGGCAGTGAGGATAAATATGTAAATACTCTTTCATTACATTGTTAAAATGGCTCCTCCAACAGGAAACACAACACAGCATAAAAATTGCCCTCAGACTGCTTACCCAGCAGGGCACAAAGCAGAGAGAGAGTATCATTACAGGGTTTGTTGCAATATCAATTATCAGTTACACCGTTCCTCAGACCTGGATACTGCAGCTTTCAATTCGCCAATCCACAGAGAGCTGGAGAAGTGGGAAATCTGCAGACCTGTCCACCGTGAGGAGAGCAGTGTGAAAACAAGAAACTAAATTATAGCAACACAGCGGAAATGCAGCCTTATTCCATCCACTAAGCTACATCAAATTATTTGCTTTCTAATACATGAGGGTGCATTCAAATGAGCTTTGGAGGAGGAAGGTATTGGAAATATACCAAATCCCCATGCTTAGACTTTCTAATCAGTAATATAAACACATTCAGATTAAGTACTACCTCACTTGACTAGCCTACCCCCTAAAAGAGGTCATCGTTGGTCCACGTAACTAATTAGATGTAATAAAGGTTGAATTGTACTTCCAATAAAATATTAGGCATTAATAATACGCATTCCCTTGCAACTAAATAATGAACTTGACCAGCATTCTAGGACAATACACAATCTCTCAAAGTCTTTTAAGAGCAGAGAGGGATTCATTAGGCAGAGGGGCTAAAACACTTTAAAGGCTTGACCTAAGGAGGAATCTCACAACACTTTGATGATGCCAGTTAAAGAGCTTCTCTTACTAAGGTTTCGCTTCATGCGTCCATTATGAGGCTGAGATGGAAGTTAGGGGAAATAGACTAAAGATGTTAATGGTGAGAGGAGGAATTGCTTCTGACAAATTATTAAACAATGGTCACTGAGTTGATGGAACACTGATATGATTACTGCGTAGAGCTGGGGTTCTTGATAGAGTGGAAACCCATCTCAGTCTCTGAGATGCATCTGGCAGAGACTCTTAAGGGACCAAATAGAGTTGATGGTACACCATATAGTTTACAGTGAACTACTTGCAGTGGGGCAAGACCATTAATCCTACTACTCCCTCTACAACATGGCAGCAAAAACGGGCAAATAGCCACAAACCTGGGCTGAAATATGACAAGGAATGAGATGTGTATCCATAGCAACTCAGTCAGTATTGGGGATTTTAACCCTGAAAGAGCCTGTGGTCATTTCCATGTAAAAGGACCCATAAAAGGACCCAACCTTATGAAAGAATGGTGCCGGAGGAGATGGCTGCCGTTTTACGGGCTCCTAACCAATTGTGCTATTGTGTGTGTTTTTTTGCGTTATTTGTAACTTATTTTGTACATAATGTTTCTGCCACCGTCTCTTATGACCGAAAAGAGACATCGTGGACGTAGATTGGGCTGCCGTGTAAGGATCCGACGGCGAGTGGGTAATCTGCCTCTACCATCAGTCCTATTAGACAACATACAATCACTTGATAACAAAATAGACGAACTACGATCACGGATATCCCACCAACGGGAGATAAAAAACTGTAATATGTTATGTTTCACCGAGTCGTGGCTGAACGACGACATTAACAACATACAGCTGGCAGGATATACACTGCATCGGCAAGATAGAACAGCTGCCTCCGGTAAGACAAGGGGTGGCGGTCTGTGTATATTTGTAAACAACAGCTGGTGCACAAAATCTAATATTAAGGAAGTCTCAAGGTTTTGCTCGCCTGAGGTAGAGTATTTCATGATAAGCTGTAGACCACACTATTTACCAAGAGAGTTTTCATCTATATTTTTCGTAGCTGTCTATTTACCACCACAAACCAATGCTGGCACTAAGACCACACTCAATGTATAAGGCCATAAGCAAAAAGGAAAACGCTCATCCAGAGGCGGCGCTCCTAATGGCTGGGGACTTTAATGCAGGGAAAATTAAATCCATTTTACCTCATTTCTGTCAGCATGTTAAATGTGCAACCAGAGGAAAAAAACTCTAGACCACCTTTACTCCACACACAGAGACGCGTTCAAAGCTCTCCCTCGCCCTCCAGTTGGCAAATCTGACCATAACTCTATCCTCCTGATTCCTGCTTATAAGCAAAAACTAAAGCAGGAAGCACCAGTGACTCGGTCAATAAAGAAGTTATCAGATGACGCAGATGCTAAGCTACAGGACTCTTTTGCTAGCACAGACTGGAATATGTTCCAGGAATCTTCAGATGGCATTGAAGAGTACACCACATCAGTCACTGGGTTCATCAATACAGTGGCTTGCGAAAGTATTCACCCCCTTGGCATTTTTCCTATTTTGTAAGCAAGCATTTCACTCTAAGGTCTACACCTGTTGTATTCGGCACATGTGAAAAATAACATTTGATTTGATTTGATGAACACCAGTGGCGGTCAGGGCCGTTTATGATGAAGGAGGCCAATTTTTTGTTTCCATGAGCATGGCCTTATTTCTATTACAGCATGTTGGATGACTGTCATTCATATTCCATTCACCTAGTTCAATGTAACATCGATAGGTTTAGGCTACTACATGATACTCAAATTTTCCCTATACCCATTATGAGGTTGCTAAAACATAGCCTATGAATGAAAGTTTACAACGTACGTGCACACAGGTCGAGAGAAAAAATTGAGATGACAAACAGTGACACATGGACAGACAGTGACACATTCAATACTGCCTTGTACACTCTTGCCTGCATCTAGCTTATCTAGGATGCAATCATTAGTCCAACAGTTGCAAACGAGTTTCTATTGGACAAATTCAGGTATTTTTATCCCCGTTTCGTTTGCTTCCGTTTAAGAAACGTTTTTCAACAGAATCGACGGAATGAATACACCCATGATCATAGCAGCCACATTGTATTCATTCTAGCCTCTCTGCACTATCCTCCTCTCACCCTTTCCCTTCATTTGTGGACTTCAATGAACAACACATCAGCTGTATGTGACCAAGTGAAAAAAAACTTTCCAAGCCAAACCATGTCATAACCGCTACACACAGCCTACATCGTTGTCACCATATTAGCTAAAGTAACATCCTACTCAACATAGCTAACAGAACTAATGCGTTAGTAAACCCGCTATAATCATGCATTAACGTTACAGTCTATGGTCAGTAAGCAGTTACACCAGCATTCCAGTGTTGTGTTGGATAGAATTGCCTAGGTATGTGAAACTGAAAGTGAAACAAAATTGCTTCTCCTTCATTTTGGAATAAATTAATTAGTTAAAAACTGTTCAACTATTGTCTTTCTCTCTGAGTCAACTACTCACTACATTTTATTCACTGCAGTGCTAGCTAGCTGTAGCTTAAGCTTTCAGTACTAGATTCATTCTCTGATCCTTTGATTGGGTGGACAACATGTCAGTTCATGCTGCAAGAGCTCTGATATGTTGGAGGACGTCCTCCGGAAGTTGTCATTATTACTGTGTAAGTCTATGGAAGGGGGTGAGAACCAAGAGCCTCCTCGGTTTTGTATTGAAGTCAATATACCAAGAGGAGGACAGAAGCTAGCTGTCCTTTGGCTACACCATGGTGTTACCCTACAGAGTGCTGTTGAGGCTACTGTAGACCTTCATTGCAAAACAGTGTGTTTTAATAAATTATTTGGTGAAGTGAATATATTTAGTATAGTTTTTCAATGTTTTACTATTTTTATTTTTATGAAATTCACTGAGGAGGATGGTCCTCCCCTTCCTCCTCTGAGGAGCCTTCACTGATCAGCACCAACATGTGAAGTTCTTAGGAGCATATCAAATTGGGTGCCAAATGAAAGCTAATATGCTGACCCCACCACCCACGTTGCATTGCAAAATAAATGTAGACATACTGTTGAAGTTAGGTTGGAGTCATTAAAACTCGTTTTTCAACCACTCCACAAATTTCTTGTTAACAAACTATAGTTTTGGCAAGTCGGTTAGGACATCTACTTTGTGCAAGACACAAGTAATTTTTCCAACAATTGTTTACAGACAGATTATTTCAGTTATCACTGCATCACAATTCCAGTGGGTCAGAAGTTTACATACATTAAGTTGACTGTGCCTTTAAACAGCTTGGAAAATGCCAGAAAATGATGTCATGGCTTTAGAAGCTTCTGATAGGCTAACTGAGTCAATTGGAGGTGTACCCAAGGATGTATTTCAAGGCCTACCTTCAAACTCAGTGCTTCTTTGCTTGACATCATGGGAAAATGAAAAGAAATCAGCCAAGACCTCAGAAAGAAAATTGTAGACCACAAGTCTGGTTCATCAATGGGAGCAATTTCCAAATGCCTGAAGGTACCACGTTCATCTGTACAAACAATAGTACGCAATTATAAACACCATGGGACCATGCAGCCGTCATACCGCTCAGGAAGGAGACGCGTTCTGTCTCCTAGAGATGAACGTACTTTGGTGCGAACAGTGCAAATCAATCCCGGAACAACAGCAAAGGACCTTGTGAAGATGCTGGAGGAAACAGGTACACAAATATCTATATCCACAGTAAAACGAGTCCTATATCGACATAACCTGAAAGGCAGCTCATCAAGGAAGAAGCCACTGCTCCAAAACCGCCATAAAAAAGCCAGACTACTGTTTGCAACTGCACATGGGGACAAAGATCGTACTTTTTGGAGAAATGTCCTCTGTTCTGATGGAACAAAAATAGAGCTGTTTGGCCATAATGACCATCGTTATATTTGGAGGAAAAAGAGGGTGGCTTGCAAGCTGAAGAACACCATCCCAACCGTGAAGCACGGGGGTGGCAGCATCATGCTGTGGGGGTGCTTTGCTGCAGGAGGGACTGGTGCACTTTACAAAATAGATGGCATCATGAGGAAGGAAAATGATGTGGATATATTGAAGCAACATCTCAAGACATCAGTCAGGAAGTTAAAGCTTGGTCGCAAATGGGTCTTTCAAATGGACAATGACCCCAAGCATACTTCCAAAGTTGTGGCAAAATGGCTTTAGGACAACAAAGTCAAGGTATTGGAGTGGCCATCACAAAGCCCTGACCTCAATCCTATAGAAAATGTGTGGGCAGAACTGAAAAAGCGTGTGTGAGCAAGGAGGCCTACAAAGCTGACTCAGTTACACCAGCTCTGTCGGGAGGAATGGGCCAAAATTCACCCAACTTATTGTGGGAAGCTTGTGGAAGGCTACCCGAAACGTTTGACCCAAGTGAAACAATTTAAAGGCAATGCTACCAAATACTAATTGAGTGTATGTAAACTTCTGACCCACTGGGAATGTGATGAAAGAAATAAAAGCTTAAATAAATCATTCTCTCCACTATTATTCTGACATTTCACATTCTTAAAATAAAGTGGTGATCCTAACTGACCTAAGACAGGGAAGTTTTACTAAGATTAAATGTCAGGAGTTGTGAAAAACTGAGTTTAAATATATTTGGCTAAGGTGTATGTTAACTTCCGACTTCAACTGTACATTTTATTCAATCAAACTGCTCGCACGCGTCTGTTTAGCCAGGCGCTAAAATAGAACTTGGTTCTATTTTTGACACTTGACGCGATGCAAGTCCCACCACTCCCATCTCCTCATTGGTTTTTAGCAGCATATACCCACGTTGTGATTGAAAGATGAACTGAGGTCCACACTCCAATCCAGTTGGTGGTGGTAATGCACCTTAAAGTTGGTTGCCAACTGCCATATAAAGTCCACAGAAGAAGAAGACTGAAGGAGGAGATATTACTACAAACGAACTAGGTTTTCCCTTTTATCTGTGGATTAATTGTCAGAGTAGAGAACACGCGATTGTGTGACTCAAAATGGGTAAAAGATCTACAAAGATCCGGAAAAAAAGGACCTTGTGCATTTCAGATAAAATAACAACCCAATGTTTATATCCCTGGACAAATTAGCTAGGAACAGCAAGCTAGCTAGCTAAATGTCCATGAATGTTTCATGTGTTTCGACCTGTCCCTAAATTAATATAGTTGGTTCAGAGTTCGTTTTGATATTTCAACCTGCGTGTCCTGATCGCGTCTGGTGTGGATGTACAAAATCGGACGCACACGCAGGCCCGGTCTAGTCAGCATGTAAGAGTCTAAATAGGAATAAGCAAAGGCTTTGATTTCTGGTCAAATAGATGGAAAAGGGGTCTTTGAAAACATCTTCCAGAAAAAGTCTTAAAAGGTATTACAAATACATCAAAACACAATAATGTTGAAATAAAGACCCCTGCCAACTAATATCAACACTTCTATTTAGTTTTGGATAAATTTCTCTGCCTTCTGTAAGTTTAAGAATCATTCCGTTACCAAAAACCTACATATCTTTAAGATATTTTCTCATTTCTCTCCCTCATGAGGAGGGAGGATAATTAAAGTTCACAGACGTAACAAGTAAAGGTAGACTTATCAATTAGTTCAGTAGAGTGGGTAGACTAGAGTTCGGTACAGTGCACAGTAGAGCACACTAGAGTTGAATTCACCATAACATATTGCATTGTATTGTACTGAACTCTACTTTACTGTAATCTACTGTACTGTACTGAACTTTACTGTACTAAACTCTACTGAACTCTACTGTTCTGTGCTGTGATGTACTTTGATATCCAAACTTGTGAAACATAGATATCTATGATTGGTTCAGATTTGGTCTGGTCTGGACCAACCAAATTTGGTCTTGTTTGGGGGCAGAGCTCATTAAAATTATAGCCAGTGTAAAATAATACCCAAATATACAAAGGAGGATAATGCATATTTATACCTTTGTGTACCTATTTAGGATACATCACCATGAAGAGAATGACATTCACATCCATAATTTTGCATTTCTGTGTAGTACAGATCAGGGACCCATGATGAAATTATGTTACCGCAATTCCATTACCGGGTGTAAATCCAGTTCACTTACTGTAGTTCAATAACCAAAAGAGATTTTTTCTAAGTCAATGTGTCATGTCATAGCTGACACCCCATTCTTTTTGCAGACATTGTTGAATCTTAATTCGGAGCAGATATTTAACAGAGTTTTTAGAAAACGTGGACACATAAAATACAGATTTTACCAAAATTCTGTTACCAAACTTCTTCCAGTAAATGTGTTTTTGTCATATGTTCTGTGTAAATTCTTAAAAGTAGTCCTTGTGCATAGAGTTGTATGGTTTGTTAAACGTTGAAGTCAATGTTTTTTGTTTGGCATTTTATGTGAAAAAATCTGAGTCTCAGCGCAATTACGTAAACGTGTACACCCCTGAAACCCCTGTTCCCACACACTGCCATAGGTATCCACAGAGAAATAGTTTTCTTTATCTCTGACTCAGATTTAATTTCATTATGCTGCTTCTCTTTTCCCCAAAGCCATGGCTACAACCAACCCACTTACTGCTGAATCTTAAGCAAAGCTGAACCTCAGTCTCCCCACTAAAAATGGAGCTGCCAAATCTCCTCATATTCTACAACAATCTTCTCTGCATTCAGTGTTCCCCTCATTTATTCCACAGCTCCATTATCCTGAGGCCACGGTGAACTCAAAATCACAAAGATCCTTCTCAAACGCTCCCTCTCTCTTTGCAGCACTCTCATTCTCATTGCTCATCAAATTCATATATGCAGGCTCCCTCTCTCTCGCCTACTCCCTCCATTATGTCCAATCTAAAGATGCCCTCCCCATTGATCAGTGGAGAGCTGTACAGTATGAAGTTAAATGGCTGTCACAATGCATGATGGACCTTTTCTTCATCATGGTCACCCCTGTTCAGAGGGATCAATCAACCTTGATTCAGTCAGATGGATGCTCACTAGATGGCCATGGAAGGAGTAGTGGGAGAAAGCAATAGGCCATTTCCTAGGCCGATCACACCGATAGCGTCATGGCATTTTGGTACACCAGAAGTACATTAATTTCCAATGGAATGCTGAATTTGCCTTGCAGCATTGCGTTGCAGAGGCAGTTGCAGTGCGTTCTGTGTGGTGCATACGTTGTATTTATCGAACGTATGCGTCAAACTGTATGTGTAGACGGCTTGACAGAAATGGTAGCAGAAGGTGAATGTTTAACTTTTGATGCACACATATCCAGATGATGCAGTGTACCATTTTGCGCAATAACGCTGAAGGTGTGATCGAGGCATAATGCCTATAGGCTATATGAGCTATTCTGTCACCATAATTGGGTAACAATGTGGGCAAAAATAAACCAAATGCACCATCTTATTCAGAGGCATTGTTCCATGGTAATACCTTGTAACAAGCATGTAAGTACACAGGCAGTTACACTTTTCTTAACAAAATTAAAAAGATAGATAACGTGGTAAGTAGTTTTTTGATACATTACATTACTTAAAATCTGCTAACAACCTATTTGTAGGCTACAGCATCATAGTTGCATAATCCTGGAGTTGTTTGGACTACCGGCTGCTCATGTTTTCCTTTCATCATTGATGACTGTAGGCTTACCACTCATCTCTGATTGTGGGCCAATGGAACTCTGCAATTACTTTGCACTTATACACCATTGAAAGGCTGTAAGAGATTTGGAGTAAATTCCAGCTATTTATGTATCACGGGTAAATAAGGGAATAAAGAATAAGGGAAAAATAAATTGGTGCAACTATAGAGCACACGCACACCAATTAATAACTCAATTTCTCCAATGAAAGCCATAATCCCATATCCAAGAAGAGAGAAACATTATATTTGCTGTGACATTGGATTTCACAACGAAAATGGCACTTCAATAGCAGCACAAGCCGCCAGGACATCGTGGTGGAATGAAACATAAAAATAACTTTGTGCATGGTCTCAACGCTCTGAAATAGGCTACTGTAATTAGCAGGGTTGAACAGTAACGGATTACATGTAATCAGTTACATGTAATCAGATTACAAAAAAATTTAGTCAGTTACGTTACCAGCTAAAATATTGTAATCAGATTGCAGATAGACTACTTTTGAAAAACTACATGATTACTTATTGGATTACTTCTAAAATCAGAAAGGATGTTTGCGGGAAAAAATACATTATGACACAATTCATTCTCTATTAAATTCTGCCGGGTATACCCTTGTATCCCCCGTGGACCGGTTCGTACATAAAACATTCTCCATTCAGGCTGCAAAGGCATCGATTTCCTCCTTAACTCAATTTAATGATGAGAAGGCGCAAAGAAACAGTGAAAATATGTGTACTTTCTTTATAAAACACAATTTTCCACCACCATGCTACAGTGGCTAATGCTACTGCTGCAACCTGATTGGCTGAACGCGATACACAACATGTGGTTTTAGCATTAGCCACTCTCACATGGTGGTGGAAAATTGTGTTTCATAAAGAAAGTACACATATTTTCACTGTTTTTTTATGCCTTCTATAATACATACTATTTAATTCGCCTTCATGCAATTAAATCGATGACGGAAATCGACGCCTTTGCAGCCTGAATGGAGAATGTTTAATGTACGAACCGGTCCATGGGGGATACGAGTTTATTCCCTTTGGACGGTAAATATCGCCATCTGCCGTCCTTTGGGCTACTAAAGAGCGAGTCTGATCACAAGTCAGAGGTTTTAGGTTTTATGGTGGTCCATTGTATCCAATGATGACTTCCACTTCTGAGTTAACAGTGAATTATTTGGTAGCTGTAGAGTCTAAGCCGAGATCCACAAACGTTATTGCAGGTTGAGCATGTGCAGTCTGTGTTGGCGGGGACAGGCATGGTTGTGTGTCTCCGGAGCTGTTTTTGCTGTCTCTTTGCGCTCCTCTCCTCCTCCAACCGCATCCAGGTGGAATGGTTGGCAGAAGCGTCCTCCAGGTCTGTGGGTTTGATGTTGCACTTCTTCAACTACGTTTCCAGCTGGTCCTTGTAGCACTTCATCTGCCTCCCTGCAGACCGCCGGCCAATGTGTAGCGGGCCATACAGGATCTTCTGCGGCAAACGCTCCTGAGACACTATAATGACATGTCCGAGCCAGCGCAGTTGGTGTTGGCACACGGTCGACCAGGTGATTCCCAGGATGCGCTGGAGGCATCCTATGTGGAATCGCTCGAGCTGCTTGATGTGGCAACTGTAGGTGATCCAGGCATCACAGCTGTAAAGAAGTGTGGTAATGCAGATGGCTTGATAGACAGTGACTTTGGTGTGGAAGTGAAGATCCCTGTTTTGGAAGACCCTGCGTATGAGTTTCCCGAAGGCAGCTGAGGCTTGCTTGATCCTGTTCTGAATTTCGGGGGTTGATGCTGCAGTCCTCCGAGAGGATGCTGCCCAGGTATTTGAAAGATTTGTGTTCAATGGTGAAGACAGGCATCGTGGGTGGAGGGCTGGATCTCCATTGGCAGACCACCTTGGTCTTGGTTGATAGACAGTCCCATCCTGCTATAGACCCACAAAGCCGTTACAAGGATGGACTGAAGGTCTTCCGGAGTGTGGGCCACAAGAGCACAGTTATCAGCATACTGCAGCTCAAGAACCCGTTCTGTCGAAACCTTGGTGGTTGCTTGGAGCCTCCTGATGTTGAATAGGTTTCCATCCAGCCTGAAGTCCACCGCAACCCCACTGCTGTCCTCAACCTTCTTGTGGAGAAGCTGGGTGACACATAGAAGGAAGTTAAAGAGTACAGGTGCCAGCACACACCCCTGCCTCACACCGATGCTTACTCCAAAGGGCACTGACTCCTGCCTTCTTACAGCCACCAGAGCCATCATCCCATCATGGGACTGGCAAAGGATGTTGACAAATATGAGTAGAATGCCCCATAGTAGTTCCCTGCTCACAGTGTCGAAGGCCTTGGAGAGGTCAACAAAGGCCATGAAAAGGTCCTGATGTTGTTCATGGCACTTCTCCTGGAGTTGCCGTGCCGTGAATATCATGTCGACCATACTCCTATTCTTTCTGAAGCCATATTGTGACTCTGGCAGCAGTTCCTTTCTGATGTTATTCACCAGCCTTTGTAGCATCACCTTGGCCAGGACCTTGCCGGCCACAGCCAGAAGGGATATCCCCCGGCTGTTGCCGCAGATGGACTTGTCACCCTTGTATAGATGCTGACAATCTTTGCATCCCACCACTGTTGTGAGACAATCTCCCGGTCCCAAACCTCAGTGATGTACTGATGGAGCGTTCTCGTGCAGAAGTAACTTCCCTTCTTATGTAGCTCTGCCGGGATGCTGTCAGCACCAGGAGTCTTGTTGCTCTTGAGGGAATGGATAGCTGGTAACACCTCTTGGAAGGTTGGCAAATGGTTGAGGTCTTGAATGGGTGGACGGAGAGACAGTTCTTCCAGGATGGGTTGGTCTGTAGGAGAGCGCAGATTGAGTAGTGCTTCAAAGTGGTCAGCCCACCTCAACAGGAACTGGTTTTGGTCCTTCAAGAGAGTCAGACAATCAGCCTTATTCAGGGGGTGATGGAGCAGCTTCTAGAGCCATAGATAGCTTTAGCTGTGTTGTAGAAATTGTGCATGTCATTTTTGTCTGCATAAATTAGGATTTCGTGTGCCTTCTTCATCCACCATTCATTCTGCAGAGCATGCAATGTTGTTTGCACTTCCTTGCGTGATGCTCGCAATTGTTGGCGGAGGGTAGCAGATGTGGGGCTGTTGAGAGTAGCCCTGTGCACTTTGTGCATATTGTCCAGTAAGACAATATGCACAATGTGATGGTGTCTGAGTTCTCATCGAAACAGTCCTGATGTTTCTTACCTCTGTAGTCAATATAGTGGGCCGCTGCCTGACAGAGCACTGAGTTGATAGATGTTTAGCCAGCATCATACAGTTAACTGTCCAGCATTCTGCACCCCTCATGGCACATGTCAGCAGGACGTAATTAGTGTCAGAACGTCTCACTATGACGTAGTCCTTCAGGTGCCAGTGTTTGGAGCGTGGGTGCATTTTCAGATGGTAACGTTGGTGCGTATGCACTGAGAAAAGTAGCCTTTAGTACATAGCCTCAAATGTGAATCCTTAAAGAGATGGGTGGGGCTAAAGCTTAAAAGGGTGTGAACAATGCTGAATGGGTGTAGACAAAGAAGAGCTCTCCAGTAGGTACCAAAACATTCAAGGGCCATTTTCTCAAAAGTGAGGTTACAAGTTTATCAATTTTCAAAGCTGAATTACTTTCCACTTGTTCATCAACTGTAGTGTATGATATACAATTCTCTAGCTCTGAGTCTTTACTTTTATCCAATGTAAAACACAATTTCAAACTTTGCTACATAAGACCGACAAAGCCTATTCCCCCTCAGGAGACTGAAAAGATTTGGCATGGGTCCTCAGATCCTCAAAAAATTCTACAGCTGCACCATCGAGAGCATCCTGACTGGTTGCATCACCGCCTGGTATGGCAACTGCTTGGCCTCAGATCGCAAGGCACTACAGAGGGTAGTGCGTACGGCCCAGTACATCACTGGGGCCAAGCTTCCTGCCATCCAGGACCTCTATACCAGGCGGTGTCAGAGGAAGGCACTCAAAATTGTCAAAGACTCCAGCCACCCTAGTCATAGACTGTTCTCCCTGCTACCGCACGGCAAGCGGTACCGGAGTGCCAAGTCTAGGTCCAAAAGACTTCTCAACAGCTTCTACCCCCAAGCCATAAGACTCCTGAACAGCTAATCATGGCTACCCGGACTATTTGCACTGCCCCCCCACCCCATCCTTTTTACGCTGCTGCTACTCTGTTAATTATTTATGCATAGTCACTTTAACTCTACCCACATGTACATATTACTTCAACTATCTCAACTAGCCGGTGCCCCCGCACATTGACTCTGCACCGGTACCCCCCTGTATATATAGCCTCCTTACTGTTATTTTATTTTACTTCTGCTCTTTTTTTCTCAACACTTTTTTTGTTGTTGTTTTATTTTTTACTTTTTTTGTTAAAAATAAATGCACTGTTGGTTAAGGGCTGTAAGTAAGCATTTCACTGTAATGTCTGCACCTGTTGTATTCGGCGCATGTGACCAATACAATTTGATTTGATTTGATTTGAGCCGGTAGGTCACATATTACCTCAATTACCTCGACTAACCTTTACCCCCGCACATTGACTCGGTACCAGTACCCCCTGTATATAGCCTCGTTATTGTATTCGGCGCATATGACAAATACAATTTGATTTGTATTGTGGAGTAACTAAAATGTTGATCCATCCTAGTTTTCTCCTATCACAGCCATTAAACTCTGGCCTTATGGTGAAATCCCTGAGTGGTTTCCTTCCTCTCCGGCAACTGAGTTAGTAAGGACGCCTGTATACTGGGTGTATTGATACACCATCCAAAGTGTAATTAATAACTTCACCATGCTCAAACGGATATTCAGTGTCTGCTTTATTTTATTTTTTTACCCATCTACCAATAGGTGCCCTTCTTTGCGAGGCATTGGAAAACCTCCCTGGTCTTTGTGGTTGAACCAGTCTTTGAAATTCATTGTTCGACAGAGGGACCTTACAGATAAGTGTATGTGTGGGGTACAGAGATGAGGTAGTCACTCAAAAATCATGTTAAACAATATTATTGCACACAGAGTGAGTCCATGCAACTTATTATGTGACTGTTAAGCAAATGTTTACTCGTGAACTTATTTAGGCCTGCCATAACAAAGGGGTTGAATACTTATTGACTCAAGACATTTCAGCTTTTCATTTTTTATTAATTTGTAAAAATTTCGAAAAATATACAGTTGAAGTCGGAAGTTTACATACACTTAGGTTGAAGTCATTAAAACTTGTTTTTCAACCACTCCACATATTTCTTGTTAACAAACTATAGTTTTGGCAAGTCGGTTAGGACATCTACTTTGTGCATGACACAAGTGATTTTTCCAACAATTGTTTACAGACAGATTATTTCACTGTATCACAATTCCAGTGGGTCAGAAGTTTACATACACTAAGTTGACTGTGCCTTTAAACAGCTTGGAAAATTCCAGAAAATTATGTCATGGCTTTAGAAGCTTCTGATAGGCTAATTAACATCATTTTAGTCAATTGGAGGTGTACCTGTGGAGATATTTCAAGGCCTACCTTCAAACTCAGTGCCTCTTTGCTTGACATCATGGGAAAATCACAAGAAATCACCCAAGACCTCAGAAAAAAGATTGTAGACCTCCAAAAGTAATTTCCAAACGCCTGAAGGTACCACGTTCATCTGTACAAACAATAGTACGCAAGTATAAACACCATGGGACCATGCAGCCATTATACCGCACAGGAAGGAGACGCGTTCTGTCTCCTAGAGATGACGTACTTTGGTGCGAAAATTGCAAATCAATCCCAGAACAACAGCAAAGGACCTTGTGAAGATGCTGGAGGAAACAGGTACAAAAGTATCTATATCCACAGTAAAACGAGTCCTATATCAACATAACCTGAAAGGCCGCTCAGCAAGGTAGAAGCAACTGCTCCAAAACCGCCATATAAAAGCCAGACTACGGTTTGCAACTGCACATGGGGACAAAGATCGTACTTTTTGGAGAAATGTCTGGTCTGATGAAACAAAAATAAAACAGTTTGGCCATAATTACCATTGTTATGTTTGGAGGAAAAAGGGGGTTGCTTGCAAGCTGAAGAACACCATCCCAACTGTGAAGCACGGTGGTGGCAGCATCATGCTGTGGGGGTGCTTTGCTGCAGGAAGGACTGGTGCACTTCACAAAATAGATGGCATCATGAGGAAGGAAAATTATGTGGATATATTGAAGCAACATCTCAAGACATCAGTCAGTCATCAGTCGCAAATGGGTCTTTCAAATGGACAATGACCCCAAGCATACTACCAAAGTTGTGGCAAAATGGCTTTAGGACAACAAAGTCAAGGTATTGGAGTGGCCATCACAAAGCCCTGACCTCAATCCTATAGAACATTTGTGGGCAGAACTGAAAAAGTGTGTGCGAGCAAGGAGGCCTACAAACCTGACTCAGTTACACCAGCTCTGTCAGGAGAAATAGGCCAAAATTCACCCAACTTGTTGGGGCGGCATGTAGCTTAGTGGGTAAGAGCGTTGTGCCAGTAACCGAAAGGTTGCTGGTTCTAATCCCCGAGCCGACTAGGTGAAAAATCTGTCGATGTGCCCTTGAGCAAGGCACTTAACCCTAATTGCTCCTGTAAGTCGCTCTGGATAAGAGCGTCTGCTAAATGACAAAAAAAAATAAAAAAAAAAAAAAAAAATGTTTGACCCAAGTTAAACAATTTAAAGGTAATGCTACCAAATACTAATTGAGTATTCTGACCCACTGGGAATGTGATAAAATATATAAAAGCTGAAATAAATCATTCTCTCTACTATTATTCTGACATTTCACATTCTTAAAATAAAGTGGTGATCCTAACTGACCGAAGACTTTACTAGAATTGAATGTCAGGAATTGTGAAAAACTGAGTTTAAATGTATTTGGCTAAAGTGTATGTAAACTTCAGACTTAAACCGTAATTCCACTTTGACATTATGGGGTATCATCTGTAGGCCAGTGACAAAAAAACTCAATTGAATAAATGTTTTATTCAGGTTGTAACACAAAATGTGGAAAACGTCAAGGGGTGTGAATACTTTCTGAAGGCAGGTATATGTGGCATAAACCCAACCAATCTGATTAGGCTAATTCAAAAGTCTCCTGTAGGCATGCGCACTTTCATCCCAAAATTAATTTCAGCATCCTCAAAATGGCTTGATGTTAACCAGGTTTCAATCCAACCTTCTTATACGAGTAAAGTACATAATGGGAAAACATACAGTTTATTAGGCTAAATGAAATAAGATATAATGAACTTCACAGCATAGTGAAAGTGCTCCTTTCAATAAATATCGTCTTATTCTGGTGACATGATGATCGATGCTTGACTGCCGTTTGACAAATACAAATAATCTTGCACTTTTGTCCATAATAATCTCCTCGTGTAGGCTATACGCATGGTATCTGTGAGCTGTTGGCTAGAGCTCATGTGCCAATACCAGAGTGGGCACATTCGCTTACTCAACATTTTCTGTGTCAAAACCATCAGTAGACCTAAAGTTGAAAATGCAATGGAAACCCACTTAACTTGTATTTTTTATTCGGTACATTGGAATTTAAATCACAAAATATGTATTTACGCACAGACTTTTATCTGCAACAAGTCACTTCGATGGAAACACAACTCTGATGGGAAAAATGTCCATATTGTTTTCATGCAGATGTTTTAATATTTGCATGAAAATCTGTCGCCAATTGGATGGAAACCCCTAAAGACTGGCAAGTGTGCTAGTCCAGTGTCACTTTGATTATGCCTGCACATCATGGTTTACCAGCAGCCCAAACAGCTAAAGAATACAGACCAGCCAAAATAGGCTTGTAAAATTTTATAAAACTCATCTGGAGGTCGAGGGAAAAAAGTATTTGATCCCCTGCTGATTTTGTACGTTTGCCCACTGACAAAGAAATGATCAGTCTATAATTTTAATTGTAGGTTTATTTGAACAGTGAGAGACAGAATAACAACAAAAAATCCAGAATAACGCATGTCAAAAATGTTATAAATTGATTAGCATTTTAATGAGGAAAATAAGTATTCGACCCCCTCTCAATCAGAAAGATTTCTGGCTCCCAGGTGTCTTTTATACAGGTAACGAGCTGAGATTAGGAGCACACTCTTAAAGGGAGTGCTCCTAATCTCTGTTTTTTAACTGTATAAAAGACACCTGTCCACAGAAGCAATCAATCAATCAGATTCCAAACTCTCCACCATGGCCAAGACCAAAGAGCTCTACAAGGATGTCAGGGACAAGATTGTAGACCTACACAAGGCTGGAATGGGCTACAAGACCATCGCCAAGCAGCTTGGTGAGAAGGTGCCAACAGTTGGTGCGATTATTCGCAAATGGAAGAAACACAAAATAACTGTCAATCTCCCTCGGCCTGGGTCTCCATGCAAGATCTCACCTCGTGGAGTTGCAATGATCATGAGAACGGTGAGGAATCAGCCCAGAACTACACGGAATGATCTTGTCAATGATCTCAAGGCAGCTGGGACCATAGTCACCAAGAAAACAATTGGTAACACACTACGCCGTGAAGGACTGAAATCCTGCAGCGCCCGCAAGGTCCCCCTGCTCAAGAAAGCACATATACAGGCCGTCTGAAGTTTGCCAATTAAACATCTGAATGATTCAGAGGAGAACTGGGTGAAAGTGTTGTGGTCAGATGAGACCAAAATGGAGCTCTTTGGCATCAACTCAACTCGCCGTGTTTGGAGGAGGAGGAATGCTGTCTATGACCCCAAGAACACCATCCCCACCGTCAAACATGGAGGTGGAAACATTATGCTTTGGGGGTGTTTTTCTGCTAAGGGGACAGGAAAACTTCACCGCATCAAAGGGACGATGGACGGGGCCATGTACCGTCAAATCTTGGGTGAGAACCTTCCCTCTGCCAGGGCATTGAAAATGGGTCGTGGATGGGTATTCCAGCATGACAAAGACCCGGAAATAACGGCCAAGGCAACAAAGGAGTGGCTCAAGAAGAAGCACATTAAGGTCCTGGAGTGGCCTAGCCAATCTCCAGACCTTAATCCCATAGAAAATCTGTGGAGGGAGCTGAAGGTTTGAGTTGCCAAACGTCAGCCTCAAAACCTTAATGACTTGGAGAAGATCTGCAAAGAGGAGTGGGACAGAATTCCTCCTGAGATGTGTGCAAACCTGGTGGCCAGCTACAAGAAACGTCTGACCTCTGTGATTGCCAACAAGGGTTTTGCCACCAAGTAGTAAGTCATGGTTTGCAGAGGGGTCAAATACTTATTTCCCTCATTAAAATGCAAATCAATTTATAACATTTTTGACATGCGTTTTTCTGGATTTTGTTGTTGTTATTCTGTCTCTCACTGTTCAAATAAACCTACCATTAAACTTATAGACTGATCATTTCATTTTCAGTTGGCAAACGTACAAAATCAGCAGGGCATCAAATACTTTCTTCCCTCACTGTAAGTATTTGATCACCTACCAACAAGTAAGAATTCCGGCTCTCACAGACCTGTTAGTTTTTCTTTAAGAAGCCCTCCTGTTCTCCACTCATTACCTGTATTAACTGCACCTGTTTGAACTCGTTACCTGTATAAAAGACACCTGTCCACACAATCAATCAGACTCCAACCTCTCCACAATGGCCAAGACCAGAGAGCTGTGTAAGGACATCAGGGATAAAATTGTAGACCTGCACAAGGCTGGGATGGGCTACAGGACAATAGACAAGCAGCTTGGTGAGAAGGCAACAACTGTTGGCGCAATTATTAGAAAATGGAAGAAGTTCAAGATGACGGTCAATCACCCTCGGTCTGGGGCTCCATGCAAGATCTCACCTCGTGGGGCATCAATGATCATAAGGAAGGTGAGGGACCAGCCCAGAACTACACGGCAGGACCTGGTCAATGACCTGAAGAGAGCTGGGATCACAGTCTCAAAGAAAACCATTAGTAACACACTACGCCGTCATGGATTAAAATCATGCAACGCATGCAAGGTCCCCCTGCTCAAGCCAGCGCATGTCCAGGCCCGTCTGAAGTTTGCCAATGACATCTGGATGATCCAGAGGAGGAATGGGAGAAGGTTATGTGGTCTGATGAGACCAAAATATAGCTTTTTGGTCTAAACTCCACTCGCCGTGTTTGGAGGAACCCTAAGAACACCATCCCTACCGTGAAGCATGGAGGTGGAAACATCATTCTTTGGGGATGCTTTTCTTCAAGGGGACAGGACGACTGCACCGTATTGAGGGGAGGATGGATGGGGCCATGTATCGCGAGATCTTGGCCAACAACCTCCTTCCCTCAGTAAGAGCATTGAAGATGGGTCGTGGCTGGGTCTTCCAGCATGACAACGACCCGAA
Source organism: Coregonus lavaretus (assembly GCF_964263955.1). Taxonomy (NCBI): domain Eukaryota; kingdom Metazoa; phylum Chordata; class Actinopteri; order Salmoniformes; family Salmonidae; genus Coregonus; species Coregonus lavaretus. Next base: position 37,299,277 of record NC_140016.1, on the reverse strand, counting down.
ACATACAGGCAGGGCAACTAAGGAGTGGCTCCGTAAGAAGCATCTCAAGGTCCTGGAGTGGCCTAGCCAGTCTCCAGACCTGAACCCAATAGAAAATCTTTGGAGGGAGCTGAAAGTCCGTATTGCCCAGCGACAGCCCCGAAACCTGAAGGATCTGGAGAAGGTCTGTATGGAGGAGTGGGCCAAAATCCTTGCTGCAGTGTGTGCAAATCTAGTCAAGACCTACAGGAAACGTATGATCTCTGTAATTGCAAACAAAGGTTTCTGTACCAAATATTAAGTTCTGCTTTTCTGATGTATCAAATACTTATGTCATGCAATAAAATGCCAATTAATTACTTAAAAATCATACAATGTGATTTTCTGAATTTTGGTTTTAGATTCCGTCTCTCACAGTTGAAGTGTACCTATGATAAAAATTACAGACCTCTACATGCTTTGTAAGTAGGAAAACCTGCAAAATCGGCAGTGTATCAAATACTTGTTCTCCCCACTGTATAAACAGTTGAAGTCAGAAGTTTACATACACTTTAGCCAAATACATTTAAACTCAGTTTTTCACAATTACTGACATTTAATCCTAGTAAAAATTCCCTGTGTTAGGTCAGTTAGGATCACCACTTTATTTTAAGAATGTGTAATGTCAGAATAATAGTAGAGAATGATTTATTTCAGCTTTTATTTATTTTATCACATTCCCAGTGGGTCAGAAGTTTACATACACTCAATTAGTATTTGGTAGCCTTTAAATTGTTTAACTTGGGTCAAACGTTTCGGGTAGCCTTCCACAAGCTTCCCCAATAAGTTGGGTGAATTTTGGCCCATTCCTCCTGACAGAGCTGGTGTAACTGAGTCAGGTTTGTAGGCCTCCTTGCTCACACACGCTTTTTCAGTTCTGCCCACACATTTTCTATAGGGTTGAGGTCAGGGCTTTGTGATGGCCACTCCAATACCTTGACTTTGTTGTCCTTAAGCCATTTTGCCACAACTTTGGAAGTATGCTTGGGGTCATTGTCCATTTGGAAGACCCATTTGCGACCAAGCTTTAACTTCCTGACTGATGTATTGAGATGTTGCTTCAATATATCCACATAATTTTTCTTCCTCATGATGCCATCTATTTTGTGAAGTGCACCAGTCCCTCCTTCAGCAAAGCACCCACACAGCTTCACGGTTGGGATGGTATTCTTCGGCTTGCAAGACTTCCCCTTTTTCCTCCAAACATAACGATGGTCATTATGGCCAAACAGTTCAATTTTTCTTTCATCAGACCAGAGGACATTTCTCCAAAAAGTACGATCTTTGTCCCCATGTGCAGTTGCAAACCGTAGTCTGGCTTTTATATGGCGGTTTTGGAGCAGTGGCTTCTTCCTTGCTGAGCGGCCTTTCAGATTATGTCGATATAGGACTTGTTTTACTGTGGATATAGATACTTTTGTACCGGTTCCTCCAGGATCTTCACAAGGTCCTTTGCTGTTGTTCTGGGATTGATTTGCATTTTTCGCACCAAAGTACGTTCATCTCTAGGAGACAGAACGCGTCTCCTTCCTGAGCGGTATGATGGCTGCATGGTCCCATGGTGTTTATACTTACGTACTATTGTTTGTACAGATGAACGTGGTACCTTCAGGCATTTGGAAATTGCTCCCAAGGATGAACCAGACTTGTGGTGGTCTACAATTTTTTTTCTGATGTCTTGGCTGATTTATTTTGATTTTCCCATGATGTCAAGCAAAGAGGCACTGAGTTTGAAAGTAAGCCTTGAAATCCATCCAGAGGTACACCTCCTATTGACTCAAATGATGTCAATTAGCCTATCAGAAGCTTCTAAAGCCATGACGTCATTTTCTGGAATTTTCCAAGCTGTTTAAATGCACAGTCAACTTAGTGTATGTAAACTTCTGACCCACTGGAATTGTGATACAGTGAATTATAAGTGAAATAATCTGTCTGTAAACAATTGTTGGAAAAATTACTTGTGTCATGCACAAAGTAGATGTCCTAACCGACTTGCCAAAACTATAGTTTGTTAACAAGACATTTATGGAGTGGTTGAAAAACGAGTTTTAATGACTCCAACCTAAGTGTATGTAAACTTCCGACTTCAACTGTATATATACAGTACTAGTCAAAGGTTTGGACACACCTACTCATTCCAGGTTAATTTGTGTTGGTCTTTTCCTTCACTCTGCGGTCCAACTCATCCCAAACTATCTCAATTGGGTTGAGGTCGGTGATTGTGGAGGCCAGGTCATCTGATGCAGCACTCCATCACTCTACTTGGTCAAATAGCCCTTATGCAGCTTGGAGGCGTGTTTTGGGTCATTGTCCTGTTGAAAAACAAATGATAGCCCCACTAAGCCCAAACCAGATGGAATGCCGTATCGCTGCAGAATGCTGTGGTAGCCATGCTGGTTAAGTGTGCCTTGAATTCTAAATAAATCACTGACATTGTCACCAGCAAACCTCCTCCTCCATGCTTAACGGTGGGAACCACACATGCAGAGATCATCATTTCACCTACTCTAATTCTCACAAAGACATGGCGGTTGGAACCAAAAATCTCAAATTTGGACTCATCAGACTAAAGTACAGATTTCCACTGGTCTAATGTCCATTGATTGTGTTTCCTGGCCCTAGCAAGTCTCTTCTTATTATTGGTGTCCTTTGGTATTGGTTTCTTTGCAGCAATTCGACCATGAAGGCATGATTCATGCAGTCTCCTCTGAACAGTTGATGTTGAGATGTGTCTGTTACTTGAACTCTGTGAAGCATTTATTTGGGATGCAATCTGAGGTGCAGTTAACTCTAATGAACTTATCCTCTGCTGCAGAGGTAACTCTGGGACTTCCATTCCTGTGGCGGTCCTCATGGGAGCCAGTTTCATCATAGCGCTTTATGGTTTTTGCGAATAAACTTGAATAAACTTTCAAAGTTCTTGAAATGTTCCGTATTGACTGACCTTCATGTCTTAAAGTAATGATGGACTGTCGTTTCTCTTTGCTTTTGTGAGCTGTTCTTGCCATAATATGGACTTTTACCAAATACGTCTATCTACCTTGTCATAACACAACTGATTGGCTCAAATGCATTAAGAAGGAAAGAAATTCCACACATTAACTTTTAGGAAGGCACACCTGTTAATTGAAATGCATTCCAGGTGACTACCTCATGAAGCTGGTTGAGAGAATGCCAAGAGTGTGCAAAGCGGTCATCAAGGCAAAGGGTGGCTATTTGAAGAATCTCAAATATAAAATATATTTGGATTTGTTTAACACTTTTTTGGTTACTACATGATTCCATATGTGTTATTTCATAGTTGTGATGTCTTCACTATTATTCTACAATGTAGAAAATAGTAAAAATAAAGAAAAACCCTTGAATGAGTACGTGTTCTAAAACTTTTGACCGGTAGTGTAGTCTGTTATGTTTCACTATATCGGATCACTACAATATATTGGTATCACTCCGCGGCGGAGGGATACATCCGAGGTGAGGATTTACAGATTTACTCCCGTGTACACCTGTGTCACAGCTGGGGTCCGCCCAAATATATAGACCCCATGGCCGCGACACACATTCTCTACATCATTTTTGAGGCGCCTCTAGCACCATAGAGGATTGGAGTGATCCATATAGCTCACATAACCGTGGTTACATACGTAACCTTCGTTATGTTTCACTATATTGGATCACTCCAATATATTGGTATACCCTTACCAGATTTAGTCGGTGCTAGAGGGACCTGGCCAGCCAGCAGCAAAGTCCGAGATGCAGGGGCCGAGACGCAGGGGCCGTCAATGTGGAAAGGGGGTTCCGGCACAGTCCCCGGAAGGGGAGGCGACGCCTAGCACCGCTGAACCAACCGCAGAGGGAGGTGCCACATTTACCCGATAGTACCTAGCAAAGGTGCAAGAGGAAGCCCAGCTGGCCGCAGCACAGATATCAGCGAGGGGCACTCCTCTCAGTAAATCAATTCAAATCAAATGTTATTTGCCACATGCGCCGAATACAACAGGAATAGACCTTACAGTGAAATGCTGTTAAGTATTACAGTGCTGTTTACTGTTAAGTAAAAAATAGATAAGTAAAAGATAAAAAATTGCAAATAATTAGAGCCCAGGATGCAGCCAGTGTTGAATGTACCACCACAGATCTCAGCACTGGCATGCCAGCCAGGCGGAATGCTGTCGTAATCGTGTACACGATCCAGTGAGAGAGCCTCTGCTTTGATAGCCCAGCCCCCAGGACTCTCTCACCATAGCAGAAAAAGAGCTGGTCTGTTGTTCTCACTGACCGTGCCCGCTCCACATAGGCAGCCAGTGCCAGCACAGGGAGGTGCCACCCGAACTTGTTCCACAGGTGCTGCACCACCTGGGAATGTAGGCTCCAGTCCCAAGGTGGCGGGCCCTCCCTCGAGAGCATATCCACTGCCACATTCAGTATGCCAGTTACGTGCACTGCGCGTAGAGACGCTAGACGTCCCTGAGCCCAGAGAAGGAGCTCCCATGCCATAAGATGGAGACGGTGGGACCTCAGTCCACCCTGATGGTTGATGTAAGGTTGATGTAAACCACCACTGTGGTGTTGTCCGTTCTCACCAGGACATGTCTTCCCTTCAGATGTGGAAGGAAAGACCGCAGGGCCAGCAGTACAGTAATGTATTGATGTGCCTGCCGCTCCAAGGGGATAGCCAACAGCCACTGGCCAACCTGCCCTTGGTCACACCCCCCCCCCAGCCGATCTGGGAGGAGTCTGTGCTGACCAGCTCCCGGCGGCACATCCTCAGCATCTCCACCCCACTTGGGAGAAAGGTGCAATAGCGCCACCTAAACAATGCCCTGAGGCGCTGTGCGGTCACCCGGAGCTGGCGGTGACGGTGGCGCTTTGGGTGCAGCCGGTGGGAGTTGAACCACCGTTGAAGAGGCCGGAGATGGAGCAGGCCCAGGGGAATCAGCAACGAGGCTGCCGTCAGCAAACCCAACAGGTGTTGGCAGGTCAGGGTGGATACCACCCGCCCCTGCTGAAAGTGGTCGCGGCAAGATAAGATCGCCTGAACCCTTCTGGTGGGCAGGCGTGCTCTCATGAGGACTGAGTCCAGTTCCATGCCAATGAAGGCCACCCTCTGGGTGGGCGTTAGACGACTCTTCTTGTTGTTTATAGTAATGCCCAGCCCGCCGATGTGGGTCAGGAGCGTGTCTCTGTCTGACAGGACCTGGGTCCTGGTCGGGGCACAAATCAGCCAATCGTCCAGGTAATTGAGGATCAACAATCCTCGGGACGTGAGAGTTGCCAGGACAGCGTCCATGCACTTTGTGAAAGTGTGGGGTGCCAAGGAGAGGCCGAAGGGAAAAACCATGAATTTGTAAGCCGTGAATCAGAGGTACTGCCAATGAGCTGGGTGAACAGGAACATAGAAGTACGCATCCCTCAGGTCCAGCGTCACAAACCACTGGTCCCTGGACACGGCCTGCAACACGCGGGATTTGGACAGCATGTGGATCCTCAGTACCTTCAAGTACCCATTGAGGTTGCGGAGGTCCAGAATCGGTCGAAACCCTCCATCTCTTTTTGGGACCACAAAATAAGTGGAGTAGATCCCACCTAGCCATTCTGATGTCTCGATCCTGCGGATGGCACCCTTGTCCAGGCGAGAGGAGATCTCCAGCCGCAGGGTTTGGTGACACGAAGGACCCTGAAGGACGGGGGCCGGCACCGGAATTGGAGTCGGTACCCCTCGAGCATTGCGGACAACACACCCTCCTCCCACTTTGCCCTTTGAGACCGGGAGAAGCGGCAGAGGCCGGGGAAGGGTGTGTCAGGGGTCCTGCTGGGGCCCGCCTCTCCTCTGGCACCGCGAGCGCCTGGGTCCCCCAGGCACGTCCCTATGGTGGTGACAGGTTGTTGCTTCACCGCACGCTGTGCCCCTCCCCGCTGTCGTCCCTCAGCACGAGGCAATGGGGCAGGAGAGGGACCCCCCCCATCATTCGGGTGCAGGTGGGTGGCGACGGTCCGTCTGCCTTGGACCCGGGGCCTGAGGAGGCGGCATGAACCGTCTCAGGATCTCCCGGTCCCTACGAACCTTATCGGTCTGCTCCAGAATGTCATCAACCCCTGGGCAAAACGTCATTCCTGGGGTGATGGGGAGAGTGGCAAATGTGCTCTGGAGAACAGCTGGCAGACGTGATTGGGCCAGCCAGAGATGGCACCGGGAGGTATCCACCTGCGCCATGGCCCGTCCGTTGGCACGGGCCACATCCCTCTGGAGCAGGGAAAGCAGGCGAGACACCTCCATTGCTTCCCGGAGGAGCTGCTCTGTGCCCTCCTGCAGCCGGGGCAACAGAGTCTGCAGGTAGGCCTGCAGCAGCATGGAGACCAGAGGGACCCATATGTGGCTTTCAAGTCTGCATCAAAGACTCTGGGGGGTCCCGGCTTCAGTCACGGGTTCCATCCTATAATCTCCTGGTTCGGAAGGACCATGGCAGCTATCATGGTGTCCATGGTCGGGTACTCACGGAGGCCGTGTGACTCCGTGCCCGCAACATAACTCCATGGTCCAGTCTCTGCTGTGAGTCGGAAGTGCCCCCTGGCAGAGGCCCAGCTCTCATGCAAGGCCTCGCGGAACTCAGCAGAGATGGGGACAGATGGAGAGTCATCATTGTCCACCAGTTTGATGTCCAGTGCAGTGGCTACGTGAGTGAGTAGGCTCCTCATAGCCTCTCGAGCTGCTGGGGGGCGATGAAGCCCCTCTGCCAGCTTCTGATGGCCTGTCAGCCTGGTAGCCTAGCTCACGGCGGTGAACAGTGCCAGCATCGTCCCCCAGGAACAGCCTATCACTGGCCAACATGGAACAGCTATCGTCGCCACCAAAGCTATCAACCTTCTGACGCAGGGCATGCGCCCTCCGTTCAAGGTGGTCCCAGCGGTCCGATTCCTGCCGCTGTCCAGGACTGGCAGCAGCCAATCACACCAGGCGCAGACGTTATGAGAACACCACACAAAACAGGCATCCAGTAGGGCGCTCCACCGCCCTCTCCGCGTGGCTCAAACCCAGACAGTGAATACACAAGGTATGGGGATCCCCAGGGGGGATGCCACCATTACACCTGTCACAAAGGGAAGCCATAAGCTCATCCAAGCCAACAAGGCCACGGAGCAGGGGTCCAACGCCCTGGGAGAGTTTATGTCGTGACCCGCTTGGAGGAATAGGAACCCGGTGAGGGATAAAATTACCCAGTACCTCTGCAAAAAAACGGGGAAGACCCGTTTGGGAAAAACAGGCAGACAAAAAAACAGCAACCAAGTAATGGATTTGATTTATTTGTGTGTTTGTTTTACGCCAACTGCAATATTACCTAGCCGGTTTAATATCCAAGCAGTAATAACAGCACAATATGATGGAGTAACTCCTTTAAGGAACGCCAAATGTAATGTCTCAACATAGTGGAAGCCCACCACGATACTCTTACGCTCTGCAGGGGAAAGAACAAGAAAAAACCCTGCAGCATGTTAAAGCAATTCACAACACACACATAGTCGGCAAGTTGTGTAAGGTAAATTACAGTTTGTGTAGCAAGAGCCACCATACAAATGGATGCACACGGAGTCGTAGTGCGAAACACAAGTACGACAAACCACGGGCAGAAGATGCAGATCAACAACCAGCAGCGAGTGGAGCACTCAAGAGGAGGGGCTGGCCATGTGGCCAGCTGCTCCAGGCTGCAAACAGCCAGTGAGTATACTTCCACGCAAGATATTACACTTAACAGTGACTTACCAAGCGAACTTCAGAAAGTTTGTACCTCAAACCATACGGACGTCCGCAGAGAAAATGGAAGAGAACGTGTGTCGCGGCCATGGGGTCTATATATAGGGGCGGACCCCAGCCGTGACACAGGTGTACACGGGAGTAAATGTGTAAATCCTCACCTCTCATGTATCCCTCCGCTGCGGAGTGATACCAATATATTGGAGTGATCCATGTAGCTCATTTTATAGCTCCATATAGCTCAAATTAACTCTTTTTTTTTTTTTTTTTTTTACAGTATAAGGGGAGGGCCGTGAAAATATTTGTAACATTGGGGAGGGGGGTGCATCTTTTTTTATGACACCTCGAGTTGGACCAGCATGATTGTGGGTAACCTGTAAAAATATATATTTGTTCATTGTCTTTCATGCCTTGTTAAAGCAGTCAAATACGGCACAGAAATTGTCCATGGTGATGAATCAAGTAACTTAGTTTTATGCACTGTTATCATGCAGCTTGGGGTAGCCACTGAGCTGTTGTCCGAAGAATTGATGAGGTGTCTTCCAACATGCCCACCAGGAAGCGTCGTATGTAACCTGGCAACACTATTCTAAAATCGTTCTATTATTACTTTCATTCGACGAGTCATGCAGAGCCAAATTCAGTGGAACCGAGTGCGCTCTCGCTGCCTACAACGGTACTACAGAGACAACGGTAGATAGGCTACTACTGAGGGTTGAAATAAGCATACGTTTTAACATACCTGTATACTGCAAGAGAAACATTGTCCACGGAAAATGTTCCAGTCCAGATAGTGAACTCCCGTCGGCTACTGTTTCGCGTGTTTATAAAATATATTCCTTAGATTGAGAGTAATATATAATTTCCCCTTCGGCTTTGCTCGGCATGCAGACTGGGCTGCAGTGACGTGTGTGTTGTGAGCAACAATAGTGGAATTGGTGGTTTGCCTTCAAAATAAAAGTATTCAATTGAAACTGAAGCAAACGGATAAAAATGGTGGAATCATGTAACAATTGGACTAGATAATGCCAAACAAGGTTGGAATGTTGTTATATAAATTCAACAAAAGACAATAATTAGTTAATTTGACACAAAAAAAAGTACAACATCACACCTGTGGATGTATTAGACTTCAGTATTGCATTGGGGGCATACTTATATTGCAATGTACAGCCTAACCTATGGATCTTGGGTCCATGAAATGGGGTATCAGTGACACCCAACGATTAACACTGTAGAGTCGACGTCCGAGCCTCCGCGGAAATCGAAGTAACATAATACAGAGGGTGTTTGTCAGACCATGAGACATCCCAAAAATCGGTCTTCCCACAAAATCATCTGTAGCGTCCGAACAGTTTCGACTCTCATGAGCACGTACATGTCCGTTGTTTTGCTCTTGGACACCCACAGGCCTCACAAGACTAGTTTGAAGGTTTCCTGGTACTAGTTGAAAAAATGAATTGAAGTTTATACAGAGAATGTTCAGTGCCAAATATAAGGTGTTAAATACATGTTAAAAAATGTTTTACTAATGTTTCCTGAATTTTCTTATATCTCTCAGATATAGGACATACACTTCAGAACAAACTTCCTTTAGATTTTTTGGGGGGCACTATTTGTTGTTCCATGTAGTGAATCTGTTATTCAATGCGTTTGTATGGGCTAATAGCAGTAAGGCCAAATACAATTGTTCATCAAACCATTTTTCTATATTGTTTTTCGATTCCCCCCCGGCTTAGACAGGGCTTAGACTCTAATGGGTTAAAATTAGAAAGACTTTAGACAATATTATTATTGCAGGACTTTAACTGTGGGAAATCACCTCACTATTTAGCCTATTGTGTGTATTGGACATTCATATTGCAATTTACACCCTTATCAATGGATCTTGGGTCCATCAAATGGGATATCAGCCCACTCATTGACACTCACAGAACACAACTGTGAAGAGTTTTCACAGTGGACACATCTGAAATCAGGCTAACTGATAGGACTTAAATCAATGCAGAAAATCGCCAATCAAAATAAACGTTCTACCACAGCGAACATGTTATTTTTGCATAGACTATTTGATTCTGAGTTCAGAAATATAAAGTTTGTATGTGAAAACTATTAATACGATGCATACTTTCAGTTTTTCCAAACTCAATTATCGCGCATAAGACTGAGGCTTGCGCTACCGGTGCTGGTACATGTGGCAGATCAGATCAAATAAGCTGCTGGAATGCCAATTAAGCTGTTTACATGTCCTAATAATTAGAAAGATTGCTCAGAAAATCAGATGTTTTCATCGACGTATGCTTACTTTGACTTTGAACTACTGCAATCATCAGTTAATATCTCATTATTAGTGTGAATGTAAACATACTCATTGTCATCATAATCATTAAATGTGATGATCGGAATAGATTTATTGTCAAGCCTCTTCCCTGAATATTGTCATAGGTTACCAGAAAAAAAGCACATAGCTCTGTACTGTAAACATAGCAAGTGTCAGTTTAATCTAGTGTGAGATCTTGATGATAAGGCTGCCCTTCCATTAGACTGCCCCTCCATGTCTAAAGTGTATGTACTATGTGTGTTATAGCAAAGATGATATATACAAGCATTTCACTACACCCGCTATAAAATCTGCTAAACACGTGTATGTGACAAATATAATTTGATTTGATTTGATTTTCACAAGATAGCCGAGTGACCGCTCTAACAATGGAAATGCATGTCCTCAATGATTGAAAGCAGCCGAGATCAGTTGGGACCATTCTAGCAAATAAGAGGGCACATACGCATGTGAACTACAGGCACAACTCAGTAGTTTTTCTCAAAGTTACTGGAATGCCACTTACAGTGTCTTAAGAAAGTATTCACACCCCTTGACTTTTTCCAGATTTCGTTGTGTTACACCCTGAATTTAAAATGAATAACATTGAGATTTGTTGTCACTGGCCTACACACAATACTCCATAATGTCAAAGTGGATTTTGTTTTTTTGTGACATTTTTACAAATTATACTGAGCAAATATATATACACAACATATAAAGTGTTGGTCCCATGTTTCATGAGCTTAAATCAAAGATCCCAGAAATTTTCCATATGCATAAAAAGCTTATTTCTGTCTAAATTTGGCACAAATTTGTCTACATCCCTTTTAGTGAGCATTTCTCCATTGCCAAGATAATCCATCCACCTGGCAGGTGTGGCATATCAAGAAGCTGGGTAAACAGCATGATCATTACACAGGTGCACCTTGTACTGGGGACAATAAAAGGCCACTCTAAAATGTGCAGTTTTGTCACATAACACAATGCCACAGGTTTTGAGGGAGTGTACAATTGGCATGCTGACTGCAGGAATGTCCACCAGAGCTGTTGCCAGAGAATTTAATGTTCATTTCTCAAGCATAAGCCGCCTCCAATGTCGTTTTGTTGAGAATATGGCAGTACGTCCAACCTGCCTCACAATCGCAGACCACGTGTAACCACGCCAGCCCTTGACCTCCAAATCAGGCTTCTTCACCTGCAGGATAGACAGAGACTAGCCACCCGGACAGCTGATGAAAATGAGGAGTATTTCTGTCTGTTAAGGATCAGACCCTTTTTTTCCAATTTACGCCTAAAATGACATACCCAAATCAAACTGCCTGTAGCGCAGGACCTGAAGCAAGGATATGCATATTCTTGATACCATTTGAAAGGAAACACTTTGAAGTTTGTGGAAATGTGAAATTAATGTAGGAGAATATAACACAATAGATCTGGTAAAAGATAAAACAAACAAAAAAACGTATTTTCTATTTATTTTTTTGTTCTGTCATCTTTGAAATCCAAGAGAAAGACAATATAATATTGCAGTTTAGGTGTACTTTAGATTTTGGCCACAGTATGTGTGCAAAGTCTCAGATTGATCCAGTGAAGCATTGCAATACTGGACTATTTTGTATCAAGTCTGCCCAAATGTGCCGAATTGGTCAATTGATTTTCAAGTACATAACTGTAGAGAACATACAAAAATGATATGGTAATACAAAATGTAAGTTTACACACTCCCGGGAATGTCATACATGATGGATCATTAGCTTATACACTAACTTTCACACATCTAGATGGCCGGTCGGGGTGGGTGTGGAGCCAGAGACAGCAGGGGTTCAAACTGTAGAACCAATCAACTACATTTTATCTCTGGGACCCTTAGGATGACAAATCAGAGCAAGATTACTGAATATAAGTACATTATTTACCTTCAGAGGTGAATGTATCAAACCAGTTACCATGATTAGTTTTTTGTTGTTGTGCACTCTCCTCAAACAATAGCATGGTATTTTTTCACTGTAATAGCTACTGTAAATTGGACAGTGCAGTTAGATTAAGAAGAATTTAAACTTTCTGCCCATATATGACATGTCTATGTCCTGGAAAGTTTGCTGTTACATACAACAGTAATGCTAATCACATTAGCGAACGTTAGCTCAACCGTCCTGTATACGGGACACCGATCCCGTAGAGGTTAAAGCCCTTTTGCGGGGAAAAACTCATTCTGATTGGCTGGGTCTGGCTCCCAAGTGGGTGGGCCTATGATGGTTGCGTCCCTGCCCAGTCATGTGAAATGACAGCTCTTCTCTGTCCTGGCACCCCAATGGTGGAATCAGCTTCCCCCTGAAGCTAGGACAGCAGAGTCCTTGCCCATCTTTCGAAAGCACCTGAAACCTTACCTCTATAAAAGGGTATCTTAAATAATCCCCCTCCTCACCCAAACATTTTTAAATAATCCTGAACCAACACTTCCACTTGACTGCCCCCCTTTCTAGCTCTGACTTTGATGATAGCTACTTAATTGAGGAAAAGTGTACTTACTATGGCTGTGATATGTGGTTGTCCCACCTAGATATCTTAAGATGAATGCACTATATGTAAGTCGCTCTGGATAAGAGTGTCTGCTAAATGACTAAAATGTCAAATGTACCAAAAAGACAATGAATGTTCCTGAGTGGCCGAGTTACAGTTTTGATTTAAATCTACTTGAAAATCTATGGCAAGACCTGAAAATGGTTGTCTAGCAATGATCAACATCCATTTTGACAGAGCTTGAAGAAGGTGCACAATCCAGGTCTGGAAAGCTCTTAGAGACTTACCCAGAAAGACTCACAGCTGTAATCGCTGCCAAAAGTGCTTCTACAAAGTATTGACTAAGGGGTGTGATTACTTATGTAAATTAGATATTTGACTGCTTTTTTGAAAGATATCACAAAGAACTGCAATAGTGTTACTCTCGACCAAAGTCAAATTAGGATATAACATTAGGCCAACGAGACAGTGTCCAAGTAAAAAAAAGTATCGTTTTTATTTAGTCACACTCACAACCGTAAGCTATTTTCTGTAATTAGCTCAACGTTAACTTGTAAATAATGATCTTATTGTGAGTATATTTTCCTGTAATAATGAATACAAATTAGCTAAAGTTAAGACGTTGTCAGCTATATGATATGGTCATTATTTGAACTGGCTAGCCAGCTAACTTAATGTTAGCTAGCTAGCTAACAAGCTAGAAACAAACCAAAACATTATTTAGAACGTTGCTTTTAGTTGCCTGGTTTGCTAGATTGACATATACTAAATTCATTTTTAAACTGATATGTTTATTGGTGTTAAAATATAAAAGTTATGCTATTTTGGACCACCAGGCTGCTGCCTATAGTTTTTGTGTTTATACTTTTTCATAACGACAACGACAAGTTTGATGTCTGACGCCAATGGAATGTTCATGAAGTCTCTGTGACAACTGTCTACAGACATGTCGATACACCTAGTATAAATCAGCCTTCAGTCTTGAAATCTTTGGTTGTTGAGTACACTACCGTACTCACTCTGTTAAGCACATGGCCTCACATGTGAATCCTTAAAGAGATGGGTGTGGCTAAGGCTTAAGAGGGTGTGAACAATGCTGAATGGTCGTACAAAAAGAAGAGCTCTCCAGTCGGTAAATTCTGTCGCTTAGCCTCTTCCTGTTTGTATGCTATGTCATGTTGTAGGCCTATAGGCTAATTGGAATACTTTTGACTGGATTCCAATTGATTTAATTGTGTGAGTGTGTGCGTGTGTGTGTGTGTCAGGGGTGGAAGTAAGAAATTACAAAAACTCTCATACTGTAACTGTAATTGAGTATCTTTTGCGAGTAATAATACTTATTGGAGTAAGTCAGTAATTTTACTTTTACTTACAGTGCATTCGGAATGTATTCAGACCTCTTGACTTTTTCCACATTTTGTTAAGTTACAGCCTTATTCTAAAATTGATTAAATAATTTTTTTTTCCTCATCAATCTACACACATAATGACAAAGCAAAAACAGGTTTTTAGAAATGTTTGCAAATTTCAATAAATATAAATAAAAAACGTATTTACATACAGCACCAGTCAAAAGTTTGGACACACCTACTCATTCCAGGGTTTTTCTTTATCTTTACTATTTTCTACATTGTAGAATAATAGTGAAGACATCAAAACTGTAAATAACACATCATGTAGCAACCAAAAAAGTGTTAAACAAATCCAAACATATTTTATATTTGAGATTCTTCAAAATAGCCACCCGTTTGCACACTCTTGGCATTCTCTCAACCAGCTTCATGAGGTAGTCACCTTGAATGCATTTCAATTAACAGGTGTGCCTTGTTAAAAGTTAATTTGTGGAATTTCTTTCCATCTTAATGCGTCTGAGCCAATCAGTTGTGTTGTGACAAGGTAGGGGTGGTATACAGAAGATAGCCCTATTTGGTAAAAGACCAAGTCCATATAATGGCAAGAACAGCTCAAATAAGCAAAGAGAAACGACAGTCCATCATTACTTTAAGACATGAAGGTCAGAACTTTTAAAGTTTCTTCAAGTGCAGTCGCAAAAAACATCAAGACCTATGATGAGACTGGCTCTCATGAGGACCGCCACAGGAAAGGAAGACCAAGAGTTACCTCTGCTAAAGAGGATAAGTTCATTAGAGTTACCAGCCTCAGAAATTACAGCCCAAATAAATGCTCCACAGAGTTAAAGTAACAGACCCATCTCAACATCAACTGTTCAGAGGAGACTGCATGAATCAGGCCTTCATGGTCGAATTGCTGCTAAAAAAAACACTACTAAAGGACACCAATAAGAAGAAGAGACTTGCTTGGGCCAAGATACACGAGCAATGGACATTAGACAGGTGGAAATCTGTCCTTTGGTCTGATGAGTCCAAATTTGAGATTTTTGGTTCCAACCGCCGTGTCTTTGTGAGACGCAGAGTAGGTGAACGGATGATCTCCACATGTGTGGTTCCCACCATTTAGCATTTAGGAGGAGGTGTTATGGTGTGGGGGTCCTTTGCTGGTGACACTGTCAGTGATTTATTTAGAATTCAAGGCACACTTAGCCAGCATGGCTACCACAGCATTCTGCAGCGTTATGCCATCCCATCTGGTTTGCGCTTAGTGGGACTATCATTTGTTTTTCAACAGGACAATGATCCAACACACCTCCAGGCTGTGTAAGGGCTATGTTACCAAGAAGGAGAGTGATGGATTGCTGCATCAGATGACCTGGCCCCCACAATCACCTGACCTCAACCCAATTGAGATGGTTTGGGATGAGTTGGACCGCAGAGTGAAGGAAAATCAGTCAACAAGTGCTCAGCACATGTGGAAACTCCTTCAAGACTGTTAGAAAAGCATTCCAGGTGAAGCTGGTTGAGAGAATGCCAAGAGTGTGCAAAGCTGTCATCGAGGCAAACGGTGGCTACTTTGAAGAATCTCAAATATAAAATATATTTTGATTTGTTTAACACTTTTTTTTAATTTATTTTTTACATTTTAGTCATTTAGCAGACACTCTTATCCAGAGCGACTTACAGTTAGTGAGTGCATACATTATTTAATATTTTTTTCATGATTCCATATGTGTTATTTCAAAGTTTTGATGTCTTCACTATTATTCTACAATGTAGAAAATAGTATAAATAAAGAAAAATATTTGAATGAGTAGATGTGTCCAAACTTTTGACCGTAGCTGTAAGTATTCAGACCCTTTGCTATGAGACTCGAAATTGAGCTCAGGTGCATCCTGTTTACATTGAACATCCTTGAGATGTTTCTACAACTTGATTGGAGTCCACCTGTGGTAAATTCAATTGATTGGACATGATTTGAATAGGCACACACCTGTCTATTTAAGGTCCCACAGTTGACAGTGCATGTCAGAGAAAAAACCAAGCCATGAGGTCGAAGGAATTGTCCGTAGCGTTCGGAGACAGGATTGTGTCGAGGCACAGATCTGGGGAAGGGTACCAAAAAATTTCTGCAGCATTGAAGGTCCCCAAGAACACATTGGCCTCCATCAATCTTAAATGGAAGAAGTTTGGAACTACCAAGACTCTTCCTAGAGCTGACCGCCCGGCCAAACTGAGCAATCGATGGGGAGAATGGCCTTGGTAGGTCAGAGAACTCTGACAGAGTTCCAGAGTTCCTCTGTGGCAATGGGAGAACCTTCCAGAAGGACAACCATCTCTGCAGCACTCCACCAATCAGGCCTTTATGGTAGAGTGGCCAGACAGAAGCCACTCCTCAGTAAAAGGCACATGACAGCCCGCTTGGAGTTTGCCAAAAGGCACCTAAAGGACTCTCAAGGACTCTCATGCCAAGCGTCACGTCTGGAGGAAACCTGGCACCATCCCTACGGTGAAGCATGGTGGTGGCAGCATCATGCTGTGGGGATGTTTTTCAGCGGCAGGGACTGGGAGACTAGTCAGGATTGAGGCAAAGATGAACATAGCAAAGTACAGAGAGATCCTTGATGAAAACCTGCTCCAGAGCGCTCAGGTCCTCAGACTGGGGCGAAGGTTCACCTTCCAACAGGACAACGACCCTAAGCACACAGCCAAGACAACGCAGGAGTGGCTTCGGGACAAGTCTCTGAATGTCCTTGAGTGGCCCAGCCAGAGCCCGGACTCTCTCTGGAGAGACCTGAAAATAGCTGTGCAGCAATGCTCCCCATTCAACCTGACAGAGCTTGAGAGGATCTGCAGAGTCTAATGGGAAAAACTCCACAAATACAGGTGTGCTAAGCTTGTAGCGTCATACCCAAGACTCGATGCTGTAATCGCTGCCAAAGGTGCTTCAACAAAGTACTTATGTAAATGTCATATTTCAGTTTTTATTTAATAAATTATCTACAATTTCTAAAAACATGTTTTTGCTTTGTCATTATGGGGTATTGTGTGTAGATTGATGAGGGGGGAAAAAACAATTTAATCAATTTTAGAATAAGGCTGTAACGTAACAAAATGTGGAAAAAGTCATGGGGTCTGAATACATTCCGAAAGCACTGGTTTTTCGCAGTCATAGACTGAATTGTAAACCAATCTACAATCATAACATCAATCATATATAATTATTGAATAGTAAAATCCTAAACTAGCAAAACACTTAATATAATACAATGTTAAAATAAGCAAAATATACAAAACAACAATACTACAACAACAAGGTTTGGGGTGGCAGCTTTAGAAAATACATATTTTGACCCTACTCTGATAAAGATTATTATAGGCTCTGTCTTCTTGTCCCTCTAGCTCAGAGATGAGTCCCATCACTAGGCATTCAACAGCTGTACCATGCTCCCAATAAGCGGGACACAGAGACCCAAAACACTGACAGCCTCACTACTCCCAGGCCCATAATGCTTTGACTGAGGGTGGGGGAGACACAAGTAGAGACACAATGTGGTGGTTTAATATATGTTCCAAGAAACAAAGTTATTAAACAGTTTGTCAAACAGACATTGAGACTGATTTCAGTTGAAAAGATTACCAGGTCTCATGTGCCTAAACAATACTGCTTATACCAACAGTGCTGCCGCTAGACTCATGATAACAATTGCACACTAATTTTGTTTCATTCAAGTGTGAAAATGTGAGGAAACTCCTCTGGTGACTGACTCTCCATTAATACAAATTCAGCCCTTAGGCCTACTAGTAAAGACTGGAGGTTGGAGACAACAAGGTCTGTCAAAGCTGTGTAGTAGGTGTCACAAGAAGGACAAAAGACTCTCACTTTTAGACCTTGGAGAATCCTCACTGCCTACCTGGGTGCTTCACACACTCCCTCGTCTTCTGGGGTGTTTTCAGGGAGGTGAAAGGTTCATTAGTCCTAGAAGATATATAGCGCTAAAATATTTGATATGCAAGTCCATTGTAGGCAATGGTTGTAAAATGATTTTGGTTCTCTGAACCTTTCAGGAAAACTTGCCCCTGAAATTTGCACGTAGTAATGTAACGAATAAAGCCAACATTATTCTCTATTCTGCATGACAGATATTCCCGTATGTGTTGTACACATATCTGTGCTACACAATACATTTATATGTGAACATTTTGTTACGTCACATCCCCTGAATAGGCCCCAGCACTCATCCCACCAGCAAGTATTGACGTTTATCAACACAGTGTCAGTTCATAGGTGTATAAGCAATTTGGTCTTCCAGGGAAAGGTGGAGCATTTTCTACATTGCCCATCCCTACCTAATGCTCTCGGTTCTCCGCAAGTGCATAGGGTGTTGGGTCTAGGGGTGGGTTTGGGACAGGGAAAACCTGTTTACGTAAGAGGGGTCTGCAGCGACAGGCTAGCTTTCAGCACTACCTATTAGACAAAGAGGATTGCATACATTATGACATTCCCTGTGACAATCAGTTATGTTTGTGAATTAGTTTGGGGAGTCTGCATTCGATCCTGGTAGACCCCACCTGTGCCTTAATGATTAGGGCAGGTTTTGCCTGATTGAAGGCTTTTTCTTTTGAATAGTGAACCGAGAACTTTGTAAATACTTCAGTCACCTCATGAAACTCACCAGTGCTGTGTAAATAAACAAAATCAACCCATATTTGCAACTCTACCTGGTTTTGCCTCCTGCTGAATCCTTGTCCTTATACCTTGTAATGTATGGAAATGATAATATCATAGCTAGAATAACACAATCCACATATACAATAACCTTTTTTGATTTCACTTTCGAAGTAATGTTTCACAAGAAGAAGACACTTCTTGGTGAATATAACTTTTGACACTTCAATAACATGTAAACAAGAACTTTGGAAAAACCTGGAGTAGTTGTGGCTTGACGATTGACACGTTTGTTCAATGGAGAGAAAATAGAGAGTACATCTGTGTTACTGTTTTTTGATGAGGAGTCACTCTCTACACATGTCAAGATGGGATATGTGATTCACCCTGTGGGAGCATTTGTCCCCAGGTTACTGCAGTGTTCCAGCTGCAAAGCATTTGGGCATGTGTCAAGTGATTGCAGAGAGTATGACTTGAGTGATTATTTGGCTGCGGAAGATGATGATGTTGAATGTCGCAATTGTGGTGGGAAGCATGCACATGAGTTCCCTGAATCTCCTGTGAGGGTGAATGAGGTAAAAATTGCTAGGATAAGAGCTGTTCAGCGTGTATCCTATGCAGAGGCAGCGAGAAAAGTTAAAGAATGTTCTAGCAGCATTTCTGTCCTATTTGGTCACCAAATCTGAGTGTTTCTGAAAGACTGAAGGTTTTTTATTTTATTTTTCAGATGTTTGAGTGGATTAAAAGTTTTAGTATATTTCAATTTTCCATTTCGGATTTCCATCTCCCTTTTTTTCTTGCATCCAGTAGTGGGCAACAATACACCGTTTCCGGTTTAGTCCTCCCTAAAACACCACCGAAGAAGAAAAAGAAGAAGAAGAAGAAGAAGAAGAAGAAGAAGAAGAAGTAGAAGAAGAAGAAGAAGATGAAGAATAAGAAGATGGTGTTAGGCTACCATAGATATTGTATTTTTTGTTTTTTGTATTTTTTGTAATTATCCCCCATATGTTTTTTTTCTCGCATATATATATATATATATATATATATATATATATATATATATATATATATATATATACATACATACATACATACACGTACATATACACATACAGTGGGGAGAACAAGTATTTGATACACTGCCGATTTTGCAGGTTTTCCTACTTACAAAGCATGTAGAGGTCTGTAATTTTTATCATAGGTACACTTCAACTGTGAGAGACGGAATCTAAAAAATCCAGAAAATCACATTGTATGATTTTTAAGTAATTAATTTGCATTTTATTGCATGACATAAGTCTTTGATCACCTACCAACCAGTAAGAATTCTGGCTCTCACAGACCTGATAATTTTTCTTTAAGAAGCCCTCCTGTTCTCCACTCATTACCTGTATTAACTGCACCTGTTTGAACTCGTTACCTGTATAAAAGACACCTGTCCACACACTCAATCAAACAGACTCCAACCTCTCCACAATGGCCAAGACCAGAGAGCTGTGTAAGGACATCAGGGATAAAATTGTAGACCTGCACAAGGCTGGGATGGGCTACAGGACAATAGGCAAGCAGCTTGGTGAGAAGGCAACAACTGTTGGCGCAATTATTAGAAAATGGAAGAAGTTCAAGATGACGGTAAATCACCCTCGGTCTGGGGCTCCATGCAAGATCTCACCTCGTGGGGCATCAATGATCATGAGGAAGGTGAGGGATTAGCCCAGAACTACACGGCAGGACCTGGTCAATGACCTGAAGAGAGCTGGGACCACAGTCTCAAAGAAAACCATTAGTAACACACTACGCTGTCATGGATTAAAATCCTGTAGCGCACGCAAGGTCCCCCTGCTCAAGCCAGCGCATGTCCAGGCCCGTCTGAAGTTTGCAAATGACCATCTGTATGATCCAGAGGAGGAATGGGAGAAGGTCATGTGGTCTGATGAGACAAAAATAGAGCTTTTTGGTCTAAACTCCACTCACCGTGTTTGGAGGAAGAAGAAGGATGAGTACAACCCCAAGAACACCATCCCAACCGTGAAGCATGGAGGTGGAAACATCATTCTTTGGGGATGCTTTTCTGCAAAGGGGACAGGACGACTGCACCGTATTGAGGGGAGGATGGATGGGGCCATGTATCGCGAGATCTTGGCCAACAACCTCCTTCCCTCAGTAAGACCATAAAAGATGGGTCGTGGCTGGGTCTTCCACCCAAAACACACAGCCAGGGCAACTAAGGAGTGGCTCTGTAAGAAGCATCTCAAGGTCCTGGAGTGGCCTAGCCAGTCTCCAGACCTGAACCCAATAGAACATCTTTGGAGGGAGCTGAAAGTCCGCATTGCCCAGCGACAGCCCCGAAACCTGAAGGATCTGGAGAATGTCTGTATGGAGGAGTGGGCTAAAATCCCTGCTGCAGTGTGTGCAAACCTGGTCAAGACCTACAGGAAACGTATGATCTCTGTAATTGCAAACAAAGGTTTCTGTACCAAATATTAAGTTCTGCTTTTCTGATGTATCAAATACTTATGTCATGCAATAAAATGCAAATTAATTACTTAAAAATCATACAATGTGATTTTCTGGATTTTTGTTTTAGATTCCGTCTCTCACAGTTGAAGTGTACCTATGATAAAAATTACAGACCTCTACATACTTTGTAAGTAGGAAAACCTGCAAAATCGGCAGTGTATCAAATATTGTTCTCCCCACTGTACATACATTTAAATACATATACATATATATATACATATACATATCCTTTTTTTAAATATAGTCCCCTTTATTACTTTCCAACCCCACCACCCCTTCCTTAATTGAAGTAAACTAGTGAACAACAATGCTTAGGCCTCTACTTCCAGCTCATACATACTATATATATTTTATGTCAATTTTACAGTAATTCTATTTTGTTTGTTTTTACTCCTGAACTTCCTCTACCCTCAACCTCTCCAATAATTTTCATGATGTCCATCCAGTTTGCTTCTATATGCCATATCTTTGTAACTGTGCTCTTTCACAAAAGCTCTCAACCTATAACCTATATACTTATTATGGACACAGTATGCTTTACATTAGTTATCTTGTTGTTATTAGTTGTTGTTAGTTGTTATTAGTCTCATCCTTCAACTCCATTCAACACCTCCCATCTATCTCTTTACACCATCCATATTGGATTTCTACTTGCCATATATTTTTCAACTGTACTGTTTTACAAAAGTTCTGAACCCTATAATTCTCATTGTTTCTACAGATTGTAAATTGAAAATAAACATTTTTGGTAAAGGTATTATTATTTTATTGATCGATTGACTATGAATTTTCAGATCAACCAGTAGTGCTATCTGCAGGGTTAGCTCCAGGTAAATATTGCAATCCTTTAGCCATTCCTGGACCTGTGTCCAAAAACAAGCTACAAATGAACCATACCAAAACCAATGATCTAATGATTCTGTCTCTTCACAGCAAAATCTGCAGAGCTGGGAAGATTGTGTCCCCCATATAAATAACATTCTATTGGTAGCAAGAATTTTGTATAATAATTTAAATTGAAAAATTCAAAGTTTTGAATCCGGCATCGTTTTGCATAAACACAGTGCCATGGAATCGGTACGTCAAAAATCTCTTCCCAACTATTTTGCAATCTATATGGGACGGCTGTCAATCCTTTGGTCCTTAAATTAAACTGGTATACTTTTTTATTTATCACAACTTTCTTTAACCAATTATGTTCTTTAATGCAAGGCCGAAAGATAAGTTCCTTATTTTTTCCCCATTCCACTTTCCTCTTCCATATTTGTGGTAATGCTGCAATTATTTGGTTGTAATTTTGGGTAGAGCCTACATTTCCATATGCTTTTGTTAGCTGCATGTGCGACATAACTCCACCAGTCCTAACTATGATATCATTTACGAAGATTATACCTTTTTTAAACATTTGTTCAAAAAATAATGTTTTTTTATCGATTAGTATATTTGAGTTTAACCACAATATTTGTTGCATTATTTGTTCTGTCATTTCTGTAGGATTAATTTGAAACCAACTTTCTATATTTGGGAGATTATTTCCTTTTCAAATAACTGAAAGTGAGAAGTTGTAATCTGAATAAAGGGAAAAAGGCCATTCTTGAACATTGGGTGAGACAATCTTACTAATTTGCTAGAGAACCAGTTCGGATTTAGGTATAACTTTTGTATGACTGAAGCTTTTAGTAATAGGTCTAATGCTTTAATATTTCCTAATTTCTGTCCTCTGAATTCATATTCATTATATAAATAGGCCCGTTTAATTTTGTCTGGCTTGCCGTTCCAAATAAAATTGAATTTTTTTTTCTCATATAATTTAAAAAACTGTTCCCTAGGCGTAGGCAAGACCATAAGCAAATAGGTAAACTGGGATAATACTAAAGAGTTAATCAGGGTGATTTTTCACACAAATTGACAGGTATTTACCTTTCCATGGTAGCAAGATCTTATCTATTTTTGCTAACTTTCTATTAAAATGTATTGGAGTGAGATCATTTATTTCATTTGGGATATGTATTCCGAGTATATCCACATCACCATCAGACCATTTTATTGGTAAACTACATGATAATGTAAAAATTGTATTTTTTAGTGATCCAATACATAATATAGTACATTTATCATAATTTGTTTGTAATCCAGAGAGGTTAGAAAATGTATCTAGATCCTCTATGAGGCTGTGGAGGGATTCTAGTTGTGGATTTAAAAGAAAACATGAATCATCACAATGACACACTTTGTTTTTAAGACCTGGATTTCTAATCCCTTGATATTATTGTTGGATCTGATTTTAATAGCTAACATATCGATGGCCATAATAAATAGATATGCCAATGGTGGACAACCTTGTTTCACTCCTCTTGACAGATCAAAACTTTCTGAGAAATAGCCATTATTTACTATTTTACACATAGGGTTACTATACATGATTTTAACTCATTTTATAAGAGATTCTCCAAAATTGAAATGCTCCAGGCATTGATATATAAACCCCAGTCATACTATATCAAATGCCTTTTCAAAGTCTGCTATGAATAGCAAGCCTGGTTTCCCAAATTGTTCATAGTGTTCTATTGTTTCCAGTACTTGCCTTATATTATCTCCAATGTATCGTCCATGTAAAAAACCTGTCTGATTAGAATGAATAATGTCCAACTATACCTTTTTAATTCTATGCGCTATACATTTTGCTAGAATTTTTGCATCACAACACTGAAGTGTAAGGGGCCTCCAATTTTTTTAATGGACTGGATGTTTATATTTTCCACTTGTATCCTGTTCTTGTTGAGTGTCTGGTAATCTACCATTTACATAGGAGTGGTTAAAACATGCTAATAACGGTCCTCTTAGTATATCAAAAAAGGTTTGGTATACCTCGACTGGTATGTCATCCAACTTTGGACTTTTCCCGGACTTAAAGTCTTTAATTGCCTCCAGAAGTTCCTCCTCTGTAATTTACCTTCACATGAGTCTTTCTGTATGGCTGTTAATTTTACATTATCAATAGAAAAAAAATCTCTACAATTAGCTTTTGTTAGAGGAGATGGAGGCGACTGAAACGAAAACATATGCTTAAAGTACTTTGCTTCCTTATAATTTGGTGAATCTTGGGTGACTCCGTCATTTGTAACCAGTTTCAGTAAATTATTTTTGGTAGCATTTCTATGTTGAAGATGAAAAAATAATGTGGTGCATTTTCCCCCATATTCCATCCAGTTTGCTTTATTTTTATAATATATTACACTTGATCTTTCTTGAATAAGTTTCTCCATTTCTTTTTGTTTTTCCTCTAATTTATTCTGAGCCTCTATGTTACAGTTTTTATTGCAGTAATCATTATTGACATTCATGATTTCTTTAAGAGCATGAAGGTGATAGTTTGTAGTGTGATTTCCTTTACAGTCCAATTGACCTATTTAAAACGGTATTATAATCTCCCACCATAATAATAGAGTCTTGTATTGCTTGCAGGGTTTATAATGTATTATATATATATTGTCATAGAAGTGTGGATCATCATTATTTGGTCCGTAAAGTTTAATGAGCCATATCTGTTTATGGTCCAATAACATATTTTAAATAATTCATCTAACTTGCGGATCTGTTTGGACAATTTGCACATTCGGATAGAAATCACTGTTAATTAATATCATCACCCCTTTTGAGGTTCTTTGCCCATGGGAGAAGTATATTTCGCCCCCCCATTACTTTTTCCACGCAACTTCATCTAGAATTGTTGAATGAGTTTCCTGTAAACAATAGATATTATATTCCTTCTCTTTGAGCCATGTAAATATTGTTCTTCTTTTCTTATTATCTGCTAAGCCATTACAATTATAACTGGCTATACTTATTTCACCACATACCATAATGAGATACAAGTTTCAAATCTATTAATCATTATATATGTTTGTAAATTTACCAATAAAAAATACCATAGTGATTGAGTGTCCATATAGCTGTACCATGATATTTGCATTGCTACTAAGTAACCCTCCAATTGTTCTCCACTATTCCCCCTACTAAAGCCCCTCCCCATCCCAAATTGGGCCGTCATCCCAGTGATCGGCATACCACCCCCGTCCCCCCGGATCCCTAAACCCTGAGTGGCCAGGACCCATCCTTCGAAACAGCACACAGTGCCTTCCACAAAACAGAAGCAGGTCAACCGCCAAAAGCATTTCCAATGCTCTCACCTCAATATATAAATAGCTTTTAAAAAATATATATATCTATTCAGATATCTTGCATATCATAATTTCCATCATTATCAATTAATATGCGTAATAATGTCGGCAGTTCATGCGTAGGATTGTTATATATAACCCGGATTGTAATTGTATTACATTACATTTTTGTCAAGCAATTATTATTTTAGCAAACAATTATTGTGGTTCATCCTATATTCTCCCTAACGTCCTTACCCCCTTGCAACAGATGTGGGATAAACACACACACACACGCACATACTCTAACACACTCAACCCCTTTCCTCCACAATCAACCATAAGATCAGATGCTCAACGGTTGTTACATCCCAGAGCCCAACTCAAGAAAGGACCTGATTTACGAATGCATATACAGTTACAGCTGTTTGAGAAAGGATGCAAGATTGAGCAAAAATGGACAACAACGTGAGATTTGATTGATCTATGTCAAGTCCTAGGTGATGGAGATCAGATCCACCCCTTCCCCTGAGACACAAACACTCTGGTCCCAGTTGTAACCATTTTTCCCAAGCATCTCCGTGCAGTCAGACCTTTGATTATTTTGTGCCACCAGGGCCACAATATGTCCCCTCTCTGATTGTCCCAGTGTGACCACCTCCCCATGGGATACTGCAGCCAGTGTTGCCAGCACTGCCACTACCTGGGTGGGGGTACCCCACCGGAAACCCCACCAGCTAGGTACAATGTCGTCAAGGTTCTCATTAGCAGCTTTGAGAATGTCCTTGTATATTATGCTCTCCCATCAGGGGACCAACCCTGCCAGGCAGGCACAGAATCTTGAGGGGGTGGTGCTGCTCAAGTAGGTCTCTGACCGCATGTATTTTTCTGTTTTGGCTGCATATAGGCAACTCACAGCATGGCCATAAAACAAATGGGGACTTCTCTTTGGTGTATGTGTCGCTCAGGTGGGTGTCTAGGATATAGGGTTGGAGATCGTTCCATCATGATAGGACAATAAAAAAATAGATTAGATGTATACTTTATTTTAAAATGTATATCCCTCATCTGCACAAAATTGAAAGCTCTCTCTCACAACCCCTGCTCACAGACACACCATTTCCTTTCTCACTCACTTAACGCCACACTTATTCAAACACAAAAACGCACAACACACCTCCCATCACAATACATCCACACATACCCACATACTGTGCCTTCTATGTCTTCTGTTTGCTATGTTTTTATCTTCACTATGTTGATTGAGTTCTTGTGTTCTAATTAGTTGCATTTGAAGATGTATTATTTCTTGTAACACCGTCTTATCCCTTTATAAAATACTATAAATACTATAAATGTGCTTTATTATTACAATCCCTACCATGGCTAGTATTGGGTGTTCCATTATTCGACTCCTCTATTAGAACTTTCAGAATAGCCATGGAGTAGTCTTTGTGTCGCGGAACATTTAGTTGTCAATATACAGTTTATCGACAACGAGAACAACACGCTTCCCTTTTTATCTATTTTCCTTGAAGATTGGGTACAGAACTTTGCGCTGTTCTGAAATCTCCCTCGGGAACTGATCATTCATGCTATTTTCGTGCCAGCTAGTCTTTTACCTAGGCTTTTAAACATTAGTTTATTCTTAAAGAACGCAAATTTGGCAACGATTGGACGCTCATATCTCTGTCCTCTTTGTCCAAAACGGTGTACACGTTCGAGTTGGATTTTATTGACAGCCTCGAGTGGGATTTGAAGCGCTGTAAGAAAGAAGTCCTTCACAATTTTTTCAGTAACCTCTCCTTCTTTTTCTTGGATACCTGTAAGTACTAGATTTTCTCTCATCGATCTAATTTGTATGTCTAGTAAGGCTTCTCTTAGAAAGTTGTTCTCCTTTTTAAGTTTCTATCTTAGTGACTGTCCCTTTTAGTTTTTTTGTATCGTTCTCCAGTATCGCAGCTTTTTCGTCACTCATTTCAAGACTCGCCTTCAACTCTTTTACATCATTACTGACCAACTCTAGTATGCATAGTTTGTCCTTTATCGACTTCAACAGATCGCTTTCCATACTTACCAGTCCCAGTGGTGAAAGCATAAATCATCTGTATCAGTCGAGGAGTCGATTTTTTCTTGAAGATTGATTCTCCTCCTCCATCATGTTTGAGTGTTGCTTGTTGTTGTAATATTTGTCAATACTTTTCTCTAGCCTTGATGATCATTACACAGGTGCACCTTGTGCTGGGGACAATAAAAATACACTCTAAAATGTGCAGTTTTATCACACAACACAATGTCACAGATGTCTCAAGTTTTGAGGGAGCGTGCAATTGGCATACTGACTTCAGGAATGTCCACCAGAGCTGTTGTCAGAGAATTGAATATAAATTTTTGCTGCCATTAGCCACCTCCAACGTCGTTTTAGAGAATTTGGCAGTACGTCCAACCGGCCTCACAACTGCCGACCACGTGTAACCACCCCAGCCCAGGACCTCCACATCTGGCTTCTT
The DNA here is from genome assembly GCF_964263955.1 of Coregonus lavaretus. Classification (NCBI taxonomy): domain Eukaryota; kingdom Metazoa; phylum Chordata; class Actinopteri; order Salmoniformes; family Salmonidae; genus Coregonus; species Coregonus lavaretus. Next base: position 37,271,455 of record NC_140016.1, on the reverse strand, counting down.
TAGCTGCAGGATCGTCTGAGACCAGACGTTGACGTCAACGTTGTGAAAAGAGTGCCCATGGTGGAGGTGTGGTTATGGTATGGGCAGGCATAAGCTGCGAACAATGAACACAATTGCATTTTATCGATGGCAATTTGAATGCACAGAGATACCGTCACAAGATTCTGTTAATTAATGCATAGTCACTTTAACTCTACCCACATGTACATATTACTTCAACTACCTCAACTAGCCGGTGCCCCCGCACATTGACTCTGCACCGGTACCCCCCTGTATATATAGCCTCCCTACTGTTATTTTATTTTACTTCTCCTCTTTTTTTCTCAACACTTTTTTGTTGTTGTTTTATTTTACTTTTTATTAAAAATAAATGCACTGTTGGTTAAGGGCTGTAAGTAAGCATTTCACTGTAATGTCTGCACCTGTTGTATTCGGCGCATGTGGCCAATAACATTTGATTTGATTTGATTTGAAGATCCTGAGGCCCATTGTCGTGCCATTCATCCGCCGCCATGATCTCATGTTTCAGCATGATAATGCACAGCCCCATGTCTCAAGGATCTGTACACAATTTCTGGAAGCTGAAAATGTCCCAGTTCTTCATTGGCCTGCATACTCACTAGACATGTCACCCATTGAGCATGTTTGGGATGCTCTGGTTCGACGTGTACGACAGCGTGTTCCAGTTCCCGCCAATATCCAGCAACTTTGCACAGCTATTGAAGAGGAGTGGGATAACATTTCACAGGCCACAATTAACAGCCTGTCAAATTCCATGTGAAGGAGATGTGTCACACTGCATGAGGCAAATGGTGGTCACACCAGATACTGACTGGTTTTCTGATCCACGCTCATGTGAAATCTATAGTTCTTTCAATTGATTGATATCATTATATGAACTGTAAGTCAGTAAAATCTTTGAAGTTGTTGCATGTTGCATTTATATTTTTGTTCAGTATAGGTTAATGATTCTGATTGATCTCCCTGAAACATCTGGAAAATACAAGAGGGAGAGACAGGACCTCTACAACAAAGCCCGGATCAAGATCCATAACAACAGACATAAATCAAATAAGACTCTGGTGGCTTCTGTACAAGCTTCCATCTTTTCATTCTGTCAATTAGGTAAGTATTGTGGAGTAACTACACTGTTGTTGATACATCCTCAGTTTTCTCCTATCACAGCCATTCAACTCTGGCCTCATAGTGAAATCCCTGTGTGATTTCCTTCCTCTCCGGCAAGTGAGTTAGAAAGGGTGCTTGTATCTTTGTAGTCACTGGGTGTATTGATACACCATCAAAAGTGAAATTATTTACTTCATCATGCTCAAAGGGATTTTTTACCCATCTACCAATAGGTGCCCTTCTTTGCAAGGCATTGGAAAACCTCTCTGGTCTTTGTGGTTGAATCTGTGCTTGAAAATCACTGCTCGACTGAGGGACCTTACAGATACTTGTATATGTGGAGTACAGAGATGAGGTAGTCATTCAAAAATCATGTTAAACACTATTATTGCACACAGCTTTAAATATTGTATTCATTTCTAAAAACACAATTCCATTCCTTTGACATTATGGGGTATTGTGTGTATGCCAGTGACAGAAAATCTCAATTTAATCCATGTTAAATTCAGGCTGTAACACAACAAAATGTAGAAAAATACTTTCTCAAGGCACTCTTCATAATGTAGTTAAAGTGTGATGGTTCAAGCAGTAGGAAATCAGGGCACCAAAGTTATCAAAACAAAAGCATTACTTGTTGTCAGACAAGCATGAGCATAATCTTATTTATAACTGTATTCTTACCAATGTTGGAATGATTACATCAGAAACAAAGCAAAGTCGCAGTTACTGGAATTTTCACACTCAAAGATAAAGTTCTTAACAGAAATAAAGCATGGAAAATATACAAGACATTAAATAATACTATTTATTTAATTCCCATCAACTCACATAATTGTAACTCTTGCGATACTATTTCAAAAGAGTTGATTGGAATTTGTTTCAATGCAGCTCATACAAACAAAAACATTAGACCGTAAAAACAGCATCACAAAATAAATTACAAAACATCAATAAAAGCCTCACAAAAATACTGTAGATCTCGAGGACCTACTATTGACAAGTGCTAAGCAAAAGAGTATTGTCCTCACTAAAGTGCCTGTGAGAGGAAGCTTCTAGACTATTGAAACGCAGCCCCAGTGTGTGTCCTCAAGGTGAGAAGGTGTTGAAGGTGGCCCCCGGGGGTCGGTGGGGGAAGTACTCGCTGGCGAACATGAAGAGGTTGCTCGGATTTTGTAGTAACAGGAACTGTAAGACGTAGCCCATAATGGCGCAGAGTTCCAGGTGTTGCCGCAAGTACGTGTTATGCTTCGCCTTCAACTTCTCTGTAACACATGTCAGGTTATGTTGGAATATTTGTAGTTTAAGAGTAAAAGTAAGTGGCTAGGGTGAGAAGGGGGTAAATGGTAAAGTTTAGGGAAATACTAATACGTGACCTTTCTATCCAGGAACTTGGAGTTGATCTGCATGTCCTCTTCCCACACCAGAGGCATCTTCTCAAACACTGGCTTATCATCCCTCACCTCTGACACACAAACATGTAAATAGGGGAACACTCATAATAATGTGTGTGTGTGTGGGGGGGGGGGGGGGGGGTGTCTATTAAGTAGAGGTGATGTCCTCTTACCCATCAGGTAGGAAGTAGCTGTGCCAACACTGCCAAGTAGCTGGGATGTCGTCAACAGAGTCCACCGTCCTCTCCACCCCAAACACCTCCACCACTTCAACTCCCACCATCTGCTGTCTGCACCCCAGCTCCCTCTGACCACAGATAGACCATAAATTAACCACACGACATGGTCAATACACCGTCAAATCAAACACAACTGAGAACACACAAACTTCATAGAAGAGTGAACACACTTATCTCCTAAAAAAAAGACAAACACACTTTTATGAGTAGACTAAAACAACTGACACACAACACATACACACAAAGGAGACAACAGTAGTAGGCTTGATTACCAACAATGATGAGACAGCCTACAGGGAGGAGGTGAGGGCTCTGGGAGTGTGGTGCCAGGAAAATAACCTCTCACTCAATGTCAACAAAACAAAGGAGATGATCGTGGACTTCAGGAAACAGCAGAGGGTGCACCCCCCTATGCACATCGACGGGACCGCAGTGGAGAAGGTGGAAAGCTTCAAGTTCCTTGGCATACACATCACTGACAAACTGAAATGGTCCACCCACGCAGACAGTGTGGTGAAGAACGGGCAACAGAGCCTCTTCAACCTCAGGAGGCTAAAGAAATTTGGCTTGGCACCTAAAACCCTCAAAAACTTTTACAGATGCACAATTGAGAGCATCCTGTCAGGCTGCATCACCGCCTGGTACGGCAACTGCACCGCCCACAACCGCAGGGCTCTCCAGAGGGTGGTGCGGTCTGCCGAACGCATTAACAGTGGCAAACTACCCGCCCTCCAAGGCACATACAGCACCCGTTATCACAGGAAGGCCAAAAAGATAATCAAGGACATCAACCACCCGAGCCACTGCCTGTTCACCCCGCTATCATCCTGAAGGTGAGGTCAGTACAGGTGCATCAAAGCTGGGACCAAGAGAATGAAAAACAGCTTCTATCTCAAGGCCATCAGACTGTTAAATAGCCATCACTAGCACATTAGAGGCAGCTGCTGCCTAACGAAAATCACTGGCCACTTTAAGAAATAGAACACTAGTCACTTTAATAATGTTTCCATATCTTGCATTACTCATCTCATATGAAAATACTGTATTCTATAATATTCTACTGTATCTTAGTCCATGCCACTCTGTCATTGCTTGTCCATATATGTATATATTCTTAAATTCCATTCCTTACTTACGTGTGTATTGGGTATATGTTGTGAAATTGTTAGATATTACTTGTTAGATATTACTGCACTGTCGGAGCTAGAAGCACAAGCATTTCGCTACACCCGCAATAACATCTGCTAAACACGTGTATGTGACAAATACAATTTGAATTGATTTTATTTGAAAGGATGGTCATGTTTTCCGGGACATTCTTCCTCAGAGGGAGCAGAGGGTGAGTAGAAGGTTAGAGCCCTCAAACACTAACCCCTTCAGAGAGGACAGAGGGTATGACATGGTCTGCTTCCCCACCTCCTACACACACACAAACACATCTCTGTTGTCGATAGCTCCATGGCTGTATGAATGCAGTATAAGGGCTGTTCCCCACTCTGGTCCTCTCCACAGTCACCTTGAACTTTCCCAGCCCTCTGCCAACCCCTTGGACACTGTCAACAGAGAGTCTTCATACACACCGCTGCATCTCGGCAGCCCCTACACACACACACACACACACACACACACACACACACACACACACACACACACACACACACACACACACACACACACACACACACACACACACACAAACACACACTCAATTGAAGTAGCTAGCAAGTTAACACATCACATAGTAGCCTATAGGTTGTCTATGATGGTTTTCATTGAGACACACAAACCCTTACTAACATTGATAGCATGTAGCAAGCCTACCGTTAACGTTTCAGTAGATGAATTAATAATAGATTAATAATAGATTAATTAATGGATAGTAGATTAATGGAAAGAAGTTAGAAGGGTGAACTCTAATTTTGAAGGGACAGGAAGTGTTGGCCAATGAGAAACATTCCACATTTAACCTCAACCACTTGTGGAAATCGAAATACAGTATCAAGTTGTCTAGCAAAAAGGTCAAGTTGTTTTTGATTATATGCAGCAACAACAAAAGATAACAAAAAACAAACAATTGTTCTGTTTTTTTAGTAATTATTTTTGGACAAAAATGAAAAATAAATAATAAAAAAAGCTTTTTTTTTTTTTTTTCATATGCCAAAAACGAGATAACCAAAATCAAGCGTTTTTTCGTGAAAAATAAATCAAAACGAACAAAGAATAACTGACCGTTTGTCATACCCTGATCTGTTTCACCTGTCTTTGTGATTGTCTCCACCCCCTCCAGGTGTCGCCCATCTTCCCCATTATCCCCAGTGTATTGATACCTGTGTTCTCTGTTTGTCTGTTGCCAGTTTGTTTTGTTTCGTCAAGCCTACCAGCGTTTTTCGCCTTGCTCCTGTTTTTCTCAAGTTCCTGTTTTCTAGTTTCCCGGTTTTGACCATTCTGCCTGCCCTGACCCTGAGCCTGCCTGCCGTTCTGTACCTTGTCACACCACCCTGGATTATTGACCTCTGCCTGCCCTGACCCTGAGACTGCCTGCCATTCTGTACCTTTTGGACTCTGATCTGGATTACTGAAATCTGCCTGCCTGTCACATTCGTTGAGTAAAGGATTGGACCAAGGTACAGCGTGGTATGCGTACATAGTCGTTTATTATATAAACACCGGCAAAATAACAAAATCCAACAGAACATGAAGTTCAAAAGGCTAAACATCCAACAAGCCAAACAGAATTAGAAACAAGATCCCTTAACATAGGTAGGCAACATGGCTGCCTAAGTATGATCCCCAATCAGAGACAACGATCGACAGCTGCCTCTGATTGGGTACCACACCCGGCCAACATAGAAATACACATTCCAGATCTACACATAGAAATTCACACCCTGACCAAACCAACTAGAGATCTCTATGTCAGGGCGTGACACTGCCCTTGATCTGTCGTTTGCCTGCAATATACTTTTGTTACTTAGACACTGTCTGCATCTGGGTCTTCTCCTGAAACGTGATAACGTTTTCACTTTGCTGTCATTGCCGTTTTACAGTGCATTCGGAAAGTATTCAGACCCCTTGACTTTTTCCACATTTTGTTACATTACAGCCTGAGGGGCCCCCGTGCAGATGTGTTGTTGCCTACCCTCACTACCTGGGGGTGGCCCGTCAGGAAGTCCAGGATCCAGTTGCAGAGGGAGGTGTTTAATCCCAGTCCTTAGTTTAGGGATGAGCTTGGAGGGCACTATAGTGTTGAACGCTGAGCTGTAGTCAATGAACAGCACTCTCATGTAGGTGTTCCTTTTGTCTAGATGGTAAAGGGCAGTGTGGAGTGCAATAGAGATGGCTTCATCTGTGGATCTGTTGGGCCAGTATGCGAATTGGAATGGGTCCAGGGTGTCTGGGATGATGGTGTTGATGTGAGCCATGACCAGCCTTTCAAAGCATTTCATGGCTACAGATGTTAGTTCTACAGGGCGATAGTCATTTAGAGAGGTTGCCTTGGTGTTCTTGGGCACAGGGACTATGGTGGTCTGCTTAAAACATGTAGGTATTACAGACTGGGTCAGGGAGAGGTTGAAAATGTCAGCGCATGAGTACACGTCCTGGTTATCCGCCTGGCCCTGCGGCCTTGTGAATGTTAACCTGTTTAAAGGTCTTCCTCACATCGGCTACGGAGAGCGTCAGTCGTCCGGAACATGCATGGTTCAGTGTTGCTAGCTTCGAAGCGAGCATAGAATGTATTTAGCTCATCTGGTAGGCTTGTGTCACTGGACAGCTTGCGGCTGGGTTTTCCCTTTGTAATCCGTGATAGTTTGTAAACCCTGCCACATCCGACGAGCGTCAGAACTGGTGTAGTAGGATTTGATCTTGGTCCTATATTGATGCTTTGCCTGTTTGATGGTTCATCACAGGGCGTAGCGGGATGTCTTATAAGTGTCCGGATTAGTGTCCCTTTAGTTCAGTGCGGATGTTGCCTGTAATACATTACTTCTGGTTGGGATATGTATGTACGGTTACTGTGGGGGCGTTGTCGTCAATGCACTTATTAATGAAGCCGTTGACTGATGTGGTAAACTCCTCAATGCCATCGGATGAATCCCGGAACATGTTCAAGTCTGTGCTAGCGAAACAGTCCAGTAGCTTAGCAATTCCGTATTGAGCACATTACTGGTATTTCCCCTATTGAGTTTTTGCTTGTAAGCAGGAATGAGGAGGATAGAGTTTTGGTCAGTTTTGCCAAATGGCGGGAGAAGGAAAGCGCCTCTGTGTGTGGAGTAAAGGTGATCTAGAGTTTTTCAAATCAAATCACATTTTTCACCTCTAGTTGCACAGGTGGCATGCTGGTAGAAATTATGTGAAATGGATTTCAGATTTCCTGCATTAAAGTCACCAGCCATTAGGAGCGTCGCCTCTGGGTGAGCATTTTCTTGTTTGCTCATGGCCCTATAGAACTCGTTGAGTGCGGTCTTAGTGCCAGCATCGGTTTGTGGTGGTAAACAGACAGTTACAAAAAATTGCTTATCATGAGGTATTCTAACTGAGGCGAGAAGAAACATATGATATTACAGTTCTTCAGATCACGTTGATTGGATAGTCTCGAACACAGCTCATCCAGTTTATTCTCCAGTGATTGCACGTTCGCAAATAGAACGGAGGTTAGAGGTGATTTATCCGCTCCCCAACGTAGTCTCGTCAGGTATCCTGCACGTTGGCCTCTATAGGGAGTGAGTGAGTGAGTGACAGAGGGAGGGAAGGAAAGAGGGAGTGAGGGAAAAAGGGAGTGACTGAGGAAAAGAGCGTGAATAGGTGATTTATTGTTTATGCTTCTTATTTTGTATAGGTTTTAGTTTATTAATACATTTTAATTGCTTTGAATGTTTAATTCATTTTCAAACGTTAATAGTATATTTTTGACAAATCCTTTGTTTTTTTACATACAGATCTTCCTTGTTGCAACTCACACAATAAATTAACGTAGTTCATAGTGTACATATACTGTGTTTCCTCACTTCCTTTTTCTATTTATTCCAAAGAAAAGATGATGTGTAACAACCCAGCTAGCACATTTGCTTCCTTGGAAATAGTGGGAACGTAAGTTTTTAGTTTCCAATTGGTTCTGGGATCATTGAACATTTTTTAAACGTTCTGAGAATGGAAGTGAACATTTTGCCTGTTCTGGAAATGTTCATTTTTAGGTTGCAGTGAGGTTCTGAGAATGATGTTCCCTGAAGGTTTTCCTGGCAGGAAATTATAGGTTATTTGAAAGTATTGAAATAACATTCTGAGAACATGTTTCAATAAGACTGCTAGTTTAGGTTAACTCTTTTGAACTCTAAGCACAGATAATACACATGTAAATTATTTTGCTTAGGCATTAATCTTGCATACACATGTATTTTTTATAATGGCACGGTGTCAGTGAGATTCAAACCTATGATCTTCTGTTTTCTATCCTTGAAATTAGTCCACTGCGCCACCAGGAAGGAGCTAGCAAGCCATTTTTTTTTACTCATACAAAGCTGTTCATTTTAGTCTATTCAAACAGACGCCATTTCAAAGGAAACAAGCACTCATTAAAGGGACATTTCCATGCTGAAACAGGGAAGGGCCTTCCCCAAACTGTCACAGATTTGGAAGAACAGAATCGTCTAGAATGTCATTGTATGCTGTAGGGTTAAGATTTCCCTTCACTGGAACTAAGGGGCCTAGCACGAACCATGAAAAACAGCCCCAAACCATTATTCCTCCTCCACCAAACTCTACAGTTGGCACTATGCATTGGGGCAGGTAGCGTTCTCCTGGCATTCTCCAAACCCAGATTAGTCTGTTGGACTGCCAGATGGTGAAGCGTGATTCATCACTCCAGAGAATGGGTTTCCACTGCTCCAGAGTCCAATGGCGGCAAGCTTTACACATTAACATTTTACATTTTAGTCATTTAGCAGATGCTCCTATCCAGAGCGACTTACAGTTAGTGAGTGCATACATTTTCATACTCCAGCCGATGCTTGGCATTGCGCAAGGAGATCTTAGGCTTGTGTGCAGCTGCTCGGCCATGGAAACCCATTTCATGAAGCTCCCGACGAACAGTTCTTGTGCTGACGTTGCTTCCAGAGGCAGTTTGGAACTCGGTAGTGAGTGTTGCAACCGAGGACAGACGTTTTTTACATGCTTCAGCACTCAGTGGTCCCGTTCTGTGAGCTTGTGTGGCCTACCACTTTTCCGCTGTTACTCTGAAACCTTTCCGCTTCACAATAACAACACTTACAGTTCTAGCAGCTCTAGCAGGGCAGAAATTCAACAAACTGACTTGTTGGAAAGCTGGCATCCTATGACGGTGCCATGTTGAACGTTACTGAGCTCTTCAGTAAGGCCATTCTACTGCCAATGTTTGTCTATGGAGATTGCATGGCTGTGTGCTCGATTTTATACACCTGTCAGCAATGGGTGTGGCTAAAATAGCCGAATCCACTAATTTGAAGGGGTGTCCACATACCTTTGTATATACACTACCAGTCAAAAGTTTTAGAACACCTACTCATTCAAGGGTTTTTCTTTATTTTTACTATTTTCTACATTGTAGAATAATAGTGAAGACGTCAAAACTATGAAATAATACATATGGAATCATGTTACGGACTACAAAGGGAAACCCTGCCCCGAGCAGCCCAGTGACACGAGCCTACCAGACAAGCAAAATGCCTTTTATGCTTGCTTCAAGGCAAGCAACACTGAAGCATGCACGAGAGCACCAGCTGTTCCGGACGACTGTCTGAGCACGCTCTCCGTAGCCGATGTGAGCAAGACCATTAAACAGGTCAACAGTCACAAGGCCATGGGGCCAGATGGATTACCAGATGGTGTCCTCAGAGCATGCGCAGACCAACTGGCAAGTGTCTTCACTGACGTTTTCAACCTCTCCCTGACTGAGTCTGTTATACCTACATATTTCAAGCAGACCACCATAGTCCCTGTGCCCAAGAAAGTGAAGGTAACCTGCCTAAAGCATGTAGTCTCCTGAGTGGCGCAGTGGTCTAAGGCACTGCTTCGCAGTGCTAACTGTGCCACTAGAGATCCTGGTTCGAATCCAGGCTCTGTCGCAGCCGGCCGCGACCGGGAGACTCATGGACGGCGCACAATTGGCCCAGCGTCGTCCAGGGTAGGGGAGGGAATGGCCGGCAGGATGTAGCTCAGTTGATAGAGCATGGCGTTTGCAACGCCAGGGTTGTGGGTTCGATTCCCACGGGGGGCCAGTATAAAAAAAATAAATAATGTATTCACTAACTGTAAGTCGCTCTGGATAAGGGCGTCTGCTAAATGACTAAAATGTAAATCACTACTGCCCCGTAGAACTCACGTCGGTAGCCATGAAGTGCTTTGAAAGGCTTGTCATGGCTCATATCAACACCATCATCCCAGAAACTCTAGACCCACTCCAATTCGTATACCGCCCCAACAGATCCACAGATGACACAATCTCATTCGCACACCTATGTGAGAATACTGTTCATTGACTACAGCTCAGCGTTCAACACCATAGTGCCCACAAAGCTCATCACTAAGCTAAGGACCCTGGGACTAAACACCTCCCTCTTCAACTGGATCCTGGACTTCCTCAGGGGTGCGTGCTTAGTTCTCTTTTGTACTCCCTGTTCACCCATGACTGCGTGGCCAAGCACGACTCCAACACCATCATTAAGGTTGCTGACGATCACCGACAACGATGAGACAACCTATAGGGAGGATGTCAGAGACCTGGCAGTGTGGTGCCAGGACAATAACCTCTCCCTCAACGTGAGCAAGACAATGGAGCTGATCGTGGACTACGGGAAAAGGAGGGCCGAACTCGCACCCATTCACATCGACTGAAAATATTTGTCATGGGGTCCCCAGATCCTCAAAAAGCTCTACAGCTGCACCATCGAGAGTATCCTGACCAGTTGCATCACATCCTGGTATGGCAACTGCCATTGTCAAAGACTCCAGTCATAGACTGTTCTCTCTGCTACCGCACGGCAAGCGGTACCGGAGCACCAAGTCTAGGTCCAAAAGTCTCCTTAACAGCTTCTACCCCCAAGCCATAAGACTGCTGAACAATTCATCAAATGGCCACCCGGACTATTTACATTGACCCCCCCCCCCCCCCCCCCCCCCCCCCAAAAATACCTCGACTAACCTGTACCCCCGCACATTGACTCGGTACCGGTACCACCTGTATATAACCTCGCTATTGTTATTTTATTGTGAATACTTTAGTTTATTTAGTAAATATTTTCTTAACTCTATTTCTTCAACTGCATTGTTGGTTAAGGGCTCTTTAGTAAGCATTTCACGGTAAGGTCTACACCTGTTGTATTCGGCACATGTGACAAATGAAATTTGATTTGATTTCACATTGCGTCATACCCTAGGCTGTTCTGAACAGAATGAGCATATGTATGTCTATTGTGAAGAAAGGTTGCCGCGGCACACGCACCTGAATGCACTCATGACTCTTTTCTATGTGCAACAAAATAATCTGTTACCCTGAATTGCATTGTGAAAGTCTAACACTATAATAGAAAAGAACAGAAGCTCGGAACTCTTCGTTTAGAACTCAGTCCTACCTACGTACAGGTTATGGAAAGTTTGCACTTTTAGTATTTCTCCAGTAAGTTTCTTCAAGGAGAAAGCCCCTTTTTTTTAAGCAGGTAGCTTAGCGGGCCAGTAACCGAAAGGTCGCTGATTGAAATACCTGAGCCGATAAGGTGAAAATCTGTCCATGTGCCCATGAGCAAGGCACTTAACCCTAATTTGCTCCAGGGGCACCTTACTACAATGGCTGACCCTGTAAAACAACCAATTTCACTGCACCTATTTGGTGTATATGACAATAAAACACATTTACAGCGCATTCGGAAAGTATTCAGACACCTTGACTTTTTCCAAATGTTGTTAAGTTACAGCCTTATTATCAAATGGATTCAACAAAAAAAAAATCCTCATAAATCTATACACAAAACCCCATAATAACAAAGCAAAAAAACTTTATTTATTTGTAAAAAAAAAAAAAAAAAAGAAGGAAGTATCACAATTACATAAGTATTCAGACCCTTTACTCAGTACTTTTTTGAAGTACTTTTTTGAAGCACCTTTGGCAGCGATTACAGTCTCGTGTCTTCTTGGGTATGACGCTACAAGCTTGGCACACCTGTATTGTGTAGTTTCTCCCATTCTTCTCTGCAGATCCTCTCAAGCTCTGTCAGGTTTGATGGGGATCGTCGCTGCACAGCTATTTTCAGGTCTCTCCAGAGATGTTCGATCGGGCTCTGGCTGGGCCACTCAAGGACATTCTGAGACTTGTCCCAAAGCCACTCCTGCGTTCTCTTGGCTATGTGCTTAGGGTCATTGTCCTGTTGGAAGGTGAAGCTTCGCCCTAGTCTGAGGTCCTTAACGCTCTGGAGCAGGTTTTCATCAAGGAACTCTCTGTACTTTGCTCCGTTCATCTTTCCCTTGATCCTGACTAGTCTCCCAGAGGCAGCTGCTGAAAAACATCCCCATAGCATGATGATGCCACCACCATACTGGTGGAGTGCTGCAGTGATGGTTGTCCTTCTGGAAGGTTCTCCCATCTCCACAGAGGAATTCTGGAGCTCTGTCAGAGTGACCACCGGGTTCTTGGTCACCACCCTGACCAAGGCCCTGCTCCCCCGATTGCTCAGTTTGGCCGGCCGGCAAGCTCTAGGAAGAGTCTTGATGGTTCCAAACTTCTTCCATTTAAAAATGATGGAGACCACTGTGTTCTTGGGGACCTTCAATGCTGCAGAAATGTTTTGGTACCCTTCCCCATATCTTTGCCTTGACACAATCCTGTCTCTGAGCTCTACAAACAATTCCTTCGACCTCATGGCTTGTTTTTTTCTCTGACATGCACTGTCAACTGTGGGACCTTATATATATATCAATACAATTCATTCATAAAGCCCTTTTTACATCAGCAGATGTCATAAAGTGCTATACAGAAACCCAGCCTAAAACCCCAAACAGCAAGCAATGCAGATGTGGAAGCACCGTGGCTAGGAAAATCTCCCTAGAATGGCAGGAACCAAGAAGTAACCTAGAGAGGTACCAGGCTCTGAGGAGTGGCCAGTCCTCTTCTGGCTGTGCTGGATGGAGATTATAAGAGTACATGGCCATTTAAGGCCAGATTGTTCTTCAAGATGATCAAATGTTCATAGATTACCAGCAGGGTCAAATAATAATCACAGTGGTTGTCGAGGGTGCAACATGTCAGTACCTCAGGAGTAAATGTCAGTTGGCTTTTCAAAGCCGAGCATTCAGAGGTCGAGACAGCAGGTGCGGTACAGAGAGAGTGAGAGTCGAAAACAGCAGGTCCGGGACAAGGTAGCATGTCCGGTGAACAGGTCAGGGGCAGGCAGAACAGTTGAAACTGGAGCAGCAGCACGACCAGGTGTACTGGGGACAGCCAGGAGTCATCAGGCCAGGAAGTCCTGATTCTAGGGCTCAGGTCCTCCGGGAGGGGAGGGAGAGAAGGAGAGAGAGAGAGAGTTAGAGGGAGCATACTTAAATTCACACAGGACACCAGATAAGACAGGAGAATTACACCAGATATAACAGACTGACCTTAGCCCCCCGTCACATAGACTATTGCAGCATAGATACTGGAGACTGAGACAGGGGTGGGTTGGGGGACACTGTGGCCCCATCCGACGATACCCCCGGACAGGGCCAACCAGGAAGGATATAACCCCACCCACATTGCCAAAGCACAGCCCCCACACCAATAGAGGGATATCAACAGACCACCAACTTACTACCTTAAGACAAGGCTGAGTATAGCCCATGAAGATCTCCTCCACCACACGAGCCTGAGGGGGCGCAAAACCGGACAGGAAGATCACATCTGTGACTCAACCCACTCAAGTGACGCACCCCTCATAGGGACGGCATGGAAGAGCAGCCATAAGCGTGTGGTGACTCAGCCCCTGTAATAGGGTCAGAGGCAGAGAATCCCAGTGGAGAGAGGGGAGCTGGCCAGGCAGAGACAGAAATGGCAGTTCGTCGCTCCAGTGCCTTGCCGTTCATCTTCGCACCCCTGGGCCAGACTATACTCAATTATAGGACCTACTGAAGAGATGAATCTTCAGTAAAGATTTAAAGGTCGAGACCGAGTATGCGTCTCTTACATGGGTAGGCAGACCATTCAATAAAAATGGAGCTCTATAGGAGAAAGCCCTGCCTCCAGCTGTTTGCTTAGAAATTATTTGGACAATAAGGAGGCCTGCGTCTTGTGACCGTAGCGTATGTGTAGGTCTGTACGGTAGGACCAAATTGGAGAGATAAGTAGGAGCAAGCCAATGTAATGTTTTGTAGTTTAGCAGTAAAACCTTGAAATCAGCCCTAGCCTTAACAAGAAGCCAATGTACAGAGGCTAGCACTGGAGTAATATTGTCTAGTGTTTGCTCAACACAGCAATGCCGACTGAAGTGTGGCAAGTCCTCTAGACTATTACACAATCACAAGTGGCCCATCAGTGCAAGTAAGTATTCTGAGTTTTGGCAGCTGAGATGTGCAGCTAGCTGTGATCCTGGCACCAAATGTGCCATCTGCCCAGATGAGCATCAGACACACTGGACCCTATTCACCATAAACAAAGGTCTGACAAGCTTGGTGAATCAGACTCAAGGCCAGATCGAAATGACAGAAGCTGCTCAATGTGGCCTTGGCAGGTAGCAGAAACACCCTCAGAGGTCGTCAGGTTACAGGCCCTGAGGCTTTAACAAGATGGAACCAACACAACTGACAACTGATACAGAGGCCTTTTAGAGATTAAGTATATCTCAGAGAGAGTAGCAGTGCCGAGGGGAGATATATTACAACACAGACAGAGTAAGCCGGATGCTTCATGCTACTACAGGCTGATAGACTACAATAATGCTGTAGAGAGAGGACAGAAAGGAGAGAGAAAGAGGGATAGAGGATGAGAGTGGGAGTGGGAAATAGAACAAGAGCAGACACCAAACTGTAGACTGCTGCAGGCTGAGAGGCCAAATACAGAGTGTAGAGGACGGAGAGAGAAAGAGAGTGAGAGTGAGGCGAAAGGGGACATCACCAGAGGCCAAAGACACAGAGCCTTTTGAGGCCAGATAGAGGGATAGAGAGGATGGGGGAGGACAGAGAGAGAGAGAGGCCAGACACCAGACATTCATTATCACCTGACCAGCCTGAGAACCACACTGTGTGACTGTAATAGGACTGGACACACTCATCTGCCAAAGCCCGGCGAGAGACGAGACGCTTTCATTCTCTCTCCCTCATGCTGTCCCTCCCCATCTCACACCACTCCATTTTCCATCCTAGTTGTAATCCCTCACTTTTTCGCTCTCTCTCTCCCTCTCCTGTGCCCACGCCTCTGAGAGTGTCTGAAATAAAAGCCAATGATTATTCTGATTGCGTGTCAACTGCCTCAGCTTTAGTGAAATGTTGGAACACTTGAATGTAAGCCCAGATGTCAAAGACCTTGTAATATTACATTGTCACTCACCTTTGCAAACCTGTAGGTGAAGTAATAATATATATTTATATTTCACATCCCACATTTTGTACTTCACATTTTTTTTCTTGCCCTAAAACAGTAGAGCGCTATTTCACATGTTTGCATATCTGCCTTTGCCAGAGGAAATAAGCCTTCGCTTTCCAGCGGAGTTTGAGTAATAGTGGAGAGGTGTCTGTGTGTTTCTAATATCCATGTCTGAGTGCTGTCTGAGTCACCTATCCCTGTAAGCTTGGATGAGCTGAATGCTGCTTGAAACCTTGACTGCCAAAACAAATAGAGAGCACCACCGCCTGCACACAATGAAACGAAATGAAACACGGAAAACACAAAAGATAAGAGATAAGATGGAAGCCCCTGAGATGGTGTCGTGCCAGTGTAATAGAAGTGGTTGCTCCAGGGGGGTTTGGTCAGAAAATAGGAGGCTCTACTGGATAGAAGGAAACACCTCCTCCAGGGGACAAAGACAGTCTTATCAGGTGTG
Organism: Coregonus lavaretus; assembly: GCF_964263955.1. NCBI lineage: Eukaryota > Metazoa > Chordata > Actinopteri > Salmoniformes > Salmonidae > Coregonus > Coregonus lavaretus. The sequence goes on along the minus strand of NC_140016.1, from coordinate 37,255,666 downwards.
GTACAGAAATCTTGACAGTAAATCCCCTTTTGTGCCGTGTAATCTGGACACTCCGCCTGAGAACGCCTCCGGGGCTGTGGTATTTATGTACCCCTCGAAAACCCTCTTTCCACACGCAAACTGCTGCACAGACACACACACACACAAGAGCACACACACACACACATGCAAACACACAAAGGTCTTACATGCTGATCAGCCTGATCTGTAGTCCTTGTACATTATGGAGTTTTGGTGGCGCTGCCTCTGATATCAGCCCCTCTGGTCTCTGAGCAATGCTCCTGTGAAGAAACAACAGCATCAACAACAATGGCCTAATGATTCTCTGTTCATTCTCTTAAGAACCATGCTGTGCAAGAGAGCACCGCTATGCAATATTGTGATCTCAGCTCATCAATTCTGTGGCATGGTTCAAGGACGCCAAGAGGACTGGGTAATAAGGGCCACAATAAAAGGTTTTCCTCTTTAGTAAGAAGATAAAGGAGAATGTAATTATGCTTCTCTGAGAGGCATGACCCTCCTGCTTATTGGAAGAGACGCACATCTGAGCCAGAAAGAGCTCTGTGGATCGGGAGGGTCCCATTGACTGCATAATTTACACTCAGACTTGGGCAATAACATGGAGGACGGTGTCTGAGTTTTGACCACTCCCTCCTTCCATCAGTCACTCTTCCCACTCTTTCCCACACACCATCCCTCTCACCATCCACCCCTCTTCCCACTCCTTCCCTCCACGTAGGTTCAGAGGTCTGTCTTTCCACTACCTTTGGCCACAGAAACCCTGAGTGACAGCTGGTGACGTGGGAATCTTTGATGTGTAACAAGCCTCTCTTTGTCTTTAGACAGGAGCGTTCCGTGACCAGTTCCAACACTGGTCCAGAGCTGTTCATTACCACTACCTCATGTGTCATGGTGAATAATAGCCAACAGGACAGAAACAGATGTTCTGTTGTTGAGTCTACTGGTCTCTTTTATCTATTCTTCTTCATTGTGAATGTGATTTACCCAGACTAAACAAAAGCAAGAGTAAATAGCAAGATGCTCAAACATGTTTTACCAAACCACAGGCTTCCTGAGGTAACATCCAAGTGCTTTACTGTATTGTTGTTATTGACAGTAATGGTTGTTTTAGGAGACCCCACAGAGAGGAATATGATGCACTGGAGATTCATATGATGAACAGAATCTTCCAAATAAGATTTAAAGCATTTGTCTCAGTTAAGAAGAAAGGACCCCCAGAGCTACCAATTACAGTATGCAGATTATATGTTTACAGCCCACAGATGCTCACCACATCTTTGTATTGTATTCTGCTGGTAACTTCAAAGCACCTCGCTGGAGTATTTAGATGCAAATTGAAGGCCTATGCTCTCCACATACTGTACGTAGTAGTTGATACATGGAAGTCATAAGAGGTACGACTACTGTACAAATTAGATTCCTTTTCAAGTCAAGGGGGTAACAGTACACACACGCTGCTCACTACTTGGTAGTAAGGCATCGCTGAAATCACAAAAATCTGCTTGCTAGCAATAACTTTTAATGTCACCTTGTGTCTCTTCCTGCCATTGAAAATGTTCATCCTTATACAGTGGGGGAAAAAAGTATTTAGTCAGCCACCAATTGTGCAAGTTCTCCCACTTAAAAAGATGAGAGAGGCCTGTAATTTTCATCATAGGTACACGTCAACTATGACAGACAAAATGAGGAAAAAAAATCCAGAAAATCACATTGTAGGATTTTTGATGAATTTATTTTCAAATTATGGTGGAAAAAAAGTATTTGGTCACCTACAAACAAGCAAGATTTCTGGCTCTCACAGACCTGTAACTTCTTCTTTAAGAGGCTCCTCTGTCCTCCACTCGTTACCTGTATTAATGGCACCTGTTTGAACTTGTTATCAGTATAAAAGACACCTGTCCACAACCTCAAACAGTCACACTCCAAACTCCACTATGGCCAAGACCAAAGAGCTGTCAAAGGACACCAAAAACAAAATTGTAGACCTGCACCAGGCTGGGAAGACTGAATCTGCAATAGGTAAGCAGCTTGGTTTGAAGAAATCAACTGTGGGAGCAATTATTAGGAAATGGAAGACCACTGATAATCTCCCTCGATCTGGGGCTCCACGCAAGATCTCACCCCGTGGGGTCAAAATGATCACAAGAACGGTGAGCAAAAATCCCAGAACCACACGGGGGGACCTAGTGAATGACCTGCAGAGAGCTGAGACCAAAGTAACAAAGCCTACCATCAGTAACACACTATGCCGCCAGGGACTCAAATCCTGCAGTGCCAGACGTGTCCCCCTGCTTAAGCCAGTACATGTCCAGGCCCGTCTGAAGTTTGCTAGAGTGCATTTGGATGATCCAGAAGAGGATTGGGAGAATGTCATATGGTCAGATGAAACCAAAATAGAACTGTTTGGTAAAAACTCAACTCGTCGTGTTTGGAGGACAAAGAATGCTGAGTTGCATCCAAAGAACACCATACCTACTGTGAAGCATGGGGGTGGAAACATCATGCTTTGGGGCTGTTTTTCTGCAAAGGGACCAGGACGACTGATCCGTGTAAAGGAAAGAATGAATGGGGCCATGTATCGTGAGATTTTGAAACGTTACAGAAAGACTTACAGAAAGACTTACAGAAAACGTTTGACCTGTGTCATTGCCAACAAAGGGTATATAACAAAGTATTGAGAAACTTTTGTTATTGACCAAATACTTATTTTCCACCATAATTTGCAAATTAATTAATTAAAAATCCTACAATGTGATTTTCTGGAGAGAAAAAAATCTCATTTTGTCTGTCATAGTTGACGTGTACCTATGATGAAAATTACAGGCCTCTCTCATCTTCTTAAGTGGGAGAACTTGCACAATTGGTGGCTGACTAAGAACTTTTTTACCCCACTGTAGTTGAATTTCTTGGAATCTGACTGACTGTTTGATATGTGGTGTTGCTGAGAGCCTCAACAAGTATTTCATTTCACACACTGGTGACCTTCCAAGGATCTTCTGATTCAAGTACAAACCACAAGACCTTATCTGTTCCTTCTGGCACCAGCCACCTGAATGCTGATCTTTTTTTATCCACTCTAATAAATGTTAAGGTCATGGATGAATTACGGTCTGCCCTTCACACTGTACACTAAAGGGGCTCCTGCAGGCACTTCAACTGGACATGGAGGCTGTTTTGGCTGTAAATACATATTTACATTTACATGTAATATTTTAGTCATTTAGCAGATGCTGTTATCCAGAGAGATTTTTTTTCTTCATCTAGTCAGCTCTGGGATTCGAACCAGCAACCTTTCGGTTACTGAACCAGTGCTCTTAACCGCTAGGTTGAACTGAGCCCAAACTGTGCTAACCAGGCTAACAATAAGGGGTTAAGTGCTGCCGGAGCATGGAGGAATGGTGCTCCCTCACTTGTTTAAATTTGAGAATACACAGATCTGGTATAACCATTTCTAGAAAATTATTTTTGATAAATTCAAAATAAACGATATTTAATTAGCACTAAAATGCCATGAAAAATTATAGAATGACAAACCAAATAAACATGTACAGTGGGGAGAACAAGTATTTGATACACTGCCGATTTTGCAGGTTTTCCTACAAGCTCTCACCAAGCTGCTTGCCTATTGTCCTGTAGCCCATCCCAGCCTTGTGCAGGTCTACAATTTTATCCGTGATGTCCTTACACAGCTCTCTGGTCTTGGCCACTGTGGAGAGGTTGGAGTCTGTTTGATTGAGTGTGAGGACAGGTGTCTTTTATACAGGTAACAAGTTTTAATACAGGTAATGAGTGGAGAACAGGAGGGCTTCTTAAAGAAAAACGAACAGGTCTGTGAGAGCTGGAATTCTTACTGGTTGGTAGGTGATCAAATACTTATGTCATGCAATAAAATGCAAATTAATTACTTAAAAATCATACAATGTGATTTTCTGGATTTTTAATTCCGTCTCTCACAGTTGAAGTGTACCTATGATAAAAATTACAGACCTCTACATGCTTTGTAAGTAGGAAACCTGCAAAATCGGCAGTGTATCAAATACTTGTTCTCCCCACTGTATAGCAGCCTAGAGGAAGGTAAATTGTGTTTTCTTCCCTGTTTTCTAACTATAGGTTACGTGTGTGGACTGTGTAGGCAAAGATGTTTATAACCAAGCCAAGATAGACCAGAGCCTGTTGTTTCCAATGGGAGCAAAACAATCATAGTGGGCAGAACAAGCAAGGATGTGGGCAGAGCCAAGCACGAGCTAGTGAGATCCTATTGGCGCGTTCTATCATTTATTAGCATTTTTCCGTAAGGGAACGCCTACTCTGTGAAGTGCACGTGTACAATAACTCAATTCGCCCTTGCACTCCTTCTAAACTACGTAATTTTTGGAGATCAAATGTTTCATCGATGTGAACATTTGCAGAATGTCGGCCAAAATCCATGTCGCTCCATCTTCTCCCCCTGCCGGCCACTGGGCTTCCTCTCATCACAGTATTTGGTAGTGATTGGAAAGGCCAACTGGATGATTCACATTTATACATCCGGTGAAATATCTGGCTCATTGTTTTATCTGTGGAGGAGCCAGTCGGAGGCTTGACCACTTGGCCAATTAAAATTCACTGTGTGCCTGCCTTGATGTTCATAAAACTCCACGGACCCCCTCTTGCGCAGTGGAACCCAGAACGATATGTGACCACTTGGTTACGCTGACACCGTTCTGCTGAGGACACCCAAACCAGAGTGGCCACCGCAAAGCTCAAGGAGCCTGACCCTCTCTGGAAGTTGATGTAGCCCCGCTTGGGTTTTTTTAGCCTACATTGGCTATTGGTTGAGATGCAGGGCCCTTTCTAGCTTGGTAAGTAAAGGTGGGCAATTGGAAATGTGAATTGGGCTACGTAGGAGGTAATAATGCATTTAGGTTATAGTTTATTGAGATGCACGAATACACCACACCAAAAGCTTGATTTTATGGCTGTTTTAAAACGAATTTCCTGCAATTCTAAGTAGTAACGATTTATGTTCACTGCTTGGTCAATTGATTTGATAGCAGGGTAGTTCCACCTCAAAAAGCACAAGAAAGAGGATTTCGACACCCACCATCACAGATTGTTCTGAAATCGTTTCTGTAGTTAGAAACAGATAATATTAGCATTCCTGAAATATAATTTAATCACTGAGAAATTAAGCTAATTGATTGCATCCCAATTGGCCATTTTAATTTATAGAATTCATATAATATTTGATAAATATAGTACCTAACATACGATTTGGACCAAACTTTTTTCTAACAATAGGTTTGATGGACCCCCCACACCAATCCCACCCCAACAACAAGTATATAGTGTCATCTCTCTGTGTCTGACAAGTGGTATGGAGCTGCAGCTCGGGCATCCTTTCTTAATCCTATGTAATGTATTCCTAGTGAATTTAGTGATGGTTATTTCCCTGTTTAGGGAAATTAATCATTTTAAGGTTTATGTCCCATCCTACATTCTGATATTACCAGGTTCTGACCACTAGATGGTGCTGTTCCTGCTATTAGTTGAAAAAGGTTTGAAGATCCCCACCCCCAATGTTTACATTTACATTTGAGTCATTTAGCAGACGCTCTTATCCAGAGCGACTTACAGGAGCAATTACGGTTAAGTGCCTTGCTCAAGGGCACGTGGGCAGATTTTTCACCTAGTCAGCTCGGGGATTAGAACCAGCGACCTATCGGTTACTGGCACAACGCTCTTAACCACTAAGCTACCTGCCGCCCCAAAAGGATAGTTCACCCAAATTTGTAAAAATGACATTGTTTTCCTTAACATGTAAGCAGTCTATTGACAAGGTATGACAGCTTTGGCTCCTGTAAGTCGCTCTGGATAAGAGCGTCTGCTAAATGACTAAAATGTAAAATGTAAATGTTTTGTTGGCCACTGTTTCAAATGCTAACTTTTTAGCATTTGTGGCACAAATCCAATGCAAGTCAATGGTACCTACAGTGCCTTCGGAAAGTATTCAGACCCCTTGACCTTTTCCACATTTTGTTACGTTACAGCCTTATTCTAAAATTGATTAAATAAATAGAAATCATCAGCAATCTACACACAATACCCCATAATGACAAAGCGAAAAAAGGGTTGCAAATATATAAAAAATATTATATAGTATTCAGACCCTTTGCTATGAGACTCGAAATTGAGCTCAGGTGCATCCTGTTTCCATTGATCATCCTTGAGATGTTTCTACAACTTGATTGGAGTCCACCTGTGGTAAATTCTATTGATTGGACATGATTTGGAAAGGCACACACCTGTCTATATAAGGTCCCACAGTTGACAGTGCATGTCAGAGAAAAAACTATGTCATGAGTTCGAAGGAATTGTCCGTAGAGATCCGAGACAGGATTGTGTTGAGGCACAGATCTGGGGAAGGGTACCAAAAAATGCCTGCAGCATTGAAGGTCCCCAAAAACACAGTGGCCTCCATCATTCTTAAATGAAAGAAGTTTGGAACCACCAACACTCTTCCTAGAGCTGGCCGCCCGACCAAACTGAGCAATCGGGGGAGAAGGGTCTTGGTCAGGGAGGTGACCAAGAACCCAACGGTCACTCTGACAGAGCTCTAGAGTTCCTCTGTGGAGATGGGAGAACCTTCCAGAAGGACAACCATCTCTGCAGCACTCCACCAATCAGGCCTTTAAGGTAGAGTTACCAGACGGAAGCCACTCCTCAGTAAAAGGCACATGACAGCCCGCTTGGAGCTTGCCAAAAGGCACCTAAAGACTCTCAGACCATGAGAAACAAGATTCTCTGGTCTAATGAAACCAAGATTGGCCTGAATGCCAAGCGTCACGTCTGGAAGAAACCTGACACCATCCCTACGATGAAGCATGGTGGTGGTAGCATCATGCTGTGGGGATGTTTTTCAGCAGCAGGGACTGGGAGACTAGTCAGGATCGAGGCAAAGATGAACGGAGCTAAGTACAGAGAGATCCTTAATGAAAACCTGCTCCAGAGCGCTCAGGACCTCAGACTGGGGCGAAGGTTCACCTTCCAACAGGACAACAACCCTAAGCACACATCCATGACAACGCAGTAGTGGCTTTGGGACAAGTCTCTGAATGTCCTTGAGTGGCCCAGCCAGAGCCCGGACTTGAACTCGATTGAACATCTCTGATGTCATATTTCCGTTTTTTGCTTTCACATTATGGGGTATTGTGTGTAGATTGATGAGGGAAACATTTTTTAAATACATTTTAGAATAAGGCTGTAACCTAACAAAATGTGGAAAAGGTCAAGGGGTCTGAATATTTTCCGAAGGCCCTGTATATTAGTATTTTCACACTTCATGTTCAAATCATCCTAAAGTATCAAAACATTTATTGTGTAACTCAATGATGTTACTTATAGACTATTTGGATATGAAGCATGAAAATACTAATATAGGTACCATTGACTTGCATTGGATTTATGCCACAATGCTGAAAAGTTTGCATTGGAAACAGTGGCCAAGTAACCAAAACCAAAGCATGGGTTGCTGTCATAACTTGTCCATAGACTGGAAACCAATACCTTATTTTGTAATTTGGGGGACTATCCCTTTAACATTAAGGGGGGTGGGGGGGGGGGGGGATAAAACATGTAATTAAATAAACAAGTAGCACAAACAACACCATCTATTGGTCAGAAACTGGTAATATCAGGATGTACCTAACAACTTCTATGACTAATTTCTCTGAACGGGGGGAACCATCACCAAATTCACTGAGAATACATAACATAGGATGAAGAAACAATACACCGAGCCACCGCTCCATACTACTTGTCAGATATAGAAAACTGATACAATATACTTGAAGTTGACTTGGGATTGGCTTGGGGTGACAATTTCTTTGGATTTCTCATGTCTGACTCATTGATAGAAAAAAGTTTGGTCCAAATCGGATGTTAGGTACTATATTTATTGAACATTATATGAATCCTATAAATTAAAATGCCCAATTAGGTGCAATCAATTAGCTTAATTTCTCAAAGATTAAATTATATTTAAACAAAATAATGTTGCAGGAGTGCTAATCGTATCTGTTTCTAACTACAAAAACAATTTCAGAACAATCTGAGATGGTGAGTGTCATGCCTTCCTGAAATGACATGGAACAACCCAGCATGTTTCTATGCAAATAAATTCTATGAATTGATAGTTCACCTCTGTATTATTTTATTCTGTAAAAGTGTATATTCTCACCATGTGCTCAAGCTAATCAAATCAATGTTTATTGATGATAAAGCGTGTAAGCTATACAATACAATAAAATGCCTGTACTCTAAATAAAGCTCTCCTCGCAAACAGTGCAATGATATTAAGCTATGTGTATGTGTATTTACATTAGGCTATAGCCTACAAATAGCTATACCACGTAGTCATAGGCCTACTGCTAATTATTGTTGTTTAATCTTGAACTGGCCGAATGGCAGAGCTATCCTTCAGCTTTCCTTCAGCGCCACAAGTAGGTTCAACTTCTTTAACATCATCGTGCGATCCAGGAGCTGTCCTTTCAGCACCTTGCCTAAGCCTAATACTCATACTCATCCCTTATTATTATTATTATTATTATTATTATTATTATTATTATTATTATTATAACAAATATAAGATTATCACTTCTCACAATGGTGCTTGTTTAGTCAAGTTAGATCAAAGCGGAATCAATGTCTCGCAAGATTAATGTGTATTTTACAGAACAGAACAGAATATAATACCATAGCACAGTAGGCCTATAACGTAACTGTTACACCAAAAACACCTAATTTCTAGTGAAATCTTTGGATGGTTAGCTGAAGCTGAATATATTTAAAAAAATCTCATGCCCCAAAACTCAACACAGCATTCCACTAGGCAGGATATATGCTTTGATTTAAACAAAATACAAGGCAGACTAATAGTTTGTTAACACCATCTGCTCTAATTCGCCCATGAAACAGCAATTCAAGAAGATCTAAATGCATATTCACATGAAACTGATTGAGGACAATCAAATGATTAGCATGGAGATGCAGTTTAGACGTTTCACTGGTAAAACGTGAAGAATTATCATTCACGATTGACAGTGATGATGGCCTATTTTGAAATGAAGTAGGCTATGCCCAACTTTGTGTTTGAGGGTATTAAAAATATACAATATTATTTAGACAATATGTGTGGGCATAGACATACGTTACAATTGAAGGATGCATTTGATGAATATTCTATAATGATACATTTTTACATTTACATTTTAGTCATTTAGCAGACGCTCTTATCCAGAGCGACTTACAGTTAGTGAGTGCATTCATAATTATTTTAATTTTTTTATATATATTTTTTTCATACTGGCCCCCCGTGGGAAACGAACCCACAACCCTGGCGTTGCAAACGCCATGCTCTACCAACTGAGCTACATCCCTGCCGGCCATTCCCTCCCCTACCCTGGACGACGCTGGGCCAATTGTGCGCCGTCGCATGGGTCTCCCGGTCGCGGCCGGCTACAACAGAGCCTGGATTCGAACCACTAGGCTATTCAATTGGCTACATCTGTCGGTACAACCTTTGATTTAGGAAATTATGACGTGATTTGCATATTTATTTTGCGTTCCCTCACCTAAATAAATAGCACTACACCACTGCTAATAATGGAAAATGATTAACTGCAAAACTTGAACCAAACTACCTCAAAATGACAGACCATGCAAATGTAGAACTACAGTAAAGAACACTAACCCGGCTAAAGCAGAACTGCAGTGAAGAGTGCTAGCAAGGCTAATGCAGAACTACAGTGAATAACCCTAGCCAGGATAACATAGAACAGCAGTGAAAATGCTAATGATGCTATTTAAATAATGACAGAGTGAGTAAGGGGATAAACCAACAGCAACAGCATTAGCTTGTAAGACACGTAAAGTACACACACATTGCCTACTATTCCACCTGAACACAGCATCCCAACCATTACCGCACCTTCATTTAATCGACCGCCCTATAGCAAAACTATCTTGAGAAAATCACTGACAGATGAGGACAGCAGTTCTCCAAAGGCATTGAGAGATGAAACAACCCCTACTCATACAACAACCATTCATCACCCTTAAAGGGGCAATCTGCGGTTGCTACATCATTTTTTTGTAATTAATGATACCCATTGATTCTTGAAGAATATAACTTAGAAATGCCTCATGAGCTTAGTCCAACTGTTGTATCCCCATCAGAACCCTACAAATAAGCTTGTTTTACTCCAATGTTTGTAAACAAAGCAAATGTAAACAAATGCTAAATAGCCAAAAAAATATTATTTTGATATCATGGATGGTCAGTCTTTGCATCCATAGCTATTTCTATTAATTTGAGAGTGGTTACATTTCTCCAGACCCATCCCTCAGCTTTTTTACCAAAACGGGGGTGGGAAGAACGCTTTGTTATTATTTCGACTGCTGATTGTCGATTTAAAACATCCACTTTTCATACACATTCATTATTACAGACATTTTTCATTCCTTCCCACCCATAAGCATTTTCTTACCATTAAATAGCCTTTCTCAGATTGTTGACTCAGAAGCAGCAATTGTGTGATGATGATTAAAGATACAAAGCAAGGTCTGGGAAAAAAAAAAATTCTGCCGCTATGAAATGCATGTTCAGTTCCAGGTTTCAAAGTGAGTCTCTGAGAGGGGAGAATGGCTCCAGAGAGAATTGCATTATTATACCAGACAGTCTTGCTGAGAGCGTGGATGCCATTAAAGTGGAAAACGGACCCAAAATCTGAATTGGTCAGGGGAGGAGAGAAATAAAAATCACTGCTTATAATTATGGTCCTGAAGATGAAAGTAGTACAGAGCTAAAAGTAGGGACAAGGGAACAGACAAAATAAACTTTGTACAAAGTGCCTTCAACATAGATGATTGGTTATGCTATTCAGTATAAACAGGGTTTGGGGAGTGCTACTTACACGTAATCCGTTACATGTAATGGAATACAAAAAAACTGTAACTCTAATCTGTTACATTACCAGCAAAAATATTGTAATCAGATTACCGATACTTTTGAAAAAGTAGATCATTACTTCTAGGATTACTTTGAAATTTAGAAGGGATGTTTGCAGAATTGTTTTCCCCCATGAAACAATTGCCTGTTTTCTTGATTACCTTTCATATTAACGTCAGTCATTAACCGAAAAAGCGCTACTTTGATCTTCCCGCCTGAGCAACATACAGTGGGGAAAAAAAGTATTTAGTCAGCCACCAATTGTGCAAGTTCTCCCACTTAAAAAAGATCAGAGAGGCCTGTAATTTTCATCATAGGTACACGTCAACTATGACAGACAAATTTAGAAAATAAAATCCAGAAAATCACATTGTAGGATTTTTTATGAATTTATTTGCAAATTATGGTGGAAAATAAGTATTTGGTCACATACAAACAAGCAAGATTTCTGGCTCTCACAGACCTGTAACTTCTTCTTTAAGAGGCTCCTCTGTCCTCCACTCGTTACCTGTATTAATGGCACCTGTTTGAACTTGTTATCAGTATAAAAGACATCTGTCCACAATCTCAAACAGTCACACTCCAAACTCCACTATGGCCAAGACCAAAGAGCTGTCAAAGGACACCAGAAACAAAATTGTAGACCTGCAACAGGCTGGGAAGACTGAATCTGCAATAGGTAAGCAGCTTGGTTTGAAGAAATCAACTGTGGGAGCAATTATTAGGAAATGGAAGACATACAAGACCACTGATAATCTCCCTCGATCTGAGGCACCACGCAAGATCTCAACCCGTGGGGTCAAAATGATCACAAGAACGGTGAGCAAAAATCCCAGAACCACACGGGGGGACCTAGTGAATGACCTGCAGAGAGCTGGGACCAAAGTAACAAAGCCTACCATCAGTAACACACTATGCCGCCAGGGACTCAAATCCTGCTGTGCCAGACGTGTCCCCCTGCTTAAGCCAGTACATGTCCAGGCCCGTCTGAAGTTTGCTAGAGTGCATTTGGATGATCCAGAAGAGGATTGGGAGAATGTCATATGGTCAGATGAAACCAAAATAGAACTTTTTGGTAAAAACTCAACTCGTCGTGTTTGGAGGACAAAGAATGCTGAGTTGCATCCAAAGAACACCATACCTACTGTGAAGCATGGGGTTGGAAACATCATGCTTTGGGGCAGTTTTTCTGCAAAGGGACCAGGACGACTGATCCGTGTAAAGGAAAGAATGAATGGGGCCATGTATCGTGAGATTTTGAGTGAAAACCTCCTTCCATCACATAGGGCATTGAAGATGAAACCTGGCTGGGTCTTTCAGCATGACAATGATCCCAAACACACCGCCCGGGCAACGAAGGAGTGGCTTCGTAAGAAGCATTTCAAGGTCCTGGAGTGGCCTAGCCAGTCTCCAGATCTCAACCCCATAGAAAATCTTTGGAGGGAGTTGAAAGTCCGTGTTGCCCAGCGACAGCCCCAAAACATCACTGCTCTAGAGGACATCTGCATGGAGGAATGGGCCAAAATTGGGCCAGCAACAGTGTGTGAAAACCTTGTGAAGACTTACAGAAAACATTTGACCTGTGTCATTGCCAACAAAGGGTATATAACAAAGTATTGAGAAACTTTTGTTCTTGACCAAATACTTATTTTCACCATAATTTGCAAATAAATTCATTAAAAATCCTACAATGTGATTTTCTTGAATTTTTTTTCTCATTTTGTCTGTCATAGTTGACGTGTACCTATGATGAAAATTACAGGCCTCTCTCATCTTTTTAAGTGGGAGAACTTGCACAATTGGTAGCTGACTAAATACTTTTTTCCCCACTGTACATGGTCACAAATGAAAAAGGTATGGCGCGCCAACGCAGTAAATGTTTTGGGATGGTGTTTAAAATAACAATTTGTGTTCAAACAATAAAAGGGCAGGAATGTAACAGTTCAATGCAAACTATGTTTGCCCAAGGTAAAGCTGCTGTCGACATACAAAGACTCGACTTCGAACCTGAAGAAACACTTGGAGGTAAGGATGACGAAAATAAATGCCTGTATTATTATTCAATCATAACTAAAATTATAATACTGTATTAGTCCATTGTTTTTTTGTGTTTTTTTGTATTTCTAGACAAACAATATAAACCACCATAGACATCCTTGCATCCACAGCTTTGTCCATGTGTGAGTGGTTACATGTTCCAACACCAGCCCTGTGTTTATCAGACGGGCAGGCTATAGAAAGTAAAACATACAGTGCCTTGCAAAAGTATTCATCCCCCTTCGCGTTTTATTTTGTTGCATTACAACCTGTAATTTAAGTTTTATTTGGATTTCATGTAATGGACATACACAAAATAGTCCAAATTGGTGAAGTGAAATTCTAAAAAATAAATAACGGAAAAGTGGTGCGTGCATATGTATTCACCCCCTTTGCTATGAAGCCCCTAAATAAGATATGGTGCAACCAATTACCTTCAGAAGTCAAATAATTAGTTAAATAAAGCCCACATGTGTGCAATCTAAGTGTCACATTATCTGTCACATGATCTCAGTATATACAGTGGGGGGAAAAGTATTTAGTCAAATCAAATCAAATCAAATCAAATCAAATTTTATTGGTCACATGCGCCGAATACAACAGGTGCAGACATTACAGTGAAATGCTTACTTACAGCCCTTAACCAACAGTGCATTTATTTTAAACAAAAAAGTAAGAATATAAACAACAACAAAAAAGTGTTGAGAGAAAAAAGAGCAGAAGTAAAAAATAAAGTGACAGTAGGGAGGCTATATATACAATAGAATAAAGTGACAGTAGGGAGGCTATATATACAGGGGGGTACCGTTGCATAGTCAATGTGCGGGGGCACCGGCTAGTTGAGGTAATATGTACATGTGGGTAGAGTTAAAGTGACTATGCATAAATACTTAACAGAGTAGCAGCAGCGTAAAAAGGATGGGGTGGGGGGGCAGTGCAAATAGTCCGGGTAGCCATGATTAGCTGTTCAGGAGTCTTATGGCTTGGGGGTAGAAGCTGTTGAGAAGTCTTTTGGACCTAGACTTGGCACTCCGGTACCGCTTGCCGTGCGGTAGCAGAGAGAACAGTCTATGACTAGGGTGACTGGAGTCTTTGACAATTTTGAGGGCCTTCCTCTGACACCGCCTGGTATAGAGGTCCTGGATGGCAGGGAGCTTTGCCCCAGTGATGTACTGGGCCGTACGCACTACCCTCTGTAGTGCCTTGCGGTCAGAGGCCAAGCAGTTGCCATACCAGGCGGTGATGCAACCAGTCAGGATGCTCTCGATGGTGCAGCTGTAGAATTTTTTGAGGATCTGAGGACCCATGCCAAATCTTTTTAGTCTCCTGAGGGGGAATAGGCTTTGTCGTGCCCTCTTCACGACTGTCTTGGTGTGTTTGGACCATGATAGTTCGTTGGTGATGTGGACACCAAGGAACTTGAAGCTCTCAACCTGTTCCACTACAGCCCCGTCGATGAGAATGGGGGCGTGCTCAGTCCTCTTTTTTTTCCTGTAGTCCACAATCATCTCCTTTGTCTTGGTCACGTTGAGGGAGAGGTTGTTGTCCTGGCACCACACGGCCAGATCTCTGACCTCCTCCCTATAGGCTGTCTCATCGTTGTCGGTGATCAGGCCTACCACTGTTGTGTCGTCGGCAAACTTAATGATGGTGTTGGAGTCGTGCCTGGCCATGCAGTCATGGGTGAACAGAGAGTACAGGAGGGGACTGAGCACGCACCCCTGAGGGGCCCCCGTGTTGAGGATCAGTGTGGCAGATGTGTTGTTACCTACCCTTACCACCTGGGGGCGGCCCGTCAGGAAGTCCAGGATCCAGTTGCAGAGGGAGGTGTTTAGTCCCAGGATCCTTAGCTTAGTGATGAGCTTTGAGGGCACTATGGTGTTGAATGCTGAGCTGTAGTCAATGAATAGCATTCTCACGTAGGTGTTCCTCTTGTCCAGGTGGGAAAGGGCAGTGTGGAGTGCGATAGAGATTGCGTCATCTGTGGATCTGTTGGGGCGGTATGCAAATTGGAGTGGGTCTAGGGTTTCTGGGATTATGCTGTTGATGTGAGCCATGACCAGTCTTTCAAAGCACTTCATGGCTACAGACGTCAGTGCCACGGGTCGGTAGTCATTTAGGCAGGTTATCTTAGAGTTCTTGGGCACGGGGACTATGGTGGTCTGCTTGAAACATGTTGGTATTACAGACTCAGTCAGGGACATGTTGAAAATGTCAGTGAAGACACTTGCCAGTTGGTCAGCACATGCTCGGAGTACACGTCCTGGTAATCCGTCTGGCCCTGCGGCCTTGTGAATGTTGACCTGCTTAAAAGTCTTACTCACATCGGCTACGGAGAGCGTGATCACATAGTCGTCCGGAACAGCTGGTGCTCTCATGCATGCTTCAGTGTTGCTTGCCTCGAAGCGAGCATAGAAGTGGTTTAGCTCGTCTGGTAGGCTTGTGTCACTGGGCAGCTCGCGGCTGTGCTTCCCTTTGTAGTCTGTAATAGTTTTCAAGCCCTGCCACATCCGACGAGCGTCAGAGCCAGTGTAGTATGATTCAATCTTAGACCTGTATTGACTCTTTGCCTGTTTGATGGTTCGTCGGAGGTCATAGCGGGATTTCTTATAAGCGTCCGGGTTAGAGTCCCGTTCCTTGAAAGCGGCAGCTCTACCCTTTAGCTCAGTGCGGATGTTTCCTGTAATCCATGGCTTCTGGTTGGGGTATGTACGTACGGTCACTGTGGGGACGACATCATCGATGCACTTATTGATGAAGCCAGTGACTGATGTGGTGTACTCCTCAATGCTGTCTGAAGAATCCCTGAACATGTTCCAGTCTGTGCTAGCAAAACAGTCCTGTAGCTTAGCATCTGCGTCATCTGACCACTTTTTTATTAGCCGAGTCACTGGTGCTTCCTGCTTCAGTTTTTGCTTATAAGCAGGAATCAGGAGGATAGAGTTATGGTCAGATTTGCCAAATGGAGGGCGAGGGAGAGCTTTGTATGCGTCTCTGTGTGTGGAGTAAAGGTGGTCTAGAGTTTTTTCCCCTCTGGTTGCACATTTAACATGCTGGTAGAAATGAGGTAGAACGGATTTAAGTTTCCCTGCATTAAAGTCCCCTGCTACTAGGAGCGCTGCATCTGGATGAGCGTTTTCCTGTTGATTAATGGCCTTGTACAACTCATTCAGTGCAGTCAGCCACCAATTGTGCAAGTTCTCCCACTTAAAAAGATGAGAGAGGCCTGTAATTTTCATCATAGGTACACGTCAACTATGACAGACAAATTGAGGAAAAGAAATCCAGAAAATCACATTGTAGGATTTTTTATGAATTTATTTGCAAATTATGGTGGAAAATAAGTATTTGGTCACCTACAAACAAGCAAGATTTCTGGCTCTCACAGACCTGTAACTTCTTCTTTAAGAGGCTCCTCTGTCCTCCACTCGTTACCTGTATTAATGGCACCTGTTTGAACTTGTTATCAGTATAAAAGACACCTGTCCACAACCTCAAACAGTCACACTCCAAACTCCACTATGGCCAAGACCAAAGAGCTGTCAAAGGACACCAGAAACAAAATTGTAGACCTGCACCAGGCTGGGAAGACTGAATCTGCAATAGGTAAGCAGCTTAGTTTGAAGAAATCAACTGTGGGAGCAATCATTCGGAAATGGAAGACATACAAGACCACTGATAATCTCCCTCGATCTGGGGCTCCACGCAAGATCTCACCCCGTGGGGTCAAAATGATCACAAGAACGGTGAGCAAAAATCCCAGAACCACACGGGGGGACCTAGTGAATGACCTGCAGGGAGCTGGGACCAAAGTAACAAAGCCTACCATAAGTAACACACTACGCCGCCAGGGACTCAAATCCTGCAATGCCAGACGTGTCCCCCTGCTTAAGCCAGTATATGTCCAGGCCCGTCTGAAGTTTGCTAGAGTGCATTTGGATGATCCAGAAGAGGATTGGGAGAATGTCATATGGTCAGATGAAACCAAAATAGAACTTTTTGGTAAAAACTCAACTCGTCATGTTTGGAGGACAAAGAATGCTGAGTTGCATCCAAAGAACACCATACCTACTGTGAAGCATGGGGGTGGAAACATCATGCTTTGGGGCTGTTTTTCTGCAAAGGGACCAGGACGACTGATCCGTGTAAAGGAAAGAATGGATGGGGCCATGTATCGTGAGATTTTGAGTGAAAACCTCCTTCCATCAGCAAGGGCATTGAAGATGAAACGTGGCTGGGTATTTCAGCATGACATTGATCCCAAACACACCACCCGAGCAACGAAGGAGTGGCTTCGTAAGAAGCATTTCAAGGTCCTGGAGTGGCCTAGCCAGTCTCCAGATCTCAACCCCATAGAAAATCTTTGGAGGGAGTTGAAAGTCCGTGTTGCACAGCGACAGCCCCAAAACATCACTGCTCTAGAGGAGATCTGCATGGAGGAATGGGCCAAAATACCAGCAACAGTGTGTGAAAACCTTGTGAAGACTTACAGAAAACATTTGACCTGTGTCATTGCCAACAAAGGGTATATAACAAAGTATTGAGAAACTTTTGTTATTGACCAAATACTTATTTTTTCCACCATAATTTGCAAATACATTCATTAAAAATTCCACCCCCATGCTCCTGAGTGGCGCAGTGGTCTAAGGCACTGCATCGCAGTGCTAACTGTGCCACTAGAGATCCTGGTTTGAATCCAGGCTCTGTCGCAGCCGGCCGCGACCGGGAGACTCATGGGCGGCGCACAATTGGCCCAGCATCGTCCAGGGTAGGGGAGGGAATGGCCGGCAGGGATGTAGCTCAGTTGATAGAGCATGGCGTTCGCAACGCCAGGGTTGTGAGTTCGATTCCCACGGGGGGCCAGTATAAAAAAAATATGTATTCACTAACTGTAAGTCGCTCTGGATAAGAACGTCTGCTAAATGATGTAAATACAATGTGATTTTCTGGATTTTTTTTTCTCATTTTCTCTGTCATAGTTGACGTGTACTTATGTTGAAAATTACAGGCCTCTCTCATCTTTTTAAGTGGGAGAACTTGCACAATTGGTGGCTGACTAAATACTTTTTTTCCCCACTGTAGGTGTAAATGGACAAGATCAGGATGAAGGACGCATGTTAGAGGCAGTTATACAGGGATTTAATACGTTTTTGTCACAAAGTTTTGTGATGTGTTCTATTGTTGCTCTGCTTAATGGCTCAAACATCCTGCAATAAATGTTGTTAAATTGGTAATAATCATTTTTTTTCTTCTTATGTGTTTTACGGGTGAGGTAATCCAAAAGTAACTGAAAGTAATCAGATTACCTTACTGCACTTTTTGTGTACAGTTAAGGTGTTTGCAGTGCAGGTTCGAGTCCCAGTTGAGGATACGCCCCAAATTCGCTACAGTATACTTCCATGGTTGATTTCATTGACCCTCCCCTTTAACTGTCCCTAATTGACCCATTTTAGCGACGACCACGAAGATCCATCTGCCAGCCCCGGCCCGCTAGCACACGCAAACTACAACTGTGCTCCCTGCTAGCTGTGCTGAAGCACCAATTTGAACTGCTCTCTGACTCACATATTGCTGTTCACTGGACCTTATGATCACTCAGCTGCACAGCTGATGCCTGCTGGACTGTTCCATTACACGGTACCCTGTCCTGTTTATTCTGTTTATTCTGTTTAGCCTTAGTCCAAACGTTATCGCTATTTCCAGTTGTTGTCTTAGCTCTCTCTAATAACACCTGTGACTGCTTTATGCCTCTCTCCCATGTCAATTATGCCTTGCCTATTGCTGTTTGGGTTTGTTCTTATTATACAATTTCACTGTAAAACCCCTAGTCCCTCTCAAACTGCCTCAAATAGTTATTTTGTTCCACCCCCCATACACGCCGAGACCGGCTCAATCGGCTCAATCGGTGCCTCCAGTGACGCTATCTCTTTCATTGTTACCCAACGCTTAGGGTTACCTGAACTGTACTGATATCCTTCCAAATCCTTTTCTGTACATAATGCCCTGAATCTTTCCTACAACGTCCGGAGAACTGCCCCCTTTATTCTATGTACCCAACGCACTAGAAGACCAGTTCTTAAAGCCTTTAGTCATATCCTTATTCTAGTCCTCCTCTGTTCCTCTGGTGATGTAGAGGCTAACCCAGGCCCTGCAGCCCCCAGTATCACTCCTACTCCCCAGGAGCTATCATTTATTGACTTCTGTAACCGTAAAAGTCTTGGTTTTCTGCACATAAATATCAGAAGCCTCCTTCCTAAGTTTGAGTTATTCACTGCGTTAGCACACTCCGCCAACCCTGATGTTCTAGCAGTGTCTGAATCCTGGCTTAGGAAGGCCACCAAAAATTCTGAAATTTCCATCCCCAACTATAACATTTTCCGTCTAGATAGAACTGCCAAAGGGGGTGGAGTTGCAATCTACTGTAGAGATAGCCTGCAGAGCTCTATCATACTATCCAGGTCTGTGCCCAAACAGTTTGAGCTTCTACTTCTAAAAATCCACCTTTCCAGAAATAAATCTCTCACTGTTGCCGCTTGCTACAGACCCCCCTCAGCCCCCAGCTGTGCCCTGGACACCATATGTGAATTGATTGCCCCCCATCTATCCTCAGAGTTCGTACTGCTTGGTGACCTAAATTGGGATATGCTTAACACCCCGGCCATCCTACAATCTAAACTAGATGCCCTCAATCTCACACAAATTATCAACGAACCTACCAGGTACAACCCTAAATCCGTAAACATGGGTACCCTCATAGATATCATCCTGACTAACTTACCCTCTAAATACACCTCCGCTGTCTTCAACCAGGATCTCAGCGATCACTGCCTTATTGCCTGCGTCCGTAACGGGTCCGCGGTCAAACGACCACCCCTCATCACTGTCAAACGCTCCCAAAAACACTTCAGCGAGCAGGCCTTCCTAATTGACCTGGCCCAGGTATCCTGGATGGATATAGATCTCATTCCGTCAGTAGAGGATGCTTGGTTGTTCTTTAAAAGTAATTTCCTCTCAATCTTAAATAAACATGCTCCATTCAAAAAATACAGAACTAAGAACAGATATAGCCCCTGGTTCTCCTCAGACTTGACTGCCCTTGACCAGCACAAAAACATCCTGTGGCGTACTGCATTAGCATCAAATAGCCCCCGCGATATGCAACTTTTCAGGGAAGTTAGGAACCAATATACACAAGCAGTTAGGAAAGCAAAGGCTAACTTTTTCAAACAGAAATTTGCATCCTGTAGCACTAACTCCAAAAAGTTTTGGGACACTGTAAAGTCCATGGAAAATAAGAGCACTTCCTCCCAGCTGCCCACTGCACTGAGGCTAGGAAACACTATCACCACCGATAAATCTACAATAATCGAGAATTTCAACAAGCATTTTGCTACGGCTGGCCATGCTTTCCACCTGGCTACCACTACCCTGGCCACCAGCTCTGCACCCTCCGCTGCAACTTGCCCATGCCCCCCCCGCTTCTCCTTCACACAAATCCAGACAGCTGATGTTCTGAAAGAGCTGCAAAATCTGGACCCCTACAAATCATCTGGGCTAGACAATCTGGACCCTTTCTTTCTAAAACTAGCCGCCGAAATTGTCGCAACCCCTATTACTAGCCTGTTCAACCTCTCTTTCGTAACGTCTGAGATCCCCAGAGATTGGAAAGCTGCCGCGGTCATCCCCCTCTTCAAAGGGGGTGACACTCTAGATCCAAACTGTTACAGACCCATATCCATCCTGCCCTGCCTTTCAAAAGTTTTTGAAAGCCAAGTCAACAAACAGATCACCGACCATTTCGAATCCCACCGTACCTTCTCCGCTATGCAATCCGGTTTCCGAGCTGGTCATGGGTGTACTTCAGCCACGCTCAAGGTCCTAAACGATATTATAACCGCGATCGATAATAGACAGTACTGTGCAGCCGTTTTCATTGATCTGGCCAAGGCTTTCGACTCTATCAACCACCGCATTCTTATTGGCAGACTAAATAGCCTTGGTTTCTCAAATGACTGCCTTGCCTGGTTCACCAACTACTTCTCAGATAGAGTTCAATGTGTCAAATCGGAGGGCCTGTTGTCTGGACCTATGGCAGTCTCTATGGGGGTGCCACAGGGTTCAATTCTTGGGCCGACTCTTTTCTCTGTGTATATCAATGACGTCGCTCTTGCTGCTGGTGACTCTCAGATCCACCTCTACGCAGACGACACCATTTTGTATACATCTGGCCCTTCATTGGACACTGTGTTAACAAACCTCCAAACAAGCTTCAATGCCATACAACACTCCTTCAGTAGCCTCCAACTGCTCTTAAACACTAGTAAAACTAAATGCATGCTCTTCAACCGAACGCTGCTTGCACCTGCCCACCCGACTAGAATCACTACTCTCGACGGGTCTGACCTAGAGTATGTGGACAACTACAAATATCTAGGTGTCTGGTTAGACTGTAAACTCTCCTTCCAGACTCACATTAAGAATCTCCAATCCAAAGTTAAATCTAGAATCGGTTTCCTATTTCGCAACAAAGCCTCCTTCACTCATGCTGCCAAACATGCCCTCGTAAAACTGACTATCCTACCGATCCTTGACTTCGGCGATGTCATTTACAAAATAGCCTCCAACACTCTACTCAGCAAATTGGATGTAGTCTATCACAGTGCCATCCGTTTTGTCTCCAAAGCCCCATATAATACCCACCACTGTGACCTGTACGCTCTTGTTGAATGGTCCTCACTACATATTCGTCGCCAAACCCACTGGCTCCAGGCCATCTATAAATCACTGCTAGGCAAATCCCCGCCTTATCTTAGCTCATTGGTCACCATAGCAACACCCACCCGTAGTCTGCGCTCCAGCAGGTATATCTCACTGGTCACCCCCAAAGCCAACACCTCCTTTGGCCGCAATTCCTTCCAGTTCTCTGCTGCCAATGACTGGAACAAATTGCAAAAATCTCTGAAGCTGGAGACACTTATCTCCCTCACTAACTTTAAGCATCAGTTGTCAGAGCACCTTACCGATCACTGCACCTGTACACAGCCCATCTGAAATTAGCCCGCCCAACTACCTCATCCCTATATTGTTATTTATTTTGCTCATTTGTACCCCAGTATCTCTATTTGCACATCATCTCTTGCACATCTATCATTCCAGTGTTAATACTAATTGTAATTATTTTGCACTATAGCCTATTTATTGCCTTACCTCCATAACTTGCTACATTTGCACACACTGTATATATATATGTATTTCTGTTGTATTTTTGACTTTGTTTTGTTTTACCCCATATGTAACTCTGTGTTGTTGTTTTTATCGCACTGCTTTGCTTTATCTTGGCCAGGTCGCAGTTGTAAATGAGAACTTGTTCTCAACTGGTTTACCTGGTTAAATAAAGGTTAAATAAATAAAAAAATAATAAATAAAAAAAAATAGTTAATATGGAGTTCGCAGAGTGAGATTTCTATTTTATATATATATGTAAAATATATACACATTTTCCCCTAACCCTACCATCCCTCCCCTAATTGGGGTAAACTAATGGACAACAACACTAAGGCTTTTACAATAGTTATCTTTATTTTGATTTTAGTTCCATCCATCTGATCCACTCAACCCCTCCCATCTACTGTATCTCTGAACAACATCCAGTTTTGATTTATATTTGCCATATATTTTTCAAATGTGCTGTGATGTTTTACAAGTTCTGAACCTGTCTATTCTCATAGATTCTACATATTTTAACTTAAAGATTTAAAGAATTTGCTAAGAGTATTATTATATTATTGATCGATTGACTATGACCTTTTAAATCACCCAGCAGTGCTATTAGCAGAGTTAGATCAAGCTACATACAGTGGGGAGAACAAGTATTTGATACACTGCCGATTTTGCAGGTTTCCTACTTACAAAGCATGTAGAGGTCTGTAATTTTTATCATAGGTACACTTCAACTGTGAGAGACGGAATCTAAAACAAAAATCCAGAAAATCACATTGTATAATTTTTAAGTAATTAATTTGCATTTTATTGCATGACATAAGTATTTGATCACCTACCAACCAATAAGAATTCCGGCTCTCACAGACCTGTTAGTTTTTCTTTAAGAAGCCCTCCTGTTCTCCAATCATTACCTGTATTAACTGCACCTGTTTGAACTTTTTACCTGTATAAAAGACACCTGTCCACACACTCAATCAAACAGACTCCAACCTCTCCACAATGGCCAAGACCAGAGAGCTGTGTAAGGACATCAGGGATAAAATTGTAGACCTGCACAAGGCTGGGATGGGCTACAGGACAATAGGCAAGCAGCCTGGTGAGAAGGCAACAACTGTTGGCGCAATTATTAGAAAATGGAAGAAGTTCAAGATGATGGTCAATCATCCTCGGTCTGGGGCTCCATGCAAGATCTCACCTTGTGGGGCATCAATGATCATGAGGAAGGTGAGGGATCAGCCCAGAACTACACAGCAGGACCTGGTGAATGACCTGAAGAGAGCTGGGACCACAGTCTCAATGAAAACCATTAGTAACACACTACGCCGTCATGGATTAAAATCCTGCAGTGCAAGCAAGTTCCCCCTGCTCAAGCCAGCGCATGTCCAGGCTCGTCTGAAGTTTGCCAATGACCATCTGGATGATCCAGAGGAGGAATGGGAGAAGGTCATGTGGTCTGATGAGACAAAAATATAGCGTTTTCGTCTAAACTCCACTCGCTGTGTTTGGAGGAAGAAGAAGAAGGATGAGTACAACCCCTAGAACTCCATCCCAACCGTGAAGCATGGAGGTGGAAACATCATTCTTTGGGGATGCTTTTCTGCAAAGGGGACAGGATGACTGAACCGTATTGAGAGGAGGATGGATGGGGCCATGTATCGCGAGATCTTGGCCAACAACCTCCTTCCCTCAGTAAGAGCATTGAAGATGGGTCGTGGCTGGGTCTTCCAGCATGACAACGACCCGAAACACACAGCCAGGGCAACTAAGGAGTGGCTCCGTAAGAAGCATCTCAAGGCCTGGAGTGGCCTAGCCAGTCTCCAGACCTGAACCCAATAGAAAATCTTTGGAGGGAGCTGAAAGTCCGTATTGCCCAGCGACAGCCCCGAAACCTGAAGGATCTGGAGAAGGTCTGTATGGAGGAGTGGGCCAAAATCCCTGCTGCAGTGTGTGCAAACCTGGTCAAGACCTACAGGAAACGTATGATCTCTGTAATTGCAAACAAAGGTTTCTGTACCAAATATTAAGTTCTGCTTTTCTGATGTATCAAATACTTATGTCATGCAATAAAATGCAAATTTATTACTTAAAAATCATACAATGTGATTTTCTGGATTTTTGTTTTAGATTCCGTCTCTCACAGTTGAAGTGTACATATGATAAAAATTACAGACCTCTACATGCTTTGTAAGTAGGAAAACCTGCAAAATCGGCAGTGTATCAAATACTTGTTCTCCCCACAGTATGGACAGTACCAAAACAAATGATCTAATGATTCTGTCTCTTCGCAGCATAATCTCCAGAGCTGGGATGGTTGTATCCCTGATATATATATAACATTCTATTGGTTGCAAGAATTTTGTCTAATAATTTAAATTGAAAAATTCTACGTTTTGAACGTTGTTTTGTGTATCAGTTCATAAACCATGTGCCATGGAATCGGTGCATCAAAAATATCTTCCCAACTATTTTGCAATCTATATGGCACAGCTATCAATTTTTTGGTCCTTAAATGAAACTGGTATATTTTTTCATTTATCACAATTTTCTTTAGCCAATTTTCGTCTTCAATGCATGGCCGACAGACAAGTTAAATAAGGATTTTTAAGCCTTGAGACAATTGAGACATGGATTGTGTATGTGTACCATTCAGAAGGTGCATGGGCAAGACAAAATATTTAAGTGCCTTTGAACGGGGTATGGTAGTAGGTGCCAGACGCACCGGTTTCCCGTGTGTATCAAGGAAGCTGTCCCAATGTTTGGTATACTAATGTCACGCCCTGACCTGGAGAGACTGTTTTTCTCTAGGTAGTTTGGTCAGGGTGTGAAATTCTACTGTATAATATTTCTATGTTTAGGATCTAGATGTGTTGTTTCTATGTTTGGCCGGGTGTTATTCCCAATCAGAGACAGCTGTCGCTCGTTGTCTCTGATTGGGGATCATACTTAAGTAGCCTGTTTGCCTACCTTAGTTGTGGGATCTTGTTCCGTGTTAGCCTAAGGACTTGACGTTACGTTGAGTCTTGTTTTGTTTAAGTTCATTGAGTTAAATAAACATGTTCGCATACCACGCTGCACCTTGGTCTGACCCGTCTCTCAACGATCGTGACAGAAGATCCCACCAACAATGGACCAAGCAGCGTGCCCAGGAGCAGACATCCTGGACATGGGAGGAGATCCTGGATGGTAAGGGATCTTGGACATGGGAGGAGATCCAGGCTGGGATGGATCGCCGTCCTTGGGAACAGACAGAGGAGGCCCGGGTTAGAGAGGAGCAACGGCAACACAGAAGGCGCCGGCCGAGGAGGAAGCCCGAGAGACAGCCCCAATAAAAAAATTTGGGGGGGCTAAAAGGGTGGTCGGGGATCGATAGAGAAGAGCCCCGACCACTGCACTCGTGGGGGCTCAAGGAGGAGTCCTCACTGGAGGAGGATTGGGCGCGGAGAGTAAAGGACTGGTACAGTCGTAGACCTCCAGTGCCGGTTCCCAGTCCGGTACGCCTCATGCCTGCTTCTCGCACTAAGCCAGTGGTGCGTGCTCCCAGTCCGGTAAGGTCCGTGCCTGCTCCTCGCACCAAGCCAGTGGTGCGTGTGTCCAGTACGCCCCATACCTGCTCCCCGCACCAAGCCAGTGGTGCGTGTTCCCAGTCCAGTGCGGCCTGTCCCTGCTCCTCGCACCAGACCAGTGGTGCGTGTTCCCAGTCCGGCACGGCCCGTGCCCGTTCCACCAGTGCCTGGTCCAGCACCGGTCAGCTGCTCCACTCCGGAGTCAGAGCAGTCCGCTCCACCGGTGCCCAGTCCAGCTCCGGTCAGCGGCTCTACACCAGACCAGGAGCGCAACGGGGAGGCAGAGAGGAGGGGGGGGGGGGGGGTACTGTCACTGTTTTTCTCTAGGTAGTTTGGTCAAGGTGTGAAACTCTATGTATAAGATTTATATGTTTAGGATCTAGATGTGTTGTTTCTATGTTTGGCCGGGTGTGATTCGCAATCAGAGACAGCTGTCGCTAGTTGTCTCTGATTAGGGATCATACTTAAGTAGCCTGTTTGCCTACCTTAGTTGTGGGATCTTGTTCATGGTTAGGCTCGTATGTGTTTAGCCTGAGGACTTCACGTTACGTTGTTTCTTGTTTTGTTTATGTTTATTGAGTTAAATAAACATGTTTGCATACCACGCTGCACCTTGGTCTGACCCGTCTCTCAACGATCGTGACAACTAAATGTATATGCCTAGTCTATTTTTTTTATTTGAACTACCCCTACACCGATGCCGCACTGAGTTGAATGGGGGATGGGCAGGCTACTTCATTCCGTGATAACATTATTGTCGAATGCACTATTATTTACTGTGTGTATACGGGACTAGCCTAGTCTACAATAATAACGTCATTGGATGTGCTAGTATTTATTTTATTTATGTAAATATACACATGGTGATATACAGTACCAGTCAAAGGTTTGGACACACCTACTCTTCAAGGGTTTTTCTTTATTGTTACTATTTTGTACATTGTAGAATACATTTACATTTTATTCATTTAACAGACGCACTTATCCAGAGCAACTTACAGTTAGTGAGAGCATACATTTTCATACTATAATAGTGAAGACAACAACATTATGAAATAACACATATGGAATAATGTGGACATTACACTATCCCTACACCCATGTCATTGTGTGGAGGGGTTGGGAAAGGTTTTTCACTGGCTGTAAAAATTCACACCTTCACTGAGTTGGGGGATGAGTAGGCTACTTTGTTCAGTGGCTAGCTCTGAGAGCATGGTAATGAAGGCTTTTGAAATGTGGCAATTTAGAACACATTTTTAAATCTTTCTCTCTTTTAGTCAAGAAGATGTAGATGAGTCAGAGCAACCAACCACCTTCACTGCAGCTGTTCCACCCACCACCCACACCACTCTCTCCTCAAGCGAGCACCTCTTCTGTTCCTCCACAAGTAACCACATCCTTTTCTCCTGTTCAGCCCAGCACCTTCACTGCTCCTCTTCAACCCAGCACCTCAACAACGACAGCAAGAATAAGGTCTGCCTCACCTTCTCAGAGGTCCCGTCCTAGGGGGAGGAGGCCCTCCAACCCAGGGAGTCTGTCCCACCCCATACAAGGACGTGGGCGTTCACGGTCTACAGCAAGGTCACGGTCACCACTCCGTGGTCCAATGCCATCAGCCCAGCCTGCCCAAGAGTGGAAGACGGAAAAGGATCCAGATATGTCACCTGTTCCACCAAGATTTTGCCACACCAGGAACCCTGAGGTGCACCTGGACACAAGGGTACTGTACAGTCCCCTGCAACTATTCAAGCTCTTCTTCAGTGCCGGTGTGGTCAGAATATTGTGTGACAACAGAAACAAACTGGCAGACTGGAATATTGCCAATGGTAAAAAATTGACTCCCATCAACCCCCTAGAGTTGTTCAAGTTTATTGGAATTGTTCTGTACATAGCCATCCTGAATCTGCCAGCAGTAACTGACTAATGGAGAACAAAACTTTTTCTCTGAAATCCTGAGATGTGAAAAATTTGAAAAATATGGAAATTCAAGAAAAGATACCCCTTGGAAATGTAATGAGTGTGATGTGCCCCTCTTTGTCAATGTTGATGAAAGGAACTGCTTCCATCTCTGGCACAACATGTAGATGTGCCATAAATGGAAGTAGATGGCGAAAGAGATAGTAATGTGAAGGAGAGGAAACGTAGAACTAAAATAGATCTAAAATGAGCTTGGGGTGCTCCCGTGTCCCCTTTTTGTCATTGCTGATTAAAAATATATTGCTTTCAATGCTGACAGGAATAAGAAATATGTCAATTTTAGGTGATTTTGTTTTGTTCGGTTGAAAAGCGGATGTGGGCATTAGTCCCAAATATGTACAGTGGGGAGAACAAGTATTTGATACACTACCGATTTTGCAGGTTTTCCTAATTACAAAGCATGTAGAGGTCTGTAATTTTTTATCATTGGTACACTTCAACTGTGAGAGACGGAATATAAAACAAAAATCTAAAAAATACAGGGAGGCCTTTTCCGAAACTTGGCTGTCGGAGGTGGTGCCCGTCTGATGCATTCACTATTATTTGTATGAACAGAGACAGTGAGGCTACTGGTAAGGAGTACGGAGAGGGAGTCTGTGTGCTGATAAATGACAAATGGTGTAAAACTACGATTATCCATTCAAAAAAAATGCACTCCTGATGTAGAGCTACTGCCAATGTTACTGCGCCTGTTCTACCTTTCCCGTGAATTCTCCCAGCTTTTTCTGACTTGTTTATATCCATCCAAGAGCGAACATCGTCAATGCATTTTTAGAGTCACTCAAGAGCTTGATGCGATTTCCCCTGATGCGCCCAAATTCATTATGGGGGATTTCAATAGCTGCACTCTCAAGCACACTTTGAGTACTTACTGTACAGTCAGTATGTGACTTGTCTAACAAGTCCCCAAAGCGTATTCATCCTTGGCCAGTCCCCCACTGGGTGGATCAAATCATAACTCTGTCCTTCTCCGACCAACTTATATTTACTCAAAAGGGAGAATGTGGTGGAAAAACAAATACAGGTGTGGGACAATGACAGTATTGATCAATTTCAAGGATGCTTTGATTGTACTACCTGGAGTGTTTTGAATAATCATCAGCTGACCTCAACGAGATGACTGACGTAATATCTGGCTAAATTGAATTCTGTGTTGATTTGGTGATCCCCCAAAAAACATGTAAGATATTTCCTAACAACAAACCATGGGTGACCAAGGAGTTGATAGTGGTGCTTAGCAAGAAGAAACACGTTTTTGCCTCTGGGAATACACTTGAAAGAAAAGAGGTACAGAGAGAGGTGAACAAAGAGATAAAAAAGGCGAGATGCCAGTACAAGGATAAGGTTCAACAGAAACTGTAGGTCTGCCTGGATAGGCATTAAGAACATGTCAAACGCCCCCTTTAAAAGGGAGGCAATGACTCGATCCCTGCACGGATGATAGGGTGCCCCTCTCCAGAGTCAATTAACTGAATGAGTTCTTCACCCGCTTCGAAGCAGGGGGCAGCCCCGCTCACCCGGCCGGCCTGGTTGAGGACGTCATGGCAACCGAGAGTGCGCTTGTCATCAATGAGGAAGTCGTACAACGAGTGTTCAAAAGGACTGGAGCACGAAAGAGCCCGGGGCCTGATAACATAAGCGGTCGTGTCCTGAAACACTGTTCCACTCAGCTAAGTGGTGTCTTCTGCTCTATCTTTCAGCGGTCCCTGGATACACTGGAAATTCCATCTGTGGAAAAAATATTTTGTTGTACCTGTCCCAAAAACCTCTCATCCATCCGCATCAAATGACTACAGAACTGTCGCTCTTGATTAAATCTCTTGAAAAGATAATCAAAGCATACATCATCAACACCACCAAACACCTTCTTGACCCCATCCAATTTGCATACCGTTCAGAGAGAGGAACAGATGATGCCATCCTCTCGCTCTTAAATCTGGTATAATTACTTTTGGAGGGCAGCAAAACCCATGTGCATATCATGTTTGAAGATTTCTCCTCTGCATTTAACACAATAAATACATTTGTATTCGCGGACAGACTGATAGGAGATTTCGGACTTGATGCTATGCTTATCACATGGATCGCCAACTTCTTAACTGATACAGTCACTTCAGAAAGTATTCACACCACTTGACTTTTTCCACATTTTGTTGTGTTACAACCTGAATTTAAAATTGATTAAATTGAGATTTTTTTGTCACTGGCCTACACAATGTCAAAGTGGAATTATGTTTTTAGACATTTTTACAAATTAATTAAAAATGAAAAGCTGAAATATATTGAGTCAATAAGTATTCAACCCCTTTGTTATGGCAAGCATAAATAAGGTCATTTACATTTACATTACATTTACGTCATTTAGCAGACGCTCTTATCCAGAGCGACTTACAAATTGGTGCATTCACCTTATAGCCAGTGGGATGACCACTATAATATCAAAAAAAAGAAGGATTACTTTATCCTATCCCAGGTATTCCTTAAAGAGGTGGGGTTTCAAATGTCTCCGGAAGGTGGTGAGTGACTCCGCTGTCCTGGCGTCGTGAGGGAGCTTGTTCCACCATTGGGGTGCCAGAGCAGCGAACAGTTTTGACTGGGCTGAGCGGGAACTGTGCTTCCGCAGAGGTAGGGGGGCCAGCAGGCCAGAGGTGGATGCCGTTCCACTCACAGCTCCGTAGGCAAGCACCATGGTCTTGTAGCAGATGTGAGCTTCAAATGGAAGCCAGTGGAGTGTGCGGAGGAGCGGGGTGACGTGAGAGAACTTGGGAAGGTTGAACACCAGACGGGCTGCGGCATTCTGGATGAGTTGTAGGGGTTTAATGGCACAGGCAGGGAGCCCAGCCAACAGCGAGTTGCAGTAATCCAGACGGGAGATGACAAGTGCCTGGATTAGGACCTGTGCCGCTTCCTGTGTAAGGCAGGGTCGTACTCTCCGAATGTTGTAGAGCATGAACCTACAGGATCGGGTCACCGCCTTGATGTTAGTGGAGAAAGACAGGGTGTTGTCCAGGGTCACGCCAAGGCTCTTTGCACTCTGGGAGGAGGACACAACGGAGTTGTCAACCGTGATGGCGAGATCATGGAACGGGCAGTCCTTCCCCGGGAGGAAGAGCAGCTCCGTCTTGTCGAGGTTCAGCTTGAAGTTCAGGAGTAATAATGTGCTTAACAAGTCACATATTAAGTCCATGGACTAACTCTGTGTGCAATAATAGTGTTTAACATGATTTTTGAATGACTACCTCATCTCTGTACCCCACACATACAATTATCTCTAAAGTCCCTCAGTCGAGCAGTAAATGTCAAGCACAGGTTTAACCACAAAGACCAGGGAGGTTTTCCAATGCCTCGCAAAAAAAAGGCACCTATTGATAGATGAGATAACATTTAAATAGCAGACATTGAATATCCCTTTGAGCATGTTGAAGTTATTAATTACACTTTGGATGGTGTATCAATACACCCAATCACTACAAAGATACAGGCGTCCTTCAGTTGCCGGAGAGGAAGGAAACCGCTCAGTAATTTCACCATGAGGCGAATGGTGACTTTAAAGTAATGGCTGTGATAGGAGAAAACGGAGGATGCATCAACAGCATTGCACAATACTAACATAAATGACAGAGTGAAGAGAAGGAAGCCTGTACAGAATAAAAAATATTCCAAAATATGCATCCTGTTTGCAAGAAGGCACTAAAGTAAAACTGCAAAAAATGTGGTAAAGAAATTAACTTTATGTCCTGAAGACAAAGCGTTATGTTTGGGGCAAATCCAACAAAACACATCAATGAGTACCACTCTTCATATTTTCAAGCATGGTGGTGGCGCCATCATGTTATGGGTATGCTTGTCATCGACAAGGACTAGGGAGTTTTTTTAATAAAAAGAAACCGAATAGAGCTAAGCACAGAAAAAATCCTAGAAGAAAACCTGTTTCAGTCTGCTTTCCAACTGACACTGGGATACATTCACCTTTCAGCAGGACAATAACCTAAAACACAAGGTCAAATATACACTGGAGTTGCTTACCAAGATGACAATGAATGTTCCTGAGTGGCCTAGTTACAGTTTTGACAAAAAATCGTCTTCATAATAAAGCATTGTGTGCATATCATCGCATTTGCATAGTCACAGAGCAGTAGAGTAGAGGCATTTACAGAAGTTGCACACATTGGGAAATATTTTAGTAGCCTAGGGTCCGGGAAAAATGTGGCCGTTTATAAATGCATTTCATGCAATTCTACGTCATTTTACATTATAATAATAATAATAATATACTGGAGACTTTGGCAGAGTATGTTTTAATACAGCACAAATGATAGAAATGGCAGGCTACTTTGACACTGACGAACTGATAATCTGAGATCAATAAAAATGACCTTGTCTTGAATCCATCAATAGCCCAGGCCTAGGTGTGTGAAGACACATATTTTCTATGGGATTAAGGTCTGGAGACTGGCTAGGCCACTCCAGGACCTTAATGTGCTTCTTCTTGAGCCACTCCTTTGATGCCTTGGCCGTGTGTTTTGGGTCATTGTCATGCTGTTATTGGGCTACAATCCACAAGAAGCTATTGATCCTTGTGACTAAATTATAGGCCTTCTCATGGTGTAGTAGGCTATTCTGAATGATTTAATTTATTTCTGAACAGACAGCAGCAATTCAATAACTTTGGCAAATGTATTTTAATTTATCAGGGGTGCTGCAGTTCCTTCAGAACCCTTTGCGCGGCAACGATTCTATAAGGAAATTAATGATGAAGTGCAACGCTGGAGAGATGAGAGTTGCAGGCTCATATCTATCAGAGCAGAGAGGGAGAGAGATCATAGA
Organism: Coregonus lavaretus; assembly: GCF_964263955.1. NCBI lineage: Eukaryota > Metazoa > Chordata > Actinopteri > Salmoniformes > Salmonidae > Coregonus > Coregonus lavaretus. The sequence continues at coordinate 37,223,032 of NC_140016.1, read as the reverse complement.
AAGTGAATCTCATTGTCACGCCCTGGCTCTAGGGACTCTTTTAAGTTGAGCCAGGGTGTGTAGAGTTTATGTTTTGTGCTCGTTGTGTCTAGTCTAGTTTTGTATATCTATGTTGGCCAGAGTGGTTCTCAATCAGAGGCAACGAGTATCAGCTGTTGCTGGTTGTCTCTGATTGGGAACCATATTTAGTCAGGTGGTTTTCCCACAGTGTTTGTGGGATCTGGTTCCGTGTTGGTTTGTGTTTTGCACCTGTGGACGGCACGTATCGATTTGTTGTTTTGTTCGTGTATCATTTAATAAATAAGTATGTTCACCTTCCACGCTGCGCCTTGGTCCTCTATATCCGACGATCTTGACACTCATTCTAGTTATGTGAGAGATACAGGCGCGCTTCTCACACAGCCAAGGCCACCAATTGGTCTCACACATACAGTAGGAAACCATAAACCCGAGCTGGCCCAACCCGAATCAACTCTTAGAATATTAGGCCCGGGCTGAAAATGTTGTCGGGGCTGGATAATTAACGAAGAGGCAACTCAAATGAACTTTAATAACTTTATTGAGAATTTTTACATTGAAAAAATTGTAAATAATTGTTCATGCCATGAGAATTACCGGTTCCGGCCAAATAGGTTCAGAAACAAAACTGTCCAAAACAGAGAGGTGCCGGATCCTTAAGCACTGAGTAATACTATTGGTCAACAACTCAGATTTTGAATCCAAACAACTCAGATGCCTATAAAAGGGTCGAGTGGCGACCCGTCATTCAGGGCTTTTTTTGTTTTGAGCCCCACCTGTTTATCTTGTTATTTGGCATTAATATTTGTCACATATCAGTTTGCAAACAATGTGAAAAATATATATATCATTGAGTTAATACAGTGAGGGAAAAAAGTATTTGATCCCCTGCTGATTTTGTACGTTTGCCCACTGACAAAGAAATGATCAGTCTATAATTTTAATGCTAGGTTTATTTGAACAGTGAGAGACAGAATAACAACAACAAAAAATCCAGAAAAACGCAAGTCAAAAATTTTATAAATTGATTTGCATTTAAATGAGGGAAATAAGTATTTGACCCCTCTGCAAAACATGTCTTAGTACTTGGTGGCAAAACCCTTGTTGGCAATCACAGTGGTCAGACGTTTCTTGTAGTTGGCCACCAGGTTTGCACACATCTCAGGAGGGATTTTATCCCATTCCTCTTTGCAGATTTTCTCCAAGTCATTGAAGTTTCGAGGCTGACGTTTGGCAACTCGAAACTTCAGCTCCCTCCACAGATTTTCTATGGGATTAAGGTCTGGAGACTGGCTAGGCCACTCCAGGACCTTAATGTGCTTCTTCTTGAGCCACTCCTTTGTTGCCTTGGCCATGTGTTTTGGGTCATTGTCATGCTGGAATACCCATCCACGACCCATTTTCAATGCCCTGGCTGAGGGAAGGAGGTTCTCACCCAAGATTTGACGGTACATGGCCCCGTCCATCGTCCCTTTGATGTGGTGAAGTTGTCCTGTCCCCTTAGCAGAAAAACACCCCCAAAGCATAATGTTTCCACCTCCATGTTTGACGGTGGGGATGGTGTTCTTGGGGTCATAGGCAGCATTTCTCCTCCTCAAAACACGGCGAGTTGAGTTGATGCCAAAGAGCTCGATTTTAGTCTCATCTGACCACAACACTTCTACCCAGTTCTCCTCTGAATCATTCAGATATTCATTGGCAAACTTCAGATGGGCCTGTACTGTATTGGGAACTCGGGCCTCTTTCTAGAGCTCCGACCTGAAGATCACTGACGTCATCATGATTCAACCTTGTTTTTTTCAGAGTTCCCAATTGTCTTGAAAGCACCATAAATGCAGAGAATGCCAGACTTTGATGACAAAGTTTGATGACAAAATGTGTCCACGAAGGACCGCCGCGACACCTTCCTGTTCAAGTGAGTACAGCACAACAATGTGAGTCCAAAAGTGTCTCGTATGCTGCTGCATAAATTATGTAATATGCCTGGGAGATATGCATACTGTAGCTAAGAAAGTAATACTAAGTGTATGTTGTGTAGTAAGCTGTTAGTAGCCCATGTGCCTCAACCTAATAATTTGGTCAATTGTCCCCTTGGTGGTGCACATGTAGCCTATAGCCTGTTTTGAGAATTGTAATCATCGAATATTGTAAGAGCTTTCATTGTCTGTTTATATGCCCCCTTCATTTATCCTGCGGTTCTGACTTGGTGTGCAGGGAGAATATTGTAAGAACGGCCCATGTTCTGAATTCTGTCACTCTACATTTCAAAAGTGCTGAACAAATAGTTATATTGACTATGTCTGTCCTAGCTCGCTCATTAATGTCTTATTCGAAATTACGGATTGCCTCTCATCCGCTAGTTGTTGCCTTATGCCATAGTTTGTACATTTGCTCAATTGTCAGTAGAAACCACATTTGTTTAAGCAAGTCAGCCATATCAGCTATGTTTTTTTTAAGGCAGTAAATGAGGCTGAATTAACTGTTTCACTGCCAGACAAGGCTCCGCTGATAGCCAGGTGTAGCAGTCTAAGGTGTTGGGACTGCTGTTGGGACAGCTTATGTAGGCCCTAGTATAATGTACTGTATATACACATATATAATATTAGTGCCCACAGCATGTCATTATGGGGTATTGTGTGTAGATGGGTGAGAATTATAATTTTTTCATCCATTTTGAATTCAGGCTGCAACACAAGAAAAAATTGAATAAGTCAAGGGGTATGAATACTTTCTGAAGGCACTGTAGGTCTCAGCAGGTACGAGTTGGCAACACACTGTTGGAGGTGCGCACTACTTCAGTTGGAACCCCACAAGGCAGCGACCTTTCACCAGTACTGTACATACTGTATACCGAGAGCTGCCGGAGCAAGTTCCCAGGGTGCCACCTGATCAAATATGATGACGACACTGCCGACGCTGAATGATTTTACTGTCTGGTGTAAGTCGTCCCATCTAGAACTAAATAAAAAACAAAGGATATGGTGACTGACTTTCGAAAGAACACTACCATGCACACGCCATCACTGATAAAAGGTGATACCAAGGATCATTTAGCTATTTTATTTTTTATTTTAAGACCCCTTGAAGTATCAAAAAATATATATATATACAGTACCAGTCAAAAGTTTGGACATACCTACTATAAATTTTTTTTTAAATATTTTCTACATTGTAGAATAATATTGAAGACATAAACACTATGAAATAACACATATGGAATCATGTAGTAACCAAAAAAGTGTTGAACAAATCAAAATATATTTGATATTTCAGATTCTTCAAAGTAGCCACCTTTTGCCTTAATGACAGCTTTGCACACTCTTGGCATTCTCTCAACCAGCTTCTGTACTGTATATTTGATGAAAAAAAATGTTTGGCCTTACTGCTATTAGCCCTACAAACGCATTGAATAACAGATTCACTACATGGAGCAACAGATAGTCCCCAAAAAAATCAAAAGGAAGTTTGTTCTGAAGTGTCTGTCCTATGTATTTGAGAGATATAAGAAAGGTCAGGAAACAAGATATATATATTTTGTACATGTATTTAACACCGTATTTTTGGCACTAAACAGTCTCCATATATACTTCCATACATTTTTTGGACTGGTACATGGGGGACCTTCAGACGAGTCTTGTGAGGTCTGTGGGCATCCTAGAGCAAAACATATTAGTGAGAGTCACACCGTTACACAGAGGGGTCATATTAGTGTGTTGCTACAGACAGAAGTTGGCAGATCGGCTGTATCGACTTCAGACGAGTCCCAAGACTATTGTGGGGGTCAAACCGTTCGGACGCTACAGACAATTTTGTGAGAAGACCGATGTCTCATGGTCTGACAAACACCGTTGTAGCTCTGTCACCTTTGACCGCAGATACGGAAGTGCGACATCGGCGGATGCGGAGGATTGAGATGCATCAATGCCATGAAGAAGAAGCTGGCTGAGGCAGGAGAGCTGGAGCATCTGAGGCAGGAGAGCTGGAGCATCTGATTCAGGGTCTCCACCACATACTTCTCCATGGCTTCAGTCTCCGCTATGGAGAGGGAGTAAATGCGACTCTTCGTGGGGTGTTGTCCCTCCAGCAGGTCAATGGCGCAGTCCCAGGGCCTGTGAGGAGGGAGACACTTAGCATTGGAGGCAGAGAAGACATCGGAGAGATCTGCCTACTCACGTGGAATGTTGGGCTGGAGGGCGGACTCCGGACTCTCCACTGACGTGGAACAACAAACCACCGGCAGACAGGTCCTCCAGAATGAGGGGGACCAGGCTTTGATCCTCTTGGTGATCCAATTGATGGTGGGGTTGTGTAGTCGGAGCCAGGGTAATCCCAAGACGATCCGGTGAAGGGGTGACGTGACGATGTGGAAGGACAGCTCCTCCTGGTGTTCCGGTAGTGTGGGAATGGTGATGGTGATGGGGAGAGTGATGTCCGGAATCTATCATTGCCGTGGAAAGTGAAGAACCATTCACGATTAGGGGAACTAAAAACATTTACATTTTACATTTTAGCAGACGCTCTTATCCAGAGCGACTTACATGAGCAATTAGGGTTAAGTGCCTTGCTTAAGGGCACATCGACAGATTTTTCACCTAGTCGGCTCGGGGATTAGAACCAGCGACCTTTCGGTTACTGGCACAACGCTCTTACCCACTAAGCTACCTGCCGCCCTATGGTTTGGTGACAGGTGATGATGGAACACTCACGGAGCGGCGACAGGAGTTATACCGCCTAGATAGGGTGCTGCCAGGAGATCTGTGGTCCGTGGTGGTGTAGGGGGTGCTGCCCACCTCCAAAAGTGAGGACTCGGAAGCAGGGCGGCTTCCAAAGCTCAGATGGTGTGAACGTTGAGGCTCCGGGAGGTGTGGGGAATGCCGTCGGTCTCTCAACATGTCGTCAAGACGAATGGACGTGGCGATGAGGGTATCAAGGTCCATCTCGTCAACCCGACATGCGAGTTCCGTTGTGATGTCCTCCCGTAAGCCTCTCCTGAAGGCTGTGCGCAGAGCACGCTCATTCCAGCCGGGAGACGCCGCCACGATGTGAAAGCTCAGGGCGTACTCGCATGCAGCCCCCTCTCCCTGTTGTAGCCGGAGGAGACGCTCACCCCCGTCCTTTCCCTCCGTGGGATGACCAAACACTGCCCTGAACCGAGCGAGGAAGGTGGAGTAGGGAAGCGCCGCAGCCTCACCTCCTTCCCAGACTGCCGTGGCCCAATCCAGCGCCTTTCCCTTCAGTAGCGATGGAGATGCCCCACGCTGATGAGCTAGATACAGTGAAACCTGTAGCAGGAAGCCTCTACTTTTCGTCATTTTCCCGTCATAGCGCTCCGGCAGGGCGAGGGGTCCCTCAGATGTTGGTGATAGCCCGGGAGGAGGTGGACTGGGTGCACTCGCCGCTCGCTGAGGTGGAACCGGAGCGATGGCCAGTTTATGCAGCGTTTGGAGCACTTCCTGCGTGGCAGCGTTCAGCTGGGCAATCTGCTGCTGCTCAAGGCGCTGGAAAACTCCAGGAGGATTACCTGCTGCATCCGTCTTCGTGATTGGTGTGTGATTCTGTGACGAGTACTGAGGATATGAAGCGGCAGGACGCAGACGCAGGAATCAACAAGGTAAAGGTTTACTTATTTTTTATTTTTTTATTTTATTTCACCTTTATTTAACCAGGTAAGCCAGTTGAGAACAAGTTCTCATTTACAACTGCGACCTGGCCAAGATAAAGCAAAGCAGTGCGATAAAAACAACAACACAGAGTTACATATGGGGTAAAAAAAACAAAGTCAAAAAATACAACAGAAAATATATATACAGTGTGTGCAAATGTAGCAAGTTATGGAGGTAAGGCAATAAATAGGCTATAGTGCAAAATAATTACAATTAGTATTAACACTGGAATGCTAGATGTGCAAGAGATTATGTGCAAATACAGATACTGGGGTGCAAAAGAGCAAAATAAATAACAATATAGGGATGAGGCAGTTGGGTGGGCTAATTTCAGATGGGCTGTGTACAGGTGCAGTGATCGGTAAGGTGCTCTGACAACTGATGCTTAAAGTTAGTGAGGGAGATAAGAGTCTCCAGCTTCAGAGATTTTTGCAATTCGTTCCAGTCATTGGCAGCAGAGAACTGGAAGGAATGGCGGCCAAAGGAGGTGTTGGCTTTGGGAATGACCAGAGAGATATACCTGCTGGAGTGCAGACTACGGGTGGGTGCTGCTATGGTGACCAATGAGCTAAGATAAGGCGGGGATTTGCCTAGCAGTGATTTATAGATGGCCTGGAGCCAGTGGGTTTGACGACGAACATGTAGTGAGGACCAGCCAACAAGAGCGTACAGGTCACAGTGGTGGGTAGTGTATGGGGCTTTGGAGACAAAACGGATGGCACTGTGATAGACTACATCCAATTTGCTGAGTAGAGTGTTGGAGGCTATTTTGTAAATGACATCTGAGCAAGAGAACAACAAAGAACGAGTACACGACAAGACACTAACAATCACACACAACACAACACTGAACAGTCCAGGTCTATATAGGTGATGAGATGATGAGGTGCAGGTGCACTGGAGGTGATTAGGGTGCGTTGGGTTTCCATTCCGGTGTTGCCGAGGTGGTGCGCTCAGACCGGTGGCTCAGTAGACCGGCGAATCAGAGTGCCGGAGGGGAGCAACGGGAGGAGACGTGACAAGACTAAGTCAGTGGCACAAATATAACTATTAAAGCAGAAGATATTTTCTTAAAATGTTGATATTTGGTTGCATTGACAACAAAACACAATTCAGTATCACAAAATATCATAACATTTGTAATAAACCAGAGCTTGAATGCCTAGGCCTTTTGTATTGTCTATTTTTAGTTGAATTCTTGGTTGAATTCAAACAATAGCTGTTGATAACTTTGCAAATGCTATTTAGGCCTAAATAGCATCACTGATGATTGATCAAGTATGGTCACATTTTATTTGCTCTGTTAAACCTACCCATTGGAATGACTTCAATAGCAACAGTGAATCTATTTAGTTTTTAAGTGGAGATCTCTCAACAATCATTCTCACAATAGCACGTTGGTAATAGTCATTGACAAATATCATAGCTAGCAGGGCTTGGTTAAAACCTTGGATGTGAGACCAAAGGGTAGCTGTAGATATATCAATTCTCCAGTAGGAGGTGCTGCCCAGACAATATATATTTTTTCTGATAGTGGATATAATGATAAAAATCAAACATCATTTTTAGAAGGTACAAATTCAACATCTTTTATACAAGGTTTGTCTATGTTAAATGTGGTTACCATGATGACATAATCCTGTTGTTGAAATTTCACCCTCAAAACAACCAACGTTGATTCAACCAGTTTGTGCCCAGTGGGGTAGGCCTACCACAGCAGTTCCTAGCTGGTGAATAATCAAATAGTTTAAATGCTTAAGTCACTGAGCAGAAATATTTATGCAGGACAAAGCTGTGGAAAATGTGCAGACTGCTCCCCATAAGCTCCAAAATACCAGTAGACACTGTATAACTCACAATTCACTTTTCATTCTCATTATCAGGCTGTTCTGTTTGTTTACATGCATTTTCACATAATGTTGAGCACATCATTCATCATAGCTGACTTAAGAAATGAAACACAGAGGCCAAAAACTTGTGCTGGGCAGAGATCAGAGGACCCCCTCATTGAACAGAGGCTTATCAGAGAGAGTCAACAGGTCCACATTGTGATGGAGGAGAGAGATAACACATCAGCTCATCTGACTCCATTCATCTTCCCTGGCTGCACCGGAGGGGACCAGCAGCAGAGGCAATGCAGAACAACAGAGGCTCAGTATCAGTGGGTTGCCTACCAAGCATGAATTGATCACACAAACTTAAACCAAGATGAGCTATACTTCACAAGAACCACTTTCCCTATACCGTAGCTCTGCCTCTATCTGCCAGGTTATCTGTATGATGAAGTACCTCATCTTCAATAGAGGGACTACAAGAGGAAGCTTTTCATTCCCTTCTGTTGAGAAAAGTAGAGGTTCAGAGGGAGGGGAAAGGTAGTGCTGAACATAATGCTGCCATGTGGGAACATCATGTTATGCTCTTCCCCTCCCAGGACTTCGTGCTTACTGCTGGTGTTGATAAATGAAAGCAGTCACAGGCCCGAGGAGCATCCTCTGAATTCGTCACAGCATGACTGAGCCATGTCACAAAGGGGACACGGGGTCAAAGGTCAACTGTCAAATGTTTTTACATATCATTGTGGTCATGCCAATTTAAAATAAAGGCATTTTGTGTAGAGAGGAGTAGGCAGGAGGCAGTCGCAGGTTTAGAACTACTGAATTTATTAAAGAGCCATAGCTTAAAGTGGGACGAAACCCACAGTGCAAAATATAAAGTACTCAGGAAATAGTAGGAGTGATTCCTCTCAGGAAAACAAGCAACATATACAATGACTGACAAAGACAACTGACAGAGGGAGTATATATATACAGTGATAGAGTGGGGATTGGAACCAGGTGTGTGTAATGATGACGAGACAAATCCGGGGTTGATGAGTGAAGGGCGTTTGCCAGCAGCAGGTTTGGCAGCAGCTAGAAGGCCGGCAACGCCGAAGGCCTGAGCTGGACAGGAGGGGGAGCCAAAGCGAAGGCTGGTGTTACACATTTTAACTTTCAATAACTTTGAAGAGTGCCTTGGAATTATTTCAATCACTAAGAATTTATCAAGAACAGGGCACCATATTATTTTTCTACCTGTTCCCATCCAAGCTCTGCCAATCCAAGTCAAATGTCATCCATTTGCTACTTTAGCACTGTGGTCTAGCCTCAAGCCAAATGGGGTACCAAGATGTTGATGAGATTTGATGGACACAATAATAGGATTTCTGCCCTGCTGTGTACAAAACAATTATAATTCGGATTACATGACTACGCTAACCAAAGATAGATAAAACCAGTTGTGCCATAACCTCAAGCAAGTCAGCATTTTCCATTATTATCTATTATATAGAAAGGCTACTTTTGTCATATACATTTTTTTTATAGTTCCTTTTCTATGACCTCAGCTATTATTGGACAGTGGGGTTGTTGTGGCACCGATTTGTTTTGTTAATGAGTCCATGCTGGCACATTTTACGACTTGACAGTCTCTGTCAGGCCTCTTCATATGCAGAGAAACAACGGCGCTCAGCGCCAGTGACAGACGTGTTGGAGATCTGGCAACGGCACCATGTTCCAAGTCAGACGCCCAGACATAACAAATTATTCTCATCAAATTAGATTTCTTACTATTAAATATGACAACATTCTAAGCAATTCTATGTTTGAAGGGCACCTCAGTCTGTTTGTATTAAACTCAAAGCTTAAGAGCAGTTCCAAACTGACAAAACTATTTGCTTGCAAAAATGTCAAATTCAACGTCCAGGGAGAGTAGATTCAGACGATCCACTCACAGAGTAATCCCAATAACCAACAGACTTAGTAGAGAGGGAAAGAGAAACCTGCAGCAGTTCTGGAATCTGATCTTACTTAGGGCCTATGCATGGTTTAAGAAACCGCGCCTTCAGCAACATAAGGAGGACGATCAAGAAATTAGCGGACCCAGTCGAGACGCTTTATGTAAATTTGTAAACACTGCTGTGCCACAGCAGACAGTGTCTCAGTGCACAGGATCCAGCCTCCTAGAGGAGGCAGCTCCCACTGAAGGCGGGCTTGTGAGAGCTTTTCCAGTTCTGTTATTTACGAGTGGGCTGGGAGCCAGTGGGCCTTGTTTAACAGCCATAGGCACATGTTCACCTTGCTTCTATGGCCAATAGAAAGACTGGGGAAATCATTCCCAGCCCTCTCACACACGGCACCATCCTAGTATTTGGCATGTTAGGATCCTGGCAGCATTCGAGGACGTTGCATTTCACCCACAAATAAGCAAAAATAAATCACATTCGATACCAGCTGGAGAATAAAAGCAAACTGATGACAGGGCTAAATCAACACTGTGTGGAATTTTTCCCCTCCAAAATCACATCAAGCATCTGTTGTTAATATTCCATATTAATTATCAACAAAAAGAGGCTATTGAATGGAGAAATGTCATAAATCCCTCACAATAGCATGATTGATGACTACAGGGTATAGAACAGAAACAACATGGAGATACTGTGAGGATCCTGAGAGTGCCTGGCTGTGTCATCTACAGTAGTCAGATTTAGGAGGAATAAAATACTTCTTCTCTTCTCAAGTCAAGACCTCAAAGCAGCCTTGTATATGAAGTGGCAGATCGGCTCATCTCTCCCTGTCAAACCGACTCACGTCTGTGAAGGAAGATTCTCAGTGGAAGTTAATGGATGTGTGAGCAAGGGGAGAGATGGACACAAAGAGGCCAATACTACTGCAAAAAGGCAGTGCTCTCCCTCCTTCTGCTTCTCTGTGCTGCCTCCCTGGAGCTTTGACAGTAAAAACGGCACAAACCGAACCACTGAAAATCAACTCTTTTAAAAGTGATAACAACAGTACATGAAATGGTTAGGAAGGTCACTGCCAAGTCATAGAAAGAAAGAGTGCAGAACTGTGAATACAAACTTTAAAGTTTTACAAGTCAAACAGATACGACCAATATAGTCAAGGGCAGACAGTTTCTTAAATAATATGCTACCCTTCATTCATAACAGATGGACTTTTCCAGAGCTAATTTCTGAGCTGAATAAGAAAAGCTGCAGGCCTGCTGATTCAGCCAGCCAAGTGTGTGCTCTCTCCATGCAGGCTGAGACTGATGCTGTATGCTGATGAGTCTGGTCAGATGTTCATTGTCATCCTCAACTCTAATCTTAATGGATAATAACCCCCTCTGTCTAAGACGAGAGATAAGCTTATAACATTCCCTGAAATGCCATTCACATCCCATTGAAATTATCAGCCTTGTAGTACCGTAGGCTATATTTGCCCTGTACTGTGCAAAATAATGTAAAAGGGGGGAGGTGGTGATATCTAATAAAACTTCAGCTATAATGTAGTCTAGTACAGGTAGTCCTATTGTGCAAAATAATGGCGTCTATGATCCTGTGATAGGAGGAGGATGGTATGTTGGTTTCTCAACAAAGTAACCATAAAGATTTTGAATCTCTCAAAGTATAATAATAGCGCACTTGAGCACTCCACTCAACGATGGCTAATTGTTGCAATAAATGGAAAATCTCATAAATGTAAATCTGGTTCTTTCATCTTTTCAGCTAAAATGTTCTCACTGCCTACCTTCACATTATTTCAGATTGGGCTCTGGTCCCCTGCTGCCTCAGTAAAGCACACACGTTTTATAAATGTTTCCAATCCTGTTTATCCACTGAACTCTAAAAAGGTCTGCCAAGAAATTCAATTTAGACAGAATGTAAATGTTGATGAGTCAGACGACCGGTAACCATTAATGATGGTTGAATTGTTTCACAATTTGCTCAACATTGCAGCAGTATGAATATCAGAATAGGCTCTGTTACTCTATTCAACATTTCTCTGCCCTCCACTTACCCTGCTACAGTCCTTCGCCTCTTTACAGAGCAGAGTGGTAGCTTAAAGCAATGCATAAATAATTAACTGTTTGGAGCCGACACAATGAATACCAATTCCCTCATATTGCAGAGCACTATCATCAAGGCTAATTGCAATACCTGAGGTCATTAACTTCATCTGTGACAATGTGCCGGCAATTCCAAATGGCCAATTCAGACTGCTGACACCAAGGTTTTACAGCAACCTGTTAGAGTTAGAGGCTCTGTCTGCTGGCCAGCCGACTGGAATGAGGAGAGAGAGGAAATTACTTTCTGGGTTCAAATTGGTTTCACATTAGACTCGGTCTCTGACCCCTCTGCAAGGCGTGGGATTCTGCATTAAAGATGACTGGGAATTGTGCAGAGATAACCACAGCGAACAAACACAGAAATTGCCTCACTGTGGGTCAAAACAATATGTTTCAGCAATGCTCAAATGTAGGTTACATATTTAATATCCCTGCAAACCTGTAGTTGTGAACCATCGATTCCAGATTTTTTAGATGTGTCCAGAGTGGCTAATTCTGATGTTTGAGCCCTCTAACTAATCCAGTGTTACACTCTATGATAGGCTACAAGCTATCAGCTCATTTAGAGCCCAGTGCTCTCTGGTGCAATATGACATTATCCCTGCATCAGCTCCACCCACACAAAGCTCTGTAATTAAGAGCAACAACAGGTGTCCAAAGACCGCCATGGTGACATACAGTGCATTCGGAAAGTATTCAGATCCCTTCACTTTTTCTCCTCTGTGGAGATGGGAGAACCTTCCAGAAGGACAGCCATCTCTGCAGCACTCCACCAATCAGGCCTTTATGGTAGAGTGGCCAGACGGAAGCCACTCCTCAGTAAAAGGCACATGACAGCCCGCTTGTAGTTTGCCAAAAGGCACCTAAAGACTCTCAGACCATGAGAAACAAGATTCTCTGGTCTGATGAACCAAGATTGAACTCTTGGGCCTGAATGCCAAGCGTGACGTCTGGAGGAACCCTAGCACCGTCCCTACGGTGAAGCATGGTGGTGGCAGCATCATGCTGTGGGGATGGTTTTCAGTGGCAGGGACTGCGAGACTAGTCAGGATCAAGGGAAAGCTGAACGGAGCAAAGTACAGAGAGATCCTTGATGAAAACCTGCTCCAGAGCGCTCAGGACCTCAGACTGGGGCGAAGGTTCACCTTCCAACAGGACAACGGCCCTAAGCACACAGCCAAGACAACGCAGGAGTGGCTTTGGGACAAGTCTCTGAATGTCCTTGAGTGGCCCAGCCAGAGCCCGGACTTGAACTCAATCGAACATCTCTGGAGAGACCTGAAAATAGCTGTGCAGCAATGCTCCCCATCCAACCTGACAGAGCTTGAAAGGATCTGCAGAGAAGAATGGGAGAAAATCCCAAATACAGGTCTGCCAAGCTTGTAGCGTCATACCCAAGAAGACTCGAGGCTGTAATCGCTGCCAAAGCTGAGTAAAGTGTCTGAATACTTATTTAATTTAATATTTCAGTTTTTTATTTTTAATACATTTGCAAAAATTTCTAAATACCTGGTTTTGCTTTGTCATTATGGGGTATTGTGTGTAGATTGATGAGGGAAAAAATAAATGTTATCCATTTTAGAATAAGGCTGTAACGTAACAAAATGTAGAAAAAGTCAAGGGGTCTGAATACTTTTCGAATGTACTGTAGTTCAAAGAACAGGGTCAAAAGGACAGATGGGATTTTTAAGACAATAACCTAAAAACAACACCCTCAAGACCTCCTCTATATTACATCAAAATAGTCTACAGCCATCTTTGGTGAATGCCACCTTGCCATCTACCAAATATAATTTCAAGTGAGAGGAACTCCATTCTCCTGCCCCATGTCTCCTCACACATTGGTCATGGAACTGAGCAGATTGCTCATCTCTGTCTGGCCCAATTGACTGATGGATTTCCAGCCTCTGCAACGGACAAAAGTATTAAGTGGGCTGCTGCAGCGAATGGCTTTATATTGTTTCCCATTCCATGCGTGTTGTGTCAATTGATTCTATGTATTGATGTATGTATGTAGAAGCAGCAGCACTCTTTAATTGTCCGAGTCAAATTTCCCCTCGTGGAAAATAAAGTATATCATATCATATCAAATGAATTTCCCTCTGGCAGTCAAAGTATATACACTTTTCTAAATTGATGTCTTTGGGGTAACAAAACAACATAAATTTAAACACATTCTATTATACTGCGATTCTTACTGCCTCCTTAGTTTTCTACCATAGTTTTGTATGATTATGATGGTGTTCTACAAAGCTTGGTGACACGTGGAAAGGTAAATGTGCAATAAACTGCATTCAAGTGAACGTTTTGTACACACAGTACCAAGAAAAATACAAATTAAGCATGTTTGGCATGCTGCTAAGGAATATGTGTGATTTTACTGTAAGACTGCATAGAAAGGGGGGAAAGACTGTATCCCTCTGTGCCAAAGACCTGACTAATTTCACATTATTACTGGTCACATTTCTGTATTCTGAAACAAATCCTAACTTTTATTAATGGAGACAAACAGGCTGGATGGCCCGGGCCTCTTCTGGGTCTCTGTGATTTAGGTGTGCCTGTCATGGTTGGGCAAACGTCGAGCTGATTCCCACTCCTAAAACCCATAGACCGTACCCATTTCCCACAATGCCCTCTATACACACATGGGACATTCAGTAGCAGAGCAGCATAAGTCGTCAAGGCCGGGGAGAAAATAACCACAAATACAAGACACTGTCTTCATGTTGCATAGCAACGTTCCATAGAAATACATTCTCAGAGTCTCATTCAATTGCTATGGTTACATCTCTGTTGCCAGGTGTTTAGAAGAAAAAGAGAATTGTTGCTAAAAATCAGAACTAATGGACAGATATCTACAGTATCTATAGCTGAAGAGTAATGTACTGTACATCATGACCAATACAAGTATTATGCTGGGACGAACACCTGTATGCAATGCTAGCAATGGTACATGTGGTTCAAGGGTATGTCTGTATTCTTGCTTCCCTGCAGGATCAATTACACGTCCCACTTATTCAGCTGACATAGTTCCAGTCTATGGATAAAACAGAAGGATGTAGGCTCAACTTTGAAAAAGGGGTTTAAACTGGTTAAAAACAAACAGGTGTGTTGGTCCCGTATTTCACTCTCCGCTCCATTGTAGTGAGTGGGGCCTAGCAGAAAGGACCTGTCTGGAGGCCTTATCTTGCTGTGGAGCATGAAGCGCTGTGCAGCCTGTGCTGCTGTCTCTATTGACAGGATGATGGAGGGGAAGCCTGCTTCTTCAGATAAACAGTCCCTCTGTTCTCAGGACAGCTCAGCAGGCCTCCTGTTTGCTGCCAGCTCTGGAGAAACTGCTCCTACAGCCATTAGCAACCTCCACTGTATGTGGAGACAAGCTGGTTTAACTGACTGTGGGAGGGGGCATAGACTGGAGAGTGAATAGAATAGAGAAAGATGGAGACAAGAAGAGAGGAGGGGGGCACAGACTGGTGGGTGAGGATGGAGAGAGATGGAGACAAGAAGAGAGGAGGGGGGCAAAGACTGGTGGGTGAGGATGGAGAGAGATGGAGACAAGAAGAGAGGAGGGGGGCAAAGACTGGTGGGTGAGGATGGAGAGAGATGGACACATGAAGAGAGAAGGGGGGCACAGACTGGTGGGTGAGGATGGAGAGAGATGGACACAAGAAGAGAGAAGGGGGCACAGACTGGTGGGTGAGGATGGAGAGAGATGGACACATGAAGAGAGAAGGTGGCACAGACTGGTGGGTGAGGATGGAGAGAGATGGAGACATGAAGAGAGAAGGGGGCACAGACTGGTGGGTGAGGATGGAGAGAGATGGACACATGAAGAGAGAAGGGGGCACAGACTGGTGGGTGAGGATGGAGAGAGATGGACACAAGAAGAGAGAAGGGGGCACAGACTGGTGGGTGAGGATGGAGAGAGATGGACACATGAAGAGAGAAGGGGGGCACATACTGGTGGGTGAGGATGGAGAGAGATGGACACATGAAGAGAGAAGGGGGGCACAGACTGGTGGGTGAGGATGAATGGGGCCAAACTCAGGGATGAAGAAGTGGGTAGATACTGTTGCAGCGAGAACGGGGGTAGATACGGGGGAAGGGAAGAGGGGGGAAATATATGGGAGACGGAGGACAGAGACTGAGGGGAGGATGGGGGAGAGATACTGGGGGAAATATGGAGGGAAACAGAGACACTGAGGTGCCCATCTGATGACGGACCATTTACTCCCAGAAATGTCACCTTCCTGGAACTCCAGGGGAAGGTCTTGTCATGTGGAATGATTGACTGCAATAGCACATCCAGTTAGCAAGAGATTGGATACTGGAGTCCTTTTCAAGTTCTTTCATAAGACTCCTTTCAAAATGCTGTCCTTCACAAGCAATATAATCTCTGCCTCCACACTGCTAAAGCACAAAACATACAGAAAGATAAGTCCTATACAGGTAATAGGATTTCCTTATTTGATACGGTGCAATTTATTGAATTATATTTCAGAGAAGTGAAAAGTTGACCTTGTTTATGTGAACAAACCTCCAGGCTATACCACACCTCATAAACAAACAAAAGTCAAGTAACTAGATAAGCTAAAATGTAATGTATAGTTCAGCCAACACACAAACCACCTCTGAAATTGAAAGCTTCATTCTATATGTCTATTCTGAGCAGATTCTCATAAACCTGCATAGATTGTGTATTATAAAGTGGAAAAATCCAGAGAGTTTACATTTTTGTAACTTTTAGGAGTAATCTCAAGGTAGGTGTTTGACATGCATAACATACATAACCTATTCTCTCTCAATGTTAAACAATGACATGTAGGCCTAAAGAGATGTTGATCAGCCTCAAACAAAGCCTTTGATTTGGCATGTCTTGACATATTGTCAGAGCTCATGTAAAGCATCTATAAGCAGAAATCCAGCAAATACACAATAAAGAGAAACCAAACTGACACTTCCCAAACCACTGTTACTACTTCCTTTAAAGCTGACAAGGATTTCACTCTATCTATTATAAATGTGGCTATGAATATAAACTAGCTTTATATACACTCAGCATACAAAACGGTCACATCCTGATCGGTTCACCTGTCGTTGTGCTTGTCTCCACCCCCTACAGGTGTCGCCCATCTTTCCCATTATCCCCTGTGCATTTATACCTATGTTCTCTGTTTGTCTGTTGCTAGTTTGTCTTGTCTTGTCAGGTCTTACCAGCGTGCTTTCCCGTCTTCCTGTTTTCTTAAGTTTCCCCGGTTCTGACCATTCTGCCAGCCCTGACCCCGAGCCTGCCTGCCGTTCTGTACCTTACTGACTCTGCCCTGGATTACGGACCTCTGCCTGCCCCTGACCTGTCTTTTGCCTGCCCCCTGTTTGGTCAATAAACATCTGTGATTCTAGCTGTATGCATCTGGGTCTTATCCTGAGTTCTGATACGAAACATTAAGAACATCTGCTCTTTCCATGACATAGACTGAACAGGTGAATTTAGGTGAAACCTATGATCCCTTATTGATGTCACATGTTAAATCCACTAAATCAATGTAGATGAAGAGACAGGTTAAAGAAGGATTTTTAAGCCAATTGAGACATGGATTGTGTATGTGTGCCATTCAAAGGGTGAATGGGCAAGACAACATATTTAAGTGCCTTTGACCGGGTTATTGTGTCAAGAACAGCAACCGTTTCCCACGTGTATCAAGAATGGTCCACCACCCAAAGGACATCCAGCCAACCTGACAACTGTGGGAAGCATTGCAGTCAACATAGGCCAGCATCCCTGTTGAATAATACTGTGAAATTGTGAAAATGATAATAATGCCCTTTTAGTGTTTGAAAAGACCACCTGAAATTTCAGCCTGTTTTGGTGGAATGGAGTTTTGGCCAGCCTGGTGACATCAGGCAGTAAATGAGTTAATAAACCGATAATAAACTTCTGCCAATAACAGCTATTTTTCATTTTTACCGTCCCCACTCAGACAAGTCCCAGACAGTCCTAGCAAAAATCTTGCTTGGGAAATTGCTCTTTGCTAAGATCTTTTTTATTTTTTTATTTTTTAAAATCTCAGTAAGGTACTTCATCGTTACCAAGAAATGATTAGATATTGAGATAAAAACGGCTGCATTGGACCTTTAAGTGGTTGAGAAATCCAACACCTGATTAAAAAAGAACTACTCTGAGTTCTTTGCTAAGCTTAAATTCCCTGGCTGAGGGAATATGAGAGTTACTTAAGGTGTCAACTTCAGATAGAGTTTGTTTCTGGTACTGCTATTAGACAGTCTTTTTAATTAACCCCTAGAGTCAATGTCCTCACCCCCGCGGAAATCTAATTAGCAAAATAAAAAAATCAGTATGTTTTAACTAGAGATATCCATTTTCTTTTTTGCATGGGCTGCGTTGCAATCCACCAATGGTGGCCTTCCTCATCTGCGGTGAAAGGTGGCCGAACTGCAGCAATGTTTGTCAGACCATGAGACAAACATCTTCTCACAAAAACATCTGTAGAGTTCGAAAGGTTTAGCCTACAAACTGGCCACTCTATGGACAGGGTTAGGGTTATGGTTAGGGTTAAATTTATTTGAAAGGAAGTATATATGGAAGTAGTTTAGTGCCAAAGAATATTGTTAAATATGGTTCACAAAAAATACATACATTTCCTGATCTTTCTTATATCTCTCAGATATAGGACAGACACTTTAAAACAAACATGTATGAATCTGTTATTCAATGCGTTTCTATGGACTAATAGCAGTAAGGCCAAATTCAGTGTTTCATCAAATTAAACAGTGAATGTTTTGCCATCCTATCCTTTTGCTTTCCTTTAAAAATAGGAAAGGCTGGAGGGAAGGGGAGCTAAAACATTGTAATTAGTTATCGAGTGGAGGTGGGCTGAACAATGCTAGCCTGTGTAAAATGATTTGGTTTCTGTCACCTCTCTGGGTAGCTGTAGCAATTTCTAGATAGTGTCAGGCTGGCCGGCTTTGTTCACTTATCAACATACATCAAGCTGCAGAGAATGTAATGCAAAGTGACGAGGGGGAGATTTTTTCACATGTATGTGGTACATTTTCACAACTCTAAGCACAAAAATCAAAACAGATCATCAAAATGGCTCATGTTTCAAAACTCTAAGCACATTTTTAATCGGCTGAGTACAACAAACAAATTCACAAAGTCACTTGTTCACGACACCAAATCACTCTTTTAATTTGAATGCATACACATCCAAAACGGACCAAAACGTCACAAAATGTTGTCATAATACATGTGTTAACTGTTTTGACTGGGAAGCATGAGACATGCTTTAGGGTCATGTATAAAAATGCTGGGTAGGCCATTACTTATTTTTTATATGCCATGGCTGTCTCAGTAACCAGATCTCAACCCAGTTGAACACTTTTGGGAGATTTTGGAGTGGGGCCTGAGACAGTGTTTTCCACCACTGTCAACAAAACACCAAATGATGGAATTTCTCTTGGAAGACTGGCGTCGCATCCCTCCAATAGAGTTCCAGACACTTGTAGAATCTATGCCATGGTGCATTGAAGCTGTTCTGTCCAACGCCCTATTAAGACACTTTATGTTGGTGTTTCCTTTATTTTGGCAGTTACCTGTAGTTTGATAACTTCTGAACACTGTCCATTTCTATACTTTTACCTCATACATGTATCAATTTGACATCAATTTATGTTGGAAGGTAAAACCAAATCCTATATTGATGTGGCTGTAAATACTACATCATCATTCTCCAACAGCCAGTGTGCTTCAATAGGACAAAGTGGAAAGAGTCACTCTATGTACTAACATTTGTAATTATAGTGTAGTGTACAATGCACTGCAGAAATACCTGGATTGTATAACAATATTCCACTCATCTGCATTTCATTGATACACTGTAAGCTGATGAATTTCAAGCAGAGAGACAGGCGATACTGTATAGTTGACAAGTCACGTAGAAAAGGTGATCTTGTACAATGTTGCATGGGGCATGAGGCAAACAATACCGTGCTACGTTTTTACAGTAGCCAACTGCGTTACAGTACCCTATTTCTGATTATTTGTCCTGCATACTGTATGTACTGTATAAGGATAGTGAAACTAAGATCAAATAGTGAGCCTATCATCTAGTGACTAAACGAAATGTGCAAAAGTGATTTAAAAAAAAACTGTAGTATCAGGTACACACTCTTTGGCCATAATGAGTGAATCACTTTGTGTGTGTGTGGGGGTACGCAAAGGAGAGCGATACAGTATGTGTAGCTGGTGGAGGGGCATTCTACTAATACCTTGCACTCAGGCAATTGTCAGGTTTCTTTTTTTTCCCCTGGCTGGAGGCTCGACTCCCGTAGGAATGCCATGGGAGTGCTGAGTCTCCTCCAGGCTGGGATACAGATACAGAATGGCTCAATGCCATGTTAGTAACTTATCTCTGGACAGAGATATTGGCTTTTAGATAGAGATGGAGAAAAGCTGATAGTAGATAAGATATTTTCCCCACAGCCACCCAGCTGCCTTCTTGAATTTATTTCCTAAAATACCATCATTGTAAAATCAAGGCTAAAACAAATTGGAGCAAAACTTGGTTCTTAAAAATGTGAAAGAAACATACAAAGTGTGCTTTCAAGAGCATTCAAATATAAAAGTGCAGTGCCAATTCAATAAAATAAGATGAGAGGGAGAGCAGAGCTCTGAGTCTGTGTTACAGAGAGTAGAGCACTGAATTTCTTCAGGAGACAGATGCCTACAGAGACAGACTAGAGCAGTACATCTCAAGACACTAGCACACGAACAGGGCAGTAGGATTAACACCCTACACTCAGGACTCCATCTCAGTGACAAATGGATTCACTGCACTTTGTCACAAAGGCTGCTCGGGGGGAAAAAATGTAAGCCATGTTCATACGAGACAACTTGACCTAAGTTTGACCTCAATCGAAACAAAACATTCACTTGTGTTATTTCTGAGATGAGGATTGAACTATTTGCCACTTTGTTAGGCAGTAAAACATAATACAGTGTATTGAGTACCATGCTAAAATGTATTTAGTCAGTGTAAAATGTGTCTATGAATTTAATCAGCAACAAGCCAATGTTTGGGTTAGAGTTCCTATTTATGAGACCATTTTGAAAGCAAAGTAAATTGGAGATATTGCCCTGTGAGGCAGCTTGGCCCAGGTCTCCATCATGTGGCTCATATAAACCACATGATATGTTTGGCTTCAGCAGGGCTTGGCAGAGCAGACAGCCCCTGTGACAGAGAGCAGAGCTACTGTACTTGATCAGGCCTAACTGTAGATGATGTGCTCCTCTCTACCTTCCCCTCCAGTCTCTGTCTGTTCACACATTAATCCAGGCTGATGCTTGGAGAGGCAGGCAGGCAGGGGACACAGCTGCCTGGCTATTATCTCTCTTCACTGACAGTCCAGAAGGTGCTTTGGCTAATTCTCCATGACTGGAGCATGCAAGGAGCAGGAATTTTTGCTGCTTCTACTGAGCTGTAATTTCTTTGTGGGCAATCATAGAGGAAAAGTTACCGCTCCTTACGTAAATAGCCTAAATTAAGCAGCATTTGCTTTATAATGATGACCGAAGTGGAAAAGCTAAAGATGTGTGCATATTGATGGCACACAGGTCAACACATTGGAAATGAATTTGTAATGAGAATCACATACAGGCTAAAACAACAGCAACAGAAGAAAACATTGCTTACTTGTGTAAAGTGTAGCCTAAGGGCCGACTGAGAAAATGTGTGATGCTGCTATTCATTAGAAATGTTGATTCATGCTCCACTGTTTAAGTCTAAAGGTTTATTTTTGTTCAAATCCTAGCCTATTTCCCAGCAGTGTGATTTTATTAGAGGAACTTTCTTCTCTGGAAGCAGGCAGCTGAACCAACCGGTACCTAGATCTTTGGATCCTAATTATGTGTCCTAAAAGATAAATGAAACACATTACATCATAAACATGTATTTGCTTTACTCTTCTCTTGTGGTTTAAATGCCACCTGGAAGCGTAATAGCCTACCCTCAAATGTAATGTAAAAACCAAAAGAGCTTTACAACCCAACAAATTGTTCCTTTCCCTGTAACACTATGTGCCAGCACCACTTTAGCACAAAATGATCTCAGTCTAATTAATTTAAACAGAGGTCAATCTGCACCAGTAATCCGCCTGGAGTCTATGAGAAAGATAGCCCTCCATGTTCTGATCAAACTAGAACGGCACCCATTCCCTGTACGTCCTCAGGCCATGTGATTCATCCATGACCCCCAGTCAGCTCACCCAGGCTACACAAACACTGGAGACCCAGGCCATGACGCTGCTCTGCCCACAGACAGACCCTCCACTCTGGGTAACCAACAAGAGATAGCCTCCATGGAATGGTGGAGAAAACACCGCTAAATACCGCTACAGATAAAGCTGATGAGGAATGAGTCTTTGGAAAGATGATTGTCGACACACCTTGCTGCTCTAGAAAATATCATGGTAAAGAGCAAGATATCAGATTGCAGGACTTGTGAATGTTGATGTGGTGGCCATCTTTGAGAGAATTACAGAGAAATCACCCCATAATTCCAATAAAACAGGATTCAGCAGTCTATCTTATTGACATTTCTCTTATGTCCTCTTTACACATATGAAGGTTGCCAAAGGGCTATATTGCAGGAAGCATGGGAGGCTTATTTCACATATGCTGTGTGGCAGAAAAGGGAATTCTCTAATGTGTTGCTAGGGAGAACAGGCCTGTCCCTCTCCTGAGATTTGCTTGTAGGCACTTGGCTCTCAAATTACATTCAAAAGGACAGAACACACTATAATAAATCTATTCTGTAGTACTACAGCCAAGAGATGAATAGTGATTGTTCCCTCGTCTAACAATCAGCAAATCATCCACAGAAGGGAAACAAAAGGGGAGCAAAGCCACTTCCCAAACCCCAATCATCTAGCTAATGCAAGTCAACTAAGCAAATAGAAAATACATCAATGATGTGTAATGAATACGTTATAAAAGGAGATGAGCATGAAAGAGAGCACGTTAGAAGAGCATGTAAAATGTTTTTAAAAGAGAGCAGTGGGGTAATTTGAAACGCCAAAGCACACACAGCATATTTACCAGCTCAGATCACAATCAAATCTTTAAACCACCCTTACCACATATATATTTTTAACATTTTAGTCATTTAACAGACGCTCTTATCCAGAGCGACTTACAGTTAGTGAGTGCATTCATTATTGTTTTTTAATACTGGCCCCCCGTGGGAATCAAACCCGCTCTACCAACTGAGCTACATCCCTGCCGGCCATTCCCTCCAATACCCTGAACGATGCTGCGCCAATTGTGCACCGCCTCATGGGTCTCCCGGTCGCGGCCGGCTACGACAGAGCCTGGATTCGAACCAGGATCTCTAGTAGCACAGCTAGCACTGCGATGCAGTGCCTTAGACCACTGCGCCACTCGGGAGACCATGCTATATAAATGATGTATGATCGCTCTAAAATTGGGTTTGTAATAATTGCATTTACCCAACAGTGAATTTAATGAATATAACAAGCGTATTTGTCTGATATGATAAGTTATTGTGACGAGTCGGACTCTGGTCGCATTATTTAATTACCCTTATAAATATAAGTACCTGTGTAAAGTCTTGATTCAGTTCTGTTCTAGCTCAGGTATGTGTGCTGTGAGGAGGCTGTCACTAGCCTGCTATTTGTTGTTTGGCAGGGTAAGCCTGATTGGGGCTTAGGTTTTTATTTAATTCAAACCATTGTTTGACAGTAGAGAATCTGTCTACAAATAATATTTTTGTAGATATGTAAATATCTATTTGATTTTCTCATGCACCTGATCCTCCTGCTGCTTTCTGCTACTTACTGCCCTTAAGGCTGCTCCAACATCCGGCACCTATGACAGTTCTTCAAAAACACGAAGGCAACAATACATGCAATCGACAAACAAATGTAATTATTTGTCTATAATGTCCCTCTTCTATTGTGTTCAAGTCAATGGGGAGCAAAGCCACTTCCCAAACCCCAATCATCTAGCTAATACATGTCAACTAAGCAAATAGAAAATAAATCAATGACGTGTAACGAATCTAACAAGGACAGGGTGGTGTGTGTGTGGCGGTAGGAGATAGCAGAGAGTGGGAGGAAACTGCTTGACATGCATTGCAAACAGCTTTTGGAAAGTGGTTCTTAAGCACCAGGGGCCTCATTTATTCAAGGTGCGTGCGCACAAAAAAATACTAAACCTTGTGTGGGCCAGTTTTCCCTGAAATGTTGGTATTTATCAATTTTGAACTTGACAGGAAAGTGTGCGTATCGCCACGCAAATCTCAGACCTTGCGTACGCAAAACTTCTAGTGGTTGATCAACTGTATTGTAAGCAAATATTGTTATTTTTGATGCACAGGAATTATAATAATGGTAGGCTAATAAAAACCATTAAAACATAGGACTAATAATAAAACAGATGCATTTGCCATTGGTAAGAATATTGTATTGCAGCATGTCGCCTAATATATTTATTTCACTTTTATTGTATTGGCCTAAATTATAATAATTTTGCAGGGCATGTCTCTCCTTTTCTCACATGACTGGTTTATTCCTGCACAACACATATTAGGCTACCATTTATCCATTGCTCATTCAACAGCCAACCATGCTGAAAGTAAATAGACCGGTAGCCTATGTGTCACGGTTTCGGCCGAGGCTGCTCCTTCTCCTTGTTCGGGCAGGCTTCGGCGGTCGTCGTCTCCGGAGTACTAGCTGCCACCGTTCTATGTTTCTATGTTTGATTGGTTTTGTCTGTTTTGTTACACCTGTTCCTTGTTAGTGTTCATTATGCGTCCTATTTAGTTCTCTTGAGTTTGGTCAGGTGTTGTGTGTAATTGTTCCAGTGTGGTTTGTGTTAGACCGTGGACGTCACGTTATCGTTTTGTTGTTTTGTTCGTGTAATCACTAATAAAAGAGTATGTTCGCCTTCAACGCTGCGCCTTGGTCCTCCTCTGTTCCCGACGATCGTGACACTATGGCAGTATGGGTATGCTAGAGTATTGCATTGCAAAGGACCGCAACATAATAACCTATTTAATTTCAGAGCCTATACCAAGGCAGAAGATAGAAACACAATCATGTATTGATAAGCAAAATATTTAACAACAATTCATCTGTTGCATAGAAGTGTGCAGCGTTTACTTTTAAATTATAGAAACTGTCATGTCCCAGTTCCAACTGTCACATTCGTCATGTAAAGGTGCAGCGTGGTATGCGTACATGTCTAATATATTAAATAAACACTTGACAAAATAACAAAAGCAACTGACCGTGAAGTTCTAAAGGCTAACAGCAACAAGCCTAAACTGAAACAAGATCCCACAACTAAAGGTAGGCAAAATGGCTGCCTAAGTATGATCCCCAATCAGAGACAACGATCGACAGCTGCCTCTGATTGGGAACCACACCCGGCCAACATAGAAATAGAATACACTAGATTCTATCCAAATCACACCCTGACCTAACCAAACAGAGAATACAGGTGATCTCTAAGGTCAGGGCGTGACACCAACATCTCCAAATCATACAGAAAATGAGGGCGTTTTTGTTACCATAAACGGGGAGACCCATTCTAATACCATTGGCCTGAGAGTCAGAGACACCTGTGCTGCTGGGACACTATAGCAACACCTCACAATGAGGTTATAGCCTGCTTCAGCAAATAGCTTTAGCATTGATATTCCCATTGCAACGACAGGCTTATCAAACACAACAAACCAGCCCTTAGAGAGCAGGAGAGGTGTAGAGATCAAGGTGCAGTCTGCTGAGATCTGCCTCCCTGGGAAACACGCCACACTCCCTCCCTCCTAAATGTTCTCATCCTCGCCTGGGCTGTGGAACTAAACCTGTGGATGATTACACTGAGACAGCACATCAACTATACTCTTACATTTAGTCAGTGGTGGAAAAAGTACCCAATTGTCGTACTTGAGTAAAAGTAAAGATACCTTGATAGAAAATGACTGAAGTAAAATCCTACTTGAGTAAAAGTCTAAAAGTATTTGGTTTTAAATATACTTAAGTATCAAAAGTAAATGTAATTGCTAAAATATACTTAAGTATCAAAAGTAAAAGTAAAAGTATAAATAATTTCAAATTCCTTATATTAAGCAAACCAGAAGGCACCATTTTATTTTTATTTTTATTTATGGATAGCCAGGGGCACGCTCCAACACTCAGAAATAATTTACAAACGAAGCATGTGTTTAGTGAGTCCACTAGATCAGAGGCAGTAGGGATGACCATGTTCTCTTGATAAGTGTGTGAATTGGACAATTTTCCTGTCCTGGTAAGCATTCAAAATGTAACGAGTACTTTTGGGTGTCAGGGAAAATGTATGGAGTGAAAAGTACATTATTTTCTTTAGGAATACAGTGAAGTAAAAGTAAAAGTTGTCAAAAATATAAATAGTAAAGTAAAGTACAGATACCCCCAAAAACTACTTAAGTAGTACTTTAAAGTATTTTTACTGAAGTACTTTACACCACTGCATTTACTTTATTCTCAAACCACCAGAAACATTACTTCATCTCAAGATCTAAGCTAGTTCATTCTCACATAGCCACAAAAGTATATCACTTCAAATCAACGTTTCAGTTATTCTCACACAAGAAGACACGTGTCCTGGAATGGAGTTGTTACTGTAAGCTTTTTGTTTCTTTCATGTGGGCTGATCCCTAAAGATCTGAGTGGGTAATGAAGCCCACAGTAAGCCCTACTTACTGTTCTGTATATCTGGAGCCTTACTGCAGCTGAGATGCAGAGGGACCATGTAGGCTCCAAGTAACAAGCTAACACTCTATGCAACACACCCCTCAAAGCTGAATATGCAAAGCTATTTATTACTGTAAAAGATGACAAGAACAATTACAAATCACTACAGAGGAGCAGAATAATAATTGTTTCAGGGGATTAAAAAGAGGGCGCTATTTATTTACATTTACCTGTTAGTTAGCGAATCACATTGGCTACATCTCCAAAGGCAGCGATGAGGGATTTGTTAGGATAATCCCACAAATATGCAAATCCAGGCTGCTTGTGATCTGGATGATCTCGTCCAAACGTTGGTGAGTATTGGAGGCAGGCATCAGCCATGCACGGCCCTGTTCCTCCTTCATATGATTAAGAGGCTCATCGCGTGAGAGCAGGGTGGCACCATGCTGGGCAGAGAGAGAGAGAGAGAGGGAGTATCAGTGTGGTACACCAGTCCCCTGCCAAGGGTCAGCACATCCTGTCCCTCCCCACATCTCAGCCTGCACCCCAGCCAACCCAACCATCACCCAGCTGACTGTAGCAGTTAAACTATTAAGGGTAATGAGAATCAATGGGGGTGTTGAAAGTATTTGCAGTGCATCCCAGAAGGTGCTCCTGAGCCCTCTTTATTAACCTGTCAACAAAGCTCTGGTCTCCCGTCCGCCAGCACCAAATGGACTGCGTTGATCAGCAGATTAGACTAGGTTGGCTCCGGCTCTTTAATTGCCTGTGTCACTCATCATTCTTGCCCAACAGCTGTCATTACCTCCCAGGTAAGCCAGGGCCAGCAGCACTCATTGCAGTTCAAAGCCAGGCTTGAGGCATGACCAGATTACAGCTCAGAGGAGGTGTCTTCACTTCAATGGACTGACATGGAGCTCACTGGTCCTCCATATCATCACTGACGAGAATAAAAGGCTGGAAAATGTGCTGAAAAATATTAATTCAATAGGACGGAGGCAATAGTTACAGGTTTATTGGAGTATGAGACGACTTCTTATTTGTGCACAGCGCAGGCAACAGTCTGTCGTCTTGCATTTCTCGGCTTCAGCCTCACTTGGTTCAATGGGAGGCAGATCAGTTTCAAGTTGTATTAGTCATATGTATAGGATACACATGATATAAGGTAGTGTTTTGAGGGTGGACTAACTGTATTATTTGGCGTTAATAGACTGGTTTAACGCACAACTTTCTTTCCAAGCTAGGAGAGAGCGTGAGGACGGCTCATTTAATGCAGGTTCAGGCAGCCTATAGAGGACAGTTGTATATTCTAAAAAAAATCCATTGGTGGCTGATTAGTATGCTGTTGCATCGAACATTTATTTTACAATCTGCAATGTTTGGATTTCCAACTATAATAACTGAACAAGTAATTACATTATTGCCACCAGCCAGCAGTCTGAAAATGGCATCATTGCGACACCGTGTATAGCTTTGTGAAATGTTAGGCTTAACATGAGAAAATGACATCCAAATAAATACCAATAAACATTTATCCAAAGCAAAGCTAAATCCTGGCACCACAGAAAGCCTATCAGCGATTCGATAGGCATGCAGCCGCTTAGACATGTCGTACATTTCAGCACTGTGGACAGCAATCGGTAGTCTATACTACAAAAAAAACTCAGACCTTGTGGGGGGGTTCCAGAGAAACTAAGTTACGCCAGTGTGTGGAGGAGGTGTTGTTGCCAATCCTCACAGCCTCTGGTCTGCCCGTCAGGAAATCCAGGATCCAGTTGCAGAGGGTAGTGTCCAGACCCAGGGCTCTGAGCTTGGTGACAAGCTTGGAGGAAACAAAAGTGTTGAATGCTGAACTGTAGTCAATGAAAAGCATTCTCACATAGGTGTTCATCTTGCCCAGATGTGTTAGGGCCGTCTGAATAGTGATGGAAATGGCATCTTCCATGGATCTGTTGGAGTGGTAGGAAAATTGGAGTGGGTCCAGCGCACCTGGCATGCTGGCCTTGATGTGGGCCATAACCAGCCTCTCGTAGCACTTCATGATGATCGGGGTGAGTGCGATGGGGCGATAGTCATTTGGGCATGTCATCTTGGTTTTCTTCGGCACTGAGACGACGGTGGCCTCCTTGAAGCAAGTGGGGACTACAGCTTGGACAGGTGTAGTCTGAGAAGAAGTCCGCCAGCTGGTCAGCACACACTCTGAGGAAACGGGCCAGGGACGCTATCTGGGCCGGCGGCTTTGTGAATATTCACTCCCTTGAGAGTCAGCCTTGGAGAGTCAAAGCACCTGGTCATCCGGAGCAGCGAGAGCCTTCCTGGATGGCTCGGTATTGTCTGCCTCAAAGCAAGAATGTGTTAAGCTCATCTGGGAGGGAGGCTTCGGTAGGCACCACACAGCTGGATTTGCCTTTGTTGGCATAACAACAGCAGAAACCCAGCTAACAACAAATGTTCCCAAAACTTTAGAGAACTTTCTCATAAGAGTCTCATTAGGTCATTAAGTAACGTTTTCATAGGAATGTTCTAGTGATGTGCAAGGAATGTTTCCAAGAGACCATTCCCTTAAAGGAATACTTCAGGATTTTGGCAATGAGACCCTTTATCTACTTCTCCAGAGTCAGATGAAATCGTGGATACCATTTTATGTCTCTGTGTCAAGTGCGAAGGAAGTTAGAAGTAGTTTCGCAAGCCAATGCTAACTAGCGTTAGTGCAATGACTGGAAGTCTATGGGTATCTGCTAGTACGCAAAACTATCTCTAACGTCCTTCATACTAGACACAGTATGGTATTCACGAGTTCGTCTGACTCTAGTGAAGTAGATAAAAGGCCTCATTGCCAAAATCTCGAAGTATCCATTTAATGTCAAATAGAACTTACCAAGAACGTGGTTACCATGTTCTCAAAACGTAATATATTAATGCTCTGACACATTTCATGGGAACATTGCAAGAACATTCATGTGTCTAGTTCTGTAGTTAGAAGAATATTCCATCAACGTCCCACCAAACATACACAGAACATGGTTGCCATGTTCTCAGAATATATCATATTAATGTTCTAGACATGTTTCATGGGAAAATGGCAAAAAAATGTATGTGTCCAGTTTCCTGTGGGTTAGGAGAATATTCCATAAACATCCCACCAAACATGTACAAAGAAAATGGTAGCCATGTTCTCAGAATAGAAGATATTAATGTTTTAGACACGTTAAATGAGAACATTCACATGTCCACTTATCTGTGGGTTAGGAGAATATTCCATCAATATCCCACCAACATGGTTGCCACACATCACTGCTAGTTACTGTTGCCGAGCCAATCAAGGCCCTGATTGGTGAACCCCTGATCCATTCATAGCTCTTCGTCTGTTAGCAAGGTCAGGGATACTCACACAATGCTTTTAACTTCCAGTGTTTTCAACCTGCATATTTGACATACATGATTACATTGTGCATGTTCATTTATACAGTAATTATTATTCAACATGTCCTCACATGGGATTTTAACTCACAGCCTCTTGGTTCACGGTACTCCAATCTTCCTGCTACACCTCCATGTCCATGTCAGGTATTACTCTCATCATTGATTTGATTTACTTATTTGACTATTTGAAGGGCCTTCTGTATAGTTGTCTGTTGGTGTGCCATATTAACCTGTTTTAATGATACTCCTGAATCACTATGATCAATAAAATAATTTATTGAGTGTACATTTATTTTACCAGTTAAGTTGACTGACAAGACATCCTCATTTACAGCAACGACCTGGGGAATAGTTACAGGGGGTAGGAGATGGGATGAATGAGCCAACTGGAAGCTGATTAGGTAGCCATGATGATATGAGGGCCAGATTGGGAAATTAGCCAGGACACCAAGGTTAACACCCCTAC
Organism: Coregonus lavaretus; assembly: GCF_964263955.1. Taxonomy (NCBI): domain Eukaryota; kingdom Metazoa; phylum Chordata; class Actinopteri; order Salmoniformes; family Salmonidae; genus Coregonus; species Coregonus lavaretus. Next base: position 37,192,810 of record NC_140016.1, on the reverse strand, counting down.
AATAAGTGCCATGGGATCTTTAGGGACCACAGAGATTTAGGAAAGAGTGCCTCCTACTGGCTCACCAACACCACATCCAGCAGCATCTGGTCTCCCATTCAGATACCAACCCTGCTTAGTTTCTGGAGACAAGCCAGCAGTGTGATGCAGAGTGGTATGCTGCTGGCAACAGAACTGAGATTTACTTCAAAGTGCATTCACCCTATTGCTTACACCTATCAAGTTGTTTCAGATCTACACAAGTGCCTAGGGAGGAGGGTTTATGGTTTATTCTGGACAGGGCCTAACTATACTGGCTCAATAAGCACATGCCCTAGAGATGTCCCTTTTTGTGACAGTGGTAAGGGCGTTCGTCATTGGTGCTGGTGGCCTGGGTTCATGATCCGCTAGGGGACTCACCCTATGCTCACATTCTTAGCAATGTAAGTTCATGTCATTATTGCCATTTTAAATTGCATTTATCAGATATTTCGATTGTTATATGGACATTTCGTTAAAACACTTGGAAATATTATTTATGCATTTTTGTTTATTATCATAATGTGTATAGATTTCTCCTGTCATTTATGGTACTTTGGCTACCAGCTTTGTGCCTTTGTGCATGACCTCCAGATGCTTTTTCAGGTTTGATGTGATATTCCTGGACGATGAGATCAATGCTGCCTTTGCAGAGTTTGCATTTGACTAAAATGTTGTTCTCTTTCTCCTCGATTAACTCAAAATAATGGGAACATTTCCGCAAGGAAAAGGTTAAGCGGGGTAACAACACAGCTGCCATCTTTCTTAGATTTTCGGCTTTAAAATAGCCTATTGGAAACGGGTTACCAAACAGCATGAATTCTGTTAGCATGAGACAAGGCTTTAAAAATATATATATAACACGCCAGTAGAGATATTCTTCTGAAAGTAATATATGGGTTACTTGAAAAAGTAGCTATAATAATGTTACAATATTTGAAGACAGTAACTCGTTATAGTACTCTGTTACTCATAAAAGTAATATATTACTGTGCGTAAGTATTACCCCCAACACTAGTCCTAAGTGATTCTGTTGAAATTTATCTATTTTTCCACATGAAAACTTGGAAATGGAACTCTGTGTTGTGTATTGTTTGCTCTACATGGTATAGACGGGTTGATTGTTTAGCAACACAACCGACGCGTGCGCAACTATGGGGCAAAACAGACGGGGTTGGCTTAGATTATTGACAACATATGAACTGTATAAAACTGTATACAGCCTCGTTATTGTTATTTTATTGTGTTACTTGACATTTTATTTTTTACTTTCGTTTATTTAGTAAATATTTTCTTAACTCTATTTCTTGAAGTGCATTGTTGGTTCAGGGCTTGTAAGTAAGCATCTCACGGTAAGGTCTGCACCTGTTGTATTTGGCACATGTAACAAATACAATTTGATTTGATTTGATTTGTAGTCCAACAGTTCCAAACGAGAGTTTGGGCAAATTCATGTATGTTTATTCCCGTTTTGTTCCGTTTTTCAACAGAATCGGCAGAATGAATACACCCCTGATCATGCGTAAACACAGTTCACTTTCATAGCAGCCACGTTGTATTCCTTCTCGCATCTATGCGCTCTCCTCCTCTCAACTTGTCCCTTTGCTTGTGGACTTCAATGCACAAAACATCAGCTGTATATGACCAGGCGAAAAAACCTTTCCATGCCAAACCGCTACACACAGCCTACATCGTTGTCACCATATTAGCTAAAGTAACGTTATAGTCAGCATAGCTACTAGAACTAACACATTAGTAAACCCGCTACAATCATGCAGTAACGTTACAGTGTACAGTCTGTAAGCAATTACACCGGCGGGCCCCGGTGGCAATACATTTGTAAAACCAAAAGCTTACCTTGACTTGGAAGAGTTCCAGTGTTGTGTTGGAAAGTCATAGCCAGCTAGCTAACGTTTGAGCAGGGTGTTTCAGTAGGCTAAACTAGCTAGCTGCATTTGCTAGCTGATGAAATCTCTCTCTCTATTTCTCTCTTGCTTCTCCTTAATTTTGGAATCAATTAAGTTGTTCAAAACTGTTCAACTATTGTCTTTCTCTCTCTTTGCGTCAACTACTCACCACATTTTATGCACTGTAGTGCTAGCTAACTGTAGCTTATGCTTTCAGTACTAGATTAATTCTCTGATCCTTTGATTGGGTGGACAACATGTCAGTTCATGCTGCAAGAGCTCTGATAGGTTGGAGGACGTCCTCTGGAAGTTGTCATAATACTGTGTAAGTCTATGGAAGGGGGTGAGAACCATGAGCCTCCTAGGTTTTGTGTTGAAGTCAATGTACCCATAGGAGGACGGAAGCTAGCTGTCCTCCGGCTACACCATGGTGCTACTGTACAGAGTGCTGTTGAGGCTACTGTAGACCTTCTTTGCAAAATAATGTGTTTTAAGAAATGTTTTGGTGATGTGATTATATTTAGTATAGTTTTATCTAAAAGGATAACTTTTTAAATGTTGAATAGTTGAAATAAGTAAATCAAATCAATGATGAGAGAATAGTCAAATTAATTGATAACTTACAAAGACATGGTGGCGTAGCGAGAAGATCTGAATACTGTGAACTAAGAGGTTGTGAGTTAAAATCCCAGGTGAGGACATTAATAATAATTACTATATACAGTGAGGGAAAAAAGTATTTGATCCCCTGCTGATTTTGTACGTTTGCCCACTGACAAAGACATGATCAGTCTATAATTTTAATGGTAGGTTTATTTGAACAATGAGAGACAGAATAACAACAAGAAAATCCAGAAAAACACATGTCTAAAATGTAATAAATTGATTGTCATTTTAATGAGGGAAATAAAACATGACTTAGTACTTGGTGGCAAAACTCTTGTTGGCAATCACAGAGGTCAGACGTTTCTTGTAGTTGGCCACCAGCTTTGCACACATCTCAGGAGGGATTTTGTTCCACTCCTCTTTGCAGATCTTCTCCAAGTCATTAAGGTTTCGAGGCTGACGTTTGGCAACTCGAATCTTCAGCTCCCTCCACAGATCTTCTATGGGATTAAGGTCTGGAGACTGGCTAGGCCACTCCAGGACCTTAATGTGCTTCTTCTTGAGCCACTCCTTTGTTGCCTTGGCCGTGTGTTTTGGGTCATTGTCATGCTGGAAGACCCATCCACAACCCATTTTCAATGCCCTGGCTGAGGGAAGGAGGTTCCTTTTTGCCTAGTGGGTCATGTCTCCTTTGACGGTTCTCACCCTCCCTCCATGTGAGAGGGTCTGCAGTACATTATTACAGCCCAGGCACTGGCGTAAACGAAACCCCCGCAGCCAACGCAAGCGGGGGGCCCACGAGCTCGGTGGACCCATGCGCCTGTCATCTCAAACCTATGTCTAAAATGTTTTTTAAATATATATAAATATAGCCCTTTTGACAGTAACCCTCCTTTTTAATTTCCACATGTAGCTAGCGAAGTGTTTGTGTGTTGTCCAATCTACATGGGTAGTAGGTGAGTCAGACAGACAATATAGCATGCATCTGTAGCCTATTTCTCAGCGACGCCAGCACGCCTCGGCCTCCTCATCTAATTGGCTATCAAGATTTTCAAAAGTTAGTTGAATCCGATCGGACTAGGATGGATATTGAGTGCATTGGTCAAGATTGATAAACAAAAGGCAAGACCAAGTGGTGCACAACTACGCTGCAAAAAAGCATTATCTGATTAAGCTCATGCTACATTATCAGCAAAGCAACCACCTTGTCCTCGATTGACGAAACACAATCGCAAGTGGGAGCTAGTAGGCCTACTTATGCAGCAGCTAGTACTAGCAGCCTCCAAGTCCCGACAGAGACCTCACTGCCCTCAGGCCCGGCAATGAAAGTGGCCTTGCTCCTCCTCTTCTTCCTCCCCTCGAGAATAGTGACAGTTCCTCTAGTGAGAGTGCCGGCCCTCCTTCTCCTCATCTCCCAGAAAACCAAGCTGACGACTGCCAGAGACCCAGCGGCGCTCATGAAAGCGAACCCCCTTCTGTGAAAATAGGTAAGCCTGCGAGTGATGGGATGGACAGCCCCGACAGCGTGGAGTCCGAGTTCCAATGTGTAATATAAATAGGCTACCAGCTAAATACTGTATATGGCTATACATAAGCTAGTTGGCTAGACTGCATTGTCTGCATAATGAAACAATCCCTAGTAAGCTACTGTTTTGACGGTGGACTGATTGTATTATTTGGCATTAATACACTGGTTTTATGCAGCACAAACTTTCTATCCAAGCTGCGAGAGAGCTCGAGGACAGCTAAAGTAGGCTATTGGCCTACAGGACAGTTGTATATAAAAAAACGATATCTATTGGTTACTGATTAGTATGCTGTTGCTTCGAAAATTAGTTTTACAATCTGCAATGTTTGAAATCCCCACTTTATTTATTGAAAAAGTAGGCTAAATAAATACATTATTGCCGCCAGCCAGCATTCTAAATAGCAACATTGTGACACTATAGCCCTATAGCTTCGAGAAACATAAACTTTAGGATTAACATGAGAAAATGATGACCAAACAAACATAAACATAATCTATATCCATTAAAGGCAGCTGCTTAGATGGCACAATTTCAGAACCATGGGCAGCGATCGGAAGTCTATACATTGTGAGTGGCTGACGCTTTATACACTAACAGCCAAAAATGTGGACACACCTACTCATTCAAGGGTTTTTCTTTATTTGTACTATTTTTACATTGTAGAATAATAGTGAAGACATCAAAACTATGAAATAACATATATGGAATCATGTAGTAACCGAAAAAGTGTTAAACAAATCAAAATATATTTTATATATCAGTTGTGTTGTGACAAGATAGGGGTGGTATACAGAAGATAGCCCTATTTGGTAAAAGACCAAGTCCATATTATGGCAAGCACAGCTCAAATAAGCAAAGAGAAATGACAGTACATCATGACTTTAAGGCATGAAGGTCAGTCAATCCGGAAAATTTCAAGAACTTTGAAAGTTTCTTAAAGTGCAGTCGTAAAAACCATCAAGCACTATGGTGAAACTGGCTCTCAGGAGGACCTCCACAGGAATGGAAGACCCAGAGTTACCTCTGCTGCAGAGGATAAGTTCATTAGAGTTACCAGCCACAGAAATTGCAGCCCAAATAAATGCTTCACAGAGTTCAAGTGACAGACACATCTCAACATCAACTGTTCAAAGGGGACTGTGTGAATCAGGCCTTCATGGTCACATTGCTGAAAAGAAACCACTACTAAAGGACACCAATAAAAAGAAAAGACCTGCTTGGGTCAAGAAACATGAGCAATGGACATTAGACCAGTGTAAATGTGTCCTTTGGTCTGTAGTCCAAATTTGAGATTTTTGGTTCCAACCGCCGTGTCTTTGTGAGATCTCCACATGTGTAGTTCCCACCGTAAAGCATGGAGGAGGAGGTGTTATGGTGTTGGTGACACCGTCTGTGATTTATTTAGAATTCAAGGCACACTTAACCAGCATGGCTACCACAGCATTCTGCAGCAATACGCCATCCCATCTGGTTAGGGCTATAATTTGTTTTTCAACAGGACAATGACCCAACACACCTCCCGGCTGTGTAAGGGTTATTTTACCAAGAAGCAGAGTGATGGAGTTTTGCATCAGATGACCTGGCCTCCACAATCCCCGACCTCAATCCAATTGAGATGGTTTGGGATGAGTCGGACGGCAGAGTGAAGGAAAGCAGCCAACAAGTGCTAAGCATATGTGGGAACTCCTTCAAGTCTGTTGGAAAAGCATTCCAGGTGAAGCTGGTTGAGAGAATGCCAAGAGTGTGCAAAGCTGTCATCAAGGCAAAGGGTGGCTATTTGAAGAATCTCAAATATAAAATATATTTTCATTTTCATTACACTTTTTTGGTTACTACATGATTCCATATGTGTTATTTCATAGTTTTGATTTAGTTGTTATAAGGATTTGTGATACAAGATACATTAAGGTATGTAAAACTCATAATATGTATGTGAGGGAGAGAGGGCAAGGACACGCCATGTGTTATAGAGGTCACTGGTGAGGGACAGAAGGTCTGCGTGCCAAGATAGAGAGGCGCAGTGGTCTAAGGCACTGCATCGCAGTGCTAACTGCGCCACTAGAGATCCTGGTTCGAATCCAGGCTCTGTCGCAGCCGGCCGCGACCGGGAGACTCATGGGCGGCGCACAATTGGCCCAGCGTCGTACAGGGTAGGGGAGGGAATGGCCGGCAGGGATGTAGCTCAGTTGATAGAGCATGGCGTTTGCAACGCCAGGGGTGTGGGTTCGTTTCCCACGGGGGGCCAGTAAAAAAAATATATATATATATATATATATGTATTCACTAACTGTAAGTCGCTCTGGATAAGAGCGTCTGCTAAATGACTAAAATGTAAATGTAAATCTAAAGATAGATTGGGGGACACTTGTGCTAATCTTAGAAGGTGTATGTGATGGAATGGCCTGTCTAGGGTGACACAATACCAAGTATGGGGATGCTATTGTGGCAGATGTTGGAAGAAGCAGCTCGGAGAGCATTATATAAACTGAGAGATTTTGTATGGAAGTCATTCAGATGGCAGGAGGCTACGTCCGTACCGCCTGTCATTGAATCCATTATTGTAACCATTAAATAATGACTGAATCAACTCTCCATCTAAGTGTCGACTACTCTCTTGCATCCTGAACTTCTCGATACCAGAAACTCATCATAACAGATTGCAGTCTAAATGAACAGGATGCAGTTCACAGCTGAATTAACAGGTAAGCAGACTTTGATTATGTCAAATTCTGCTTATCTGTGGTAAGCCTGAGCTGTAATGAACCTTTAAAATTCAAAAAAAATTGAGGGGAACAGATGAGTGGTATTCGAGTACGTAAATAGATGTAAGTAGTAGGATCAAATTAGACAATAACAGGGTGCTATGATTCTGAGCAGGGTTTGTTCAGAGAAATGACCAAACACAAAGGAAAAGGAGAGTGGGTTTAACAAGATTGGGAGTAGGGTCTTTTATTGTGTACGACATTATAACATGTGATAAGATAGGTTCGAGTCTTAAGTAAGAAAGATACATTGTTCATAGGTTCAAGTCCTGTGATGAAAGAATAAACATTGTTCATAGGTTCAAGTCCTTGGTTGAAGGTTAAAGTCCTTGGTTGAAGGTTAAAGTCCTTGGATGAAAATTAAAGTCCTTGGTTGAAGGTTAAAATCCTTGGTAGAAGGTTAGAGTCCTTTGTAAAAGCCCTATAAGTTAAAATAAGCCATAATTGATTAAGGGAGTGACAGCATTATAGAGGAGAAGTATACATTAAAGAGGTTCAATCCTCTAAGAGGTAGAGTACCTTGGTGAAGGGAGAATTAGTCCTGTGTGAATTACTCAAAATGGTCAGGAGAGAGAGTGAACAACAACTCATGCTGCATAAAGAATCAGAACAGATACAATTAAGCATGTTGAATCATGGCACCAATGACAAAATAGGCAAACGAAATGTTAATAAAGATCAAGTTGGGGATTTGATTCAAGTATTTGATTACTAATATTGCATGAACTAATAGAAGTAATGGATGGCCAGCTTACTAGACCGGTATCTGGAAAAACAGTCATCAGAGCTTCATTTACCTCAAAGAGAGAGAAGGGAAATGACGAAATTATTACAGGCAAATCCGCATTTAGAACAACTCTCTTGTAAAAGTAGTGAAAATCAGACAATGTGCAAATGGTTGTTAATTAAATTAGGGTTTTTCTATGTGGAACCATATCTTAGTGATAGGTCAGCATGGACAGATAATGACTATCCTCAAGATGATAGTTTTAAAAGGGATAAATTACAAGTAGCGCGAAAGTATATAATTGTCAATACAGCCATTAGCAACGTGAAATGGGATTTAGATTATATGAAAGAGGTGTACAGTGAGGGAAAAAAGTATTTGATCCCCTGCTGATTTTGTACGTTTGCCCACTGACAAAGACATGATCAGTCTATAATGTTATTGGTAGGTTCATTTGAACAGTGAGAGACAGAATAACAACAGAAAAATCCAGAAAAACACATGTCAAAAATGTTATAAATTGATTTGCATTTTAATGGAGGGAAATAAGTATTTGACCCCTCTGCAAAACATGACTTAGTACTTGGTGGCAAAACCCTTGTTGGCAATCACAGAGGTCAGACGTTTCTTGTAGTTGGCCACCAGGTTTGCACACATCTCAGGAGGGATTTTGTCCCACTCCTCTTTGCAGATCTTCTCCAAGTGTCGAGGCTGACATTTGGCAACTCGAAACTTCAGCTCCCTCCACAGATGTTCTATGGGATTAAGGCCTGGAGACTGGCTAGGCCACTCCAGGACCTTAATGTGTTTCTTCTTGAGCCACTCCGTTGTTGCCTTGGCTGTGTGTTTTGGGTCATTGTCATGCTGGAATACCCATCCACGACCCATTTTCAATGCCCTGGCTGAGGGAAGGGGGTTCTCACCCAAGATTTGACGGTACTTGGCCCCGTCCATCGTCCCTTTGATGCGGTGAAGTTGTCCTGTCCCCTTAGCAGAAAAACACCCCCAAAGCATTATGTTTCCACCTCCATGTTTGACGGTCGGGATGGTGTTCTTGGGGTCATAGGCAGCATTCCTCCTCCTCCAAACACGGCGAGTTGAGTTGATGCCAAAGATCTCAATTTTGGTCTCATCTGACCACAACACTTTCACCCAGTTCTCCTCTGAATCATTCAGATGCTAATTGGCAAACTTCAGATGGCCCTGTATATGTGCCTTCTTGAGCATGGGGACCTTGCGGGCGCTGCAGTATTTCAGTCCTTTACGGCGTAGTGTGTTACCAATTGTTTTCTTGGTGACTATGGTCCCAGCTGCCTTGAGATCATTGACAAGATCCTCCCGTGTAGTTCTGGGCTGATTCCTCACCATTCTCACGATCATTGCAACTCCACAAGGTGAGATCTTGCATGGAGCCCCAGGCCGAGGGAGATTGACAGTTATTTTGTGTTTCTTCCATTTGCGAATAATAGCACCAACTGTTGTCACCTTCTCACCAAGCTGCTTGGCAATGGTCTTGTAGCCCATTCCAGCCTTGTGTAGGTCTACAATCTTGTCCCTGACATCCTTGGAGAGCTCTTTGGTCTTGGCCATGGTGGAGAGTTTGGAATCTGATTGATTGATTGCTTCTGTGGACAGGTGTCTTTTATACAGGTAACAAACTGAGATTAGGAGCACTCCCTTTAAGAGTGTGCTCCTAATCTCAGCTCGTTACCTGTATAAAAGACACCTGGGAGCCAGAAAAATCTTTCTGATTGAGAGGGGGTCAGATACTTATTTCCCTCATTACAATTTATAACATTTTTGACATGCGTTTTTCTGGATTTTTTGTTGTTGTTATTCTGTCTCTCACTGTTCAAATAAACCTACCATTAAAATGATAGACTGATAATTTCTTTGTCAGTGGGCAAACGTACAAAATCAGCAGGGGATCAAATACTTTTTTCCCCTCACTGTATAAAGCATGGAATTTAATGAGGGCACAATGGCTGGTAAATAATTAGGAAGGAGGAAAAGTCAGTTAAGACATTACGTAATTTGGTAATGGAGCAACATAATCTACCTTATGAAAAGAGTCAGTCCACATGGGCTATTGCTAAAATCAGGTCAACAGACATGTTTCCTATAGTTAATAATAAATAATAATATGCCATTTAGCAGACGCTTTTATCCAAAGCGACTTACAGTCATGCGTGCATACATTTTTTTTTTGTGTATGGGTGGTCCCGGGGATTCAACCCACTACCTTGGCGTTACAAGCGCCGTGCTCTACCAGCTGAGCTACAGAGGACCAGATAACAGATAACTTTGAGGTCAGACAGTGGCGCGAGGAATGCAGGGCATTGTGGTTAGAAAGGTTTGGTAGAGCTTTTGAAACGGCAGATATAAAGTTTCATACAGGACAAATAAACATTGAAAAAAATAGATCTACTAGAGAGTGTGTGGGAAATGAATATAAAATGATATTTACAATAGTCAAACAAAACCAAAATGTCGATTTAAACAAAAGATTAGCAAATACAATTATGGAATATTTCGTTGAAGCAGGGGAACGATAATAATCGAGGGAGATAGAGAGAGGGAAATTGGACTCCTTTCTAACTGCACCCTAATTCCCAGAATAAACCTAGAGAGGAGAAGCCGGGTGATCTTTTCAACAAGATTGAAGGTGTCCTTTAAGTAAACAGAAAGTCCAGTGTCTCGGAATTAGTGGAACTACGCAAATTGATCATGCTTGGTTCAAATGGAAAGACTCACTTATTTAACAGGAATAGCGAGACGATTAAGTGGTAGTCATTTTTTTTTGCGTTGCTACGGGTTTGCTAGATTAAAAGATTGAGAATGGGTTTCATTTTTGTCTACTAGTAAGAATGGAAGAGTTTCAATGTTGATCTGCGGGTGTTAGCAACTGGGGCTCGCTGAACGTGAGAGAGCTGTAAGTGTCATAATGGGTTAAATGTGGTGTACCCGGATCACTGATTGCTGCGAAGAAGGAGGAAGTCAAAGGTGGGTGAGTGTTACTGGTGGGAAATGGCTAGCTAGTTAGAGGTGTTAACTAGTAGCTTTTAGATTGGTGACATAACTTACTCTGCGACCTGGAAGTAGTTTGCCTTGCTCTGCAAGGTCGCGCCTTTTGTTGAATGACGAGTAATTGTGCTTCGAGGGTGACTGTTGTTAATGTGTGCAGAGGGTCCCTGGTTCAAGCCCATGTAGGGAAGGAAGCAAAAGTGTTACATTGATGCTGTTGACCTGAATCACTGGTTGAATTGATAAGATTATACGAAAGAGATTGTCTTACCATCCCATGGTGGATAGGATAACATAGTGATTTAAGTTGCATCCCTGTGAATAGATGTTTTGTGTGTTTTGACTATAAGTTTAAAATAATTTGTCATCTGCTAAAGTACCGTTAGATAGAAAGACAGTGGTAGAGGATAAAAGAGATTGTCGAGGGTTTTCTGTGTTAAAAAGAAAGTAGGTTAATTGGGAGATGAGAAATGTTGCATTGGATTGTTTAAGGAGACTGGTATTAAAATAATGATTTATAGTAAGGACAATGAAAATATGTTAATATGTAGTAGTGGTTTGGGGATATAATTTACTAATGCCATGATTTAGTAAACGGGTGAAAGAGAGTCGTGCTAGTTGTGTTATATCGGGATGTAAAGGACACAGAGGGTAATGTGGAGCACATATCTAGATAGTGGAATATAGAACGTTCTTTGACAATTTGTAATTATTATTATTACATTCTATAGTTTCTTTAAACACCAGTGAGTTATGCAGAAAGTTAATTAATTCTAAAAATGATAATCTGTTTCTGGTACGTTGAACAATGGGAGGTAGTTTTTACTATTAGGCTGATGGAGTAGTAAACATTTTTTTGTAAGTTCTGAAGTTATTAAACAATAGGTTGTTATTTTAAAGCATCAATGCAACAAGTGGAGATGATTACATTACCAAAAAGGGGTTATAGGTTTAGAGAGAAGGTGTAGTCAACTCAATGAAACGTGGTATGTTAAGGAAGGCGTAGGAGATGGTTTCAAACAACTTTTTAATAGACGCTTGGAATATTATTGATTCTTTATGCGTAGTAAGTGATTATATTTGTGAATGTCTCAAATAGTATTTTTAGAGGGGTGACAGGAACAATCTAAGGGGTAAGTCATCCAGTAATGATACCATGATGATTTGATATGGGATAAAATTAAGCTGATTTTGGAGGTGATAATCATTGTGAGACTTAAAAGGAATGAGGTATAAAGAGTAATCATTTAAAAATACTTATTGTAAACTCAAAGAACCTTGAGTGCTTTTCATCTTTTGAGAGATTGTATGCAATCTTCTTCTGGAGTAGTTATGAGAGATTGAAACAAATGATTATTGAGGTGAGGTAGGACAGGTTATATCTGCATCATGTTTTGGGGTGTAATTAATATTTATGGATTGCTGATTATAATTGAATGTTAACAAAATGTATACTTTCTCTTCCAGGAGAATGGGGATTTCCTTATATCTCATTGGAATGTTTCCCAAGTCCGTGGGCTGGGGGGAGCAGTTAGTAAAATTTGGCAGTCTTATAATTAGGTTGTAAAATGGAGCTACCAAATTAAATCAGGCCTGGCTATTTTTGTTTGTTGTTTTCCAATTGGGTTTTTCAAATAACCACATACAACCCACCTATTACAATGGTAATATAGGGTTGTTATTTGGATTTTAGGGGGTTTTAACGGGTCAAAGATGATAAGTCTTAAAGGAGCACACACATGGAGCTTTATGAAGTTATTTTCTTTTATAAGTAAGTTTTGGGTAAACACATGATTTCTTTTGAGAATAAATGTCATGAGGACTTACTGTATGCTTGGGATACATAACATTTATGAAATGTTTGACTGTTGTTAATGATTAGTTTATACTCTAGAATGGAACACTTCTTTGAAGGGTTTGAATGACCTCTGACCTCTGTCCTGACTTTCTAGTGTGAATTGATCACCCACACTGGAAAGCCAAGAGGCATGGGATGAGTAATTTAAGGTAATTTATTATACCGAGTTGAGGGTAATTTATAATACTGATAATTATGAAGAAGTTTATAATTTGGCAATAGTCATATATATGATTCGGACCTTAATAAGGTAAGAGTGAGAGAGCTAGTCCGGAATGAGGAACATCTGGCGCTAGTCAATGTTGATATTACTTGAATTACTTTATGGGATACAATTAAATTAAGGTATTATCAAATGTTGTCATTTTAATTTCAATTATGATTTTGGTTTTACAGGCAATGTTGTTGTTTTATTTTTGAACACATGAATCACAATGTGAGTCATGTGTCCAAAGGGGGGAAGTACTGCTCAAATGAGGTTTTTTGGTAAATATGCAAATTGTATTAAGAATATGAGCAGTAGTAATTAATGTGTTATGGGTTAGATTACATTTTTTAAGTGAAAGTGTATTTGTGGTATAAGGCAGTATGTAGAGGAGGCCTGTCTATGAAATTAGTGACCTATAACAAGCTGCAAAAATGTGCACATCCTGATATCAAGGCTTCTACTGACTGATATGAAGACAGGATATAGTAGCATACGGTGTCGCACCTAACAATGTTGCTAAGACTTTCTTCCCAAAGGGTGAAGGCTTCTCTGCCAAACCTAGCAGGATAATCTGGGCATTGTATGCACCTGGGAGACTGGCAGTAAAGGATAAAAAAAAGTCAGAGATGGACAAAACCTAGGTGGGGAGGTCAGTACTAGGTGTTGCTGGCTACCTCGATGGACGGGAAAGTAGTAGAGAGAGATACCTGCATCTATTTGTCCCACTGTAGGATTATTCCAAATCAGAGGAGGAAGATAGCATCGCTACTGCGGGGCGTTGTTTTCTTTTGTGTCTATGTCTGTGTGTCTTTACAGCAGGGACTCTCAACTTCCCCATTGGTACGCTGCCAGAAGGACACACTCCACAGAGCGATGTTGATACATGGAGAAGGACTCTGCATGATCCTAGACCATAGTGAAGGAAGAAGGTTCAGAATTGAAATGAACACCAACAGATGTATGGATAGAGGGGAAATCGACCTGGTATCATCTAAACCAATGCAACAGAGTACTACGAGGAAACCGACGACCTAGAGATGATGGAGCTGAGGATGCTGGAGATGAGGAGGATCAGGTGATGGGAGACGATGGCAAGGGGAATGCTACTGATGAGCTACGTGTGATGGCTGATTCCCTCGGCGGAGGGACAGACCTCCAAGAACATCCAAGAACTTCAAGATCTTCCAGAATTTCAAGAATCACCTGACTGTCACACCATTCATTTTTATGTATTTGGAGGGTTTACCTAACAGAAATTGGGAAGTATATTAGCAATTGTTATTAAGAATAATTGGTAAAACATAATAATTTGTCATATAGTCAACGCTTATATGGTTATGTTCTGTCTTCTATTGAGGTAAATACAGATGGTGTCTTGATGCATAACAGGGATAATTTGACCTAGAATGGTGTGAACCTTAAAAATAAACAACCTCTGAACCGGCTGAAGATGAATATCAGAGGCGTTGAAGACGTTCCTGTACAGTACCACTTCTACCTGCAACCGGTGTACAACAGCCAATCGAAGCTATCAACTGATTTTCTAATGTTTTTATATCAAGGGAGTGGGAAAGGACTCCACCATTGAGTGAGAATGGAGAAATATCTGTTCAAATACAACATTTCTCATGTTGTTGGTAGAATGGTTGGCAAATGGACAAGACAATGGTGTGTAGAGATGGTGGTGACTCTGATGAGACATTGAAGTTGGGACATTGTCATGGGCAATTCATTTTGAACTAGGAAGCTGTCTGAAGAAGATAATGAAGAGACACCAGAAGATTTAAGTGCCGGAGAAAGAAGGGTTTGGATAATACATTTGGATTTATCTACATTTGCTAATTTGGGGAGGAGGCATGTTCACTGCTAAATTAATAGTACTAGGAATGCATTGAGATGATGATCTGTAATTATTATCAGAATGAGGAAGCTCATAATAGAATTATGGATATTTATACTGTATGTTAATGTAAGTGTACATTCGGACAGTTGTAATGGGTGGTAAAGTTGAGGGTTTTAACTTTGAGTGATAGGACCAATGTGAATCACTAAGAATTGTCATTCTAAATTTGGTTTAGTTAAGTAATTTGGTTTTGGTTATAATTTATAAGATGACTGAGTGATTTAAGTAAATCATTAGTATATATTAGTAACTAACTATTTTCAGCATGAAGGATATTCCTTGTACAATTGAGATAACTGTCTTATATAGATGTTATGGTTAAAACAGCGATATGTTATGGTAATGTCTTAGGATACACTTATATTATTTATTTAGAGTAGAAACTTTTGAATCTTACTGTTTGTTAATGAGGATTGTGACTGAAATCATGAATTTGTTGATTATTAAGTTACTGTATTCACATATTAGTTACATTTGAAGTATTGGGTGGTATTGATATGGATGTTTAGAGTGGTACATATCTCTGTTGCTAGGCAATAACTTAATTGGTTCCTATCATGGGGTTTTGGTATTTGAGACAGGAATGTTTATGCTATTTTCATGTGATCTGACTTTGGTTGAATTCCTCAATCCTAACTAGTTCAGGGCTGTACTGATTTAACAGAGACTGAAAACAAATTGTTATCCTGTGTATCTCTCCTCAGGCATATTAGGAGAACAGAGTCAGTTTGAACAAAGTTGAACATGGTACCTATTAACAGTCTTGGATTTTCAAGCAATTGGTTCTGAAATGTCAATCATGGGACACTATGCAATTGATAATCACATAGCATTGGATGCTATTATAGTAGATAAAGGGGGAATGTATGCGATTATAGGGGGAGAATCATGTTGTACATAATTGCCATCAGAGTAGGAAGGTCTTGGGAATTGAACTAAAGCTATGGGAAATATTAGAGACATACAGGAAAGTATTAAGAGTACGAAAAGAGATGTAACGATTGTGGGGGAATATGGTAAAAGTCTTTCCTAAGGTTTTTAGTGATAATTCAATAGGAACATGGATGGCAAGACTGAAGTTATTTTTATTGGGATATATTCATTTGAATATATTATAATTTCCATGTAACTTACAAATTGTCATGAATCAAGGTATTTTCTGGAATTATGTCAAGAGGGTAGGAATTCATTTGTATGTTTGGTTTGTTTGGTTCAATTAATGTTGTATTAATGGAATTCTTCTTGCAACAACAAAAATAAAGAAAATTAGGGATTGTTATAATGATTTGTGATACAAGATTCATTAATGTATGTAAAACTCATAAGATGTATGTGAGGGAGGGAGGACAAGGACACGCCATGTGTTATAGAGGTCACTGGTGAGGGACAGGTCTGCGTGCCAAGATAGATTGGGGGCCACTTGTGCTAATCTTAGAAGGTGTACGTGATGGAATGGCCTGTCTAGGGTGAAACAATACCAAGTATGGGGATGCTATTGTGGTAGATGAGGGACACAATGATTTTTGGCAGATGTTGGAAGAAGCAGCTCGGAGAGCATTATATAAACTGAGAGATTTTGTATGGAAGTCATTTAGATGGCAGGAGGCTACGTCCGTACCACCTGTCATTGAATCCATTATTGTAACCATTAAATAATGACTGAATCAACTCTCCATCTAAGTGTCGACTACTCTCTTGCATCCTGAACTTCTCAATACCAGAAACTCATCATAACATATTGGCGTCTAAACGAACAGGATGCAGTTCACAGCTGAACTAACAGGTAAGCAGACTTTGATTATGTCAAATTCTGCTTATCTGTGGTAAGCCTGAGCTGTAATGAACGTTTAAAATGCAAACATTGTTGAGGGGAACAGATGAGTGGTATTCGAGTACGTAAATAGATGTAAGTAGTAGGATCAAATTAGACAATAACAGGGTGCTATGATTCTAAGCAGGGTTTGTTCAGAGAAATGACCAAACACAAAGGAGGAGAAGGAGAGTGGGTTTAACAAGATTGGGAGTAGGGTCTTTTATTGTGTACGACATTATAACATGTGATAAGATAGGTTAGAGTCTTAAGTAAGAAAGATACATTGTTCATAGGTTCAAGTCCTGTGATGAAAGAATAAACATTGTTCATAGGTTCAGTGCCAGAGGACCTGAGGGACCTACTAGGTACATAACTTAAAAGCATGTCTGATATGTATTGGGGTGCACAATTGTGGATTGATTTAAAAACCAATAGAACAATCTTAAAATGAATTCTAAAACTCAAAGGCAGCCAGTGCAGAGACCTTAAAACCAGTGTAATGTGTGCTCTCCGTCTGGTCTTGGTCAGTACCCGTGCTGCAGCATTCTGTATGTTTTGCAGTTGACCAATGGTTTCTTGGATAGACCAGACAAGAGAGCATTACAGTAGTCAAGCCTGCTTGTAATAAAGGCATGGATGAGTCTCTCTGTATCAGCTTGAGAGAGAAACAAGAAATGGCCGCAACTTGGCAATGTTCCTCAGGTGGTAAAAAGCTATTTTGGTCACATTCCTAATGTGTGAATTGAAATTTAGTTCACAATCTAAAATAACACCTGGGTTTTTTACCTGGTGTTTTATCTTTATTGCCCGTGAATTAAAAGCCAGATTCTCTCTCTGTGCTTTGGCTTCAAGAATAAGTACCTCGGTCTTGTATTGATTTAGCTGGAGGAAGTTGTGAGCCATCCAAGTATTTACTTTTACTAATACAGTCTAATAATTTATCCATGGAGCTAAAATCCTTTGGTGATCCTCTGGTAAAATCCTCTGGCTATGAGCATTATCTGGCTCTGCAACACATACAGTGTTGTGTACAATCAGCAATGGCGGGTCTATAGTGCAGACGTCCACATCCTAGACTAATAATAAGATGACCGCTAACTGACACAGTCCTAATGGGTCAGCTGAGAAGTGTCAGAGCTCTCTGTACAAGCCTCTCCATCACACATAAGTAACATACATTGATTTCTGTGCTTGAGGAGACCCAGACACACTGGAGTATTTAGGGCTGCAGCACAAAGTAGCATTCAGCAGGGCTAATCCTCTGCTGCTGACAGTCTCACTTCACTCTACGAACGGACTTTAACTCACTGCATAATGCTACAGTTTTGCATGCTACGGTATGCAAAACTGACTGACATCCCACTTTCATCCCAATTTGTAATGCTGATGCAAAGCCATCCTCTACCTACTCTTCTGAGAGAGAGTTACCTTACTCCATTTGGACAGTGAGGACACCCAAACCAGTTGACAGAGCTGATATGCACTTCATAACCTAAATAAAGTTGCTTAGAAGGACAAAAATAAGAATATTATCCAAATTTGATATAAATGTAGAAGTTCCCCTTTCATTGATGCATGTCAGCATATCCTGGTTTAACTAACGAGAGAAGGGGTGTTACCTCTAATCCTGAAGTTATAATAAAAATAGTATGTTTATTCAGTCTCACATTGTCAGTTCAAACACAACCAGAGCTTTTGCAGGGTAAGTGACCTTTGAAGTTGCAGAAGACGTTATTGACTTCGGAACCTTCATTAAAATATTTTTCATTTCAATTCTATTGACAGTTAGAGAAAAGGATGGGGAAAAGATAACAACAAAATGTACTGCAAGTCATTATGTCTCATAAAGAATTTTAACAGGTTTAGAAGTTTTATACAGACAAAAGTAAAACTCACGCACCAATTGTATTACTAGCTGATTAGAGAAACATTATAGGCTATACTGAACTGAAAGGAAACTGAGAAAGGTGAAAAGAACTATGAAGGCCTAACCTTCCCATGGATACCTTAGGCGTGAACCAAAGGGGATCATTAGTGCTCAAACATGTCCAGGTCCTAAACTGTCAATAAATGACCTGATGCATCAACAAAGCAGTATATCCGGTGACATGCTGTCATGGATCCATGTGTTTTTGGTGCAGTGTGAGGTCGTGGAGCCACATGCAATCTGGATCATTTAGAGAGATTCATGAAGCAGAACCTGCTGACACGATGGATCCAGAGGCTCCCATTACACCGCTAAAGTGGACATATTATACACAAGAGACCAGGGCAGACTACAGTATAAAGAAAGACAGATCTCCTGATAAACATAAAAAGAAGCCTTGCATTTAATCCCAGTCATATTTACAAACCCTGGCAGCCATCAACTGTAGAGAATGTAATTAGCTGGGCTTCAAACTGTGTTTCAAAGCTCTGTTTAATCTTTGGCAAGCAGCACAAACCGTAAAGCAATTCTACTCTTAGCTGGATTTCATGCATAAATTGAACAGCAAAAGTGAACAAGAAATGGATTTTGAGATGTAATTTAAGTTTATCTTTGTTCTACATGGACGTCTAATTCAGACGTCCATGTAGACGCCCCCCAACCAATTATTTATTTGCAGTTTCATAGCTAATCTCAGGCTATTTTATACATTTTGTCATAAGGCTGAGATCATTTTGCTGTTTTAGAGCTCAGGGATTCTTGAAAGATGGGACAATCTTTTTCTAAATATTAATTTGAAATATATATTTTGATAGACCAAAGTATCAGCTATCACTCCATGTAAAGGAAAAACCTCATTTTTTTCTTCAGAATATCCAACTAACTGGACACTATAAAACATGTATAAAGCAAACAGTTGACAACAGATACTCAAAACAGACATATTTTTGCCTCTAAAAATACAAGTTCAATACAAACATTTGTAAAATATGGAAAATGATTCATTTGAAAATCCCCAATAAAAACATAATCATTCTATCAGATCTTTCAGCACTCTGACGGAGTTGACGTTAGACAAAAATCTGATGGAGTTGATGTTTGACGGAGTTAACAAAAATTGCATTTTTGTTCTTCATTCAAGTGGTACACACAGTAGCAATTTAGTTTTTCCTCAGTTGCTTTATGACTCTAAACCTAATTAAATGTAACATATTTGTACCAAAATTCATATTCTATTTTAATCTATCAGGCAGATGGAGATGACAGTTTATGGTTGTGGTGATTCCAATATTGTTTGTTTAAATCTATCAAAAGTAGAAAACTTTACAGACCATGAATGGTCTTGTTGCACTACATGAAATGAGGAGCTTACGTATGGTATAGCTGACCCTGCTCATTTCTGATTAATGCAGGGGCTGCGGGGGTGAGTGCTACGCCAGTGTCCTCTGTCCACTCTGGTCCAATAAGAACACTCCCTCTAGATGAGGTGAGTTAGAGGAGAAACGACAGCCATGAAGCATTGTCCTGCACTGGGGGCTTTCCGTCTCAGTCGATCGTCACCAAGGTTGTGCTACCCACCACTACAATACACACAGCCTCATGGGAAAAGAACCATAGTCACTGACTGTTTCTATTGGAAGACAGGGAGACTGGAGTCTGTCCCAGAGTCACCTCAGCTCTGAAGCAGTTCAGCTGCCTCAAACTTGACATTAAACAACACTGAAACACAGGAACGTTTCTCTTAATTTACGAAATACTGTACATTCCAATGATTATGTCGTCCTCTCTAGATCATTGAGAGCAACACAGGGTACTGTGCCTCAGAGTAGCACAGACAAGGGCCGACCTGAGTTTTTAATCAATGTGAGGATTAACCTCTCCATCACAGAGGTGCCTCTGGTAACAGAACTGGGAGTTATAGGTTCAGGATTAGACCAGTGAAGATGACACACATTAGCTCATTATTGGACTGAGATCTACAGACCTGAGTGACACCCCATATTTCACTGGCATTGCCAGTAACAAGCCAGTAATCCCTCAAATCTCATCAAAGACGGCAGGTTTCAGAAGAAATTGACCTTATCATGAGCACTACTACAGATATAGACACAGATATAGACACAACATGTAAAATGCTGGTCCCATGTTTCATGAGCTGAAATAAAAGATCCCAGTTGTTTTCCATACGCACAAAACACGTATTTCTCTCAAATTGTGTGCACAAAATTTGTTTACATCCCTGTTAGTGAGCATTTTCTCCTTTGTCAAGATAATCCATCAGCCTGACAGGTGTGGCATATCATGAAGCTGATTAAACAGCATGATCATTACACAGGTGCACCTTGTGCTGTGGACAATAAAAGGCCACTCTAAAATGTGCAGCTCTGTCACACAAAACAATGCCACAGATGTCTCAAGTTTTCAGGAAGTGTGCAATTGGCATGCTGACTGCAGGAATATCCACCAAAGCTGCTGCCAGAGAATTGAATGTTCATTTCTCTACCATCAGCCGCCTACAACGTTGTTTAAGAGAATTTGGCCGTGCGTCCAACCAGCCTCACAACCTCAGACCACGTGTACCCGCTCCAGCCCAGGACCTCCACATCCGGTTTATTCACCTGCGGGATTGTCGGGGGGTTATTTCTGTCTGTAAAAAAGCCCTTTTGTGGGGAAAGAAAACTAATTTCGAATGGCTGGGCCTGGCTCCCCAGTGTGTGGGCCTGGCTCCCAAGTCATGTGAAATCCATATATTAGGGCCTAATGAATTTATTTAAATTGACTGATATCCTTACATGAACTGTAACTCAGCAAAATCTTAGAAATTTTTGCATGTAGCTTTTATATTTTTATTCAATATATTTGCGGAGGCTCATGGGTAATGATCCACCGCATTTCCATCTGGAGGCGAGCTTTCCACTTTGGTGTCCCCATCAAAGGCTTGTCTTCCAGGCATTTACCCAAACTTCGTCAGAAAACCCTCTGCTTTCAAGTCCTTTATGTTCCCACACTGACTGACTGCCTGACACTCACATTTTTTCATGTTACCAAGGGACACTTCTGTTACAGAGTATGATAATAGTATCCTTTGAACTGTCTGTGTAATCTACCACTTTGTTTTAACTAGTAGAAGTTACCTTATTCAGTCAATAACCACTAACACTGTGCTTCTACTTGCAGTAAATTAAGCAACTGTGATAGGCTGGTCATGGCTCACATCAACACCATCATCTCGGAAACCCACTCCAATTTACATACCGATGATGCAATCTCAATTGCACTCCACACTGCCCTTTCCCACCTGGACAAAAGGAACACCTACGTGAGAATGCTGTTCATTGACTACAGCTGAGCGTTCAACGCCATAGTGCCCAGTGGTAGTGGTAAGGGTAGGCAACAACACATCCGCCACGCTGATCCTCAACACGGGGGCCCCTCAGGGGTGCATGCTATGTCCCCTCCTGTACTCCCTGTTCACCCACGACTGCGTAGCCAAGCACGACTCCAACACCATCATTAAGTTTGCTGACGACACAACAGTTGTAGGCTTGATCACCGACAACGATGAGACTATAGGGAGGCCTATAGGGAGGTCAGAGACCTGGCAGTGTGGTGCCAGGACAACAACCTCTCCCTCAAGGTGAGCAAGACAAAGGAGCTGATCGTGGACTACAAGAAAAGGAAGGCCGAACACGCCCCCATTCACATCAATGGGGCTGTAGTGGAGCGGGTCGAGAGTTTCAAGTTCCTTGGTGTCCACATCACCAACAAACTATCATGGTCCAAACAAACCAAGACAGTCGTGAAGAGGGCACAACAACGCCTTTTCCCCCTCAGGAGACTGAAAAGATTTGGCATGGGTCCCAAGATCCTCAAAACGTTCTACAGCTGCACCATCGAGAGCATCCTGACCGGTTGCATCACCGCCTGGTATGGCAACTGCTCGGCATCCGACCGTAAGGCGCTACAGAGGGTAGTGCGCACGGCCCAGTACATTACTAGGGCCAAGCTTCCTGCCATCCAGGACCTACAGTACCAGTCAAAAGTTTGGACACACCTACTCAAAAAGGGTTTTTCTTTATTTTTACTATTTTTTACATTGTAGAATAATAGTGAAGACAACACAACTATGAAATAACACATATGGAATCATGTTAAACAAATCAAAATATATTTTATATTTTATATTCTTCAAATAGCCACCTTTTGCCTTGGTGACAGCTTTGCACACTCTTGGCATTCTCTCAACCAGCTTCATGAGGTAGTCACCTGGAATGCATTTCAATTAACAGGTGTTCCTTCTTAAAAGTTAATTGTGGAATTTATTTCCTTCCTAATGCATTTGAGCCGATCAGTTGTGTTGAGACAAGGTAAGGTGGTATACAGAAGATAGTCCTATTTGGTAAAAGACCAAGTCCATATTATGGCAAATAAGAAAAGAGAAACGACAGTCCATCATTACTTTAAGATGAAGTTCAGTCAATACGGAACATTTCAAGAACTTTGAACGTTTCTTCAAGTGCAGTCGCAAAAACCATCAAGCGCTATGATGAAACTGGCTCTCATGAGGACCGCCACAGGAATGGAAGACCCAGAGTTACCTCTGCTGCAGAGGATAAGTTCATTAGAGTTACCAGCCTCAGCAATTGCAGCCCAAATAAATGTTTCACACTTTGTTCAAGTCACAGACACATCTCAACATCAACTGTTCAGAGGCGACTGTGTGAATCAGGTCTTCATGGTCGAATAGCTGCAAAGAAACCACTACTAAAGGACACCAAGAAGAAGAAGAGACCAGCTTGGGCCAAGAAAAACGAGCAATGGACATTAGACCGGTGGAAATGTGTCCTTTGGTCTGGAGTCCAAATTTGAGTTTTTTAGTTCCAACTGCCGTGGCTTTGTGAGACGCGGTGTGGATGAACGGATTATCTCTGCATGTGTATTTCCCACCGTAAATCATGGAGGAGGAGGTGTTATGGTGTGGGGGTGCATTACTGGTGACACTGTCTGTGATTTATTTAGAATTCAAGGCATACTAACCAGCATGGCTACCACAGCATTCTGCAGCAATACGCCATCCCATCTGGTTTGGGCTTAGTGGGACTATCATTTGTTTTTCAACAGGACAATGACCCAACACACCTCCCGGCTGTGTAAGGGCTATTTTACCAAGAAGGAGAGTGATGGAGTGCTGCTTCAGGTGACCTGGCCTCCACAATCCCCCGACCTCAACCCAATTGAGATGTTTGGGAAGAGTCGGACAGCAGAATGAAGGAAAAGCAGCCAACAAGTGCTCAGCATATGTGGGAACTCCTTCAAGACTGTTGGAAAAGCATTCCAGGTGAAGCTGGTTGAGAGAATGCCAAGATTGTGCAAAGCTGTCGTCAAGGCAAAGGGTGGCTATTTGAAGAATCTCAAATATAAAATGTATTTTGATTTGTTTAACACTTTTTGGGTTATTACATTATTCCATATGTGTTATTTCATAGTTTTGATGTGTTCACTCTTATTTTACAATGTAGAACATTTTAAAAATAAAGAAAAACCCTTGAATGAGTAGGTGTGTCCAAACTTTTGACTGGTACTGTATATACTAGGTGGTGTCAGAGGAAGGCCCAAAAATTAGTCAAAGACTAAAGTCACAGACTGTTCTGTCTGCTACCGCACGGCAAGCGGTACCAGAGGCTCCTTAACAGCTTCTACCCCCAAGCCATAAGACTGCTGAACAATTAATCAAATGGCCACCCGGACTATGTACATTTTTTTTTACGCTGCTGCTACTCGCTATTTATTATTTATGCATAGTCACTTTACCCATGCCTACATGTACAAACTACCTTGACTATCCTGTACCCCCACACATTGACTCGGTACTGGTACCCTCTTGTCTCCCGAGTGGCACAGTGGTCTAAGGCACTGCATCGCAGTGCTAGCTGTGCCACTAGAGATCCTGGCTCTGTCGTAGCCGGCCGCGACCGGGAGACCCATGGGGCGGCGTGCAATTGGCCCAGCGTCGTCCAGGGTAGGGGAGGGAATGGCCAGCAGGGATGTAGCTCAGTTGATAGAGCATGGCATTTGCAACGCCAGGGTTGTGGGTTCGATTCCCACGGGGGGTATGAAAAAATGATGTATGCACTAACTGTAAGTCGCTCTGGATAAGAGCGTCTGCTAAATGACAAAAATGTATATAGCCTTGTTATTTTATTCTGTTAC
Organism: Coregonus lavaretus; assembly: GCF_964263955.1. NCBI lineage: Eukaryota > Metazoa > Chordata > Actinopteri > Salmoniformes > Salmonidae > Coregonus > Coregonus lavaretus. The sequence goes on along the minus strand of NC_140016.1, from coordinate 37,168,318 downwards.
TTTTTATTTTATTTTATTTAGTAAATGTTTTCTTAACTTTATTTCTTGAACTGCATTGTTGGTTAAGGGCTTGTAAGTAAGCATTTCATGGTAAGGTCTACACCGGTTGTATTCGGCGCATGTGACAAATACAATTTGATTTGATTTGATTTGAAATACATTTGACACCTATAAATAAATTATTTGCATGTTAGTGCTGTCAAATGTCCTGTCTGAGTCTCTTTTCATTTAAAAGAGATTCTGAACATGTATATTTGTCATTGACAGAAACCATTTAGCATTTAGCACACATTCACTCACACTACTCCTGTACAGAGCCACCCAACAATGTGTGGCATTGATTACATTAGCAGCTGAATGTCAAAAGGAAAAATTATTTTAGCCCCACTGAGAGGAGACATAGAACAGAGTAGTGCCTCTCTGCAGTTGCTTGACAGCTCAAGTTAATATGAAAAACGTTCAATAACACCATTGCTGTGAACTATGCAAGGGTGAGATATAAAAAATAAGATTTTAAATCTTAAAAATGTCAATAATAATGTTCCTTGTTGTCCTGAAATAGATACAAGCCTTACCCAGTCTGGGCATTAGTAGTCGTACTCTGTCTGGGAAAATGCATCTTACCCACATTAGAAGTATTACACTCTGCACTGTATTGTTTTGGGCTCCTGAGGGGCACAGCGGTCTAAGGCACTGCATCTCAGCGCTAGAGACCCTGGTTAGATTCCAGGCTGTATCACAATCCGGCCGTGATTGGGAGTCCCAAAGGGCGGCGCACAATTGGCCCGGGTTTGGCCGGGGTAGACCATCATTGTAAATAAGAATTTGTTCTTAACTGACTTGCCTAGTTAAATAAAAGTTAAATATAAAAAAGATTAAAATGGTCATGCATTACTCTGTAAGTGCGCAATTTTAAAATTAACCATATTACAGTGGCATATATGGTTCGGTTGATCACCAAAAAGATATGCATAACTTGAGCCACAGAGGAAAATTGCTGCTCTGTTCAATAATGTATCCTACTGGAGCAAGCATTGATCTCACAGAGACCAACATGAGCGTGCACTCCATTGAGAGTTTATTATCCAGAAATAAATGGAAGAAGCAAAGTCCTTTTAATCGCCCCTCAATATTAAAACGAGCTAATGTTTCTCTGCTGGGTCCTTTTTATCACATTTGAGTGAGCACATTTAATTTAGCTGTGCATAGTCATATTTTGGCCATTTTGAAATTGGACATTTGATAATGGACTTACAGCATTGTCATTTTCTACATTTTCACAAGTGTTGGTCATTCTGTCTAAGTTTTGGTTGATACTGTGTATGTAGCAAAATATCACAAATGGTGCTGCACTTCCCTGCAGGCATTATCAGAGCTCTTCTTGGGTGTTGCTAGGATACAAAACTTTCCGTGTCAATCAAAGTGGACATGAGGTTTGTGCAGTCCTGACACAAAATGCTTTGCACCATTCTAGAGCTGTCCCCGACTAAATAAAATATGATTCAATGGTCGCTTGGTTACTTTATTTTAAAACTAAAATGCTTGGTTGCATTTCACATCATGAATGACTAGTATGCTGTGTGATGACATTAATTAATAAATGACTGATTGATACAGTAGCCTATATAACTATTGAAATAGTAAGTAAGTTACGATATTAGGACTAAACAAGATGCGCTCTTAGGCCTGCAGCTCGATGGTGGTTATACAAGGCTGCTATACTAAGCCTACTAATGATAACATTAATTATTATTAAAATGATGATCATAATAATAATAGTAATAATAACAACAAGAAGGAGATCAAGGAAAAAGGTGGGTTATTGTTTTATTACATTTATATTTTTTCGGACTATAAACAACACTAAATCAATTATAAATAATACCAGAGAGGCTGGTCTAACAAAAAAAAAGTGTAAAGCCTTTATTTAATTTGTGAAATAGTTTATCCGACGTGGTTGCATGAGGCTTGGTGCTCACGGAATCAGTAGGCTATTAAACAAACACTAAAACAAGCAACAGAAGCAGGATCTGTCTTATTTCTGTAGATATATTAATGATTTATAAAGCCAGGCCCATTTAACAGTTAGGCAATTGATTATAGAAATAATTATGTTGGGGTTTCCTCTCTCCTCACTTTTCTTAGACAATTGAGGCAAGGGCTGTTTTCTCGTCTCCTAACTCCACTGCTGCCTCTGCCGCATTGTTCTCAACACCAATATGCTGGTTAAACCCGCCCATTCAACAGCGCACTGATGTGTTTCAGAACCGCGGACAGCGACCACTATCCAACGTGGGAGAAAGCTAATTTGTTAAAAAATAATGTTATTTTTATTTGTGTTGCAATATTGTTCTTACGCAATATAACCATATACAATTTCAGTAGCACGTCTTAGACTGCCATCCCCACGGCCTCCACAATGGATCAGTCCACTCAGAAAGGCGCTAATCAGAAAGGTGTCTTGTACACCATGATTGATTTTTTTGCTACTGCTCCACTAAAGAAATCTCGGTCGACCAACAGCCTATCGACCAAACAATCGATCAGTCGACTAAATGGGGTCAGCCCTACACCATTCACACACTGTGTACTCCAAAAATACTTGGGATGCACGGCAGTGTAACATCTAATGAGAAAAGCAGAGCAGGTTGCAGCAAGCAGACCACACCTTGGAAGGAAATAGGATGCCTGCGGAGGTGCAGATACCCACATACCCACATGTTTACACTGCTGACAGGGAAAGGCATTTTTTCTATAATGTTCAGCAGGTTATTCCATGTAGGCAATCTCCTTTTCATGTTCTTACTGGATGGTTCACTGTTGAGCCTATATACTGTAGCTGACAGTAAAATCTATGTAACAACATGTGTGGTAAATTGCTTAAAACATGCATGATCTGAGTATTGTCACATTGTATAATGATTAGAAGACAGGCGCAGGAATACGTATTAGGGGTTTTATTTACTCCACCCAACACAAACACGTGTATACATACATATATACAGTGGGGAGAACAAGTATTTGATACACTGCCGATTTTGCAGGTTTTCCTAATTACAAAGCATGTAGAGGTCTGTAATTTTTATCATAGGTACACATCAACTGTGAGAGACGGAATCTAAAACAAAAATCCAGAAAATCACATTGTATGATTTTTAAGTAATTAATTTGCATTTTATTGCATGACATAAGTATTTGATCACCTACCAACCAGTAAGAATTCCGGCTCTCACAGACCTGTTCTCCCCACTGTATATACAAAAGGGATGTAACCCAAACAAAGAGCGAGGTATAACCTATACACAATACACGGGACGAGACCCGTAAACAACAAGAGCACAATACACAGTACTCACGAGACCAACGGACATGGGACAATAATCGACAAGGACAATGGGGAACAGAGGGCACATATATACACATACTAATCAGGGGGAATGGGAACCAGGTGTGCGTAATGAGACAAGACAATCCGGGGTTGGTGGTAATGATCCATGTAAGTGACGCCTAGAAAGCCGGTGACGTAGACCTCCGGAACTGGTGAACGGAATGAGCAGCAGTACTGGGGGGATCCGTGACAAGTATACATAGTGTAATTCAGTATTTACTATGGGGATCATATGGGAGGAACTAAATGCATTCTCATGAAGCCCTTATAATAATTAATCTAAATGATGTAGCATCAAGTTAGCAGTTTGAACCCTAAGGGGCGGTTTCCCGGACACAGATTAAGCCTAGTCCTGGACTAAAAAGCAAAAGTGTCCAGGAAACCGCCCCCTTATACTTTTTTTCAGTGGAGGCTGTGAGTCATTTTTAAGTGGTTCCTAAATAGATTTCTATTGAGGGATTTTAACCTAAATGTGTCAACCTAAAAAATCTGACTTTCTGCTGGGACCTCCTGATATCTACTCACTGTGTGTATTGTCTTGCTTCTAAATGTCAGTCATCAATAATATATTCAACAATGGGAATGTAGTCAGGACTGTACTACAAAAATAAATGAAATATTTGTAGTACTGTATTGTGTTAGACAGTATACTTTTCTATATGGAAAAAAACAAACTACAAACATTTCAAATGAGTCAATTCTATTTCATCTTCTGAAGGTAATAAAGAAGCCAGTTTTGAAGGTAAAAAAATGTGGTTAACATACAAAGTTTTACAACAAAGCATCACACTGCCTGGAAGATGAAGCTCTGAGCTGTAGCCTTATAGAGCAACCTGCTGTTAACCTGGTAACAGCACATCGTCCCCTGCAGAGACAAAGATGGTAATGGGTATTATCACCCATTTGGGAATATTAATGGATCATTAAACTAATCTTGACCTTCCAGAGCACAACACACACGTTTTCCACTGGCTTGGAGAGGGAGAGTAACGGAACGTTCCACCCTTTGGCCATCCCCGCGTACATCAGGATTCCCGCGGCCCCAGAATCCACCAGTGCATGCGCCCAACGCGCAGAGCGGGCCCACTGAATCCTGACGGGAAGAGAAGTCTGGGAGTCTCCGAAGTTGGGGTTTCGGTTCCGGCTCGCTAGCACCCCTCCCAATACTAGCGAGCCCTCCTGTTTCCCGGCTTCTCCAGGCATGAGTCACAGTGGAGACCTGCCTGGCCGCAGTACAGGCAACGTCCCTGGCACAGACGCCTCTGCCTCTCCATCCTGGACAAGCGCGCCGCCCCCAGCTGCATAGCCTCCTCCTGAGGCCTCCTCCCTGAATCGGAGGAAAGCCTCCGGGTTGATTGAGGGACGCGGAGGCGTGCCATGCGTCATCCCTCTCTCATGCACCCTCTCACTATGCCAATTGTCTAAAGGACAATGCGTAAAGGACGACCAGGGCGGCATCCTCCCATCCTGCCTCTCGAGCACAGGTCCAGAACTCCACGGAGTAGTCCGCCACCGAACGGTCACTCTGCCGACAGGCCGTGAGCCGCCTCACAGCCTCGTGCCCCGACACCACCCGAGAGGTGTCGAACACTTTGCGTAGCTCCCGGGTGAATTGGTAGGAGTCGGAGCACGCCGGAGTTTGGCTCTCACACTCCGCGGTAGCCCAGGAAAGGGCCCGACCCATCAACAGAGTGATGAGGTAGGCCACCCGGCCCTGCTCCGTCGGGAAGGAGGAGGGTTGTAGGCAGAATACCAGGGAACACTGGGTGAGGAATTCCCTGCAGCCCTCTAGACATCCGTCATACCTCTCCGGAGGTGGTAAGCGGGGTTCCCGCGATGTTGCAGGCGAGACTGGAGATGCCGCTGCCGTGGCTTCCGCTCTGCCGGCTGCCGGGGCTGGTCGGGTGTCCACCCGGCTCTGCACGGCTATCGTCATCTGGCTGAGATTCTCGGTGATCTGCTGCAGGCTGCATATGTAGCTCCCTGTGTTGCCAATGCGCTCCGATACTGTGCTGCCTCCGCTGGGTCCATATTGGCTCAGTTTTCTGTAAGGGTTGGTGTGAGGTGTGACCCAGGTACGGTGCAGTATATACAGTAGGCAGTAGGCAGAGATGGTGAAACAAGGATCTTTACTGGTGGTCCTGAAGCCAGAATACAAAATATCGGACTCATTACAATAAAAGAAAGGCAGAGCAAATAAGTCTCCAAAAACTGGCTGACAGCCAAAACACGAAATACTACCTAAGACTGAAACAAATAACGAAACAGGGAGAACACTTCTCAAGTACAAAATATACTTTCCTGCAACCCGCCTCACTCAAAGTGGAACGGATTCTATTATTGACTTATCTTTTATCTAGAATCTCCAGTTGAAACTAGCTAGCCAGCTAACTAGCTACTTGCTATTAGCCACAGTTGCTATTTCACCCAGAACATTGGATTTTCTGCCGGAATAATTTAATCACTGGACATTAATCACCGGATCGCAACTAGCTAGCCGCAACCGAATGGATGTTGCTGTTTGGCTAATCACCACTGCCCCCGATGCAAGCACCAGTTAGCCTCGAGCTAGCCTAGAGTCAGGCTCATATCCTGGCTATCTACCTCTAGGTCTACCGGACGGGAGTAGCCAGCTAACTAGCTACTTGCTACCGTTAGCGGTTTTTCACCATTGTCCGTGGCCTGCACCACCTACCAGCCAGCTCTAGTCCGGACTATTATTCGGCCAGTCTGCACAGCGCGTTATCGACCCAGAACATATCAGTTTTTCTGCCGGAATCACTGAATCACTGGACCTTTAACTCCGGATTCATCGCTACCAGCTAGCTGCTACAAAATGGACGTTGAGGTCTGGCTAATCATCCTGAGCTAGGCCCATCTCCCATCTCCCGGCTATCTACCTCTCTGTCAACCGGACGGGACCACCTAGTGTTGACACGGAGCCCCGCCGATCCAACACGACTGGTTTGCCGACGAAATAGTCTGATGTGGTTTCAACAGGCTTCCCGTTGCGACGACCACGAAGATCCATCTGCCAGCCCCGGCCCACTAGCACACGCAAACTACAACTGTGCTCCCTGCTAGCTGTGCTGAAGCACCAGTTTGAACTGCTCTCGGACTCACATATTGCTGTTCACTGGACCTTATGATCACTCAGCTGCACAGCTGATGCCTGCTGGACTGTTCCTTTACACGGTACCCTGTCCTGTTTATTCTGTTTAGTCTAAGCCCAAACGTTATCGCTATTTCCAGTTGTGTCTTAGCTCTCTCTAATAACACCTGTGACTGCTTTATGCCTCTCTCCCATGTCAATTATGCCTTGCCTATTGCTGTTTGGGTTAGTTCTTATTATACAATTTAACTGTAGAACCCCTAGTCCCTCTCAAACTGCCTCATATAGTTCCTTTGTTCCACCCCCCATACACGCCGAGACCGGCTCAATCGATGCCTCCAATGACGATATCTCTTTCATTGTTACCCAACGCTTAGGGTTACCTGAACTGTACTCATATCCTTCCATATCCTTTTCTGTACATAATGCCCTGAATCTTTTCTACAACGCCCGGAGAACTGCCCCCTTTATTCTATGTACCCAACGCACTAGAAGACCAGTTCTTAAAGCCTTTAGTCGTATCCTTATTCTAGTCCTCCTCTGTTCCTCTGGTGATGTAGAGGCTAACCCAGGCCCTGCAGCCCCCAGTATCACTCCTACTCCCCAGGAGCTATCATTTGTTGACTTCTGTAACCGTAAAAGTCTTGGTTTTCTGCACATAAATATCAGAAGCCTCCTTCCCAAGTTTGAGTTATTCACTGCGTTAGCACACTCCGCCAACCCTGATGTTCTAGCAGTGTCTGAATCCTGGCTTAGGAAGGCCACCAAAAATTCTGAAATGTCCATCCCCAACTATAACATTTTCCGTTTAGATAGAACTGCCAAAGGGGGTGGAGTTGCAATCTACTGTAGAGATAGCCTGCAGAGCTCCATCATACTATCCAGGTCTGTGCCCAAACAGTTTGAGCTTATACTTCTAAAAATCCACCTTTCCAGAAATAAATCTCTCACTGTTGCCGCTTGCTACAGACCCCCCTCAGCCCCCAGCTGTGCCCTGGACACCATATGTGAATTGATTGCCCCCCATCTATCCTCAGAGTTCGTACTGCTTGGTGACCTAAATTGGGATATGCTTAACACCCCGGCCACCCTACAATCTAAACTAGATGCCCTCAATCTCACACAAATTATCAACGAACCTACCAGGTTCAACCCTAAATCCGTAAACATGGGTACCCTCATAGATATCATCCTGACTAACTTACCCTCTAAATACACCTCCGCTGTCTTCAACCAGGATCTCAGCGATCACTGCCTTATTGCCTGCGTCCGTAACGGGTCCGCGGTCAAACGACCACCCTTCATCACTGTCAAACGCTCCCAAAAACACTTCAGCGAGCAGGCCTTCCTAATTGACCTGGCCCAGGTATCCTGGATGGATATAGATTTCATTCCGTCAGTAGAGGATGCCTGGTTGTTCTTTAAAAGTAATTTCCTCTCAATCTTAAATAGACATGCCCCATTCAAAAAATACAGAACTAAGAACATATATAGCCGCTGGTTCTCCTCAGACTTGACTGCCCTTGACCAGCACAAAAACATCCTGTGGCGTACTGCATTAGCATCAAATAGCCCCCGCGATATGCAACTTTTCAGGGAAGTTATGAACCAATGTACACAAGCAGTTAGGAAAGCAAAGGCTAACTTTTTCAAACAGAAATTTGCATCCTGTAGCACTAACTCCAAAAAGTTTTGGGACACTGTAAAGTCCAAGGAAAATAAGAGCACTTCCTCCCAGCTGCCCACTGCACTGAGGCTAGGAAACACTATCACCACCGATAAATCTACAATAATCGAGAATTTCAACAAGCATTTTGCTACGGCTGGCCATGCTTTCCACCTGGCTACCACTACCCCGGCCACCAGCTCTGCACCCTCCGCTGCAACTTGCCCATGCCCCCACCGCTTCTCCTTCACACAAATCCAGACAGCTGATGATCTAAAAGAGCTGCAAAATCTGGACCCCTACAAATCATCTGGGCTAGACAATCTGGACCCTTTCTTTCTAAAACTAGCCGCCGAAATTGTTGCAACCCCTATTACTAGCCTGTTCAACCTCTCTTTCGTAACGTCTGAGATCCCCAGAGATTGGAAAGCTGCCGCGGTCATCCCCCTCTTCAAAGGGGGTGACACTCTAGATCCAAACTGTTACAGACCCATATCCATCCTGCCCTGCCTTTCAAAAGTTTTTGAAAGCCAAGTCAACAAACAGATCACCGACCATTTCGAATCCCACCGTACCTTCTCCGCTATGCAATCCGGTTTCCGAGCTGGTCATGGGTGCACTTCAGCCACGCTCAAGGTCCTAAACGATATTATAACCGCGATCGATAATAGACAGTACTGTGCAGCCGTTTTCATTGACCTGGCCAAGGCTTTCGACTCTGTCAACCACCGCATTCTTATTGGCAGACTAAATAGCCTTGGTTTCTCAAATGACTGCCTCGCCTGGTTCACCAACTACTTCTCAGATAGAGTTCAATGTGTCAAATCGGAGGGCCTGTTGTCTGGACCTATGGCAGTCTCTATGGGGGTGCCACAGGGTTCAATTCTTGGGCCGACTCTTTTCTCTGTGTATATCAATGACGTCCCTCTTGCTGCTGGTGACTCTCAGATCCACCTCTACGCAGACGACACCATTTTGTATACATCTGGCCCTTCATTGGACACTGTGTTAACAAACCTCCAAACGAGCTTCAATTCCATACAACACTCCTTCAGTAGCCTCCAACTGCTCTTAAACACTAGTAAAACTAAATGCATGCTCTTCAACCGAACGCTGCTTGCACCCGCCCACCCGACTAGAATCACTACTCTCGACGGGTCTGACCTAGAGTATGTGGACAACTACAAATACCTAGGTGTCTGGTTAGACTGTAAACTCTCCTTCCAGACTCACATTAAGAATCTCCAATCCAAAGTTAAATCTAGAATCGGTTTCCTATTTCGCAACAAAGCCTCCTTCACTCATGCTGCCAAACATGCCCTCGTAAAACTGACTATCCTACCGATCCTTGACTTCGGCGATGTCATTTACAAAATAGCCTCCAACACTCTACTCAGCAAATTGGATGTAGTCTATCACAGTGCCATCCGTTTTGTCTCCAAAGCCCCATATAATACCCACCACTGTGACCTGTACGCTCTTGTTGGCTGGTCCTCACTACATATTCGTCGCCAAACCCACTGGCTCCAGGCCATCTATAAATCACTGCTAGGCAAATCCCCGCCTTATCTTAGCTCATTGGTCACCATAGCAACACCCACCCGTAGTCTGCGCTCCAGCGGGTATATCTCACTGGTCATCCCCAAAGCCAACACCTCCTTTGGCCGCAATTCCTTCCAGTTCTCTGCTGCCAATGACTGGAACAAATTGCAAAAATCTCTGAAGCTGGAGACACTTATCTCCCTCACTAACTTTAAGCATCAGTTGTCAGAGCACCTTACCGATCACTGCACCTGTACACAGCCCAACTACCTCATCCCTATATTGTTATCTATTTTGCTCAATTGTACCCCAGTATCTCTATTTGCACATCATCTCTTGCACATCTATCATTCCAGTGTTAATACTAATTGTAATTATTTTGCACTATAGCCTATTTTATTGCCAACCTCCATAACTTGCTAAATTTGCACACTGTATATTATATGTATTTCTGTTGTATTTTTGACTTTGTTTTGTTTTACCCCATATGTAACTCTGTGTTTGTTTTTATCGCACTGCTATGCTTTATCTTGGCCAGGTCGCAGTTGTAAATGAGAACTTGTTCTCAACTGGTTTACCTGGTTAAATAAAGGTGAAATAAAATAAAATAAAATAAAAAGTACCTGTTCATAGGTCTCCGATCAGACACTGCGTAGTACTGCTGGACATAGAGAACCTAGCAGAGAAAACTGAGCAAGGGAACACAGGGAGTGAGGGCATAAATACACAGGTGAGTGAGGGCATAAATACACAGGTGAACAGGTAGACACAGGTGACACCAATAGGATAATGATTAGTCCAGACTGTGAGTAAGGAGGTGCCTAAGGTTGTTGGAGGATGACACCTAGTGGGTCGCTCTGGAACTGCGACCCCCTCCTGATGTTCATTGATCTATCTATTAAACAATGTAAACTACACTTTGGCCCTATTATTGCTCAATCAATTTCTATTTGGTGCAACAACAAAAATACTATGCAACTGGCAAACGAAATGGCATGCCCAGACTCCAATATTTAACAATAATGCCTTGCTATCGGGAGGAAAGCCTTTCATATTGCCCCAATTGTCCAAATGTGGTATCGGTACCCTTGGCGATATTATGGTTAGTAATGGTTTGAAAACATTTCAAGATCTGAAAGAAGCATTTATATTACCAGGTAACTCCAACTTAGGTCAGCTATGATAGCCTATGGAGTTCCATGGGAAACCCAGCTGTCGAACCATCCAATGATGGAATTTGTAAACAGATTATCGGGTCTCCCGAAAGGACACATTTCTGTAATATATAAATAACTATTGGAAAGCTCATAGTCAGAGTTAGCCATTAAAAAAGTATGGGCCACAGATATGAATGTAACTGTCACGTTCGACGTGTAAAGGATTGGACCAAGGTGCAGCGTGGTATGCGTACATAGTCGTTTATTATAGAAACACTGAATGTGAAGTTCTAATGGGCTACACATAAACAAGCCAAACCAGAAACAAGATCCCACAACATAGGTAGGCAAAATGGCTACCTAAGTATGATCCCCAATCAGAGACAACGATCGACAGCTGCCTCTGATTGGGAACCACATCCGGCTAACATAGAAATAGAAAACATAAAATCTATCAACATTCACACCCTGACCAAACTAACTAGAGAATACCAGGCTCTCAAGGTCAGAGCGTGACAGTACCCCCCCCCCCCCCCAAAGGTGCGTACTCCGGCCGCACCAACCTGACTCATTAGGGGAGGGTCCGGGTGGGCATCTAGCCTCGGTGGCGGCTCCGGCTTCGGACGCAGTACACTCTTAATTTCTGCCTCTCCGTTGCACCCCTGGTCCGGTCTGGACCTCAGCGCGATGCTTCCCCTCTCAGTCCTCCCACGATGCACCAAGCCCTGTCTGGACCCCGGTGTGGGAGGCCTCGACCCTGGAGAGGGGCTGACATCTGGTTCCGGCCCGGCAGTCCTCTCGCGATGCACCAAGCCCTGTCTGGACCCTGGTGTGGGAGAGTAGACGACCGGACCCGGACTTGGCACCGGTGGAGCGGACTGCTCTGGCACAGGAGTGGAGCAGCTGACCGGCACTGGACTAGGCACCGGTGGAGCGGACTGCTCTGGCACAGGAGTGGAGCAGCTGACCGGCGCTGGACTAGGCACCGGCGGAACGGACTGCTCTGGCACAGGAGTGGAGCAGCTGACCGGCGCTGGACTAGGCACCAGTGGAGCGGACTCCTCTGGCACCAGCCGTACCGGGCTGGGGACACGCACCACTGGTCTGGTGCAAGGAACCGGCACGGGCCGTACCGGACTGGAGACACGCACCACTGGTCTGGTGCGAGGAGTAGGCACGGGCCGTACCGGACTGGAGACACGCACCACAGGTTTGGTGCGAGGAGCAGGCACGAGCCGTGCCGGACTGGAAACACGCACCACTGGTTTGGTGCGAGGATTAGGCACGGGCCGTGCCGGACTGGAGACACGCACCACTGGTTTGGTGCGAGGAGCAGGCACGGGCCGTGCCGGACTGGAGACACGCACCACTGGTTTTGTGCGAGGAGCAGGCACGGGCCGTACCGGACTGGAGACACGCACCACTGGTTTGGTGCGAGGAGCAGGCACGGGCCGTGCCGGACTGGAGACACGCACCACTGGTTTTGTGCGAGGAGCAGGCACGGGCCGTACCGGACTGGAGACACGCACCATAGGTTTGGTGCGAGGAGCAGGCACGGGCCATGCCAGACTGGAAACACGCACCACTGGTCTGGTGCGAGGAGCAGGCACGGGCCTTACCGGTCTGTGAAGGCGCACTGACGGCACAGTGCGTAAAGCCGGCGCATAGCCTGGTGGCTGCATGGTCACACGCTCCTCAAAGCGAGTGCGGGGAGTTGGCTCTGCTAAACCTGGCTCCGCCAGCCTCTGCTCTAAGGACTGAGCTCTCTGCTGCTGGAGGGTCATCTCCACTCTCAGCTCCTCTTGTTGACTGGCCAGCTTCTCTCTCAGTGCTCTGAAACTTGGCTCATCCAGCCTCTGCTCTAAGGACTGAGTTCTCTGCTGCTGGAGGGTTAACTCCTGCAGCTCCTCCTTCTGAAGAGAGATTTCCTGCTCCTTCTTCGCTATCAGCCCCCGTAAGGTGGTTGTCTCTTCTGTCAGAGTGCTAATCTGCAGGTCTCTCCGGGCCTCCTGCTGCTTAGCCAACCACCCCGTGTGCCCCCCCCAATTTTTTTTATTGCGGTTGCCTCTCTGGCTTCCTTCGCGGTCCTGAACTTTGATGTCACCGTTGATATTCTCCTGCCTGGGCCTCTTCCTTCGCCCAGGGTCCTTTACCAGCCAATATCTCCTCTCATGTCCAAAAATGTCTTCCCCACCTGTGTCCAGCATGTTTGCTCCTCCTGGCCACGCTGCTTGGTCCGTTGGTGGTGGGATCTTCTGTCACGTTCGTTGTGTAAAGGATTGGACCAAGGTGTAGCGTGGTATGCGTACATAGTCATTTATTATAGAAACACCGACAAAACAACAAAAGCAACATAACATGAAGTTCTAATGGGCTACACATAAACAAGCCAAACCAGAAACAAGATCCCACAACATAGGTAGGCAAAATGGCTACCTAAGTATGATCCCCAATCAGAGACAACGATCGACAGCTGACTCTGATTGGGAACCAGACCCGGCTAACATAGAAATAGAAAACATAGAATCTATCAACATTCACACCCCGACCAAACTAACTAGAGAATAACAGGCTCTCAAGGTCAGGGCGTGACAGTAACTGAATCATCCTTTAACTGGACCAGAATATGGAAAGATATGACCTTGACATCCCTTAATCCGAACCATCAATTTATTAATTTCAAGTTTGTTCACAAACTTTATCTAACACCCAATAAATGTTTTATAATGAAATTGACTCCAACTTCTAAATGTTCACTGTGTCCCCTAAATCAGGTAGGCACATATGATATGGGAGTGCCCTGCAGTTAAATGCTTTTGGGACAGGGAGGGGGGTTGTGGCAACCCACAAGTACAAGAAAATATAAAACATGAAATGCAAATATGATACAGTAACTGTATATTTCTGAATGAATTTGACTTTGAATGTTATACCTGTACCTGTGACCCCCCTTCAGAAAAAATGACAAACTAAATAAAAAAACAAGACAAGATAAAACCCTAATCCTTGGCAAACATGCCAAGATGCATAACTCCACATAAATGTCATAACATGTCAAATATGGTTACATCTCTTCGGGGGGAAAAAGCATTTGTGATGGAATAATTGACTTTAAACAGTCCAAATAATTAATGATGTGGGATTGCAAAGCGTGCTGGCACATTTGATAATCCCCCTGTAATGAGAATACACTGGATATCATTGGCTTTGGTCATGTCCCAGCATTACTTGCTGAGCTTAACGATCGCAACAGTAACCAAGGAGCCGCAAGATAGGACACGACTACAAGGATTGCAATTTCCTATTAAAAAACAGGCTCTGTCCCAAAGGGCACCCTGTTCCCTATTTAGTGCACTACTTTTGACCAGGGCCCATGTATATAGCGAATTGGGTGCCATTTGGGACGCGATCATGTCGGAGGGAACAAACTACAACCCATCAACATACCAATGCCATTACTCTTGAGTCTCATAACATGACGAATCAAGACCAGCTCATAGTTCCAGTCAATCAAATGAAATCAAAATCAAATCAAATCAAATTGTATTTGTCAAATGCACCGAATACAACAGGTGTAGACCTTACAGTGAAATGCTTACTTACAAGCCCTTAACCAACAATGCAGTTTTAAGAAAAACAAGTGTTAAGAAAGTATTTACTAAAATAAACAGAAGTAAAAAAATAGATAACAAAAAACAAAAAAATAAGAAAAATAGAAAAATAACAAATAATTAAAGAGCAGCAGTAAAATAACAGTAGCGAGGCTATATACAGGGTGTACCGGTACAGAGTCAATGTGCGGGGGTACAAGTTAGTCGGGGTAATTGAGGTCATTTGTATATGTAGGTAGAGGTAAAGTGACTATGCATAGATAATAAACAGAGAGTAGAAGTAGCATAAAGGTGGGGGGGTAGAAGCTGTTAAGATGCCCTTTAGACCTAGACATGGCGCTCCGGTACCACTTGCCATGCGGTAGCAGAGAGACTATGACTAGGGTGGCTGGAGTCTTTGGCAATTTGTAGGGCCTTCCTCTGACACCGCCTGGTATAGAGGTCCTGGATGGCAGGAAGCTTGGCCCCAGTGATGTACTGGGCCGTACGCATTACCCTCTGTAGTGGCTTGCGGTCAGAGGCCGAGCAGTTGCCATACCAGGCGGTGACGCAACCAGTGAGGATATAATATAATATAATATGCCATTTAGCAGACGCTTTTATCCAAAGCAGTTGTTATGCTGGCACCACACGGCCAGGTCTCTGACCTCCTCCCTATAGGCTGTCTCATCGTTGTCGGTGATCAGGCCTACCACTGTTGTGTCATCGGCAAACTTAATGATGGTGTTGGAGTCGTGCTTGGCCATGTAGTCATGGGTGAACAGGGAGTTATCACATTTCAGGAGAAGACCAAGACGCAGACAGTGTTGAAGCAACAAAAGTGTATTACTAAAACAGGGGGCAGGCAGAGGTCAGTAATCCAGATCAGAGTCCAAAAGGTACAGAACGGCAAGCAGTCTCAGGGTCAGGGTAGACAGAGGTCAATAAACCAAGGTGGTGTAACAAGGTACAGAACGGCAAGGCAGGATCAGGGTCAGGGCAGGTAGAATTGTCAAAACCGGGAAAACTAGAAAACAGGAACTTGAGAAAGACAGGAGCAAGGGGGAAAATGCTGGTAGGCTTGACGAAACAAAACTAACTGGAAACAGGAGACAAATGGCTGTGAGACATAGACTTGATCCTAAACACATGAAAGTGGGATGTATACGCCGGGTATGGGGCAACAGAAGACGAACAGCAGAGGAGCTAATGATCTTGGAGATGGGGTAAGGGCAGATAAACCGGCGGGCAAGTTTGTGGGACTCCACCCGGAGGGGCAGATCTCACGTGGACAGCCCTACCTTCTGCCTGACGATACCGGGGAGCTGGGGTCCGGTGGTGGTCCGCTTGTCATCGATACCTGGAGGTGGTCTTGAGAAGAGCTGACTGGTCTCTCCTCCAGGTACGACGACAGCGGCAGACAAACATCTGGGCCGAGGGTATGCCGACCTCTTCCTCTTGTCCCGGGAAGAGTGGGGGGTGATGACCCAGGGAACACTCAAAGGGATAAAGACACATGGCAGAGCACAGAAGGGTGTTGCGGGCGTATTCGACCCACACTAGTTGCTGGCTCCAGGTGGTGGGGTTGGCGGAGACCAGTCAGTGCAGAGTCGTCTACAGGTCTTGGTTGGCTCGCTCTGACTGGCCGTTGGACTGAGGGTGGAAACCAAAACCGGGACGAGAACCGAGGACCCCGGTCGGATACCATGTCCATTGGGAGTCCATGGATCCGGAAGACGTGCTGCACCATGAACTGGGCCGTCTCTTTGGCGGAGGGTAGCTTGGGGAGAGGAATGAAGTGGGCGGCTTTGGAAAACCGGTCCACAACTGTCAGGATGGCGGTGTTGCCATCAGATGGGAGAAGACCGGTGACAAAGTCCAGGGATATGTGAGACCAGGGATGGTGAGGAACAGGCAGAGGTTGGAGGAGACCAGCCGGAGCTTGCCGAGGTGTCTTGTTCTGCGCACAGATCGGGAACGCTGCGCCATCCGGACCTGCTTCCCTATTCCCCAACTGAGTGCGGTCGCCAGGAGGTGGGAAGGATGGTCTCGGATTCCGGAGGCGTAGCTGTTGGGCTATAGCGGCGTGACAGCGCATCTGGCTTGACATTCTTTGATGCCGGTCGGTATGAGAGGGAGAAGTTGAACCGGGTGAAAAGTAGGGACCACCTAGCTTACCTGGAATTGAGACGTTTGGCGGTGCGGAGATATTCCAAGTTCTTGTGGTCTGTCCACACAATGAACGGATGTTCCGCCCACTCCAGCCAGTGCATCCACTCCTCTAACGCCATCTTCACCGCAAGAAGCTCACAATTCCCCACATCGTAATTCCTCTCTGTGGTGTTGAGGCGATGGGAGAAGAAGGCGCAGGGATGTAACTTGAGGTCCAGGGCCGAACGCTGGGACAGGACCGCCCCCACTCTGACATCCGAAGCATCTGCCGCCACCACAAACTGGCAGTTCGGGTCAGGATGAGCCAAGATGGGAGCAGTGGTGAAACAGTATTTGAGGTCCCGGAACGCCCGGTCAGCAGCTGTGGACCATGTGAACGGAACCTTGGGAGAGGTGACTGCAGACAGGGGGGAAGCCAGTGTGCGATAAAAGTAGGAAAATCCCAGGAAACGTTGCTGCACTCTGGACGTAGGCTGGAGCCAATCCACCACCGCTCTCACCTTCCCAGGATCCATCTGTACACTCCCTGCAGCAATGATGTAGCCCAGGAAGGGGATGGTGGAGCGATGGAATTCGCATTTCTCCGCTTTCACAAAAAGCTGGTTCTCCGGGAGGCGTTGGAGCA
The DNA here is from genome assembly GCF_964263955.1 of Coregonus lavaretus. Classification (NCBI taxonomy): domain Eukaryota; kingdom Metazoa; phylum Chordata; class Actinopteri; order Salmoniformes; family Salmonidae; genus Coregonus; species Coregonus lavaretus. The sequence continues at coordinate 37,151,066 of NC_140016.1, read as the reverse complement.
AGTGTTCTTGGGAGGAGCGGGAGAAGACGAGGATGTCATCAAGGTAGACGATGACGAACCGGTTAAACATCATTAACCAGGGCCTGGAGTACAGCAGGAGCATTGGTAAGGCCAAATGACATGACCAGATACTCTTACTGACCGCTGGTCGTCTTGGAGGCAGTCTCCACACGTCCCCCTCCCGTATCCGCACCAGGTGGTAGGTGTTCCGAAGGAGCGGCTCAAGAACGAGGAGATGAGTGGTAGCAGGTAGCGGTTCTTCACCGTGATGTCGTTGAGGGCCCGGTAGTCGATGCACGGGCACAGGGTTTTGTCCTTCTTCTCCACAAAGAAGAACCTGCGCCGGCGGGTGAGGCAGAAGGATGGCTGAACCCGGCAGCTAGGGAGTCCTCAATATAGGTCTCCATAGCCTTGGTCTCCGGACCCAACAGCGAGTACAGTCATCCCCGGGGCAGAGTGGTGCCTTGGAGAAGGTCGGTTCCACAGTTGTAGGGTTGGTGCGGTGGAAACGAAGTGGCCCGGGCCTTACTGAACACCTCCCGGAGGTCCTGGTACTCCGAGGGAATGGCGTAGAGGTCCGAGGCAACTTCCAAGCCCCCAGGAAGACGTCCCTGGGCAGGCTGCGCTGACTTCAGGCAATGAGCGTGGCAGAACGGGCTACAGCCCATAATGGCACCAGTAGACCAGTCAATAATTGGGGTTGTGTCGCTGGAGCCAAGAGAAACCCATAACCACGGGAACCTGAGGAGACTTAATTAGCAGGAATTGGATCGTCTCGCTGTGGTTCCCTGATACTCGTAGGTTGATGGGGGTGCTATTGTGGGTGATCTGGCCTATAGAACGCCCGTCAAGCACTCTAATGTCCATGGGAATGGATAGGGACTGAGTGGGGATGCCCAGCTCGGATGCCAGGGTAGATTCCATAAAGCTCTCATCGGCCCCAGAGTCGATGAGTACCCGGAGAGATTCGACTGGCTCCCCCACAGCAAGATGGCATGAAAGGGGGTGCGAGTAAGGGGAGAGGAAAAGTTCTCCATAGGGCCCACCAGAGTACTCGCTCCTACCGGTGAGCCTGGTCTTTTAGTGGACAGGTGGACACAAAATTACCAGTAGTCCCGCAATACATGCAACTCTTCATGTAAAACCTGTATTGCCATTCGGCTGGAGATAGCCTAGCTCTGCCTAGTTGCATCGGCTCGGGAAGAGGTGAATCTGCAGACTTCGGAGACTCTCGAGGGAACTCGGGTAGCCTCGTGTTCGCTTGGCAACGGAGCCGTCAGGGACTTCCGGGATGCCTCGGAGGCGAGGTGGAACCGGACTTCCTCTCCTTCCTTCGTTCCCGCAGTCGCCCATCGATCCGAATGGTCAAGGCGATGAGCGAGTCGAGATCCGTCGGTAGTTCCCGGGCTGCCAGTTCGTCCTTTACTTCCTCAGATACTCCGTGCAGGAACATGTCGAACAGCGTTTCCGGGTTCCAGGCACACTCAGCTGCCGATGTGCAGAAATCCACTGCATAGTCTGCTACAGTGCGGGATTCTTGCCGAAGCTGGAGTAACTTCCTGGAAGCCTCTCTCCCGGCCAATGGAGCATCAAAAACTTATTTACCTCCTGCACGAATTCCTCCCCAACTGAAGCATATGGCCGACTGTTGTTTCCACACTGCCGTAGCCCAGGCGAGAGCCATCCCGGACATCAGCGTGATGAGGTACGCTATCTTCGAGTGGTCCGAGGGGAAGGAGGAGGGCTGCAGCTCGATGATGAGCGAACACTGAGCGAGAAATGCCCGACAGGTTCCCGACTCTCCAGCGAAGCGTTCCGGGAGAGGTAAGCGGGGTTCTCTGGAAACTGGGGTGGCCGGGGAGGCCGTGCTGCTAACAGCCGGGTTACTGAGGGGCTGGGAGGTTACCTTCGTGGTAGGCTGCCTAACAGACAACCCGCGGAATTGCTCCAGCAATGTGTTAAACGCTCGGTCATGGTGTTCGGCCAAGGTCTGGAACCCTTCCATGAGACCACAAAGCAACTCCTTATGCCTTCTAATGGTGGCTCCTTGGGAGGAGATGGCGTTGAAAAGCTGGTCCTAGTCTGCTGGTCCAGTCATGGCCAGTTCGTACTATCACGTTTCAGGAGAAGACCCAGATGCAGATAGTGTTGAAGTTACAAAGGTTTATTACAAAAACAGGGGGCAGGCAAACGACAGGTCAATGGCAGGCAGAGGTCAGTAATCCAGATCAGAATCCAAAAGGTACAGCATGGCAGGCAGTCTCAGGGTCAGGGTAGGCAGAGGTCAGTAATCCAGGGTGGTGTGACAAGGTACAGAACGGCAGGCAGGCTCAGGGTCAGGGTGATGAGGATTTTTCAGTAGACTGATTAAATCTCTTCAGACTCAGTGGACTATAGGATAAACATAGTTAATCACAACATGACGAACATGGAGCCAGGGTTAAACATGGGTACATCTCTGTTGCTAGGCAAGAACTGAATTGGTTCCTCTCACGTTTGTAGTCATTGTGTGTGAAATAGGACTGTTTTATTCTCTGTTTATTTTTAATCTGACCTGTCTTCAGGTCAAATTCCTCGCTCCTCCCTAATCCACGGCTGTCCTGCCTTATCAGTGATTGAAACCAGACTGTTGCCCTTTGCTCTCTCCTTAGGCATATTCCTGGAATGGAGCCAGGGTTGAACAGAGGTCAGACTAAACATGGTTGATCACAGCATGAGGGGCGTTTGGACTGAGTATATGTTTAAGAAATTGATTATGGACCTGCCATGTTTTAAGCCATGTTTAAGTATCGATTGATAGGTTTGGGAATAAATTAGGGGGTCAGAACAGAGCTATTATTTTTGCATGACAGGGCTTAGTCCCCCCACTATTGTTTCCAGACACGGAACTAGAAGGGAGAGAAGTCAGATACCGCCATTAAGGAAGTGGGCGGAACGGTCAAGCGGTGAAAACTGGAGACAGTGGTGGAGCAACCAAAGAGGGAGGGATTAAGCTAAAATGTATGTAAAATGACTATATAAACTGAGAGCTGAGAGGTGGAAAGTTAGATGCTCTGCAGACCACCTCGGCTATATTGATTTTAATAAAGTCTATCTTAATTCTACAAAAACTCTGAAAATACTTTGTGTTTGACTGAGGACAATTTTCTACAACATAATTGGCGACCACGAAGGGACTGGAAAAAGAGACCATGGGGTGCTGCGCCATCTGGAGGAGGCTGAACGAATCACACAAATAGTGGCCACTATAAACAGAGGTAAGCAGCGTTCTTACTTTTAGTATAGAAATTGTGTGATTCACTCGGCTGATTCTAAGGGTCAGGTACTGGGGGTCTCTCCAGTATTAAGAGCTACATTTAGGAAAATAACATAGTTTTTGTTGCAATGAGAAATAAGCATGCAATCAATGTTATTGATTATTGATTGTTGTACATAAGTTACGTCCTATGGCTACCGCGCTATTGTGTTAGAGGAAGTGTATCAATGGTGGACAGTACGGGTAGGTGTTGTATGGTGGACAGTACGGGTAGGTGTTGTATTTCTATATAGCTATTCTGTGGCTACCGCTTTAATACAGTATTGGGGGACTGAATGGGCAGAATAACTTCTGTGACTACTGCTCTAATTACCGTACTGAAGGTCTGAACAGGCAGAATATATAGGACAGTGGATACCGCTTTGGTGTAAGAACCAGAGGACTGAACATTAGGGGAATAGTTAGGAAATAAAATAGCCGCAAGGGCTGCGCTACATGGAGAAAGCGCTAGATGGAGTAGTAGTTCTGCTCATCCTGTATAGGTGAACAGAAACTAAATAAAAAAACCTGCGGAAATAGCCACAAGGGCTGCAAATACATAGAGAAAGCGCTAGGTAGAGTAGCTCATCTGTCTGGGTGATCAGAAAATACAAATAAATCCTGTGAATATAGCCGTTTCTGTGTTGAGGAAGTAAATCAGAAAGGGGGCTTTGTTTGAGGTCGCTGAAAGCTTCTGTCTCGCATTAGGAGGAGAATAATAAATGGTGCGTGAATGTTCACGTTACCAGGAGGGTTATGAGAAATTATGTTAGAGGAACAGGTCACGTGTACCGGTGTGTTTGTGTGACGTCTAAACATTGTATTTTGGCCATAAGGGAACAATTAGGCACGAGGAAAACAGTAAGGAAAATATTGTTGGCCTACATCCTAACAGAGACACTGAGCCAAACATAAGGCTACAACAGCAATCTGGTATTGTGAAAGTTGTAAAGTTAGTTTTTTTTAACCTTACGATAGAGGTAAACGCAGAACGTTGTTTGAGAATGGTTTACATTTTTGATCTACTAGTAAGAATAGAAGAGTTTCCATGTTTTAGTCTGAGGGTGTTAGCGACTGGGGCTCGCTGAACTTGAGCGGGCTGTAAGGGACATAATGGGTTAAGTTTGGTGTAGTGGGATCACTGGTTGCTGCAGAAAAGGAGGAGGTCAAAGGGGGGTGAGTGTAACCGGTATGAAATGGCTAGCTAGTTAGCGGTGCGCGCTAGTAGCGTTTCAATCGGTGGTGTCACTCGTTTTGAGACCTTGAAGTGGTTGTTTACCTTGCTCTGCAAAGGCCGCAGCTTTTGTGGAGCGATGGGTGACGGTGCTTCAAGGATGATTGTTTCGATGTGTGCAGAGGGTCCCTGGTTCAAGCCCAGGTTGGGGAGAGGAGAGGGGCGGAAGCAAAACTGTTACAGTGATGCTGTTGATCCGGATCACTGGTTGCAATGATTAGATTATCTGAAAGGGGTTATGGGTTTGTTTCTTTTAGAATGTGTCTATTCACCTTAATGGAACACGATATTATCTGATGTGTCTTGAGTAGTATTCTTTCTTCCAGGATTGATGGAAGTCCCCTACGTATGTTAAGGGAGACGTAGGAGACCACGTCTCAAACTACTTTTTAATAGATGCCTGGGATCAAATATCACTGATTCCTTACGCTGAGAAATTGACTATATTTGCGACAGAAAAAGTATTACACTTAGAGGAGTAACAGGAACGATCTAATGGCGAAACAGCTATTACCTATGTAACGTTACCAGGATAATGTGACATGGGAGCAAATGGAGCCAGTTTTGGGGTTGGATAATCCTTGCGAGAATTACAGACAATGGAGTCTAAGGGGTAATCAATTAAAAATACTCCTTGCAAACTCAGAGAACCTTGGGTTTTTCATCTCGTGAGAGATTTTATGTCATATTATTCTGGAGTAGTCACGGGGAATTAGATTGAAATAAACGGTTAATGATTTGAAGGAGTACAGTGGAATTATCTTCATCATGTTTGGGTTGTAATTAAAACGTTTGGGTTTCTGATTAAGATGTGCTATAGTGAATGTTAACGACATGTACACTTTCTCTTCAAGGAGAATGGGGGATTTATTATCTCTCATTGGAATGTTTCCCAAGTCTGTGGGCTCGGGAGAGGAGTTAGTGAAATTCTGCAGTTTTATAAGTATATGAGTATCCGGATTAGTCCGTAGATGGGGCGCCCAATTAATTAAGGCCTGGACATTTTTGTTTTATTTTTACCATATGGTTTGCAAATAACCACACACAACACACATGTTGTGAATATTTGTTAGTGGTGTTAATACGTGTTTAATGTACTGACTGGACTATTTCATTTGGTTTAGTGCGTTTTCACGGGCAAATGCACAATATGGAATGGATAATCAGGCTACTCACAACTGGTGTCCAGGAGTTTCATCCCGTGGCCTAAATTGTCATGATCAGGGGTTTCACGTTTGTATCCATCAATTTTTTATGAGCTGATCATAGCGAAAAAATTTAATACTTCTGCATTGCCCTCTATGTAAACACATTGCAAATAGGCTCAGGATAACTCCTCCTGATAAAGTAGGCTAGCTGATATTTAGAGATTAAATAACCAAATTGATTAGTCACACGAATCAGGACTGATAAAGCCAATGCAACAAACAGTGTTTTACAAACAGTGGCCCTACCACATGGATTGGCATTCATAAAATTCCATTGCGGGCCAACATGGTAGGCTACACCCCAGTAAGCACGGACCAACGCCGACGTCTAATTTTTGGTGCTGTCCGGACCAGCCATCTTTTTATTTTATTCATTTATTTGCAAACGGTAGGCCTACCACATAGATGGGCATTCCTAAAATAAAATTTCAGGCGACACTGTAGGCTATACCTCAGTAAGCACGGACTGACGCTGATGCCTTTTGGATGTCTTTTTTTGGTTCATTCTGGACGTCTTTTTTGGTGCAGACCAGCCTTAATTTCCACGTCCAAGGACATTGGTTTTTGGTCCGGTCTGGTCTGGACCAACCCTGATTTGGCCCATCATAAAGGTCTATAAATGACATCTTTTCAACTTTCATTCAGAATTCTATTTGCCATATATTTTTCAACTTTGCTGTGATGTTTCACAAAAGTCCTGAACCTTTCTAATCTCATAGTTCCTACAGATTGTAAATTAAAGATAAAATGTTTTGCTAAGAGTATTATTATATTATTGATCGGTTGACTATGACTTTTCAATTCACCCTGCAGTACTATTTGCAGAGTTGCAGAGTAAATGTTGTAATTCTTCAGCCATTCCTGAACCTGCGACCAGAAATAAGCTACATACAGTGCCTTGCAATAGGTATTCATCACCCTTGGCGTTTTTCCTATTTTGTTGCATTACAACCTGTTTGTTACGTTAATTATTTAAACAAACTATTTCAGTGTCTCTGTGCGTCTCCCAAAAGGTTGTAAGTCTTTTGGGATTTAAGTAACGGACAGAGTCCCGATCTGCATAGTCAGAGATCTTTATTCATTGAGAATTCTGCCATCACAATTTCAGAGTCCATCTTTTATACTCATACGTCATACAAAAAATCCTGCCCAATGGTACCTAACCTGTTTACCCCCTATCTGGAAACAACAGTCTAAGCCTATGGTGAAGAACATTTGCTTCATCACATCCTGCAACATCGGTTAACTAGTACATCATACTTAAAACAAGACTTTAATACACAAAATATCATTACAATAACTTTTAAACTAGAGATGTATAGTTCTAGGAAAACATCCAGTCTCAAACTATCTGAATCGTCGTCGTCCTCCACCAAGCCTGGTAGGTCATATCCTTCATTCCTTAGGTCGGAGTCCGGGATTTGGCCTTATCTCACCATCTGTTGGGAAACCGCCTACTCCATCGCCTTGCTCACCAACCCTCGGACACAGGGAATAAGACAACATCCACAAAGAACAAGCATACCCATAGACGCGATTGCCGTGCCTAAAATAGTTACAACAATAGTTTACCAAACATTTTATCAAACCAACCAGTCATTGATGTATTCACCTCCCAGTTCTCAGCCCATTCTTTAATTAATGCAGTGAGACCTGCCAGCGCTCTAGTTACTGTACCATCTGGGGCTGTATTGTTGGGGATAAACATACAACAATGACCTCCCACCATTTTGCAAATCCGCCCTTCTCTGCTAAAAGCATTTCGAGAACCAAACTATTCTGCAGGTCATGAGTGAGGTGGCGGATAGTTGGCCTGAGATTCTCTTCATTGCATCCCTTGTCTAATTAACGAACCTTTGTAGATGTAATTAATCCAGTCAACATTTTTATCAATTGTAACCCACCAGAAAAACATTGTTGTAAACCCTTCTCCAATTTGATCTGTGATTTGCATTACTTTGGTGTCTATAACATTGATAATCTCTGGGGTTCATGGTGAATTGGGGTGCCTTAGTATTATCCTTTTTAAGAGTGGTTATTTTAATATCAGAACAATTAGGTGAGGTTTGGTTTGATCCCAAATCAATCACACAAGAGAACAAGGTCTGAGGCATAAGTGCAGTTACAAGGGTTGGCCTACCTGTTGAACAGGCAGAACAATTAGTTTGACCCAACGCCCTAGCTGTGTAGTTCATCCACCTTACCCAGAAGTTCTCATTTGAAATTCCTTCTACTTCTCCTTGGTTCATTTCCTGCAAGAGGAAATATTCTACCCTTGGTGGTTTAGTGCTATTAAGGATTCCTTCTGAGGGCCTTCCAATGGGTATTAGACTAGTTTTTTGGTACCTCTGTTGATAATATTAGATCTACCTGCTGTTCTGTCTCGGGGGTGGAAGATTAATTTATCTCCTGAAAAATGAACCTCAAACATACAGTGGGGGAAAAAAAGTATTTAGTCAGCCACCAATTGTGCAAGTTCTCCCACTTAAAAAGATGAGAGAGGCCTGTAATTTTCATCATAGGTACACATCAACTATGACAGACAAATTGAGAAAAAAAGATCCAGAAAATCACATTGTAGGATTTTTAATGAATTTATTTGCAAATTATGGTGGAAAATAAGTATTTGGTCACCTACAAACAAGCAAGATTTCTGGCTCTCACAGACCTGTAACTTCTTCTTTAAGAGGCTCCTCTGTCCTCCACTTGTTACCTGTATTAATGGCACCTATTTGAACTTGTTATCAGTATAAAAGACACCTGTCCACAACCTCAAACAGTCACACTCAAAACTACACTATGGCCAAGACCAAAGAGCTGTCAAAGGACACCAGAAACAAAATTGTAGACCTGCACCAGGCTGGGAAGACTGAATCTGCAATAGGTAAGCAGCTTGGTTTGAAGAAATCAACTGTGGGAGCAATTATTAGGAAATGGAAGACATACAAGACCACTGATAATCTCCCTCGATCTGGGGCTCCACGCAAAATCTCACCCCGTGGGGTCAAAATGATCACAGGAACGGTGAGCAAAAGTCCCAGAACCACACGGGGTGACCTAGTGAATGACCTGCAGAGAGCTGGGACCAAAGTAACAAAGCCTACCATCAGTAACACACTACGCCGCCAGGGACTCAAATCCTGCAGTGCCAGACGTGTCCCCCTGCTTAAGCCAGTACATGTCCAGGCCCGTCTGAAGTTTGCTAGAGTGCATTTGGATGATCCAGAAGAGGATTGGGAGAATGTCATATGGTCAGATGAAACCAAAATAGAACTTTTTGGTAAAAACTCAACTCGTCGTGTTTGGAGGACAAAGAATGCTGAGTTGCATCCAAAGAACACCATACCTACTGTGAAGCATGGGGGTGGAAACATCATGCTTTGGGGCTGTTTTTCTGCAAAGGGACCAGGACGACTGATCCGTGTAAAGGAAAGAATGAATGGGGCCATGTATCGTGAGATTTTGAGTGAAAACCTCCTTCCATCAGCAAGGGCATTGAAGATGAAACGTGGCTGGGTCTTTCAGCATGACAATGATCCCAAACACACCGCCCGGGCAACGAAGGAGTGGCTTCGTAAGAAGCATTTCAAGGTCCTGGAGTGGCCTAGCCAGTCACCAGATCTCAACCCCATAGAACATCTTTGGAGGTAGTTGAAAGTCTGTGTTGCCCAGCGACAGCCCCAAAACATCACTGCTCTAGAGGAGATCTGCATGGAGGAATGGGCCAAAATACCAGCAACAGTGTGTGAAAACCTTGTGAAGACTTACAGAAAACTTTTGACCTGTGTCATTGCAAACAAAGGGTACATAACAAAGTATTGAGAAACTTTTGTTATTGACCAAATACTTATTTTCCACCATAATTTGCAAATAAATTCATTAAATATCCTACAATGTGATTTTCTGGAGAGAAAAAAATCTCATTTTGTCTGTCATAGTTGACGTGTACCTATGATGAAAATTACAGGCCTCTCTCATCTTTTTAAGTGGGAGAACTTGCACAATTGGTGGCTGACTAAATACTTTTTTTCACCCACTGTATATCTGCCCCGAAATCATCAACACAGGCCCAAAAGTTATTTGCTATGTCATCTTGCATAATTGACTTTACCGTTATCACCAGTTCCGTTTTACAGTTATCATGGGTTTGTTTAATCCCCATCGGTGTACTGCGCCCTAGATGTGCCAACCTTATAGAGACATACCCCAAGAGACTTGCAGCTGTAATTGCTGCAAAAGGTGGCTCTACAACAAAGTATTGACTTTGGGGGGGGGGGGGGTGAATAGCTACGCTCAAGTTTTCTGTTTTTGAATGTCTTATTTCTTGTTTGTTTCACAATAAAAAAATATTTAGCATCTTCAAAGTGGTAGGCATGTTGTGTAAATCAAATGATACAAACCCCCAAAAAATCTATTTTAATTCCAGGTTGTAAGGCAACAAAATAGGAAAAATGCCAAGGGGGGTGAATGCGATGCAGTGCCTTAGACCAAGCTTATAGTCATTTTGGAGGAAGATTCCTAGATATGAGAAGTGTGCAGGAGGGCATGAGACAAAGGAACGTGTAGTATCGGTGGAAATAGTTGTGTGTGTTAACTGTAGGGGTACCCATGGTGCAGGAGATCAGAATTGTCCAGTGAGAGACAGGCAGGTTGAGGTTGCCAGGATCAGAGTAGTACAGAAGGTGTTGAAGGCTGAGGCAGTGAAGAGTGTAGTAGAGGAAGATGGGTTGGTCCAACAAAGCCAAAGTCTCCAGGATGGGTTAGCATAAAATACAAGTAATTTCTCAAAGCTGCTAATGAGAACTTTGATGACCTTGTACCTTTTGGTGGGGTGCCCCCACCCCCACCCAGGTAGTGGCAGTGCTGGCAACACTAGCTGCAGTAAACCATGGGGAGTGGGTCACACTCGGACAATCAGAGAGGGGGAAAATTATCGTGGCCCTGGTGGCACTAAATAATCAAAAGGTCTGACTGCAAAGAGATGTTTGGGAAAATGGTCACAACAGGGGACCAGCGTGTGTTTCTTTCAGGGTAGGGGGGTATATCTGAGCTCCATCAGCTAGGACTTGACATTGGTTAATCAAATCTCCCCAACATTTGAGAGAAATAAGCTTTATGTGCATATGGACAATTTCTGGGATTTTGTATTTCAGCTCATGAAACATGGGACCAACACTTTACATGTTGCGTATATACAGTGAGGGAAAAAAGTATTTGATCCCCTGCTGATTTTGTACGTTTGCCCACTGACAAAGAAATGATCAGTCTATAATTTTAATGGTAGGTTTATTTGAACAGTGAGAGACAGAATAACAACAAAAAAATCCATGTCAAAAATGTTATAAATTGATTTGCATTTTAATGAGGGAAATACGTATTTGACCCCTCTGCAAAACATGACTTAGTACTTGGTGGCAAAACCCTTGTTGGCAATCACAGAGATCAGACCTTTCTTGTAGTTGGCCACCAGGTTTGCACACATCTCAGGAGGGATTTTGTCCCACTCCTCTTTGCAAGTCATTAAGGTTTCGAGGCATTTGTCAACTCTAACATTCAGCTCCCTCCACAGATTGTCTATGGGATTAAGGTCTGGAGACTGGCTAGGCCACTCCAGGACCTTAATGTGCTTCTTCTTGAGCCACTCCTTTGTTGCATTGGCCGTGTGTTTTGGGTCATTGTCATGCTGGAATACCCATCCACGACCCATTTTCAATGCCCTGGCTGAGGGAAGGAGGTTCTCACCCAAGATTTGACGGTACATGGCCCTGTCCATCATCCCTTTGATGCAGTGAAGTTGTCCTGTCCCCTTAGCAGAAAAACACCCCCAAAGCATTATGTTTCCACCTCCATGTTTGATGTGGGGATGGTGTTCTTGGGGTCATAGGCAGTATTCCTCCTCCTCCAAACACAGCTAGTTGAGTTGATGCCAAAGAGCTCAATTTTGGTCTCATCTGACCACAACCCTTTCACCCAGTTCTCCTCTGAATCATTCAGATGTTCATTGGCAAACTTCAGATGGGCATGTATATGTGCTTTCTTGAGCAGGGGGACCTTGCGGGCGCTGCAGGATTACAGTCCTTCATGGCGTAGTGTGTTACCAATTGTTTTCTTGATGACTATGGTCCCAGCTGCCTTGAGATCATTGACAAGATCCTCCCATGTAGTTCTGGGCTGATTCCTCACCGTTCTCATGATCATTGCAACTCCACGAGGTGAGATCTTACATGGAGCCCCAGGCCGAGGGAGATTGACAGTTATTTTGTGTTTCTTCCATTTGCGAATAATCACACCAACTGTTGTCACCTTCTCACCAAGCTGCTTGGCGATGGTCTTGTAGCCCATTCCAGCCTTGTGTAGGTCTACAATCTTGTCCCTGACATCCTTGGAGAGCTTTTTGGCCTTGGCCATGGTGGAGAGTTTGGAATCTGATTGATTGATAGCTTCTGTGGACAGGTGTCTTTTATACAGGTAACAAGATGAGATTAGGAGCACTCCCTTTAAGAGTGTGCTCCTAATCTCAGCTCATTACCTGTATAAAAGACACATGGGAGCCAGAAATCTTTCTGATTGAGAGGGGGTCAAATACTTATTTCCCTCATTAAAATGCAAATCAATTTATTACGTTTTTTACATGCGTTTTTCTGGATTTTTTTTGTTGTTATTCTGTCTCTCACTGTTCAAATAAACCTACCATTAAAATTATAGACTGATCATTTCTTTGTCAGTGGGCAAACGTACAAAATTAGCAGGGGATCAAATACTTTTTCCCCTCACTGTATCCCTGTTCAGTGTATAATAATTTATCAAGCCTAAGGGCAATACAAGACTATAATTATGGTGGGAGGTTATAATACATTTTTAAATACCTCAATGGACCGTAAAGGAAATCACACTACAAACTAACCCCCTTATGCATTTAAGGAAATCACAAATATCATGGATATTGGAACTAGTGGATATATGGAGGCTTAAATATCCTGACCTATTGAGATATACATGGTGGAGGCTCAATCAAGCTAGTCGTCTTGACTACTTTCTCATGTCATTCTCGCTGGCACCAAAAGTTTGCAGCCGGACCATCAAATATTTGGCATATACATTACCAGTGGAGACCCATCATTAAGGGCACCTGTTTTGAGCCGCACCTGTTTAGCATGTTATTTTGCCTGTTTTGCATGTTATTTTGACATTAATACGTGTAACATATCAGTTTGCAAACAATGTAAAAAAAAAAAAAAAGTATATCATTGAGTTAATGAAGTCGCATACATGGTCTCTTTTTTGCTTTCTTGAGTAAGGCAGCTCCAAAATGCAGGTGTTTCAGCCTAGCTCAATGCTTTCTGTGGTGGTGGGGCAGCCAGCAGAAAATACAGAGAGTAGGGGTTGTAAATGTTCTCTAGTTGCGCCGTGATTGGCTCAGTGTTCTATCACTCATTGGGACACTAAATTATCGCAAGATCTACGGGGAGAGCTCAAAAATTCAAGCCCCTTGGGTGCTGCCATAGAGTTACATTAGAAGTGCCCACCCAAGAAGGCTGTAGGTCATTAGCCACAGATAAAATGACGTCAAATCACGTTATATCTACAGTAGCTTGGATTGGACTAATCATGTCAACATCACATTTTCAAAATCTTAGCTAGCAAGCTAGCAGTCATCATCATGAATCAAGTCGACAATCTACTGGCAAATCTTTTTCAATCCTTGTCATATGAAGAGAAATGATGAAGTGAAATTATAGATAAACGGTATCGGTGCTCATCGGCCATTGGACATAAACATTACACAACAAGTTGGAAATCGCAAATTCAACAATTATTCAAACGAGCTCCGACTGGGAAAATACGTTTTGAACGGTCATCCAACTCGGAATTCCAAGTCGGGAACTCAGCCCTCTTTCTAGAGCTCCGACCTGAAGATCACTAACGTCATGATTCGACCTTGTTTTTTCCGAGTTCCCTGTTGTCTTGAAAGCACCATAAATCCAGAGAATGACAGACTTTGATGACTAAGTTTGCCCACAAGGGACTGCCACACCACCTTCCTGTTCAGGTGAGCACAGCACAACAAGGTGAGTCCAAAAATTTATTGTATGCTGCTGCAAAAATGATGTAATATGCCAGGGAGATACAGTACCAGTCAAATGTTTGGACACACCTACTCATTCATGTCACGATCGTCTAATGAGGGAGACCAAAGCGCAGCGCGTTGAGCGAACATGACTTTATTAAATTAAAGTACTCACTACAAAAAACAACAAACAATGACGAAACGTGAAGTCCTCAGTTACAATGACTGACAAGGAACAAAAACCCACAACCCTAAGGTGAACACTGACAGTTTAAATATGGCTCCCAATCAGAGATAACGAGCCGACAGCTGACACTCGTTACCACTGATTGGGAGTCACATGACCAAACCAGGAAACACAACCAAATACAACACAACCAATACCAAACACAACCAAATGAACACACCCTGGCTCAAAATACACAGTCCCGGAGCCAGAGCGTGACAGTACCCCCCCCTAAAGGCGCGGACTCCGACCGCGCCTACACCCCAAATAGGGAAGGGCTGGGTGGGTATTGCTCCTCGGAGGCGGCTCCGGCTCCGGGCTTGACCACCACTCTGCTACAATCCCCCCGTAGTGCCCCCAGTCCGATCTGACCCAGTTAGCTGGATCAGGACTGCCGACGCGCACCCCTGGCTTGGCGCGTGAGGCAGGAATGGACCGGACCTGGCAGACGATACGCACCCTTTGCATGGTGCGTGGAGCCGGAACAGGCCTCACCAGGCTGAAGACTCGCATCCCTGGCTTGGTGCGAGTAGCAGGAATGGGCTGAATCCGGCTGACGACTCGCACCCTTGGCTTGGTGCGAGTAGCAGGAATGGGCTGAATCCGGCTGACGACTCGCACCCTTGGCTTGGTGCGAGTAGCAGGAATGGGCTGAATCCGGCTGACGACTCGCACCCTTGGCTTGGTGCGAGTAGCAGGAATGGGCTGAATCCGGCTGACGACTCGCACCCTTGACTTGGTGCGAGTGGCAGGAATGGGCCGGACTGGGCTGGCGACGCGCACCACAGACCTGGTGCGGAGAGCAGGAACGGGCAGAGCCGGGCTGACGAGACGCATCACAGGCTTGATGCGGAGAGCAGGCACGGGCCGTGCCGGACTGACGACGCACACCACTGGCTTGGTGCGGGAAGCTTGGATGGACCGGACTGTACTAGGGACACACACCACTGGCCCTACACCGGGATCTGGAACGGGCCGGACCGGACTGGCAACACACGCCAGTACCTCTCGCCGTGCCTCTACTTCCTCCATCACCTCTTCGACCAGTGGCCCCCGTAACCCGGCGGCCTTCTCCGGCAACCCACTGGACCGCTCTATCGCGGCACTCCTGCTGGTCCGACGTCGTGAGCCCCCCCCTAAAAATTTTCGGGGCGTCTCTCCTACCCGTGGACCAGGTCTCCATGTCCCTCGCCAGCCTCTCGCCCTTCTGCCATAATGTCAAGCCCTTCTCCTCCTCACTCGGCTTGACCCAGTCCAGGAGGCGAAGGAGATCTGTGAGGGATCTCCCTGGCGATGGCTCCTGGACACGCTGCTTGGTCCCATCTTGGTGGGTTTTTCTGTCACGATCGTCTAATGAGGGAGACCAAAGCGCAGCGCGTTGAGCGAACATGACTTCATTAAATTAAAGTACTCACTACAAAAAACAACAAACAATGACGAAACGTGAAGTCCTCAGTTACAATGACTGACAAGGAACAAAAACCCACAACCCTAAGGTGAACACTGACAGTTTAAATATGGCTCCCAATCAGAGATAACGAGCCGACAGCTGACACTCGTTACCACTGATTGGGAGTCACACGACCAAACCAGGAAACACAACCAAATACAACACAACCAATACCAAACACAACCAAATGAACACACCCTGGCTCAAAATACACTGTCCCGGAGCCAGAGCGTGACAATTCAAGGGTTTTTCTTTATTTTTACGATTTTCTACATTGTAGAATAATAGTGAAGACATCAAAACTATGAAATAACACATATGGCATCATGTAGTAACCAAAAAATTGTTAAACAAATCTAAATATATTTAAATGTCAGGAATTAAGTTTAAATGTATTTGGCTAAGGTGTATGTAAACTTCCGACTTCAACTGTATGCCCCCTTTATTTATCCTATGGTTCTGACTTGGTGTACAGGGAGAATACTGTAAGAATGGCCCATGTTCTGAATTCTGTCACTGTACATTTCAAAAGTGCTGAACAAATAGTTGTATTGACTACGTCCGTCCTAGCTCGCTCATTAATGTAATCATCGAAATTACGGATTGCCTCTTATCCGCTCGTTGTCCCCTTATGCCATAGTTTGTACATCTCAATTGTTAGTAGAAACCACATTTGTTTAAGCAAGTCAGCAATATAAGCTGTTTTATTAAAAGGCAGTAAATGAGGCTGAATTAACTGTTTCGCTGCCAGACAAGGCTCCGCTGATAGCCAGGTGTAACATTGTTAAGGTGTTGGGACTGCTGTTGGTACTCTGCTGTTGGGACAGCTTTATGTAGACCCTAACAGTTTGAAGGGAACCGTTTGTCACTGTTATAGTCCAATTAATGTATTGTTTAGTGTTGTGTTGTGTTATATAGTGGCTTTGCTGGCATGCATTTAAAAAAAAGATTGACATGCTAAAATCGCCACTGTACATTACTCTTACAGAATTTTCATGTGGGTGAGGATATTGGAAATTTAATTAAAGCCTACATAGGTACAGCAGATTCCCATATTTTATGGGACACTTTTAAATGTGCCTTTAGAGGCCATGCAATTCAATACTCATCTTAAAACAAAAGCAATTTAGGTGAAAATAATTTATAGTAACAAAGGAAAGGGACAAAAAAAACTGTACCATTGAGGCAGAATACATTAGAGGAAAAACAAAAAGAAATGGAGGAACTTATTCAAGATAGATCAAGTAATATATTAAAAATAAAGTGAACTGGATGGAATATGGGGAAAAATGCACAGTGTATTTTTTTTATTTTTATCTTCAACAGAAATGCTAACAAAAATAATTTATTGAAACTTGTTACAAATGACAGTCACCCATGATTCACCAAAGTATATTTTGAAAGCGGAAGCAAAGTACTTTAAGTATATGTTTTCGTTTCAGTCTCCTCCATCTCCACTAACCAAAGTTAATTGTAAGGATTTTTTATTTTATTAATAATGTAAAATTAACAGCTGTACAGAAAGACTCATGTGAAGGCCAAATTACAGAGGAGGAACTTCTTTATGCAATTAAAGCCTTTAAGTCCGGGAAAACTCCAGGGCTGGATGGCATACCAGCTAAGGTATAGCAATCATTTTTTGATGTACTCAGAGGATCGTTATTAGCATGTTTTAACCACTCCTATAAAAATGGTAGATAATCAGATACTCAACAAGAAGGTCTGAGTGGTAAATATAAAGATCCAATCCATTAAAAAACGTTGAGGCCCCTTACACTTCAGTGTTGTAATGCAAAAATTCTAGCAAGAATTAAAAAGGTCTTCTCTGATATTATTCATCCTAATCAAACAGGTTTTTTACATAGACGATACATTGGAGATAATATAAGACAAGTACTGGAAACAATAGAACACTATGAAAAATCTGAGAAACCAGGCCTGATATTCATAGCTGACTTTGAAAAGGCTTTTGATAAAGTACTACTTGAATTTATATATAAATGCCTGGAATATTTCAATTTTGGAGAATCTCTTATACAATGGGTTAAAGTTATGTATAGTAACCCTAGGTGTAAAATAGTAAATAATGACTACTTCTCAGAAAGTATTAAACTGTCAAGAGGAGTAAAACAAGGTTGTCTACTTTCGGCATATCTTCAATATATTTGAATATAAAGTTAGCAAAAATATATAAGATCTTGCTACCATGGAAAGGAAAATACCTGTCTATTTGTGGAAAAATCCCCCTGATTAACTCTTTAGTCATATCCCAGTTTATCTATTTGCTTATGGCCTTGCCTAAACATAGTGAGTTGTTTAAAGTTTTTATTTTTTATTTTCAATTTTATTTGGAACGGCAAGCCAGACAAAATTAAACAGGCCTATTTACAGTGCATTCGGAAAGTATTCAGACCCATTGATTTTTTTCCTCATTTTGTTACGTTACAGCCTTATTCTAAAATGGATTAAATTATTTTTTCCCCTCATCAATCTACACACAATACCCCATAATGACAAAACAAAAACAGGTATTTAGAAATGTTTGCAAATTAATTTAAAAAAGAAAACTGAAATATTACATTTACATAAGTATTTAGACCCTTTACTCAGTATTTTGTTGAAGCACTTTTGGCAGCAATTACAGCCTCGAGACTTCTTGGGTATGACACTACATGCTTGCCACACCTGTGTCTGGAGAGTTTCTCCCATTCTTCTCTGCAGATCTGCTCCGCACAGTAGGTGGTGGGATGCACATTAAATTGTGCAATTGCCAACATACCATAGAAGAAGAAGAATCAGTGTGGTAAGACGAGGTTGAAGTGGAGGGAGTACAGGGCTTAGCATGTCTCTAAGGCTAAAAAGAGATTTCGGCTTGGAAAACTTGAATATTTTCAGAATGAGTCGAGTAATTGGTTAACGGAGGAGGATTGGAGGGAAAGAGAGAGGAGGTTGAAAAGACTGAGGGAGGCAGAGGATGGGTTTGAATCTGTTGAAGCTAGCAATAACAAGGGAGAGGGTCTGTCGAGAAAGATTGGTCTCAAGTTAAAACAGAGTGAGCCGGACGACAGTTCGAGTTCTCGAGGTGAAATGGAAGGGGTAGAAGGTGTTGTGAGGAGCTCGGAGCCCGAGCCTTGCATTGATGGATATGGTTATGATGAAGATACGTTTTGTCCAGTGGGAGTGACATTTTTGAAGAGGGTGGAACCAGGCCTTTTGGCGGATCCGTGGCTGGGTTCAGGTTGAGTGGAAAGATGGTGGGTGCTGTTGAGTCGGTGAAGGTAACCCGAAGTGGACTTGTGATGTTTGTTTGTGTTTCGTCAGATCAGAGGGAGCAGGTGCTCCGTGAGACACAATATTGGGAAAGACCTGTATCTTGCTTTGCGCTTAGGTACAGGGCACCATTAAAGGGAGTGATTTCTGGGGTGGCGTTAAGTGTGGAGGTGTAGCAATTTAAGTTGAAAACGTCTGGTGTTTGTGACGCCCGCCGTTTGTTGCGACGCAGATCCGGTGGGGAGCATGGTGTAACAGAGGTGACACAGTCTGTTCTTTTGAGCTTTGATTCAGAGTCTTTACCTGACAAAGTATTGTTAGGATATTGTGCCGAATCCACTGCAGTGTTATAGGTGTCACGTTCATGGGCATGTCGCAGCAGTGTGTAGGAGGGAGATTCCAAGATGTGGAAAGTGTGCAGGGGGACATAGGACAGAGGAATGTGTAGTTTTGGTGGGAAAAGGTGTGTGGGGTGTCAACTGTAGGGGACCCCATGTTGCTGGGGATCAGAGGTGCGAGAGAGGCAGGTTGAGGTGGCCAGGGTTGTAGTGCAGAATATGCTGAGACAGTGAAGAAAGTAGAGCAGGGTGGATTAAGGGTGAGGGATTCTGAGAGGATCCCTGTGAATAGCAGATCTGTGCCAGAACAGAGGGATAGGCCAATGAGTGATACATGTTTCAGTAAGGTTGGCTTCTTAGCATTCATAGCAATGGTTATCAACTGTACCGGAGAGATGGAACGTAAGTCACAGAAAGTAGATATTGTGGTGGCAGCTGCAGAGAAGTACTTGGGGGTACGAGATTTGACTTCAGAAGAGTTACAGGGTGTGTTGAGTGTCCCATCCTCTCAGGTCGTTGGCCTGGGGTAGGATCAGATAGGGTTAAAGTAGTAGAATAAGGTGGTGGTTTTTAATGAGTGTAGCGTTAGTTGCATTGGAGGAAAAAGTACCCAAAAAGTACCCAATACTTGAGTAAAAGTAAAGATACCTTAATAGAAAATGACTCAAGTAAAAGTGAATGTCACCCAGTAAAATACTACTTGAGTAAAAGTCTAAAAGTATTTGCTTTTAAATATACTTAAGTATCAAGTATTTAAGTATTTTTACTTAAGTACTTTACACAACTGGTTAGTTGGTTGGGTAACCAAAAAATATATTTATGTTTTTTCCCGTTTCCCGTTTTTTATCACAAAATGTAATGGATTTACACTATTGTTCAGTTGGGAGCGGTAATGCAACATATTGGATGCCAACCGCCGTTAAACTCCACCGAAGAAGAAGAAGCCTACTCAGAATCAGTCTGGTAATTATGAGAGTTAGTTTGGTAAAAAAGAGTATCCGGGAAAGGGGTGTCGTCTGGAAACTGTGAAAGAAATAGCTGAAGCAACGTTAAGGAACGTTTTCACTGTTAGGTATAGCATTAACTTCCGTGTGTGTAGCTAAGTAGCTAGCTAGTTAACGTTAGACACAAAGCCAGGCGACTAACGTTAGCTAACTCACTCGAGGAAAGTTGTTTATTTGATTGGTAACTTGCTAGGAGGCATAACCTTGCCAATATTGCTCGCTGTTCGCATAATCTGGTTAGCTAGCGAGCAACGTAGGTAACGGTAGTTATTTCCCACCTACTTCCTGATTTTGGTTGGCCGTACTGGCTAACAAAACGCATATGACAGAAAAGTGCAGGCAGAGGGACTTGGTACAGGCTAGTACTAGTACCATGATATTGGTGTAGGGTTATGTTACCACCCGATAGCATTTGATTCATGAGTTAGCGTTCTGCCTAGCTATGTTTAAATATTAACCAGTTACCTAAAGCCAAAACAACGTCGCTAGCTAGCTATAACCTTTCTAACCCACTATCTGCTGTACTGTACACAATATTGGCTATGCAAACTCTGTGTGTGTGAGAGAGAGTGTACATCAGGAGGACTGACATACAAACTTCTTATTCATAAATAAGGAGGAGAGTTTTGTAACTAGCAACACAAGAAAAGTCCCTTACTTGCAGGTATCAATTCAAAGTAGTCAAGAGGGCCCACTGTCTGAACAACTGTTTACATGCAATCCAAGGTTGTTTTATAATGATTAATTTATGGTGCATCAAAGAGGCAATGATAATCTGTGTTTATGAATACAGTAGTTGGTGTAATCCTGTTTACCACTCGCAGGCCTGATGATATGTTTCCTATAATTCAGGTGAAATGGATCTAATCAAATGGTTGTGGTAAGGGTCGCATGTACTATATTAGAGACATGTCTCTGTCGTAGAGCTGAAGTTGCTTGTAAGAAAGAACATTGCTGATTGTGCCTTGACTTATTTTTCTTTTCCCCCTCAGCATCACCTTCGAGTGTTTTACATGGAAGTGGTTATTTTGTGAGGTGAGTTTACATAATTTCTTCAAAAAACGATGTGCTGTGTTTGAAACTTGCCCTTGGTGCACTGCTGTAGAATGAATTGACTCTGAAAGCAGCACAGATAATGTCTTAAAGCGTACAGGAGGTTAACATAATTCCGTTTGAAAATCCAGTGCCCCTATGTAAAAAAAATTACACTAGGGGCCATAAAATGAACTTAGCTTCTTTCATTTATTTGAATATTAAACTCTCAATGGAGCGCATTCTTATGTTGGTCTCTGAGAGATCAATGCCTGCTCCAGTAGGCTATATTATTGAACAGCACAGCAATTTGCCTCTGTGGCTCAAGCTATGCTAATATTTTTAGTGATCAACCAAACCATTTATCCCACTGTAATATGGTTAATTGGATAATTGTGCACTTAGAGTACATTCGGTCTGTACATTTGGCTCTGCATTTCACATAAATTGCATGTCAACATTAGTGCGACTGTGAAATGCCATGGTAAAGGGGTGGATGGGATTAATTCTGTATTAAGATGCAGAGTGTCAGAAACTAATGTCCATACTGGATAAAGCCCTTGTGGGGCGGCGCACAATTGGCCCAGCGTCATCCGGGGTAGGGGAGGGAATGGCCGGCAGGGATGTAGCTCAGTTGGTAGAGCATGGCGTTTGCAACGCTAGGGTTGTGGGTTCGATTCCCACGGGGGGCCAGTATGAAAAAAATAATGTATGCACTAACTGTAAGTCGCTGTTACGAACCCCGTGGCTTTAAACGTCTAGGGTGGATGGACATGAGACCCGTAACATAATTCATGCAAATTATAAGCGTGACATGGAACAGTGAGAACAAAAACTACACGACAACCATAAACTACCGTCAAACATAAAAGGTTTATTTTTGAACACACGGTAAAGGTTTGGGAAAAAGGGCTGAGCAGGACCCAAGAAATGAAACAATAGTGTAAAAAAAACCTAAACTGATCTTGCCTGCCTCAAGAACCGCTAAGCTACTGCTAATAATACAAAAATTCAGTGGGTGGTCCGCTCAGGTCTAACTAGTGTTTTTAGACAGTTTTCTTCCTACGGGTAATGTACGCCCAAGGGCAACTTGCTTAAACTCCCCTTTTCCCAGAAACACACAAAGTTACCAAACAGAGTAACCAGCAACTTAGTGAGTACACAAAACACCACAGTATCCATACTCACATACGGAAAATAGTCTTCTAACAAAGTTACCAAACAGAGTAACCAGCAACTTAGTGAGTAAACAAAACACAGGACACCACAGTATCCATACTCACATACAGAAATAGTCTCTCACAACAAACACAACTGACCGGCTATTAAACAATGGGATGTGTGATTGAAAAACCAGAAACAGGTGGTGCAATGCGGAGGAAAGTTCACTGATTGGTCCTCCTCAGCAATCAGCAGACACCCCAACGACCACCAATCAGGAACATACAGGACACCTGTGATTAGGGCAGAAGGAGAGGAAAAACACAAAAAGACACAGGATACCTGTATCCGTAACACTCCCACCCTTAAAAGAGCAAACCACAATGGTTTGCGACACACGTACCATCACAACACCCAAAATTCAAAGATCAACAGCATCCTGACGGGATAACAAAAAAAAACCTAGATCTTTAAACACGAGACAAAGCATCTGCCAACACATTATCCGACCCCTTTTTGTGGCGGATCTCCAAATTATAATTTTGCACTACAAGTCCCCAACGCATAAGGCGTTGGTTCTGGTTGTACATCTGGTGGAGAAAAACTAAGGGGTTATGGTCAGTATATACTATCACCTCACCCACTTGTCGTGCTTGAGCATGTGTGACAGCACAAGCGGGGAACACATCTGGATAACCCTGTGCCAGCTCCTCGGAGAGAGACTGGTCACTTTTATCCAATACCTCCAATACGGGTATCACCTTTCCTCCGGCAATATCGTTGCCCATTATAAATGTCACACCTTTTATTGGCAACATAGGACGTACACCAACTCTGAACACTCCACTGACTAACTCAGAGTGTACGTTCACAAAGTGCAATGGCACGAATCCCATTTCAATTCCTTGTACCAACACACTGGAACCACAATATGTATTATTGGACAAGGGCAACACATCAGATAGTATGAACGACTGCGGCGCACCAGTATCTCTGAGGATTCTAACTGGACGCTGAGACGCTTCGTCATCTGATATGGAAACAAACCCCTCAAAAATGAACGGTTCATAACTGTGATCTGGGACAGGGACTTTCAAACCACATTCACTATGAGGCCTCTGTCTTGATTCCGGCCTTACAACCGTACGAATCAGCCCAACACCCGTTGGCGGCCTGGCGTGCTGAGGCATCCCCTGTTTGCGTTTTAGCAGAAAGCAATCATTAACCATATGTCCCACCTCATGACAATAGAAACAGTGACGCACATCTTTTGGGCGTGCTGGATGTACTGCTGGTCGACTAGGACTAAAAGTTAGCAACTCTGCGGCTCTGCTCTCCGTACGAGTCGAAAACACGCTCTTATGAGTCAACACAAACTCGTCTGCCAATACAGACGCTTCCGACAGTGAGGATACTTTCTGTTCGTTCAGATAAACTACAATGCGTTCGGGTAAGCAATTTTTAAACTATTCTAACAAGATTAACTCCCGTAGAGAGTTAAAATCAGTTACCTTACTAGCACTGTGCCATTTGTCAAACAGATTTCCTTTGTCTCTAGCAAATTCCACATAAGTCTGAGTAGAAGCCTTTTTATGAGACCTAAATCTCTGTCGATATGCCTCAGGAACAAGCTCATAGGCACGAAGAACAGTAGCTTTGACCACATCATAATTCAAGCTGTCTTCAAGAGGTAGCACTGCCAGAACCTCTTGGGCTTTACCTGTTAATTTACACTGAAGTAATAGGCACCATACCTCTTTGGGCCATTTCAATGCTACACGTTCAAAAACACTGAAATAGGAATCAACCTCTGACTCCCTAAACACAGGTACCAAGGTGATCTGTCTACTAATATCAAAAGTAGCAGACGACACAGCTGGTGAGGACAGCTCACTAGCAGGCATAGTACGAGCAGAGACTAACCTCGCTGTTTCTGCCTCTAGTTCCATTTTACACATCTCCAGTTCCATCTTACGCGTCTCCAGTTCCATCTTACGCGTCTCCTGTTCTGCCTCTAGTTCCATTTTACGCATCTCCAGCTTGTCTTGCCTGATTTGTGCCCGCTCTTCCGCCTCCATTTGGAGCCGTGTCGAGCGGACATCCATCCTAGCATCACTGTCAGTCAGTGGGGAGAGTGGGTCAAAACGGGGCAATGTGGCTGGAGCCTTAGCCTCGTCCTCAGACACCGATGGGCTTACAGGAGCAGCAGCCACATCCCCTACAGGAGCAGCAGGGTCAGGCGGCGGTAACTCAAGCACTCGCTCGTTCAACAATATCTCTAACACTGTTTTCCTAACTTCTGCTTTCACTAAAACCCTTGATATGGGTACAGACAAGTGGTCAGCCAAAGCCTTTAGATCCACTCTACGGCAATTCTCAAAAACCTCCCACGTAGGGTTTTCCAAAAATGCATCCGACTCAAAAGTAGCCATCCTAAACTAGCAACACGAGCCGACGAATACTGAACACAAAAAAAACAGGTAGTTACAGCTGCCAAGCTCAACACTGAACCAGACACTAACTAATTTGCATGGGTATCAATGAGATTGATCCCGGACGAGCCCCCACATTATGTTACGTGGCTTTAAACGTCTAGGGTGGATGGACATGAGACCGTAACATAATTCATGCAAATTATAAGCGTGACATGGAACAGTGAGAACAAAAACTACACGACAACCATAAACTACCGTCAAACATAAAAGGTTTATTTTTGAACACACGGTAAAGGTTTGGGAAAAAGGGCTGAGCAGGACCCAAGAAATGAAACAATAGTGTAAAAAAAACCTAAACTGATCTTGCCTGCTTCAAGAACCGCTAAGCTACTGCTAATAATACAAAAATACAGTGGGTGGTCCGCTCAGGTCTAACTAGTGTTTTTAGACAGTTTTCTTCCTACGGGTAATGTACGCCCAAGGGCAACTTGCTTAAACTCCCCTTTTCCCAGAAACACAAAGTTACCAAACAGAGTAACCAGCAACTTAGTGAGTACACAAAACACCACAGTATCCATACTGACATACAGAAAAGTCTCTAACAAAATTACCAAACAGAGTAACCAGCAACTTAGTGAGTAAACAAAACACAGGACACCACAGTATCCATACTCACATACGGAAATAGTCTCTCACAACAAACACAACTGACCGGCTTTTAAACAATGGGATGTGTGATTGAAAAACCAGAAACAGGTGGTGCAATGCAGAGGAATGTTCACTGATTGGTCCACCTCAGCAATCAGCAGACACCCCAACGACCACCAATCAGGAACATACAGGACACCTGTGATTAGGGCAGAAGGAGAGGAAAAACACAAAAAGACACAGGATACCTTTATCCGTAACAGTCGCTCTGGATAAGAGCGTCTGCTAAATGACTAAAATGTAAATCCAAGCGTTTGGTTTATTACTCTCACCAGACAGTGTTGATGTTGTTGAAATGGCTTTATTGAAAATGCTGTCAGTGAATACATCTAGCTTTTATCATAATTCATGTTCTGTAAGGCAATTGCAGTAAGGCACTCCCCCGCACCCCCATCTGCCTGAGAATAAATATAATCTTTCCTTTTGACGTTCAGCTGATAAAGAAATCAATGGAGCACACTATTGGTTGCCACTTTGTGTGGGCATAATACTAAACGGTTCCTGACTGTCAAAGAAAAGTGTTGCCTACACCACACTATGATTGTGTTAAGAAAATGAAAAAGTAATTTCTTAGAATAAACTTCTTGACTCATTTGCATTAAGATAAGATGTACAGTACCAGTCAAAAGTTTGGACACACCTACTCATTCCAGGGTTTTTCTTTATTTTTACTCATTTCTACATTGTAGAATACATTTACATTTACATTTTAGTCATTTAGCAGACGCTCTTATCCAGAGCGACTTACAGTTAGCACATACATTATTTTATCGAACCCACAACCCTGGCGTTGCAAACGCCATGCTCTACCAACTGAGCTACATCCCCTGCCGGCCATTCCCTCCCCTACCCTGGACGACGCTGGGCCAATTGTGCGCCGCCCCATATAATAGTGAAGACATCAAAACTATGAAATAACACATATGGAATCATGTGTTAAACAAAGCAAAATATATTTTATATTTGAGATTCTTCAAATAGCCACCCTTTGCCTTGATGACAGCTTTGCACGCTCTTGGCATTCTCTCAACCTGCTTCATGAGGTAGTCACCTGGAATGCATTTCAATTAACAGGTGTGCCTTCTTAAAAGTTAATTTGTGGAATTTCTTTCCTTAATGCGTTTGAGCCGATCAGTTGTGTTGTGACAAGGTAAGGGGGGTATACAGAACATAGCCCTATTTGGTAAAATACTAAGTCCATATTATGGCAAGAACAGCTCAAATAAGCAAAGAGAAACGACAGTCCATTATTACTTTAAGACATGAAGGTCAGTCAATACGGAAAATGTCAAGAAGTTTTTTCCAAGTCCAGTCGCAAAGACTGGCTCTCATGAGGAACGCGACAGGAATGGAAGACCCAGAGTTAACTCTGCTGCAGAGGATAAGTTCATTAGAGTTACCAGCCTCAGAAATTGCAGCCCAAATAAATGCTTCAGAGTTCAAGTAACAGACACATCTCAACATGGCTTTCCATGGTACAATTGCTGCTAAAGGACACCAATAAGAAGAAGAGACCTGCTTGGGCCAAGAAACACGAGCAATGGACATTAGACCGGTGGAAATGTGTCCTTTGGTCTCGATATAGTAAAAAATTAAGAAAAACCCTTGAATGAGTAGGTGTGTCCAAACTTTTGACTGGTAGTGTATATATCTATGCTTAAACTTGGCTATTGCTACACCTCATGCTCAAAAAGCATGGGTGTTGTAGCGTAAACCTTCCATGGTGGCTAGTAGTAAGATTAGTTATCTATTAGGCTAGCAGTGCCAGCATAAATGTATGGAACGGCACAAGCAGCAGAAGCAAACAACCCCTATTTAATATGAAAACATTTCACTGTCATACAGTTAGTCAGTGTGAGAACATAAAGGACTTGAAAGCAGATAGTTTTTAGGCAACACTTGGGTAAATGCATGGAAGACAAGCCTTTGATGGGGTCACCAAAGTGGAAAGCTCGCATCCAGATGGAAATACTGTGGATCATTACCCATGCTGCCTCCGCAAAGACATTGATCTGCAGTGATGCTCATGAGGTGAATTTCTCCTGAAGTCGCCCGTCTTTGGGGAGATTTGAGTGATTAATGGTTTATTTCTGGTAATGTCAGTGAAATATGAGGTCTCGCTCAGGTCTGTAGATCTCAGTCCAATAATGAGCTAATGTGTGTCCTCACTGGTCTAATCCTGAACCTATGACTCCCAGTTCTGTTACCAGAGGCACCTCTGTGATGGAGCGGTTAATCCTCACATTGATTAAAAACACAGGTTGGCCCTTGTCTGTGCTACTCTGAGGCCCTGTTGGCAAAAACACAAGGAAAATGTGTTACCATAATCGCCAGGCACACAAGAATGACAAGACTGATGTGGTAAAAAAGTACCCTGTGTTGTTCTCAATAATCTAGAGAGGATGAGACAACATGGGCTGATCATTGGAATGTGTTTCGAAAATTTGAAATGAAGAGAAACTGTCCTGTGTTTCAGTGTTTAGTGTCGAGGCTGAAGCAGCTGAACTGCTGCTGGGCTGAGGTGACTCTGGGACAGACTCCAGTCTTTCTGTCTGTCAATAGAAACAGCCAGTATCTACAGTTCTATTCCCATGATGCTGTGTGGGAGGAGCGCTGGGCAGCACTACCTTGGTGATGATCGAACGGGACGGAAAGCACCCAGTGCAGGACCATGCTCCATGGCTGTCGTTTCTCCTCTAAACTCACCTCATCTGGAGGGAGTGTTCTTATTGGACCAGAGAGGAGCGATGGTACCCATGCTACTCATTCTGAATGTAGAGCAAAGATAAACTCAAATTAAAACACAAGGCCTAGGCTATTTCTCGTACATATGTTGTTAAATTTATGCATGAGATTGAGCTAAGAGTAGAGTTATATTGCTTTACAGGTTGTGTTGCCAGGCAAATATTAAACAGAGCTTTGAAACACACAGTTTGAAGCCCCGCTGATTAAATGATCTACAGGTGACTGCTGCCAGGGTTTGTAAATACGACTAAATTAAATGCAAGGCATCTGGGGCACTTTTTGTGTTTATAAGATCTGTCTCTATCTATACTGTAATCTGCCCTGGTCTCTTGTTTATAATATGTCTACTTTAGTAGTGAGTAGGCCCAAATCGGTTTCCTCTGCAGATTTCTATGTGATGGTGTGTGGTCAGTTACAGGCTGTTGTTTTTCCTCCGTGCAGATGTCTCTCAAACCTGTTACAATGTTTTACGAAACATAATTAGGCCTAATGACTTGTATTACTTGCCTTGTTATCTTTTCCCCATATTTTTCTCATCGTTCCTCTGCACAGTGTGTGAACAAATTGAGGTTGGGTTTCTTAGGAAGAAACATGCAGCTGTTTGAATAATCTGTCAATTGATCTGAAATGAAGAAAAAAATACGGAAAAATGTGCTATGTCACTTACTCAGCAAAAGCTGTAGTTGGTTGTTTGAACCGACAATGTGAGACTGAATAAACTATATTTTAATCATAACCTCAGAAGTAGAAGTAACACCTCGTCTCTCATTTATTAAACCAGGATATGCTGACATGCATCTATGAAATGGGGAACTACTGAATTTAGATATCACTTTTGGATATAAGCCTAGCTCAAGTTTTTGTTCTACTCAGCAACTTTAACATTTAGGTTATGAAGTGCATTCAGCTCTGTCAACAGCACAACTTAGCCTGCCACTGTCGACTATATTGCAGTGAGTTAGTCAGTTCATAGAGTGAAGTGAGACTGTCATCATCGGAGGATTAGCCCTGCTGAATGCTGCCTTGTGCTGTAGCCCTAACTACTCCAGTGTGACTGGATCTCCTCAAGCACACAAACCAGGCCTGGAATTTTGTGATTTTAGGGGCAAGGTCATTTGGCCTTCAAGAGGTGCCCAATCTGCCAGGGCACCAAGGCCATTAACCAAAATAGCCCATTTTAAATAGATTTAAATCAAAAAAGCTATTATCGTAAGAAAAACATAAGTGTATGTTAATGTAAATAAGTAGTTAGCCTACATGTCAAAGTGTAGGTGATAGCTACAGCTTGTCATGTCAAAACTGATGCTGACACGAGAGAGGCGCCTGAAAATGTAGCCAAACTTGAATGAGACTTTTAATTTATATAGGCTAAACACCAGTCATGTTTGACAAATATAATGTAGAATCATTATTAATATTTAGAGGCTTGATTCTGTCGACATACTTGAGGCACTGTTCTTTCAGATAGGAGAAAAAGTGCCTGTTGCGAACCACAACATCACCCACCTTGCAATCTGAGTGGAGGCAGTCAACATTTTGAAACTATTTAACCATAAACGTAATTGTTTAAAACCTGGACTTTTTTTTTTCATTTTATGAGGCATGTCTTACTGTGTTCCGACTATAGGAATGTTAAGGGGATTCTTTATAAACACTTCCTCATATGCCATGGAAACCAGTATTTCTCATGTTCTTTCTTTTGTTGTCCAGCAGCCAAATACACAATCCTAGTCATATTAACCACCCATGCTTGTAGTTGTGTCTTTAGATCTTCCATCTTTCTAAATTTCTGAAGGATATTTTCATCTCTGTCATATGAAACCGCTCACATTTGCACTTTTGAGAACGGTGTTTTCCTGCTTATTGCATTTTGGAATATTCGCGCGTATAGCCTACTGCGTGTGTGCATTGCTGTGTTTATAATGTGAAGAAATAGCTTAATAGTTTATCAACATTTTAAGCTAAACATTCTGATCTGTTGCATCAGCATCAATGCTTTTAAAGGTTTTTTTGATGTACAGTGGTATCTGCTCCAGAGTATGTTTGGAATATTTATTTCTCGCACAGAAGGACAAGCTGACCAATAGAATAGGTCAACTTTTGTACTATGGGGAAATAGCAGGTTGACATAGGGTAGTGCTTTTGCTGTTCGTTACTCATCTTGTTGGCTGACAGAGTAAATGCGGACAGTTCTTCTAACATCTTCAATGTGCTCCTCGGAATTTGATGCGTGCCGTTGCACCCCCGATGTGTAAAGACTACTTCGGAGCTGTTACGCCTGTGAGAAGGACCAGATCACTTGACAGGTATTGGCTAATAAGAATTGAGATATCTGAGAGAGCATGTGAGTGATGGGTTCTTCAGAGCGCAGCGATTGGCAGCCGGGAGAAGGGAATTATAAATATATTCAGCCCAAAGGCACAACGGCCACTTTGGCCACAAAGCATGGCTTTTTTTAGGGGGCATTACGGCCACACAAGGTGGCATCGACGACCATGGCCGTCGATGCTGCCGGGAAATTGGAGGCCTGACCGAAACCAATGCCTGTTACTTATGTGTGATGGAGAGGCTGGCACAGAGAGCTCTGATACTTCTCACTTGACCCAGGGCAATTAGGACTGTGTCGCAAATTACATTTTATTTGTCACATGCTTCGTAAACAACAGGTGTAGACTAACAGTGAAATGCTTACTTACTTATGAGAAACATCGAATATTCCATTGTCTGCCTGCCAGCTGAAAATCTTTGCCTGCGTGTGTAGGATACCTGCCCCTCCCCCTCCCTTTGAAGCCTAGTCTACTGTAGCTACTGAAGTTACAAGCATGATTCAGAAATTAGGGACATATTTTTAATTAGAGAAGAATGGATTACATTTTTCAATGCTAGTTAAGGATACTATAGTTATCATGTTATACATTGGATTTATTAACTACAAAAAGGTACGTGTTTTTATTTTAATTCCGGTGCCGCTCTGCCGCTTTTTTTAAGGGGTTAGATCAGCTTTAATATTGCAGATTGTAGCTTCTATCAATGTAATTGTCTGCATCATTTCCAATCCCCCATATATTTTTCTGTAAATATATATCAATTTTTTTGATTGGGGATAATGCACATTAATCAACATCAATATTACAATAATGCAACATCCATGTAAATGTGCCAGGGTTAGCCAACAGCTAATTTGCACCCATAGTCCCTGGGCAGGTAAGGGCAATTACACTGCCACAATACAAATACTTACTAAAACAATACAAAATACATTACATCCAATAATATATAATTGTAACAACAACAACTTATTCGTAATAAAAACACTATCATCAACTGTTGTCTTACATTTGAGGAACCACAGATAACTCATGTGTACAGGTTTGGATAGATTTCAGCCATGTTTTCAATTTAAATGTAAAAGTACAATAATCAGTGCAGCTTCTCAAGTCCACGGGCATTGCATTCCAGTATATTGTAGCTCTAACAGAGAAGGCGGATTGACAAAATTTGTTGTGTCGAAAAGGGACAACGCAATCCCCTCTAGTTGCTGCCCTTGTTATCCTGGAGGTGCTTTCCTTGAGCATGATATGCCAGCATAGGGGTGGAGGGGTAAGACCATGCAGGATCTTAAAGACAAGGCTTGCATCTATGTACTGCTTAAAGCTATACAGACTGAATAAATTATGTTTGTGAATGATGTGACAATGGTGGTAACTCTTTGGTTTGTTATCAAAAATCTTAAGTGTTTGTAGAGTGATTCAATTGGTTTCAGAATAGTAGATCCTGCTTGTGACCAGCATGAGAGGCAATATCTCAGATGTGAGAAGATCATAGCATGCAAATATAGTTTGGCGGCCTCCAGAGGAAGGTAACACTTGACCGCGTTAACCACCTTATTCACGTTTCTTAAATGTCAAGTTGGAGTCCAAAATGACGCCGAGATACCTGAAGTTAGACACAACTTTCACATTCTCCCCATTAACAAGAACAGCTCGTTGGGAAGAATCAATGGATTTCTTAGAGAAGTACAGTTGAAGTCGGAAGTTTACATACACCTTAGCCAAATACATTTAAACTCAGTTTTTCACAATTCCTGACATTTAATCCAAGTAAAAATTCCCTGTTTTAGGTAAGTTAGGATCACCACTTTATTTTAAGAATGTGAAATGTCAGAATAATAGTGGAGAGAATGATTTATTTCAGCTTATATTTCTTTCATCACATTCCCAGTGGGTCAGAAGTTTACATACACTCAATTAGTATTTGGTAGCATTGCCTTTAAATTGTTTAACTTGGGTCAAACGTTTCGGGTAGCCTTCCACAAGCTTCCCACAGTAAGTTGAGTGAATTTTAGCCCATTCCTCCTGACAGAGCTGGTGTAACTGAGTCAGGTTTGTAGGCCTCCTTGCTCACACACGCTTTTTCAGTTCTGCCCACAAATGTTCTATAGGATTGAGGTCAGGGCTTTGTGATGGCCACTCCAATACCTTGACATTGTTGTCCTTAAGCCATTTTGCCACAACTTTGGAAGTTTGCTTGGGGTCATTGTCCATTTGGAAGACCCATTTGTGACCAAGCTTTAACTTCCTGACTGATGTCTTGAGATGTTGCTTCAATATATCCACATAATTTTCCTTCCTCATGATGCCATCTATTTTGTGAAGTGCACCAGTCCCTCCTGCAGCAAAGCACCCCCACAGCATGATGCTGCCACCCCCGTGCTTCACGGTTGGGATGGTGTTCTTTGGCTTGCAAGCCTATCCCCTTTTTCCTCCAAACATAACGATGGTCATTATGGCCAAACAGTTCTATTTTTGTTTCATCAGACCAGAGGACATTTCTCCAAAAAGTAAGCTCTTTGTCCCCAGGTGCAGTTGCAAACCGTAGTCTGGCTTTTTTATGGTGGTTTTGGAGCAGTGGCTTCTTCCTTGCTGACCAGCCTTTCAGGTTATGTCGATATAGGACTCGTTTTACTGTGGATATAGATACTTTTCTATCTGTTTCCTCCAGCATCTTCACAAGGTCCTTTGCTGCTGTTCTGGGATTGATTTGCACCAAAGTACGTTCATCTCTAGGAGACAGAACGTGTCTCCTTCCTGAGCGGTATGATGGCTGCGTGGTCCCATGGTGTTTATACTTGCGTACTATTGTTTGTACAGATGAACGTGGTACCTTCAGGCGTTTGGAAATTGCTCCAAAGGATGAACCAGACTTGTGGAGGTCCAAAAATGTTTTTCTGCGGTCTTGGCTGATTTCTTTGGATTTTCCCATGATGTCAAGCAAAGCGGCACTGAGTTTGAAGGTAGGCCTTGAAATACATCCACATGTACACCTCCAATAGGCTAATTGACATCATTTGAGTCAATCAGAAGCTTCTAAAGCCATGACATCCTTTTTTTGGAATTTTCCAAGCTGTTTAAAGGCACAGTCAACTTACTGTATGTAAACTTCTGACCCACTGGAATAGTGATACAGTGATGTGAAATAATCTGTCAGTAAACAATTTTTGGAAAAATTACTTGTGTCATGCACAAAGTAGATGTCCTAACCGACTTGCCGAAACTATAGTTCGTTAACAAGAAATTGGTGGAGTAGTTGAAAAACAAGTTTTAATGACTCCAACCTAAGTCTATGTAAACTTCGACTTCAACTGTACATACAAAGTCTTGTCGATAGAGTCAGTCATCCATTTAGAAACGTGTACCATTGCTTCAGTTAACTTGTCAACAACTTGTCAATTCTTTGAGTGTACATACAGGACTGTATCGTCTGCATACATCTGCATGTTAACTTGTGGTCATGCAAGTGGGAGATCTTTTATATAGACGGTAAACAGAATGGGCCTAATATTGACCCTTGTGGGATCCCAATGTTATAGTAAATATAGTCCGACTGAGTGTCCCCCAGACGAACCCTTTAACTTATTTTTGTCAGATAGGAATAGATCCAACTAATGGCTTCAGTGGACACATTAAGGGAGGATAGTTTGGATAGGAGGACCTCATGATTCACAGTATCAAAGGCCTTTTTAAGATCCAAAAAGACTGCGCCGATTTCACCACTTATGTCCAGTTTAGATTTAATGCACTCCAGAAAATAGCAATTGGCTGTTTCTGTAGAATGGTTAGTTCTGAATCCAATTGCATTTGATGTATGGAGTTGCCCTGATTTGAGGTGATCAGTCAGATGGTCAGCCACCCATCTTTCAGCTACTTTTGATAGCACTGGAAGAGTGCTTATAGGTCGGTAATTTTCCAGCAGTGTTGGGTCACCATATTTTAAAACAGGTATCACTGCAGCAGACTTCCAAGCATTGGGGAATACCGTCCTTCTCTCATGCTTGATTTACGTTATTACCGGCAGGCACACAAGGGGGCGCTAAAAACGGAAGAAAAGCCCATTGGGCCTCTATTACCACAATACTAACAAAATTAGCACAAACTAACAGCGAAATCACATGGACTCTGTTAGCTAAATGTTAACGAGCAAAACGATCAAACTAATTGCAAAGACAGGCAAATCCAGCTCATTAAGTTTTACAAGCATAGCTAGTAGCTACCGGAAGTCATTTTTGGTGAGTATGGACATTTACAAGCGAAAGTGAACAAGATAAATTGTGCAAATGAACAAAGTTGTCATGCATGCTTTTCTGAAGGAAGATGGGAGAAGAACGGAGGAGGAAAAAAACACTAGTAGGAAAAAGCACAGGGAAAAAAGGGCAGCTGTACAGAACTCATCCAGAGCTCTTTGACTTCTGGCAGAAAGGCATTACAAGATATCTGATGGCAAACATTTAGTAGTGAATTGCATACAAGTGTAGCTTCATCACCTCGTGCTCTGCACAACAGAGACTCGCTGATAGATATAGAACGCTCTGGACTCACCAGCTCGCTTTCTTCCGTTTACAAACATATGTGACTGGCTTAACTGTTCTGGGGAACTACGGTAAGCTTCGTAATGTAAAATAATGTGACAGGTGAAATGAAGAACGCAATCTACTTTATCTCCTAACATATTGCACAAGTTGAATGCAGGTTTGAACTTAAAAAGTAGTTATAAATATTCAAATTTATTGGAAAACTTCAAAGAAATAGTTTTAATGATATTGACGGTATTGAAAAAACATCCTGTGGCTTTTTCCAAATACCCTTGTATATACGGTAAACTGCCCAAGCCTATTCCATACTCATGATAATTAATTTGTTTATACCCCTTTAAGAGCGTCCCTCAAATCTTTGCTAGAAAGGAAAACATTTAGCTCTGGTAAAATAGGTATTTCGTTTTGAGTATTGTGCAATCACTGACACAAAACCATGTTCCGTTTGTTTCTATGCAGAGGCTGTGGTACAGCTAAGCCTAATCAGACATGCCTGTGCTAATGGTTCTCACAGGCGAAGTAAAATGAAACAAATGACTTCGCTTGTGATGTGTGCCCCATCACATTTTACAAATGTAACAGCCTAAGCGCATCGGACATGAAAACAACAATACAGATGTAACCATGTGCTATTCAATGTATTATCTGAGCGGCACTTGTGCTCCCAACTATTCCACAGGTCACGTTTCTAAGTGAGTGTAAAAAAAAAATCAGGTACACCTGAGAGTAAAGTTTGAAGTGACATGGCAAAATACTACATAGTGTAACGTCATAAGCTCATATAATGTCCACTCTAGCCTACCAGTTTTGTTGGCTTTGTTCCATGTAGAGAGAGTTTTATGTTCCCCATGGCTGTAAAAAACGTCCATCTAGACATGACAAGGTAATCACAGTAATCAGATGTCAGGTGGTGAAGGCCATCGTATGTTTGATCACTATGTTTGATCACTATGGCGGTGAAAATGTCAGCATGCATATTTCATATTATGTAGATGAAGACATTTAGCAGGCATAAAAACTGAATCATTCCCACCAAAAAAATAAAAATAAATCTCCTTCAGAAGTTTAACCATCTCCTCACTTCCCTGGACATGAAAGAGACAGTAGCTGAATTTAAATGACAGTACTGTAGGTCCCTGGAGACATGTATATTTGTGTTCCTCAAAGATCTTCAAAGAGAGGGACATGGATAAATGGATGGATGATACAGTAGTAAATTAGGCCTAACTGTTGGACTGTTAATTGCGTCATCTATTAGGCTACACCTCAACAAACCTACAGCGTGGGACACACACACAGGCACAGACTAGGGCTGTGGCGGTCATGAACTTTCGCCAGCCAGTGATTGTCAAGCAAATAACTGCCGGTCTCATGGTAATGGCCGTTAATTAACATAAACACATTTAGCATCTCCTGGCTTTCACGCATAGCCTACCATCCACTGATGCAGACCTTTGGAACATCTACATTTAAAAAAATCTAATATATCCATGTAATATAGCCTCTACACCATAACAATAAATGTCTAAAGAAACATGATATGAAGAAAATGTGGTCTATTTCAGAAGAACAGAATAGCGTACTCTGAGTTGTCCTTATGTTAGGCCCTGATCTGGTTATGCCATTTGGCTGTGGGCTACACTAGTTCATTTAGCAGACAAGATTTGCTTAGAATTATGTGTCATTATTTTTTATTATTTTATAGTATGAAGAATACAGTTTGGAATTTGACTACCGTCATGACTCGTGACCGCCGGTGTGGCGGTAGTACGGTCACCGTAACAGCCCTAAGACAGACACGCCTACACATACACATGATAAGACACGCACTCTACACACAAGTACACATGGATTTTGTATTGTAGATATGTGGTAGTTGAGTAGTTGCCTGAGGGAACACACTTAAATGTGCTGTGAAAAGTGTTATGAAATGTAATATTATAAAATCTATATAAGTGCCTTAATGTTGCTGGACCCCAGTAAGAGTACAGCTAATGGGAATCCTTAATAAATAAAAAATACAAATAGCTTACTGTGTTTGCAGGTCCCACATTGTGCAGTTCCTTGGGCTATGTTGGGACTTTTGTGTTGCAATTATCTCTTGGAGATACAATTATTTCTCTCATCACAACCCAGTATTAGTTATCTCTCCTGTACAGCAAAAACAGAAATCACATCTGCCATCCCCTGTTTTATTTTCCTTTTTGGTATTAAGCTGTGGTAAGTGCTACCAGGCCCATTCTGTTAGTCATCCCACCAGAGCTGAATGGGTCCTGATTTCAGATGAAGTCTGAGAGGTGTGAAGTAAATGAATTTCATACCCCAGTAAGCCTGAAAACTCTGGTCTCGCTAAGCAGCCTCTCTCACTGAGGTTGACAGGCGGACTGCACTCTGCTCCAGAGTAATCCAGCACAGGAAATACTGCAGTGTCCACCACACGTAACCACAGTCAAACTACACTGAACAAAAATATAAATGCAACTAGTTCAAAGATTTTACTGAGTTACAGTTTAAGTCAGTCAATTAAAATAAATAAATTAGGCCATAATCTATTGATTTCACATGACTAGGAATACAGAAATGCATCTGTTGGTCACAGATACTTTTTTTTAAAAGTAGGGGCGTGGATCAGAAAACCAGTCAGTATCTGGTGTGACCACCTTCGCATAGAGTTGATCAGGCTGTTGATTGTGGCCTGTGGAATGTTGTAATAATAATAATAATATAATATGCTATTTAGCAGACGCTTTTATCCAAAGCGACTTACAGTCATGCGTGCATACATTTTTTGTGTATGGGTGGTCCCGGGGATCGAACCCACTACCTTGGCGTTACAAGCGCCGTGCTCTACCAGCTGAGCTACAGAGGTTGTCTCACTCCTCTTCAATGGCTATGCGAAGTTGC
The DNA here is from genome assembly GCF_964263955.1 of Coregonus lavaretus. NCBI lineage: Eukaryota > Metazoa > Chordata > Actinopteri > Salmoniformes > Salmonidae > Coregonus > Coregonus lavaretus. Next base: position 37,113,120 of record NC_140016.1, on the reverse strand, counting down.
TGGTTATGTGCGGGAACTGGAACACGCTGTCGTACACGTCGATCCAGAGCATCCCAAACATGCTCAATGGGTGACATGTCTGAGTATGCAGGCCATGGAAGAACTGGGACATTTTCAGCTTCCAGAAAATGTGTACAGATCCTTGTGACATGGGGCCATGCATTATCATGCTGAAACATGAGGTGATGGCGGCGGATGAATGGCACGACAATGGCCCACAGGATCTTGTCACGGTATCTCTGTGAATTTAAATTGCCATCGAAAAATGCAATTGTGTTGGTTGTCCGTAGCGTATGCCTGCCCATACCATAACCCCACTGCCACCATGGGGCATTCTGTTCACAACGTTGACTTCAGCAAACCACTCGCCCACATGACGCCATACACACTGTCTGCCATCTGCCCGGTACAGTTGAAACCGGGATTCATCCGTGAAGAGCACACTTCTCCAGCGTGCCAATGGCCATCGAAGGTGAGCATTTTCCCACTTCAGTCAGGTCAAGACCATGGTGAGGACGACGAACACGCAGAACTGCAGTCAGGTCAAGAACCTGGTGAGGACGACGAGCACGCAGATGAGCTTCCCTGAGACGGTTTCTGACAGTTTATGCAGAAATTCCTCGTTTGTGCAAACCCACAGTTTCATCAGCTGTCCCGGTGGCTAGTCTCTGTCTATCCTGCAGGTGAAGAAGCCAGATGTGGAGGTCCTGGGCTGGCGTGGTTACACGTGGTCTGCGGTTGTGAGGCCGGTTGAATATACTGCCAAATTCTCTAAAACAACGTTGGTAGAGAAATTAACATTAAATTATTTTGCCACAGCTCTGGTGGAAATTCCTGCAGTCAGCATGCCAATTGCACACTCCCTTAAAACTTTAGACATCTGTGGCATTGTGTTGTGTGACAAAACTGTAGTGGCCTTTAATTGTCCCTAGAACAAGGTGCACCTGTGTAATGGTCATGTTGTTTAATCAGCTTCTTGATATGCTACACTTGTCAGATGGATGGATTATCTTGGCAAAGGAGAAATGCTCACTAACAGGGATGTAAACACATTTGTGCACAACATTTGAGAGAAATAAGCTTTTTGTGTATAAGGAAAATATATTTTGGGACCAAAACTTTACATGTGGCGTTTATATTTGTGTTCAGTATACATCACACATTATTCAGGGTTCGATAATGTGACCAAAACAGTCACATTTGCGACACACATTCTTAATTGGTCGCAAGGTGCCAAAAGCCTATATATTTGGGGGGTCTTAAAAATGAATACGCTCCCAAGTAATCGAATACTAACTTCGGCGGATATTTGAATAACCGTGCCCATCCCTGATAACTACAAAGTAGCCTATCACGAATCAATCGAGTGGCCATTTGTTTTAAAAACTCCACAAGTGTGCTACAGAAACACTGCTAGCCAATCACAACTGTCTGGCTGGTGCACACCTGAATTAAAGGGTAAGTACACAACAAATTATAATCTCAGTTTGTTCCCAGACCTCAAACATCCAATTTCTTAATTTTTTTTATTTTAAAAGATTGATTTTGAGAGCGAAAACCTGAAAAACTGGGGGAAATCACAGTCCCTCTCCCAGCTTTCTTTTTTGTTTGCTGTGGTATCGTTATGGTATGAAGTACGTTTTTTTCCAATTCTGCCCTCTAGAGTATTTTGCGGAAAAGAACACATGGCACTTTGAAATCTGCAATAAATACATTTTGCACTTTATTTTAAGTTTATTTTCTTTGCTGTTCCAGTAAATCTATCCAAATCAATGTAAGAACTCAAGGGCATGCTAATTTAAAAGATGGCTAGTCATCATTAGCCTGGTTCTGTATGGAATTCAGGCACATTATGGGACACAAGCCAGGTCATAATAAAATGTTGAAAAACAATTCAAAAAAAATGTGTGCGACCAAATCATGTGCTGGTGCCACCAACTGAAAAAGTTTAGCACAAGTGGAAAAAGTAAGTGTAGAACCATGATAAGGTCTAGCTCATCAAACCTGAACAATATTCAGGAATGCTTCCTGTGTGCCGGCAGAGTGAACAGTCACTAGCAGAAAAGTTAAAGGAGCCTCTCTGTAATGTTGACCTTGGTGCTGAGAACATTTTAATCCTGTTACATTTGGCCATATCTAGGGCCCTATAACATTTGCGATGCGGAGAATGAGACAGAATCACGGAATCCAGACATTAAAATGAAATGGAACAATATTAAAAAATTTATTGAAAATGTATTAATTTAACCACTGAAGAGAATAAATAGGACAATCATGAGAAACATAAGTAATTGCAAAGTGACAGTTATTTGTGTCTTGACATGAGACTTTAATCAAAGAAGTTACTGCTGTTCTTATGCCAAATGAACTGCTTCCCATTCACCCGAGAGAAGCCGAAGCCGATTAATTCAGGAGGGCAGACTTGAATGCGCTGTGCACTAATTAGGAGTCGTCTCATACTCCAGTAAGCCTTATGCCTCCCTCCTGTTAATTTCATAGTTTTTCAGAATATTTCAGAATTATAAATAATAATATATTACATTTGTAGAGCGATTTACAGATGTAAATCACAACGCTCTTTACATTGAGAGCAACCATTTAAAATAAAGAAGCTTTAATTAAAAGGATAAAAACATCAAATAATATCTAGCAGTATAGTACTATACAAGATACAGAAAATAATAAAGGAGGCGACAAGAACAGAACAATATAATTAGAAAGTAACGTATGAGACCAATAACACACTACAACATACAGTGAGGGAAAAAAGTATTTGATCCCCTGCTGATTTTGTACGTTTGCCCACTGACAAAGAAATTATCAGTCTATAATTTTAATGGTAGGTTTATTTGAACAGTGAGAGACAGAATAATAACAAAAATCCAGAAAAATGCATGTCAAAAATTTTAGAAATTGATTTGCATTTTAATGAGGGAAATAAATAAGTATTTGACCCCCTCTCAATCAGAAAGATTTCTGGCTCCCAGGTGTATTTTATACAGGTAACGAGCTGAGATTAGGAGCACACTCTTAAAGGGAGTGCTCCTAATCTCAGCTTGTTACCTATATAAAAGACACCTGTCCACAGAAGCAATCAATCAATCAGATTCCAAACTCTCCACCATGGCCAAGACCAAAGAGCTCTCCAAGGATGTCAGGGACAAGATTGTAGACCTACACAAGGCTGGAATGGGCTACAAGACCATCGCCAAGCAGCTTGGTGAGAAGGTGACAACAGTTGGTGCGATTATTCTCAAATGGAAGAAACACAAAATAACTGTTAATCTCCCTCGGCCTGGGGCTCAATGCAAGATCTCACCTCGTGGAGTTGCAATGATCATGAGAACGGTGAGGAATCAGCCCAGAACTACACGGGAGGATCTTGTCAATGATCTCAAGGCAGCTGGAACCATAGTCACCAAGAAAACAATTGGTAACACACTACGCCGTGAAGGACTGAAATCCTGCAGTGCCCGCAAGGTCCCCCTGCTCAAGAAAGCACATATACAGGGCCGTCTGAAGTTTGCCAATGAACATCTGAATGATTCAGAGGAGAACTGGGTGAAAGTGTTGTGGTAAGATGAGACCAAAATCGAGCTCTTTGGCATCAACTCGCCGAGTTTGGAGGAGGAGGAATGCTGCCTATGAACCCAAGAACACCATCCCCACCGTCAAACATGGAGGTGTAAACATTATGCTTTGGGGGTGTTTTTCTGCTAAGGGGACAGGACAACTTCACCGCATCAAAGGGACGATGGACGGGGCCATGTACCGTCAAATCTTGGGTGGGAACCATTGAAAATGGGTCGTGGATGGGTATTCCAGCATGACAATGACCCAAAACACACGGTCAAGGCAACAAAGGAGTGGCTCAAGAAGAAGCACATTACGGTCCTGGAGTGGCCTAGCCAGTCTCCAGACCTTAATCCCATAGAAAATCTGTGGAGGGAGCTGAAGGTTCTAGTTGCCAAACGTCAGCCTCGAAACCTTAATGACTTGGAGAAGATCTGCAAAGAGGAGTGGGACAAAATCCCTCCTGAGATGTGTGCAAACCTGGTGGCCAACGACAAGAAACGGCTGACCTCTGTGATTGCCAACAAGGGTTTTGCCACCAAGTACTAAGTCATGTTTTGCAGATGGGTCAAATACTTATTTCCCTCATTTAAAATGCAAATCAATTCATAAATTTTTTTACATGTGTTTTTCTGGATTTTTTTGTTTGTTATTCTGTCTCTCACTGTTCAAATAAACCTACCATTAAAATTATAGACTGATAATTTCTTTGTCAGTGGGCAAACGTACAAAATCAGCAGGGGATCAAATACTTTTTTCCGTCACTTAGATCATATAAAGCAAAAGCCAGTTGGAAGAAGGGGGGGAGCAAGCAGTGAGCTCCATGTCAGTCCATTGAAGTGAAGACACATCCTCTGAGTTGTATTCTGGTAATGCTTCAGCCTGGCTTTGAACTCAATGAGTGCTGCTGGCCCTGGCTTACCTGTGAGATAATTGAGAGCTGTTGGGCCGAGAATGAGGCGGGAAACAGGCCATTAAAAGTCTTAAGCCGTTGGAAGGGGCGGGGGGTACTAAGCTAAAATATGGAATTGTTTTAAGATGGTCATACCATGGATCATTTAGCCATTTTATTTAGAATTTTAGGACCTTATGTATAAAAAAAGTTTTTGATAGAATATTGAATTTGGCCTTGACTACTATAGCCCATAGAAACGAATTGAATAACACATTCATAAATGCCAAAAAAGACAGTAAAAAAATGAATCAGAAGGTTTCGAAATTTCTGTCCTATATCTAGGAGATATAAGAAAGCTCAGGAAATATTTATGTTTTGTTGGTCACATATTTAACCACTTACTTTTGTTGGCACAAAACGATCTCCATACTTCCATTCGTTTGTATGGGTTACCTTCAGACCAGTCCCGTGACACCTGTGGAGGTCGTAGAGCAAAACGGTGAACACCATTGTGTTCGTGAGAGTCTCCCCTTTCCATAGAGTGATCATAATAGTTTGTTGGCCAAACAGACGTTTTCATAAGAAGACCGATTTTCGGGATGTCTCATGGTCTAACAAGCACAGCTGTAGCTCGGCCACCTTCCACCGCAGATGAGGAAGGCCGACATAGGCGGATTTTGTAGATTGAGACGCAGACCATGCAAAAAATACATATATTTGTAGCTTAAACTGGCAGGTTTTGATGGGGATTTTTAAATTATATTACTTAAATTGACGCACAGGTGCGTCAATAGCCTCTTAAGGATTAAAGAGCCGGAGCTAACCTAGTCTGACCTGCTGATCAATGCAGTCCATTTGGAGCTGGCGGACGGGAGACCAGAGATCTGTTTACAGGCTAATAAAGAGAGCTCAGGGAGCACCTTCTGGGCTGCACTGCCAATACTTTTAACACCCCCTTTTGATTCTCATGAACCTTAATACATACACTGCAAATACATACACTGCCACTGGCGCCCTGTACTCTTCACAGATGAAAGCAGGTTCACACTGAGCACATGTGACAGAGTCTGGAGACGCCGTGGAGAACGTTCTGCTGCCTGCAACATCCTACAGCATGACCGGTTTGGCGGTGGGTCAGTCATGGTGTGGGGTGGCATTTCTTTGGGGGGCCGCACAGCCCTCCATGTGCTCGCCAGAGGTAGCCTGACTGCCATTAGGTACCGAGATGAGATCCGCAGACCCCTTGTGAGACCATATGCTGGTGCTGTTGGCCCTGGGTTCCTCCTAATGCAAGACAATGCTAGACCTCATGTGGCTGGAGTGTGTCAGCAGTTCCTGCAAGAGGAAGGCATTGATGCTATGGACTGGCCCGCCCGTTCCCCAGACCTGAATCCAATTGAGCACATCTGGGACATCATGTCTCGCTCCATCCACCAACGCCACGTTGCACCACAGACTGTCCAGGAGTTGGCGGATGCTTTAGTCCAGGTCTGGGAGGAGATCCCTCAGGAGACCATCCGCCACCTCATCAGGAGCATGCCCAGGCGTTATAGGGAGGTCATACAGGCACGTGGAGGCCACACACAGTACTGAGCCTCATTTTGACTTGTTTTAAGGACATTACATCAAAGTTGGTTTTCCACTTTAATATTGAGTGTGACTCCAAATCCAGACCTCCATGGGTTGATACATTTGATTTCCATTGATAATTTTTGTGTGATTTTGTTGTCCGCACATTCAACTATGTAAAGAAAAAAGTATTTAATAAGATTATTTCATTCATTCAGATCTAGGATGTGTTATTTTAGTGTTCCCTTTATGTTTTTGAGCAGTGTCGTTTCCCTGCTACATTCAGCTAGGAAGTTAGCTGGGGTGCACGCTGAGATGTGGTGAGGGACAGGATGTGCTGACCCTGGGCAGGGGACTGGTGTACTGATACTCTCTCTGCCCATTATGGTGCCGCCTTGCTCTAACACGATGAGCCTCTTAATCATGTGGAGGAAAGACATGGCCGTCCATGGCTGTTGCCTGCCTCCAATAATCACCAATGGAAAAGAATGCACAAAAAATAAACTTACAGCAACAATTGAGAAATGTAATCTACAAAGGCTCATGTGTACAACATTCTGGGAGCTAGTGTCTCTCATATTATGAAAGGCCAGGACCTAATCTGCAGCATAATCTGTTTTCTCCTAACAAAATGCAGATGTTCTCCTCAACAGGCAGCTCAAGAAATCCTGCAACTCTTTCTTTACATTTCAGGAGATAAATACCTCAGAGTCATATTTTGAGCAGTGGAGTAGGAAATGCTACTCATTGTCTACTTCACCCGACCCACAGTACACAGTGTCCCCCATGAGACACTGTAGACACAGAAGCCTATTTCACTTCCTCAAAATCCCCTGAATTTAAGATTCATTTTCACGCTTTTGCCAGGGATGTTTTAGTTACACAATTTTACATCCAAGGTGTTTGGTTACAGGGTTAGTGGGCATTGTCAAATCAAAACCCAACCTTAATTTGCCCAGTGTGACGCACGGATGTTCCAAACTCCGTTTTAGAAGAGACTGACTTTTTGACCAAAATGATCTTATTTACAATTTGTAGTCAAATTGGACTCTAGAATAACTGTTTCTGACTCATATCGATGCCACATAGGCCGTTTTCAAAGTGATTTGTTGCTTTTTAAAGGCAGTCGCTCTTTAATGTCTTCCTTTGTTTGAATTCTTTGATTTGGACAAGGTGTTTTTGAATTAGGTGACCTTGAAGTTTGTGATTATATTGAATTTCGTTTTGCCAATAATTATTGTATGTATTTTGGTTAAATTTTTACATTTACATTTTAGTCATTTAGCAGACGCTCTTATCCATACATGTTTCATACTGATGAAAAGGACAGGCTTTGTTGTAGCCCCTGTTCTGGTTAGAGATGTGTATTTGTGGTCAAATGGTTGAATTTAGCTGGTGCTTTTGGGCCAGATGCTCTAAAGGGTCACTCTCTGGGTTGCGGTGTTTGCATAAGAAAGCCTTGTGATGATAATATTCTGGATCACAGTGTGTTAGGTGTGTCCAGAATTTGGTGGCTCTTTTCTCAATTTGGAGTGCTAGGGAGGGATTCCAAGTTCTGCCTTACAGGCTAGGTATGGGGCATTTCTTTGCACAGTTAGAATTTATCACATGATGTATATTCTAAATTGCAAATTTCGCTGCCATATAGGCCTAGATGGATTGGAGTTATGACGGAGTCAAATAATTGTAACCAAATTTTAATTGGTGGGTTAAAATTATACAGGGTCTTTCTAATAGCAAAATATGCTATGCGTGCTTTATCTGTTAGACTTTACGGCCATGTCAAACCACCCAGATGAACTTAGGCAGACCAAGTTAAGTATAGTTGGTGGTGTGTGTCAGGGTGGTTTCTCCTAGGGTGAAATGGTATCTTCTTTCCTGAGATCTTGACTTTTTCTGAAAGATCATTACTTTGTTTTTTTCCGTATTAATGAATAGTGCCCAGTCCTTACAATACTGTTTTAGCAAGGACAGGCTTTGTTGTAGCCCCTGTTCTGTTGGTGACAAGGTTACTAAGTCATTGGCATGTAAAATAAACATTGTTTCTTTGTCTTCTAGGGTGAGTTCCCAGAGATGTAGATTGTTCTAATATGGTTGCCAGTTCATTTAAATAAATATTGAATAAGGTTGGACTAATATTGCAATCTTGTCTTACTCCTCTGTCCTGACTAAAGAATTGTGTTATTTTGTCAACTTCTACACGTTTTCCTTATACATCACATTAATGATGTCATAGACCTTGCCTCCTACACCACTTTGAATGAGTTTTAAGAACATACCTTCATGCCATATGGAATCAAAGGTTTTTTGAAAGACTATAAAACAGGCAAATATTTTTCCTTCGGGAGTTTGGTGGACATGTTTTTTGACAAAGATGTGGAGGGTATTCACTGTGTACAAAACATTAGGAACACCTTCCTAATATTGAGTTGCATCCCCTTTTGCCCTCAGAACAGCTTCAATTCATCAGGGCATGGACTCTACAAGGTGTCAAGTGTTCCACAGGGATGCTGGTCCATGTTGACTCCAATGTTTCCCACAGTTGTCAAGTTGGCTGGATGTCCTTTTGGTGGTGGACCATTCTTGATACACATGGGAAACTGTTGAGCGTGAAAAACCCAGCAGCGTTGCAGTTCTTGACACACTCAAACCGGTAAAGGCACCTACTACCATTCCCCATTCAAAGGCACTTAAATATTTTGTCTTGTCCATTCACCCTCTGAATGGCACACAATCCATGTCTATTGTCTCAAGGCTTATAAATCCTTCTTTAACCAGTCTCCTCCTCTTCATCTACACTGATTGAAGTGGATTTAACAGGTGACATCAATAAGGAATCATAGCTTTCACCTGGTCAGTCTATGTCATGGAAAGAGCAGGTATTCCTAATGCTTTGTACACTGTGTCTATGGCTGCATTTACACAGGCAACCCAATTCTGATAATTTTTTCACTAATTGGTCTTTTGACCAATCAGATCAGCTCTGAAAAATATCTGATGTGAAAAGATCTGTTACCAGTAATTTTTCTGTTACTGGAAACATTTTCAGAATTGGGCTGCCTGTTCAGTGTTTAGCCAGGTATCCAATTGGACTTTGACTTGAAATGTTGTGTTCACTTAGGAAGGCCTGAATTCTGGCATTCATCTTGCTACATAAAGCCTTTCCTAAATTACTACTAACAGAGATGCCTCTATACAGTGGGGGGAAAAAGTATTTAGTCAGCCACCAATTGTGCAAGTTTTCCCACTTAAAAAGATGAGAGAGGCCTGTAATTTTCATCATAGGTACACGTCAACTATGACAGACAAATAGAGATTTTCTTTCTCCAGAAAATCACATTGTAGGATTTTTAATGAATTTATTTGCAAATTATGGTGGAAAATAAGTATTTGGTCACCTACAAACAAGCAAGATTTCTGGCTTTCACAGACCTGTAACTTCTTCTTTAAGAGGCTCCTCTGTCCTCCACTCATTACCTGTATTAATGGCACCTGTTTGAACTTGTTATCAGTATAAAAGACACCTGTCCACAACCTCAAACAGTCACACTCCAAACTCCACTATGGCCAAGACCAAAGAGCTGTCAAAGGACACCAGAAACACAATTGTAGACCTGCACCAGGCTGGGAAGACTGAATCTGCAATAGGTAAGCAGCTTGGTTTGAAGAAATCAACTGTGGGAGCAATTATTAGGAAATGGAAGACATACAAGACCACTGATAATCTCCCTCGATCTGGGGCTCCACGCAAGATCTCACCCCGTGGGGTCAAAATGATCACAAGAACGGTGAGCAAAAATCCCAGAACCACACGGGGTGACCTAGTGAATGACCTGTAGAGAGCTGGGACCAAAGTAACAAAGCCTACCATCAGTAACACACTACGCCGCCAGGGACTCAAATCCTGCAGTGCCAGACGTGTCCCCCTGCTTAAGCCAGTACATGTCCAGGCCCGTCTGAAGTTTGCTAGAGTGCATTTGGATGATCCAGAAGAGGAGTGGGAGAATGTCATATGGTCAGATGAAACCAAAATAGAACTTTTTGGTAAAAACTCAACTCGTCGTGTTTGGAGGACAAAGAATGCTGAGTTGCATCCAAAGAACACCATACCTACTGTGAAGCATGGGGGTGGAAACATCATGCTTTGGGGCTGTTTTTCTGCAAAGGGACCAGGACGACTGATCCGTGTAAAGGAAAGAATGAATGGGGCCATGTATCGTGAGATTTTGAGTGAAAACCTCCTTCCATCAGCAAGGGCATTGAAGATGAAACGTGGCTGGGTCTTTCAGCATGACAATGATCCCAAACACACCGCCCGGGCAACGAAGGAGTGGCTTCGTAAGAAGCATTTCAAGGTCCTGGAGTGGCCTAGCCAGTCTCCAGATCTCAACTCCATAGAAAATCTTTGGAGGGAGTTGAAAGTCTGTGTTGCCCAGCGACAGCCCCAAAACATCACTGCTCTAGAGGAGATCTGCATGGAGGAATGGGCCAAAATACCAGCAACAGTGTGTGAAAACCTTGTGAAGAATTACAGAAAACGTTTGACCTGTGTCATTGCCAACAAAGGGTATATAACAAAGTATTGAGAAACTTTTGTTATTGACCAAATACTTATTTTCCACCATAATTTGCAAATAAATTCATAAAAAATTCTACAATGTGATTTTCTGGATTTGTCTGTCATAGTTTACGTGTACCTATGATGAAAATTACAGGCCTCTCTCATCTATTTAAGTGGGAGAACTTGCACAATTGGTGGCTGACTAAATACGTTTTTCCCCACTGTAGTTATTAGGGTGATTTTTTTTTTTTGTATAGATGTGATAAAGGCTGGTCTCCAGAGATCAGGAAAGTAGCCTACCCTCATCACTAGGTTAAACCGCTTGAGAATAGCCTCTCTCATCTTGGGGCTGCTGTGTTTCAGCATCGAAATAACACTCTGAAATTGTGAAAATGATTATACCCTTTTTGTGTAAGAGCTGTTTGAAAAATTGATGACATGCACAGGAGAGGTAGCTAGCAAGTTATGCATTGCCAAAAGCAAGAGAGATTGTGCAATAGCTGGCTTGCGCTATCTTCCATCAGAACAATATTTTTGTCTTATTTGGCATATGCACAGCGCATTTCGACAAGCTACAATAGCCAGCCAGTGGATTTGCTAGCAGCTTCATCCATTCTGCTCCATCAAGGTTCTGTCCCATACATATTGCATCCGACAGCGTCAGAAGCCTTTCAAAAAGTAAGTAAATAGTTGTTCTTCTAGTTAGCTATTATTATTAAAAGTAAAGGACATGATATTGTGGTGCTGCTGCTAGCTAGGTAACGTTAGCTTAGCTAGCTACTAGCCTCCACCGAAACTAGGATAGCTAGCCAGCAAATGTTACGTTCTGACATAAAATGTACATAGCTAGATAGATGCAAGAAGATGTTGGTGAAAACAATGCTGCTTTCCACAAGCGTAATATAATTACACAATTAGTTTGTCTATTTTACTGTCTGTAAACTACTGTCTGCTAGTTTGTATTTTCTTAGCAAGCTGTGGCTAAAATAACTGCTAATCACTTGTTACCTAGGTAACGTTAGCTAGCTAGCTAGCTAAATGTACTAAGAGTCAGAGCAAACGCAGCTAACTAATACAGCCTGGAACCAGTGCTGGTGTAGACCTAGATAAGCATGTTTGTGCAATGGTATCTTCTATACTGAACAAAAATATAAATGCAACAATTTCAAAGATTTTACTGAGTTACAGTCCATATAAGGAAATCAGTCAATTGAAATAAATGCAATAAATACCCTAATCTATGGATTTCAAATGGGGAAGGGCGCAGCCATTGGGGGGCCTGGGACGGCATAGGCCAACTCACTTGGGAGCCAGGCCCACCCACTGGGGAGCCAGGCCCAGCCAATCAGAATGAGTTTTTCCCCACAAAAGGGCTTTATTACAGACAGAAATACACCTCAGCATCCCCTCAGACGTTCCCACAGGCGAAGAAGCCGGATGTGGAGGTCCTAGGCTGGCGTGGTTACACATGGTCTGTGGTTGTGAGGCCGGTTGGACGTACTGCCAAGTTCTCTAAAACAACGTTGGAGGCGGCTTATAGTAGCGAAACGAACATTCAAGTCTCTGGCAACAGCTCTGGTAGACATTTCTGCAGTCAGCATGTCAATTGCACCCTACCTCAAAACTTGAGACATCTATGGTATTGTGTGACAAAACTGCACATTTTAGAGTGGCCTTGTATTGTCCCTAGCACAAGGTGCACCTGTGTAATGATCTTGCTGTTTAATCAGCTTCTTGATATGCCACACCTGTCAGGAGGATGGATAATCTTGGCAAAGGAGAAATGCTTACTAACAGGGATGTAAACACATTTGTACCCAGAATTTGAGAGAAATAAGCTTTTTGTGTGTATGGACAATTTCTGGGATCTTTTATTTCAGCTCATGAGACATGGGACCAACACTTTACATGTTGCGTTTATATTTTTGTTCATAAATACGAAGAGGCTATACGGACATGCCTGGTGCCCAAAATTTATGAGGCATGTTGCGCAGCGAGAGTTGAGTGGGGACGAACGGATTCGGTTCAGTCAGTCGGCCTAATGAGCCCTCCCCAGCTTTTGTGTGCTTGTGGCTAGAAACTTGAAACTTGTCTGCTGAAGAAGAGACTTGCTTGGGCCAAGACATACGAGCAATGGACATTAAACCGGTGGAAATCTGTCCTTAGGTCTAATGAGTCCAAAGTTGCGATTTTTGGTTCCAACCACCGTGTTTTTGTGAGACGCAGAGTAGGTGAACGGATGATCTCCGCATGTGTGATTCCCACCGTGAAGCATGGAGGAGGAGGTGTGATGGTATGGGGGTGCTTTGCTGGTGACACTGTCTGTGATTTATTTAGAATTCAAGGCACACTTAACCAGCATGGCTACCACAGCATTCTGCAGCGATACGCCATCCCATCTGGTTTGCTCTTAGTGGGACTATCATTTGTTTTTCAACAGGACAATGACCCAACATACCTCCAGGCTGTGCAAGGGCTATTTTACCAAGAAGGAGAGTGATGGAGTGCTGCATCAGATGACCTGGCCTCCACAATCACCCGACCTCAACCCAATTGAGATGGTTTGGGATGAGTTGGACCGCAGAGTGAAGGAAAAGCAGTCAACAAGTGCTCAGCATATGTGGGAACTCATTCAAGACTGTTGGAAAAGCATTCCTCATGAAGCTGGTTGAGAGAATGCCAAGAGTGTGCAAAGCTGTCATCAAGGCAAAGGGTGGCTACTTTGAAGAATCTAAAATATCAAATATATTTTGAATTGTTTAACACTTTTTATGTGTTATTTCATAGTTTTGATGTCTTCACTATTATTCTACAATGTAGAAAATCGTAAAAATAAAAAATAAACTTGAATGAGTAGGTGTGTCCAAACTTCTGATCTGTACTGTACGTCATCAATTTGAGCACCAGGCATGTCCGTATAGCCTCCCTTGTAAATCAGAGCGGTATAGGTGAAGCATGAATATGTTAGCTAGCTACACGAGGTAAGAAAACATGTAATGTAACATCAACTTAGGGTCCCCTGGAAACACTGATCAACACTTTGGTTCCTACCCTGTCAATAATTCCTCCCTACTTATAGAAGGGATAGTTGTTTAGCAACAAAAACGAGACGCGCGCAACCATGGTGCAAAACAGATGAGTTTGGCTTATATTGTTGACAACATGTAAGCTATATTTTGTCTCCAATGTTTATTGAAAACATAAATACATTTGCACTTGTTGTCTCTCAAATTTCCCTCACAATCATTACAGTTGTTGGTTAGCTAGCTAGCGGATTTTTGCCATGTTAGTATTACTACCTAAAAACAAGACATGGTATCAATAACAAGCTGAAATTAGCCACTTACGGTTCCTCACATGGCAGTTTCTTGTCATTCTTGCTAGCAATCTGGCCATCCAGAATCACAACAGGCTGACTTCTGCCCCATGGAAGCACGCACATTGTTTTCATGACGTTGTCAGCCAAGGTGCTGCGGACTATATTCCAACTATAGTATTAGAATTAGAATTTTATTTCCATGATTACAACAGTTCACCAATTAACTAGGCCTATCATGCAGCACTGCGTAGCACAGCGTGGAAATGATAACAAAAGCGCAGGAAATGCAGAAATGTATGAAAATGCTAAAAATGATTTTTGTTTGAAGTTGGATTTAACAGTATAAATCAGAATGGACAAAGACCCCTTTGAAAGCACTTATAATTTGTGTTGCCACCCTATGGTCATGAACTACTCAAAGCATATTTAGAACTTATTATTAAAACACATAAAATACAGTCAAATACCGTCATACCGCAAATGTAATAAAAAATATATATACAAAAATCGAATAAAAAAAAGTCAACTTTGCCTGTTGATTGGGTTACCACTTACCAATAACTATTTTTATGTCACCACATTCTTTAACCAAAAGGTAAAGTGTAAGAGGGCAGTGAATATTCAGTTTCAATCTAGCAAATAATGGTATGGATATAAGTGGTTCTGATGTATTGCACCTCATATTTTGTTTGTCTGTCCATTTTTCTTTTCTGCAGAAAAACTCCCAAACCCATCCATTATGGGTTCCCTGGGCAGACCGGAACTCCTGGTAGATGCGATGGACTAAGCAGGCTGCAGCACCACTCTGTTCCTATGGCCCAGATAGCCCCAGGGTCAACTGACATAGCTCCTATAGTCCATATACCTGTAATGACTACGAATGTCTTCTATTGGTCAAACAGCTAATCACAGATACGCGAGTAGCTCCTGCCCAATTGACAATTCTACTAAGTCTGTCAAAGGCATGGTTTAGCCACTACATGTACTGAAAAAGTAATCACACCCCTTGACTTTTTCCACATGTTGTGTTACAGCCTGAATTTGAAAATGATTAAATTGATATTTTTTGTCACTGGCCTACACACAATACCCCATAATTTCAAAGTGGAATTATGATTTTAAAAAATAAATAAATACATTTAAAGGCTGAAATGTCTCGAGTCAATAAGTAATCAACCCCTTTGTTACGGCAAGCCTAAATAAGTTCAGGAGTAAAAATGTGCTTAACAAGTCACATAATAAGTTGCATGGACTCACTCTGTTTGCAATTAAAGCGGTTTTACACTCGAGGTTGTGGTAAATGACTTTTTTAGCAAGGCAGTGCTGCAGTCATAGGTATGAGGCAGTTGACAATTAAATAAAAAACGTTATTCTGTATTCATAGTCTCCTTACCCCCCAGTGGGCAAATCGAATGCTCTGCACCTTATTGTGACATTCTATTGATAACGACCTATAGTAATGTCAGTTTGAGAAAGCTGGTGATGACAATGTAAATAAAACCACTACTTTTTTGTACAATCGATGACTACTCTATTACTGCTCTATACCTCCTATCTGATTATGCTTAGCTAACATTTTCACCATGATCTGAGCAATGAGCTTGAGCACATATACAACAATAACTTGAAAAGATACTTGCGTGCCATGATTTTAGATTTCATTATAACCTTGTTTACGATGTGTTATGTTATGTAAAGAACTGACGAGAGAATTTATGAAGAATGACAACCTTGAATACAATGAATAGACGGCAGACAGGGTAAAAGCTAGGATGGTCCACCATGCAAACAGGCTATTCTGGTCCTGCATCTTCTGCTGGACCTATTGAAAACTGTACAACAATGATATAGCAAATGAAGATGCATTATGTATGCCTTTTTGTTTTGATGACAAGAAAAGTAGCCTACAGACGTTGAAGTTTGACGCTTTCAGGGTCGAACTCCAGCTCCAACTGACAGGTTGAATACCATGTGCCAAGGGGTAATGGGGAGGGCTCTAGAACATCCTATCAGCCATTCAGGGCTGTGTATGTAAATATCTATTTCATGTTCAAATTTGTTTCCTAACGCCCACAATCAGACTGAACACTTCAGTGGCCCAGGAGGCTCTGGGAAATAAATATTAAAAATTGTATTTAAAAAATAAACACAGTGAATTATTAGACAAGTGGTGATTTAAACATTCACACCCCTACTCTGGATGACAGTTAATTTGACAGTGGACACTCACTACGGAATTCAGAGTATGAATTGCTCTATAGCCTATCACCAATCTGGTACTGCACTTTATATTTGAGTCTTCTTGGAAAAAACTCTTTACATGTTTCTTTCATCCTTTTTAGTAAGTTTTGCTCCAATATGGTTTAGCCTTGATTTTACATCAATGGTATTTTAGGAAATTAATCCAAGAAGGCAGCTTGGTGGCTGCGGCCAGGGGATACTATCTACTTTTCTCCCTCTCCATCTAAAAGTCAATATCTCTGTCCAGAGATCAGTTAAAGGGATACTTTGGGATTTTGGCAATGATGCTCTTTATCTACTTCCCCAGAGTCAGATGAACTCATGGATACCATTTTTATGTCTGTTTCCAGTATGAAGGAAGTTAGAGGTAGTTTCGTGAGCCAATGCTAACTAGTTGTGCTGTGACTGTCTTGGAATTTGAGGGTTACGGTAATTGGCCAGCCCGGGGGGTTCAGAATTCTGTTTCTACACTTGTTTACATGGATATGCTTCTTAATAAAACCTATTTGAAACAAGCCATTACACTTTCTTATTATCATGGCATTTCATTATTATTCAGGTTATTACTTCTAATTATTAATCAAATTCAGAAATGCCCGCTTGGAGAGGATCTGTCACATTTTTGTATAGACACAACATTAACGGAGTCCGAATAAAGATATGCCTACCTTGTCTGTTGGCTTTTCTGCATATATATATATTTTTTATACTGATCCTATTTCGACGCACAATACCATTCAAACAAAGTCCGATGGGTTTTCTCCCACTTTTCCCGAAATATTCGCATAACATCACAAACCTGCTGCTGCGGTCATAATGAGTGAAATAATGTAGCCTAAGCTACTGAAAATAGCCCTTGTACAAGATTAAAACATGAAAGGAGCGTTTGATTCTTATTAAAGACATTGAGTCCAGATAGGCTGCTTTAGGAAACTTTCTGGATGGACATATAGGCCTAAAGAGAGAATCAGCGAACTCACACACGCACATCCCCGTAAAAGCACCCATCAATCAAAGCCACCAGCAAATATTTATCCTTTCCTTAAAATGTAGGCCTACCTTAGGCTTTCCGAAAGTAAGCTATAAGATAATGAATTGATGAGGAAAGTATGAAGGGGACAGTTATGCTATAATATGAAATATGAAATTAACAGTAATTAAAACAAATACACGCAACATGTCCATAGCCTATTTATCAACGACGCTGATTATTGAGGGGGAGAGTGTTGGAAAGATTTTTCAAATACTGTGAGGAACTATTATAAACAAAATCCTAAAATGAATGTAAGCCTATTTAAACGGTTTGGATGGCTGTTTTATTTTCATGATGGTCTTCATCCATAACCGTCAGTTACACGGTTATTGAATTACTGTCACAACCCTTCTAACTAGCATTACCCATAGACTTGCAGTCATTGTGCTAGCGCTAGTTAGCAATTTATTTCAAACTAAACGCAGAAAAATAAAAATGATATCCACTAGTTCATCTGACTCTGGGGAAGTAGATAAATGGCCTCATTGCCAAAGTCCCAAAGTATCCATTTAAAGCTGCAATATGTAACTTTTTGGGCGACCCGACAAAATTCACATAAAATGTGAGTTATAGATCTGTCATTCATAATGAAGGCAAGTCTAAGAAGTGGTATATCTGTTGTATGTACGCTAGTCCTATGCTTCCCGTTTTAAGTTTTATTTTTAAGTTTTATTTTTTACTTCCGGTTTTGTACACCAGCTTCAAACAGCTGAAAATACAATATTTTTGGTTATACTATGGCATTGTTGAATACTCCTTTCTGATTGGCTTGAAGGGCATTCTAGAGCGTGCATTATTTCCCTATAACGCACAGTATATTTGCATGGTAGAATTCAATGGCTATAGTTCATTTTTACATGTTTTGTTTGAGCTGCTTTTGAAAGCAAAAGTCGAATTGAAAACAGTATTGGTATTGTTGAATTCGATTCTGATGGTTTGGTTAGCTAAACTACCAAGTCTGTTTATTTGGTTACCATGGAAACTACTGTAGCTATCTAGTAAACTTGCTTGCTACGTCAGTGGATATTGAACACATTTATACTGGCAAATGAATACATTTCTAGTGGCAAATGTGTTAAATTATAGCCATGGTATAAACTATTAGAATTTTTGCAACCAGGAAATGGCGGAGTGATTTCTGCATAGTGCACCTTTAATAAAATGGCACCTCTGGGCCAGATCTGTTCCTCTGTTTCAATTAGAGGTCCTAATTGCCCCAAGTTTTCATCAGGTACCTTCCTACCAAAGGGTATTCCAAATAAGCATGTCACTCAGAGTAGAGCAGTGCGATATAGACAAAAATCCATATTGCGATTACATTTACTGAATTAATATGATAAATTGAACATTCATGTGACCACTTTTTTTTATTACCCTTTAAACTACTACGAGTTTGAATGTTGTAGTTCTCAATTGTCCCATTAACAATCACCCATATTAGCAAACCAACATATCTCTCTCCTTTGCGCCTGTTGTCACACACACACACACACACAACACAACACAACACGCACACACACACATGCATGTTCTTAGGAATCAACATTAAGCTCACGCTGTCCCTCCTCTGTATAACAGATATGGGCGCAAAATGCTACCACCACTTTGCAATATTGGTATTTAGCCTGGATAGCAGAATATACACTCACCGACCAGTATATTAATTTGCTGTAATCCATCTCATTGGGAACCTTAGGGGCAGACTGGCCCTTCTGAAGCCCACTCTGTAGTGAAATAGCCTACATTTCCTGGTCATTGAGCAGAGTGATTTACTCATTACAGCCGAAGGGAAGTATGTCCCTGATACTAATCTCTCCTTTCTTCACATTGCATTACATTCTCTGCAGCTTGATGTTAATAAGTGAACAAAGCCGGACGGCCTGACACTATCTAAAAAGTGCCACAGCTATCCAGAGGTGACGGAAACCAAATCGTGTATGCTGCCCCAAAGTTAATTTTACACAGGCTAGCATTGTCCAGCCCACCTCCACTCGATAACTAATTACAATGTTTTTAGCTCCCCTTCCCTCCAGCCTTTCCTATTTTCAAATGGAAGCAAAAGGATAGGATGGCTATTAATTAAGACAGACTAATGGCAGCTCTAGAAACAAACTCTCACTCTGAAGTTGACACGTTAAGTAACTCTCTCCGTTCCCTCAGCCAGGGAATGTAATCCTCCCAAAGAACTCAGAGTAGGCCTATTTCTTTTTTAACCAGGTGTTTGATTTCTCAACCACTTCAGCTTTGAAATGCACTCTTCAGACAGAGGCCAAGAAAGCACAAAGCTAGTTTACATTCATAGCCACGTTTATAATAGGCTTCAGGATGGAGTGAAATCCTCGTACATTAAAGAAAGTAGTAAAGGTGTTTTGGGAAGTGTCAGTTTGGTTTCTCTCTCTATGGTATATTCTGCTCTTCCACTTTTAGATGTATGGTACTCTTGACAGTATTTCAAGACATGCCAAATCAAAGGCTTTGTTTGAGGCTATACATAATCTCTATAGGCCTGGATGCCATCGTCAAACATAGAGAATACGCATGTCAAACGCCTACCATGAGACTCTCAAAAGTTAAGCAAATGTAATATATACGTAACTCACTCTGGTTCTTTCCACTTTATAAATACACAATCTAAGGAAAAGCTCACCCCAGAATGATGTTTTCTCTTCGTGACAGGTTTAGAATCGTAACAGTTTGATTGTAGCAGCTAAAGACCTAGTCTGCTTTCGCGTCACCGTGAGGTTCATCTAAAACCTGGCTTCACTGAGCCAGCATGGAGAGGTGAATGACACTGTGATTAGTTGTCTCCTCTGGGATATTCTGGAAGGTAAAAGAAGGCATAAGGTCATCGGAGTATCCATTAGCTCCATATTTGTTCCAGCAGGGGAACTTCACAGCTCTCCCTCCCTCAGGACGTGGTGGTTGCTGGCTGGCCAGCACTAATTTATTTTCCTGGGTATAAATAGGCTGGCAGGATCACTGGGGCAGGTTGTCTGATCTTCCAACACAGTGTCCTGCCTCCTGCCTGGTGGTGTGGCAGGGCACAAAGGGGGATGTGTGTCCCCACACTCTCCATACCCATTGAAATTGAATTTAGGCCTGCTGTATTCTCTCTATGCTCCATTCTGCAGGCACTCTGCTAAATGTCTTACTCCAGAGACTTGTTGATCATGTCTTACACAGTTACATCTCATGCTTTATCATCTGATTAGAAGCACACCAGGGTTACAGAGGAGGTGACAAAGGTGGAGGGATAGGATCAAGTAAAACCAAACTAGTATGCAGGTTTGTGTGAATCTACTAATGACTGTATGTAGACAATAAAAAAAAAGGCCTAAAGAAAGCCACTATCAATGTACTGCAGCTTTGAATTTATTTGTAATGTGCTGCCAATGTCACATAGCATGCATATTAATGTTCAGTCTTAGAGTTTGTACTGAGGTTCTTACTCCTATTAGGTTGGTCAGGTTTTCATTTCACTGAGATCATTTATGACTTAAAGGGCAACTCAGCCACTTTTAACATGTGGGTTGTTATTATGAAGTGTTGAGTGATGTCCTACACAGTGTTAGTGCAATCTTATGATTTCCTGACTGTTTAGTGATGAGCAAAACAAGAAAATGCTTCTCTGTGATGTTTTCAAGTAGGATCCCTGAGATGACTAATAAAATAAATGATGGACAGTCATTTTCAGCTATCTATATAACCCGTCTGTAGTTTCCTGATTATATTGGAACTCCCTGCTCTGGTTGTCTTCGTCAATAAATATTTTTAATAGATGCTCAAAAACCTATAGAATGATATTTATAGTCAGCTTACACCAATATTTTTCTGTTGTTCAAGGCTCAAACTCCCAATTCCATTCGGCAAAACCCACTGAGGTATAAGGCAAAACCACTCCCACCATCATTGTTGAAGTTGCAGTGATTGTGCCCTTTCCAAATGTGCTTATATTTTTGTAGTGAATTACTTGTAAACATCATACTTTTTATTAGTTCCAATAGGCTTACAATGTTGTTGGATGGTTGCTTGGACAGTCGCTAAGGCTGTATTTGGCTGTTATTTTTGAAAACACTGTTTCAGATGCAACAGAGTTAGCTACCTAGCTAGCTTGCATTGCTAATGTTAGCACCAAAGATACAGCATGCTTCAAGCATGATAGACTAGGATTCCTTAGTGATTTGCCTATAAATGTCATAATAAATGTTGTGTTGTGTTCTAACAGACCTACATGTTGTTTGGACTGTTAAAGACAATCGCAAATATTAAACTCGGCTGTTATTGTTGCAAACACTATTATTTTGGATGTAGCAGTTGGGCTAGCTAGCATGCTAGCTAACCAGCATCAGACAGTACAGAGTTCATACGGTCATGAAAAGTCATGTAATTAAAAAATGGTGTTTCATTAATTTCAATAATTAATTTCATAATTTCTGTTAATGTAATTTATTTAGGCACAGTTTTTAAATATTTGATCAATCAAATAAAAATCTACGTATCAGCCAGGATCGAGATGACACTTAAGCATCTGTGTTTGCGAGCGTAACCTGCATGTGAGCGAGATGAGTGAGCCGTTGCTCAAGGAGAGAGAGCTAGTCGGACATTGCAGCAGCAGGTAGGCCTTTAAAATATGAACAGACAGACTAACTAGGTAGCCAATTTAAAACATATATTGTACCCTCGAGTTAACTGTTTAGCGATTGATAGCATGCATTAATGTTTTCGTTATGTCATGTCCCCTAAAACGTTCAACCTACACTCACGAATGAGGCCAAACAGAGTTGATTTACTTTTTTTTAACGATTCATATGACTCATTTAAACGATTATTTTTGACGAAACGATCGATTCACTGTATTGTATTATTTTGGATTTGTTTCACAGTGAATGGTATCATGTGAATCAAAATAATTTATGAATCGTGAACAGTTATTTTAGAAAAAAGGTTTATCTGTAGCCTTTTGGATTATGTGGCTTCAAAACTTGTTTTGTAGATACTTCCAGTTGATTTGGGCATCCAATGTTTGGGATATTTCAACTCAATCAGCATGCTAGTCAGCATGCAAAGTAAACACTTCTAAGGTACCTAAGATAAATATGAAAAGGCAAATTTCCTGAAGAAAATGTGTGGGCTTGTTTCCACTGAATAAAAAGATTTGTAGCCTACCATAGCCATTTGATCTTTGAGCGACTAATAACTAATAATACTAATAATGACTAAAGAAGACAAAAGACAAGAGAGACCAACACATACACAAAGCAATACAAAGAGTACATTACAGAGAGACAATATCTACATCGATCTACAAGCCCACATCCACCAACCCCAATGGAAGTGTTTCCACATAGTCCAGGAAGGTTTGCCATATTTTCACAAAGTAGTTTAATTTATTTCTTAAAGCATAGGTCATCTTCTCCACAGGAATACACGTATTCATTTCAGAGAGCCATCTTGTAATTGAGAGAGGGGAATCTGATTTCCATGTCAATGCAACACATTTTCTTGCAATGGCAAGGGCGCTTTCTGTAAATTTGATATTGAAGTTATTCCTCATATTAATGTTTGTAAAGTTACCAAGAAGGCATATTTCAGGGTCAAGTGGGAAAGGAACCTCCATAATTAAGGCCAGGGTATCACAAACATCATGCCAGAATACTTGTAATTTGGTACACTGCCAAGTAGAATGCAAAAAAGTGCCTTCTTTTGTTCCACATCTAAAACACATTTCTGATATTTCAAGGTTAGATCTATGTAGCCTCTGAGGTGTCAGATAGAGTTGGTGAAGGAAGTTGTAATGTATAAGTCTGTATCTAGAGTTGATGTTCGCTGATACACTATCTTGGCATAGGTCTGACCATAGCCCCTCATCGATTGTAATATTCAAATCAGATTCCCATCGCTCTCTTGACTTATGTACATCTGGTTTTGGGCATTGTTGCATTAGCAATGAGTACACTCTGGATATAAATGTAAATGAGTCATGGTTATCATGGAGTAGTTGTTGAATACTTGATAGATTTGTTAAAGTCATATCTCCAAGAGTGCTTCTGAGAAAATGTCTTAACTGTAAATAACAAAATAAATTATTATTGGATTACTGGTATTTCTCTTTCAGTTGCTAAAATGACATAAGCACCCCATCTATATAACAGTGTTCTAAATGCTTTATTCCCTTCTCATGACAATGTTGAAACATTTTGCTCTCCAAGATCATTGGCAGGAGTCTGTTTTGCCACAGGGGTGTTTTGGGTGACAAGTCTTGTTTCAGACCAAATAACTTATGAATTTCATGCCAAGATCTTACTAAATTGATGGTACAGGAATTGCTTGTTTTTGTTGATATAGTCTTGGGGTTCCACTTGTAGATAATATTACTCCCAACCTCTTCATTAAGAGCAAACATTTCCATCTGAGTCCAAGAAGGGGCTGGTTCAGTTTCAAATAAGAATTAAATGAATCTAATTTGCGCTGCCCAGTAATACATCTTGAAATTTGGTAGGCGGAGACATCCTAGACTATAATCCCATGTTAATTTGTCCAGGCTCACCCTTGGAGTTTTACAATTCCATACAAATTGTCTTATGGTCTTGTTAAGGGACTTAAAGAAACTCTTGGGTAGTGATATGGGTAAAGATTGAAATAGATACGTCATCTTTGGCAGAACGTTGATCTTAATACAATTAATTCTCCCAAATAATGTAAGAGGCAGATCTATTCATCTATTCAAGTCATCCACCACCACCTGAACCAATACAGAATAGTTAAGCTTGTACACATTTCTTAAGTCATTATCAACTGTGATTCCTAGATATTTGAACCCGTGGCGACCATCTGAAGGGACCTGTTTGTTCACAGATGCTATAGTCAAAGCGAGTCAGTGGAAGTATTTCACTTTTGTCCATGTTGACTTTGTAACCTGATATAGAGCTGTACACTACCGGTCAAAAGTTTTAGAACACCTACTCATTCAAGGGTTTTTCTTTATTTTTACTATTTTCTACATTGTAGAATAATAGTGAAGACATCAAAACTATGAAATAACACATATGGAGTCATGTAGTAACCAAAAAAGTGTTCAATAAATCAAAGTATATTTTATATTTGAGATAATTCAAATAGACACCCTTGATGACAGCTTTGCACACTCTTGGCATTCTCTAAACCAGCTTCACCTGGAATGCTTTTCCAACAGTTGAAGGAGTTCCCACATGATGAAATAAAGAAAAACCATTGAATGAGTAGGTGTTCTAAAACTTTTGACCGGTAGTGTATGTACCCAAAAGCGTCCGTAGTTTTGAGAGGGGTTGGGTCAGAGAGGAACAAAATAATGTTGTCTGCGAACAATGAGATCTTGTGCGTTATCTGGCCCACCTGAAAGCCCTTTATGCCAGGATCCGTTCTTATGGCCTCAGCCAGGGGTTCTATGGCTTGCAAAAAAAGGAGTGAGGAAAGTGAACATCCCTGTATACTACCTCTAAAGAGTGGGAATGTGGCTGACATGCCATTAGTGGTGATCTTGGCTTGCGGTTTATGGTATAAAGTCTTAACCCAGTTGACAAACAAAGGACCAAAGTTAAATTTAGCAAGGACCTTGAATAGGTATGGCCACTCCAGCCTATCAAAGGCCTTTTCAGCGTCTAGAGATACTACTATACTAGGATCGCTCCAGACACAGGCCATGTGAATTACGTTGAATAACCTGCACAAATTATTGGTGGAAGATCTTTTCTGTATAAAGCCTGTTTGATTGGTGTTAATCAGGTTTGGCAAATATTGTCCTAATCTATTAGCCATTGCCTTAGAAATTGATTTATAGTTGGCATTGAGGAGTGAGATCGGCCTATAGGAACAGCATTGTAGAGGATTTATTTTATGTATAACTGTTATAATAGCCATGGAAAAGGAGTCTGGTAGGCTCTGCGTCTCAGCAGCTAAATTTAGAACATCCATCAAGAGAGGAATAATCAAATCCTTAAAGTCCTTATAAAACTCTGGGGGAAAGCTATTGTCTCCTGGTGATTTGCCGGATGTTAATGAGAAAATTGCCTTTTTTATTTATTTTTATTTTAAAAGGGCCGATCTAGTTCGTTTTGGTGTGTCTTGTGTGAGGTGCGGTAGTTCAATAGTAGACAGAAATGTGTCTATCATTGCTGGTTCCGTTCCATCAGAAGTGTATAACAGAATAGTATTGTTAAAATGAATCCTTAATCTCTTCCGGGTTGTGAGACACTTGACCGTTCTGTGTTTCAATAGAGTTGATGGTTCTCGAATTCTCCTCAGCTTTTATCTGCCAGGCCAAGACTTTGTGTTTTCTCCTCCAATTCATAATATATTTGCCTAGTTCTAAGAATAGCCTTTTCAGTTTTGTAAGTACTTAGGGTATTATATTTTAGTTTTTTATTCATCAATGAGCGGTATGTTTCTTTAGAGCCAGGTTTTTGGTGTTCTTTTTGTAGTAATAGGATTTCATTCTCTAATTCATTCAATTCAGCAGTGCATTTATTTTTGAGTCCTTTGGTATAGGAAATGATTTGACCCCTAGGAAAGGCCTTTAATGTCTACCAGAGTACAAAACTATTAGGAGAGGACGGGAAGTTTGTTTCACAGAAAAACGTTTGGTCTCTGATAAATTGACAAAATGCTGCCTGTTTCAAAAGAGTTGGGTTTAGGCCCCATCTATACGTCCCTTTAACTCCATCTGACATCCAAACAGAAAATGTGAGGGAAGAATGATCTGAGATAGTTCTGGATAAAGTTCCACAACTCTATGGGTAAACTGTGCTAATAGGAGAAAATAATCAATCCGGGTGTTAGAGTATTAGAGTATATGAGGACAGGAGGAGAAGGAGTAATCCCGATCTTGGGGGTGTAGCTGTCTACATGTGTCTTTCAAATTTAAGTCTTTCATAAATTATAAACTGCATTTGGCTGACTCAATCAATGAGGTTGCTTTAGTTGAGGATCTATCCAGAATCGGATCGAGACTAAAATTAAAGTCGCCCCCAACTTTTAGCAAGGTCCAAGATTCAGAATACATTCTGCCATGGACCACTACATAACGTCCCAGTGGATCAATCATTGTTTTCGTTACACAGAAGGGTAAATTCTTATTAATCAACACAGCTACTCCCTGTGTCTTTGTGTTGTATGAAGAGGCAAAGACCTGTCCTACCCATTCCCTCTTTAACTTTTTATGTTTTGCCCCGTTAGATGTGTTTCTTGTATAAGATGCAACACCAGTCTTTAGCTTTTTAAAGTACATAAGCACTCGTTTTCGTTTAACAGGTCCATTCAGTCCATTAACGTTCAATGATGTATGATTTACTATCTTAGCCATATTGTTCACTCAATACATAAATGCAAATGTCAGGAGTATGTCCAATAAGGGTGTTGGATATTCTAATGCCTATTTTCGGTGAGCCTGTAGTCAAACACATATTATAAAGCAAAGGTCTCTCACAAAACAGTACTGTAATATAAAGTAAACAAAACCAACAACTCCCCTCCTCCCTCCCGGTGCTGTTCTTGAACGCGCCCAGCACAAATCCCACCTGTAGTGGAGCTACGCTCCCAGCGTCGCTATTCCTAAATTCAATTTCTGACATGAAGGCAAACGTGAACCTGGAGCTCAAGCCCAGTAAATTAACAAAAATGTAGAATTCTTCACCAATCCTTATATGATGCAAGTTAAAAACAAAACCTATAACGGGTGTCCTGATCCCAACACACATACCATGACAGGGAGTCAAATAAAAATATAAGACGTCATTGCTTAGCCATATAAAAAGGTCTAACAAATCATATTGATGCCTCTGAGGACCATGACTGTTCCAAATAACAACATAAAAACAATGTCACTCTGTTTACATGGATATTGGGATCTTACATCATTGATCTGTCAGTAAGATATAGTATAATCCAGCAAAGCAGTCCTACCGGTTATGCAAGTAATAAGGCAGGCTAGTGGGACACAGTCCAGCTAGCAGTGAAATTAACCCATTCCGCTAGCCAATTAACCATGTCCTGAGCCGGTCGTCTGCAGTCTGCGGAGAAAAGTTGCGACTTATTTGGGCGTTTTGAAGAATCTTCTCTGTCCGCCATGGATGATTCTCATCGTTGCAGGTTGAATCAGCGCAAAGGGAATGTTCTTGGAGGTAAGTCATTTTTTCACCTGGTCGAATTCCTTCCTGCATTTTACCATCCTGGGACTCATGTCTGGAAAGAATGTAATCGCCTCCCCGTTGTGTAGGATCACTCCCTTCTCCTTGAAATGTTTGGCCGCGGTTCTAAGAACTTTCTCTCTGTCCTGGTACCTCAGGAACCGGACGAGGAAGGGTCGTGGGTTCTGATCAGAGGATGGGCGAGGGGCGAGTGACCTGTGTTCCTGTTCTATTACCAGGGGTTCAGCAAAATGTTATTTGCCCAGTAGGGAGGGGGTAATGGCAGCAGAGAAATCAATGGGGTCCGTCCCCTCACAGCCCTCGCGGAGGCTGATAATTCAAATGTTGCTTCGCCTACTTTAGTTTTCCAAATGGTCAACCTTATTCATCAGGTGTTCGTTGTTTTTGCATAGTTTCTATAATTCCGTCACCATTCCCTCTAGCTTGTCCTCAGCAGTGCTGATGTGCTCTTCAGCTTCTTCCATTCGTGATCCTAGTGTGTTGATAGCCGTTGTCAAACCTGAAATTGAGTTTTTTTTTCTGCCAGCTGGGCTGAGATGGAGCAGCTAATCTCAGACGTTTTCAAGTTAAGTTGTGTTGTGAGGGAGTCATTGCCTTCTTTGATCACTTTGAGGATGTGAGTTAGCCTAGCTTCTTCCTGAGGTGTCATGTTGCCATATTGGGTTTCCGAGGAGGCCATGGTCAGAGGTTTTTTCTCCATCGTTTCTTGGTCTGTTTCGGTGCTTCCCTTGCCTTTTTTTGTCTCATAGGCATATCACCACTCTTGGCTACAGTGTAGTAATAAGTATGGGTGAAGTTAAAGGTTTAGGATAAGTTTGTTAAAGGTTTATCGGGAGCTCTCAGTCACGCTTCTTCCTAGCTTCGCTGCATCATGTGACCCCTCAGCTAACATTTTTTAGATTGCTAAATTAGTTTAGCGGCCATCTATCTAAGCTTGTTATCATGGTCGAATTACCGGCCGGGGGTCCCCATTGATTTTGTTAGTCAGTCTCACTCAGATATATTAAAAACTGTAAACATTTCTCTCCACCCTATGGCAATATGTGTAGAATTGCTTGAAATTACCTCTAAAATTTAAATAATGATCTCCATTTAAATGTTTTGCTTGCAATGTTTTTGTTTTTTTTTACCTTTATTTAACCAGGTAAGCCAGTTGAGAACAAGTTCTCATTTACAACTGCGACCTGGCCAAGATAAAGCGAAGCAATGCGATTAAAAACAACAACACAGAGTTACACATGGGGTAAAACAAAACATAAAGTCAAAAAATACAACAGAAAATATATATACAGTGTGTGCAAATGTGTCACGGCCGTCTACGGAAGGAGTGGACCAAAGCGCAGCGTTTGTAGCGAACATGACTTTTATTAAAGTTAAAGTGCACGAACGAGAAAACAATAACCAATGACGGATAGTGAAGTCCTCAGTACACAGACTGAAACATGGAACAAAAACCCACAACCCCAAGGTGAACAATGACGGTTTAAATATGGCTCCCAATCAGAGATAACTAGCCGACAGCTGACACTCGTTACCTCCGATTGGGAGTCACTCAATACAAACATAGACATAGACAACCTAGAACACCCAACATAGAAAATGAACACATAGAATGCACACACCCTGGCTCAACATAATGAGTCCCAGAACCAGGGTGTGACAGTACCCCCCCCTAAAGGCGCGGACTGCGACCGCGCCTCAAAAACCCCAAACAGGGGAGGGCTGGGTGGGCATACCTCCTCGGTGGCGGTTCTGGCTCCGGCCTAGACCACCACCCTCCGATACACCCCCCACAGTACCCCTGGTCCTGTCTAGCCCCGCTGGCCGGAGCCGGACTGACGACACGCGCCCCTGGCTTGGTGCGTGGAACAGGAATGGACCGGAATGGGCTGGCGACGCGCACCACAGACCTGGTGCGGAGAGCAGGAACGAGCCGGACAGGGCTGACGACGCACCCCGTAGGCTTGGTGCGTGGAGGAGGAACGGGCCTTACCAGGCTGACGACTCGCACCCCTGGCTTAGTGCGAGTGGCAGGAACAGGCCGGACCGGGCTGGCGACGCGCACCGTAGGTTTGGTGCGAGTGGCAGGAACAGGCCGGGTCGGGCTGGCGACGCGCACCGTAGGTTTGGTGCGAGTGGCAGGGACAGGCCGGACCGGGCTGGCGACGCGCACCGTAGGTTTGGTGCGAGTGGCAGGAACAGGCCGGGTCGGGCTGGCGACGCGCACCGTAGGTTTGGTGCGGGTGGCAGGAACAGGCCGGGTCGGGCTGACGACGCACACCGTAGGTTCTGTGCGTGGAGCAGGAACAGGCCGGGCTGGGCTGGCGACGCACACCGTCGACTTGGTGCGTGGAGCAGGAACAGGTCGGGCAGGGCTGTCGACGCACACCGTAGACTTGGTGCGGGGAGCAGGACTGGGCCGGACAGGGCTGTCGACGCACACCGTAGACTTGGTGCGTGGAAGCAGGAACAGGTCGGGCAGGGCTGTCGACGCACACCGTAGACTTGGTGCGGGGAGCAGGAACGGGCCGGACTGGGCTGTCGACGCACACCGCAGACTTGGTGCGTGGAGCAGGAACAGGTCGGGCAGGGCTGTCGACGCACCGTAGACTTGGTGCGGGGAGCAGGACTGGGCCGGACAGGGCTGTCGACGCACCGTAGACTTGGTGCGTAGAGCAGGAACAGGCCGGGCAGGGCTGTCGACGCACACCGTAGCCTTGGTGCGGGGAGCAGGAACGGGCCGGACTGGGCTGGCGACGCGCACCGTAGGTTTGGTGCGAGTGGCAGGAACAGGCCGGACCGGGCTGTGGAGACGGATAGGAGGCCTGGAGTGAACAGCGGCCACCACCCGTCCTGGCTGAATGCCTACCCTCACACACTCTGTGTGAGGCATCCGCACAGGACGTACAGGGCGGTGTACCCCTGGCCTGGTGGCCTCCTGGATTCGCCCCATCTTTGCCTCCGTCGTCCATGCCGTGTGCCCCCCCTAAAAATTTCTTGGGGTTGCCTCTCGACCCTCCGACGCTGCTCCCACGTCCAGGTTGCCTGTTCCTGGACACGCTGCTTGGTCCTTTGATGGTGGGTTTTTCTGTCACGGCCGTCTACAGAAGGAGTGGACCAAAGCGCAGCGTTTGTAGCGAACATGACTTTATTAAAGTTAAAGTGCACGAACGAGAAAACAATAACCAATGACGGATAGTGAAGTCCTCAGTACACAGACTGAAACATGGAACAAAAACCCACAACCCCAAGGTGAACAATGACGGTTTAAATATGGCTCCCAATCAGAGATAACGAGCCGACAGCTGACACTCGTTACCTCCGATTGGGAGTCACTCAATACAAACATAGACATAGACAACCTAGAACACCCAACATAGAAAATGAACACATAGAATGCACACACCCTGGCTCAACATAATGAGTCCCAGAACCAGGGTGTGACAAAATGTAGCAAGTTATGGAGGTAAGGCAATAAATAGGCTATAGTGCAAAATAATTACAATTAGTATTAACACTGGAATGATAGATGTGCAAGAGATTATGTGCAAATAGAGATACTGGGGTGCAAATGAGCAAAATAAATAACAATATAGGGATGAGGTAGTTGGGTGGGCTAATTTCAGATGGGCTGTGTACAGGTGCAGTGATCGGTAAGGTGCTCTGACAACTGATGCTTAAAGTTAGTGAGGGAGATAAGAGTCTCCAGCTTCAGAGATTTTTGCAATTCGTTCCAGTCATTGGCAGCAGAGAACTGGAAGGAATGTCGGCCAAAGGAGGTGTTGGCTTTGGGGATGACCAGTGAGATATACCTGCTGGAGCGCATACTACGGGTGGGTGTTGCTATGGTGACCAATGAGCTAAGATAAGGCGGGGATTTGCCCTGGAGCCAGTGGGTTTGACGACGAACATGTAATGAGGACCAGCCAACGAGCGTACAGGTCACAGTGGTGGGTAGTGTATGGGGCTTTGGAGACAAAACAGATGGCACTGTGATAGACTACATCCAATTTGCTGAGTAGAGTGTTGGAGGCTATTTTGTAAATGACATCGCCGAAGTCAAGGATCGGTAGGATAGTCAGTTTTACGAGGGCATGTTTGGCAGCATGAGTGAAGGAGGCTTTGTTGCGAAATAGGAAGCCGATTCTAGACTTAACTTTGGATTGGAGATTCTTAATGTGAGTCTGGAAGGAGAGTTTACAGTCTAACCAGACACCTAGGTATTTGTAGTTGTCCACATACTCTAGGTCAGACCCGTCGAGAGTAGTGATTCTAGTCGGGTGGGCGGGTGCCAGCAGCGTTCGATTGAAGAGCATGCATTTAGTTTTACTAGTGTTTAAGAGCAGTTGGAGGCTACTGAAGGAGTGTTGTATGGCATTGAAGCTCGTTTGGAGGTTTGTTAACACAGTGTCCAATGAAGGGCCAGATGTATACAAAATGGTGTCATCTGCGTAGAGGTGGATCTGAGAGTCACCAGCAGCAAGAGCGACATCATTGATTTACACGGAGAAAAGAGTTGGCCCAAGAATTGAACCCTGTGGCACCCCCATAGAGACTGCCATAGGTCCAGACAACAGGCCCTCCGATTTGACACATTGATCTCTATCTGAGAAGTAGTTGGTGAACCAGGTGAGGCAGTCATTTGAGAAACCAAGGCTATTTAGTCTGCCAATAAGAATGCGGTGGTTGACAGAGTCGAAAGCCTTGGCCAGGTCGATGAAGACGGCTGCACAGTACTGTCTATTATCGATCGCGGTTATAATATCGTTTAGGACCTTGAGCGTGGCTGAAGTGCACCCATGACCAGCTCGGAAACCGGATTGCATAGCAGAGAAGGTACGGTGGGATTCGAAATGGTCGGTGATCTGTTTGTTAACTTGGCTTTCAAAAACTTTCGAAAGGCAGGGCAGGATGGATATAGGTCTGTAACAGTTTGGATCTAGAGTGTCACCCCCTTTGAAGAGGGGGATGACCGCGGCAGCTTTCCAATCTCTGGGGATCTCAGACGTTACGAAAGAGAGGTTGAACAGGCTAGTAATGGGGGTTGCGACAATTTCGGCGGCTAGTTTTAGAAAGAAAGGGTCCAGATTGTCTAGCCCAGCTGATTTGTAGTGGTCCAGATTGTGCAGCTCTTTCAGAACATCAGCTGTCTGAATTTGTGTGAAGGAGAAGCGGGGGGGGGGGCATGGGCAAGTTGCAGCGGAGGGTGCAGAGCGGGTGGCCGGGGTAGTGGTAGCCAGGTGGAACGAATGGCCAGCCGTAGCAAAATGCTTGTTGAAATTCTCAATTATTGTAGATTTATCGGTGGTGATAGTGTTTCCTAGCCTCAGTGCAGTGGGCAGCTAGGAGGAAGTGCTCTTATTCTCCATGGACTTTACAGTGTCCCAAAACTTTTTGGAATTAGTGCTACAGGATGCACATTTCTGTTTGAAAAAGTTAGCCTTTGCTTTCCTAACTGCTTGTGTATATTGGTTCCTAACTTCCCTGAAAAGTTGCATATCGCGGGGGCTATTTGATGCTAATGCAGTACGCCACAGGATGTTTTTGTGCTGGTCAAGGGCAGTCAAGTCTGAGGAGAACCAGGGGCTATATCTGTTCTTAGTTCTGTATTTTTTGAATGGGGCATGTTTATTTAAGATTGAGAGGAAAGTACTTTTAAAGAACAACCAGGCATCCTCTACTGACGGAATGAGATCTATATCCATCCAGGATACCTGGGCCAGGTCAATTAGGAAGGCCTGCTCGCTAAAGTGTTTTAGGGAGCGTTTGACAGTGATGAGGGGTGGTCGTTTGACCGCGGACCCGTTACGGACGCAGGCAATAAGGCAGTGATCGCTGAGATCCTGGTTGAAGACAGCGGAGGTGTATTTAGAGGGTAAGTTAGTCAGGATGATATCTATGAGGGTACCCATGTTTACGGATTTAGGGTTGTACCTGGTAGGTTCGTTGATAATTTGTGTGAGATTGAGGGCATCTAGTTTGGATTGTAGGATGGCCGGGGTGTTAAGTATATCCCAATTTAGGTCACCAAGCAGTACGAACTCTGAGGATAAATGGTTTACTCATGATGAGTTCAGATTTTTTGTGGCCCCCACCCCCATTAAGGTTGCCCATCCCCGTTTTAGAAATATGCGGCTCCAACTGGTCCTTGATAAACTGGCTCTGATGTGTTTGAGCAGGGCTGGATGAAATGCCTGCACACCCAGTAGCTCTCCAGAGTATGTGTTTTATACAGTTGCCTAACAGATATTCTACTTTGTAGGGGGTTAAGTGCCTTGCACAACAACAGGAGATGGTACATGGGATCAGAGAGCAGCCTCCCACTCTCAATACATTTTTCATTGACATTTTAGTCATTTAGCAGATGCTCTTATCTAGAGCAACTTACAGTAGTGAGTGCATACATTTTCATACTGGTCCCCCGTGGGAATTGATCCCACAACCCTGGCATTGCAATCGCCATGCTCTACCAACTGAGCCACACGGGATACCACATTACGCTTACTTTTTTATACGTACATAGAGACGCCGCCAATTGTTGGTCATGGAAATGTGGTTAAAAGTCATGGAGAACTCATGGAAAATTATTGAAATTCCATCTGTCAAAATGTGTATGAACCCTGACAGTGACTTATGCTTAGCATTTGTTAGCATCTAATTTCGAATAAGGTTTTTGTGTAATGTAGTTGATTGGTGACAATGACATGAACATATATTCCAGCATGATATTCATGGAAGCATTACAATATGATTACAACCCAAAAGTAATGTGAAATGCATTCATAATTTATGAGATAAGCTTTGTCTTGGCTTGCTAGTTAGCTAAGCTAACTGCAGGCTAACTAGGCGGAGCACTGCATCATGGGAGATGAAATGCACCCTGGGAGGTGTAGTATATTGTAGGCAATGCAGAAGCTTCAAAAATCAAAAATAAACTGGAATCGTGCAGTAGGCTATGACTAACAAAAACGATAAAACATCAAAATGTGTATCAAATCTGCATATATACTAACAGCATAATAACTAGTTATAAAGTGGTGTAATTGTCCTTTAACTGCTTAGTATGAAAGAAGCAAAGCTTTGAGGCTTACCTGGACTGGAGCTTGTCTTTGTGTAGTCTGTTTATTGCATAGGCAATGTGGAAGCATAGATTATATTGCTTTTGAAGGCCAACATTTTGAAATAAGTTTTATGAAATAACTCAATTAGCAGTCCTGGAGCCAATCTCTCCCTGGATGTGCTATCGCAGTCAAACATTCCACATAACAAGGCTTTTCCTCTGAGTTAGGTAGGTAACATTTCTGGGAGTAGGCCTAAATGGTCTGTCACCAGAGTGCCACCTCAGCATCTTTATCCCCCTCCATCTTTCCACCAGGATCTTTCCCTCCTCCCTGCACCAGTATATCCGCTTCCTCATCCCCAAATTTGTCCACATGATCCATCCTTATCCACCAGTCTCTGTCTCCTTTTCCCTCCACCAGTCAGGTAACCTAAACCATTTTGTCTCCAGGTACAGTGAAGGATGCTAATGGCTGTAGGAGCAGTTTCTCCAGAGCCGGTATCAAACAGCTGGTCTGCTAAGCTGTCGTGAGAACTGTTTATCTGGGGAGGCAGGCTTCCCTCCATCATCCTGCCAATAAAGACCGCTGCACAGCGCTTCATGCTCCACAGCGAGATAAGGCCTCCAGGCAGGTCCTTTCTGCTAGGCCCCACTCACTACAATGGAGAGGAGACCAACACACCTGACTGTTTTGACCCAGTTTAACACTTTCCCAATCCCATCTATTGCAAAGTTTAGCCTAATTATTTTATATTTTAACCACTGTCTGATTAAAGTCACGATCTGGAATGTCTTCTATGGTTTTTCAGGGTACTGTCTAGTCGTTCACACCACCAAAAAAAAAGTCTCACCACCTTGTAAATGTATGTCCAATATTTATTTGATTTCACGATTGATGTTGTGAAGGCAGTTTTTCACAGTATCTAAACCCAAATAAAACTGTTGATCTATGTTTTATAGCTCTAAATGTACTTACTGTATACACCAGTTCCATTTACCTCGAAAAACATCTGGCAACATACGACTTGATATCAGTTGCTATGCAACATGATGACTGTCAATTCATTGTGGTTCTTTTCTCCCTGGCCTTGTCGACTTCTGTTGTTCTGCTAATGAATGTTCCCTGTGTCTTCGGAGGGCCTTGTGGGAAATCGGTATTGTCAGTGGGTTTTGGGAGTGGGAATCAGCTCGATGTTTGCCCAACCATGTGTAAATAGTCAGGTCTGTGGCCCAGAGGGATAGTTAAGGCACAGTCTTCCCCCCTTTTTTGGATAAGAGTGTCAGCTAAATGTCTAAAATGTAAATGTTATGCAGTCTTGCAGTAAAATCTGACATTTCCTTAGCAGCGTGCCAATCATGCTCAATTTGTATTTTTCTTGGTACTGTATTTACAAAAGGTTCAGTTGAATGCAGTTTGTTGCACATTACCTTTTTTGAATGTCACAATAGAGGGGAACCTTTGCATGTGTCACCAAGCTTTGTAGAACACCATCATAATCATAGAGAACTATGGTGGAAAACTGAGGCTGTAAAAATCGCAGTATAATCTAATGTGTTTAAATTGATGTTTTTTATACCCCAAAGACATCAATTTAGATAAGGCTCTTTACTTTGACTGCCAGAGGAAATTCATTTGTTTTGGGTCACTTTCTATGAGCACAACTGTGCTAATAACCAGTTAAAACTCCAATCGAGCTTCAATGCCATACAACACTCCTTCAGTAGCCTCCAACTGCTCTTAAACACTAGTAAAACTAAATGCATGCTCTTCAACCGAACGCTGCTTGCACCCGCCCACCCGACTAGAATCACTACTCTCGACGGGTCTGACCTAGAGTATGTGGACAACTACAAATATCTAGGTGTCTGGTTAGACTGTAAACTCTCCTTCCAGACTCACATTAAGAATCTCCAATCCAAAGTTAAATCTAGAATCGGTTTCCTATTTCGCAACAAAGCCTCCTTCACTCATGCTGCCAAACATGCCCTCGTAAAACTGACTATCCTACCGATCCTTGACTTCGGCGATGTCATTTACAAAATAGCCTCCAACACTCTACTCAGCAAATTGGATGTAGTCTATCACAGTGCCATCAGTTTTGTCTCCAAAGCCCCATATACTACCCACCACTGTGACCTGTACGCTCTTGTTGGCTGGTCCTCACTACATATTCGTCGCCAAACCCACTGGCTCCAGGCCATCTATAAATCACTGCTAGGCAAATCCCCGCCTTATCTTAGCTCATTGGTCACCATAGCAACACCCACCCGTAGTATGCGCTCCAGCAGGTATATCTCACTGGTCATCCCCAAAGCCAACACCTCCTTTGGCCGCCATTCCTTCCAGTTCTCTGCTGCCAATGACTGGAACAAATTGCAAAAATCTCTGAAGCTGGAGACACTTATCTCCCTCACTAACTTTAAGCATCAGTTGTCAGAGCACCTTACCGATCACTGCACCTGTACACAGCCCATCTGAAATTAGCCCGCCCAACTACCTCATCCCTATATTGTTATTTATTTTGCTCATTTGTACCCCAGTATCTCTATTTGCACATCATCTCTTGCACATCTGTAAGCATTTCACTGTAATGTCTGCACCTGTTGTATTCGGCGCATGTGACCAATAACATTTGATTTGATTTGATTTGATTCCAGTGTTAATACTAATTGTAATTATTTTGCACTATAGCCTATTTATTGCCTTACCTCCATAACTTGCTACATTTGCACACACTGTATATATATTTATTTATGTTGTATTTTTGACTTTGTTTTGTTTTACCCCATATGTAACTCTGTGTTGTTGTTTTTATCGCACTGCTTTGCTTTATCTTGGCCAGGTCGCAGTTGTAAATGAGAACTTGTTCTCAACTGGTTTACCTGGTTAAATAAAGGTGAAATAAAAAAAAATAATAATAAAAAAACAACAGCCCATTTCAATGATGGGATTGGTTTCATTCTTTATGTATTTATTGTGTGCATCGGGATATTGAAGAGTGTGCTTGTCTAGCAAGAAATTACTTATTCACAGCCTTCCGAGACAATAGAAGGTAGGAATCTCTAAGCCAATTGCGGTAACCTGGGAAACAGTAAACCATTTCGCTCCAGCAGACTACTTAATAGCTTTGGCCGATGCAGAGGCTAGAAATCCATCAGTCAATTGGGCCAGACAGAGATGAGCAGTCTGCTCAGTGTCCTGACCAATGTGTGAGGAGACATGGGGCAGGAGAATGGAGCTCTTCTCATGGCCTCTGGTGATTAAGAAGCCTGTCTCACTTGAAATACGGCACATCACCTGAGCTGGCTGTAGACTATGCTGATGTGTATTATAGAGGAGATCTTGAGTGTTTTGTTTTAAGCTTGTTGCCCATCTGTCCTTTTAACTATGTGACCCTGGCGGTCTTTGGACACCTGTTCTGGCTCTTGCTGACAGAGCTGTGTGAATGTGTGTGTAGCTGGCGCAGGGAGAAAGTAATATTGCAGTAGAGAGCATGTGGGCTTGTATCCGTATGCCACTCTATCCCTAATGGGTAATATATGAAGGAAGTCAAAGCTTGTGTTATAGTCGCAGGGCTCAAACATCAGAATTAGCCACTCTTGCTCCATCTATAAAACAGGAATTGATGTTTCACATATGGGCTAGAATCACTATAATTTATAGACTTTCCATGGTTCACAACTACAGTTTAACGTTTGCGGTGATATTAAATATATTGCCTATTTGAGGTGTGCTGAAACATATTGTTTTGACCCAGAGTGTCAGGCCATTTCTGTTTGTGTTTTCAGTGGTTAACTCTGCCCAGTTCCCAGTTATCTTTAATGCAGAATCCCACGTCTTGCAGGGGTCAGAGTCTAATGTGAAAACAATTTGAACCCAGAAAGTCATTTCCTCTCTCTCCTCATTATCAGTTGCTGTGTAACCTCAGTGTTAAACGGCAACCAGAATTGTTGTCACATTGCCACAGATTAAGTTAACCCCTTACACTTGTGGATATTGGCCTATATGGATAGGGCTAAATTGAAATGTTTCTTACAGAAGAAATTTGAAATGCATAACCATGGTAGCTATTGAAAGTATACCGTTTGCAGATAATTGGACAATTATTAGACCAAAGGTCTACAGTTCACCTGACACGACTGAATCCATCCATTACAATTTTACATTTACTGTACTTTTCGCCGCATTTGTTGATAACGAAATCTCAAAATTCTCTGGATACATTCAGTAACATGATAAGAATATTCCTGGAAAACGTGGCGTAGGTGCAACATAAGGCAAAACAATTACAAGGGTTTGAGTGAGAGGACTAACTGGTGTCTTCCAAGTGGCCACACACCTCTCAAAAGTGTGCACAGTTCCTAAGTAATTTCAATGCACTTTTATGACTCAAAGAAGTCTTCAACTCTACGGCAAATTTTCTTCCCAATAAACAAAACAGGCTCATTCTGTTCAGAACAACCCAGTGTATGACGACATGTCATCCAGTAACTGTACGTCCTAGTGATCATAAGAGTAGATGTCATTCTTTATAAAGGGTTCATAAATGTGGCATAACTGTATGACATAACCACCACTGTCAATTAGGACATACGCATACAAGGGTGGAATAAGCACCGCTTATAAAGGCCTTATAAATCATATTAAATTGAGGCTTCAGAAAGCATTTATAACCCAGTCATGCATCTTGGTAGAGCATTGCAACGGCAGGATATTGGGTTTGATTCCCGGGACCACACATACATAAAAATGTTTTCACGCATGACTAAATCGATTTGGATAAAAGCTAAATGTTCTATTATATTTCACTAAAACATGTCTAGGATGGCCCAACATCTTTCCCTATTGGGTGCATAGTCAATATTGGACCTGACCTCAACTTCCCCCAAAATGCTGTGCTGCAAGATAAAGTAGGGCCTTTTTAAAATCGTATTTGTATCTTTTGCCTACTTGTTTTTTTCCACAAAATCCTTTTTCTTGATTTAGTTTTTCCAGGTTTCGGATTCCCCCCCCCCAAAAAAAAAATTCTGGTTTCCCCCAGTTTTTTCACAACACCAGGGGATGACTTTTGAGGTCTGGGAAAAATCTAAGAAACTTAGATTTTTGTGTATAGTTGCCCTTTAATTCAGTGAGCATGCCCTGCACTGTAGTTTGGTTAGCGGGTTTTCTGTAGTGCAGTAAGCGCACATGTGATGTCATTTGGCAGCCAATGGAATGGGTGGAGTAAAAGGCCAGCAACACTCCGTATTATTTAGAGGCCCATGAAATGACACCATATATACATTCTACAGACCCTACTGAGTATTCCCTATAGTACCTTAACTGAGGCACCCAGAATAGTTCTTGCTAAGCCAATATACATTTACATTTACATTTTAGTCATTTAGCAGACGCTCTTATCCAGAGCGACTTACAGTTAGTGAATACATATATTTTTTTTTTATACTGGCCCCCCGTGTGAATCGAACCCATAACCCTGGCGTTGCAAACGCCATGCTCTATCAACTGAGCTACATCCCTGCCGGCCATTCCCTCCCCTACCCTGGACGACGCTGGGCCAATTGTGCGCCGCCCATGAGTCTCCCGGTCGCGGCCGGCTGCGACAGAGCCTGGATTCGAACAATATGTATTCCATATACAGTGATTTGCATTGGGGGCATTTATTTGACCTTGGAACATGTTTCAAAACTCACATTTAATGCAAATGTCACCTAAATATGAACAAATATGAATCCTTGTTAATGTTTAGACAATTATTTTTCATATATCATGAATGGTTATTGACTCTTTTCTACTATTACGTGGGGACTTTAATTTTGAAAATGTCGTGATTGGATGTACTTTTTAGTGTTTCTGACGAGATGCTGATCATGTGATGAGTTCGCAAATCAAATGCCCCACTTGTGCTGCCACTGGACACCAAGTTAACCTTTATTGTAATCGAAATGAGTAGTTAGTAGTTAAGTGTTGAATTAGCCAAAATGTAGCTAGCTAGCAGGCTCAGCTAAATACCAATCCCCCTAGATGTCTCATAATCACGTCATGAGATTTGTAAATGAAAGAGGAATATAATAATACTAATTGAATGGACTTTCCCATCCTCCCACTCAGAGTTTTGGCGTAGCACAAAAATGCCTTTATCCAGATGGTGTGACAAAGGCATTTCCTAACAGACCTGCTAACCAACATTAGCACCTCCAGCAGGAAGAGAGGCAAGAGCCATTTGCCCGCCAACTCAGGGACAAGCTACACTATTCACAGCCCTGTGTAATGTTCAATGTAATGGCATTGCTGGACGTTTGGAAACGTCATGTATTTGTATTGTTTAAAACATTTAAAAATAAAAGGAAATGTATAGTTTAAACATGTCTTTAATGTTTATTTGTTTAAGCTGTTAGTGATAATTCCCTAAGTGTTAATACATTTGTGTTTACATCATTAAGCATTTATCTATGTGTTATAAATGACCAAAGGTCCCTGACCTTATACATGAATGCCTTGTATCATATGACGCTGCGAACTCAAATGTACAGCGTCATATGATACAAGGCATTCATGGATGTGTTATTTAAGTCATAATGCCCGATAAGCCGGTGTTTGGAGGATATATTGGCACGAGTGTTGTTTGGCCCGAGACGAAGTCGAGTGCCTGCAAACCGTGCCAGTATATCCTCCAAACACGGGTTTCGAGTGCATTATCACTGTTTTACAACGGGTTACCAACATATTCAAATAATGATTGACATATTTTAATTAAAAACTTTATTTTTATGAATTTATTCATACTATTTCATCCTTCCACGGGATACAGCTGTATAGTCCCGACACAAATCTAGGTTGCCAGAGACGCGACCCAGTTAAGTTTTTTTGTTTGAAATCTATGGACGCGACCCAGTCGTTCGTTCTAAATGTTCCATTGCCATGATGTCTGGCAACATTCTTATCCCTTGCTTGCTAGCTAGCCAACTTTGGTTAACACAGTCACATCAAACAGTGTAGCCTGAATAGCCGCAAAGTACTGTAGCTGCATTTGTTTAAGGTGTTTTCTAGTGATATTTCTTTGTATATATCCATAAAACTGAACCCACACGTTCATTACTATGGGTCAGCTGGAGATAGAATTTCAATATTGAAACAATGTTGCAAATGTCAGAGAGACAGACAGCAAGGTCTTGCAAGAACTGCCTGGAAAGGAGGGTCAGGTTAAAGGTGTTTATCCTCTCACTAGAGAACGCAGCCTGAGGTCCCAACACACTGAAGGCCCCCAGAATCTGCAGGTGTTGGAACCTCCGGTCTAGGCTGTCCTGGAGGCCAACAAGATATGGATCTAATTACAGCACAAAACAGAAAAAAAAGTGATTAATAGCTGTTTGTTTTAGTTTATCCAACACACATGATGTAACATTGAAACATGTTTTTACCTCCTTTCTGAACCGAGCCCAGAACTGCTCCCTGGTCTTGTTCTTCTCCACCTGACCTCTCCCTCTCCTCCTTGACGTTGAATGCGCCCAGACCCATTGGGTCATCGAGGTCCTGGTAGAGTTGGCTCAGAAATAAACAAATAATGCTGTATATTAGTACAGACTAAATATGCACAAACATCTTTAGCCCTTAGCCTAATTAAAGGAAATTAGACTAACCATGTGGCGTATTATATAGCCACGGTTTCAGTCTGTCAATTGTAAGCCACTTTGGGTCCCATCCGGATTGCCGGTGTTGCGCACTTGGCCTTACTCCTCTCTCCTCCTCTCCTCTCCTTTATCTACTCCTCTTTCTTCTCCTTCTCTCTGCTCTCCTCTCTCCTTTTCTTCTTCCATCTCCCTTCCTGGCTCTCTTCTTTCCTCTGTTCCACTGCTCTCCTCTCTCCTTTTCTCCTTCCATCTCCCCTCCTGGCTCTCTCCTCTCCTCTGCTCCATTCTGTCCCTCATCCATCCCTACCTCACTCCCGGGATTCTGCCTCTTCTCTGTCTAGTAAAGGAAGCCATACACGTGTTATAAAAACGGTAGCTTAAGCTTTTGAAGAGTTAGCTAACTAAAGAAAGTTTCATTTAATTCAGGATGATTTGACATTAGCTAGCTAAGTTAACGTTACCTGACACTCTTGTCCCTGCTCCCCCTTTCTCTTTCGCTGCTGTGGCTGGAAATATTTCAATAAACTCATTGGAGAAAAAATTAATCAAATCAAAGACCGATAAATGTAGCTATCTTGCTTGCACTTGATACAGTTCCAAATGAACTAGCTAGCTAACTTACTAGACTAGCAACGTTAGTTACCATGTTTCTATCATCAACATACTTGTGGATATTGGATAGCTAATTGCCGTTACAATTGTGACAGCAATATTATACATTTAAATTATGTTAGTAGAGTTTTTAGGTTATAGCTAACTTATGTAGTTAACTAGTTGGCTAGCTAACATTAGTCAAACAAACAAGCTAATGTACCTTTCTTGCAGTTTCCCACGCAGGAGCACTCGGAGGTGATTCAAGTGAATTGTGTTTCGCGCCGCAGAGATTCTGTATTGCACACTGGTCACTAGCGCGCTGGTCCCTGGCATGCCATTTCTTGCGCAGGTGCATTCTGAAGTGATTCAAGTGAATTGTGTTTCGTGCCGCAGAGCGTCTGTATCGAGCACTGGTCACTCGCGCACTGGTCACTGGCGCGCTGTGTTTCTTGAGTTGCAGTTTCTTCAGAACTGTGTTGAACCCAGACAGATGATCTATTTACCAAGAAAAGCGAATGTGCTTTACAGAACTTTATTTAAACTATGTTTGGTAGAAATATTATGTTTCTTTTGGTGTGGTGGCAATGATTCTGCCGTGGCACAGTGCCACACTTAAATGAATGCAGAGGAAACACTGATATGAAGAAAATGTAGTCTATTTCAGAAGTACAGAATAGCATACTCGGAGTTGTCCTTATGTTTGGCCCTGATATGGCTATGCCGTATAGCTGTGGGCTACACTAGTTAATTTAGCAGACAAGATTTGCGTAGAATTCCATGGTATAATTTGGTATTATTTTATAGTATGAAGGATACAATTGAAAATAGCTGAATAAAATAAAAAATTTATTTTCTCCGAACGATTTCCCAGGAAGCGCGCACATGCGGCTATTCTGTTTTAAGCGGTTAACAAAGAAACAGGTTCTCCTATATGTTTAATTTAAAGTTATTTATGCAACTTTAGTTGTGATACAAACGTTGGGCTATAAGTTTAGATTTGTATTACATTCGAAGGCTGCATGATGCGACTGTCACGCCCTGACTCTGAGGTCTCTTATTTGTTGAGTCAGGGTGTGACTTTCCTTGTTGTGTTTGTTCATTGTTGTATAATCTAGTATGTCTAGATCTATGTTGGCCGGTGTGGTTCTCAATCAGAGGCAGCTGTAGCTCGTTGTCTCTGATTGGGGACCATACTTAGCCAGCCTTTTGGCACTAGTGGGTTGTGGGATCTTGTTCCATGTGAGGTTTGTTGTGTGTACCGTAGGACGTCACGTATCGTTAATTTGTTATTTTGTCGTGGTGTTTATTCAATGTTTAAATAAACATGAATGCATTTCACGCTGCGCCTCGGTCCTTCTCGTTCGTCAATGATCGTGACAGCGACTCTAATGATGATTTGAAAAAAGTTGCTTGAAAGGCATGAGTTCTGATTTGTTTCTTGTGCAGGCTGCACACACTTCATCAGTCTCTCATTCACAATTTGACAAGCTGTTGATAATATTTTCACCAGGCCTCGAATTTCCCGGTGGCATCACCCTTGTGTGGCCGTAATGCTCCCTTAAAAAAAGTGCCCGTTGTGCCCTTGGGTTGAATATAATAATTATATTTCCCTTCTCCCAGCTGCTGCGCTCCGAAGCACCTCTCACATGGCTCTCTCAGATATCTCAATTCTTATTAGCCAATGCCTGTCACATGATCGGGTCCTTCTCACAGGCATTTCAGCTAAGAAGTAGGCTACAAGGGAAGACCGACACATCGAGGACGCAACTGCGCGCGTCCGTCTTATCGAAAACCAATGCGCATGTTGAAGATGTGAGAAGAACTGTTCACATTTAGCCTACTTTTCATCAGCCAACCAGATGAATAGGACTAACGAACAGCAAAAGCACTAGCCTATGTCAATCTACTATCCCCCATATTACAAAAGTTTACATATTCTATTGGTCAACTTGTTCTTCTGTGTGTTAGGCTATGGTTCAACCCAGCACTCAGAGAAACAAACACGACAAAGGGAGTGGAAGAAACAAAAATATTTTAATAAAAGTTCAAATTGTCTTAGTCCAAAAACAACTGAAGTAAAGGAACAGAGTGGGCTAGTCGGCTCCGGAGGAAGGAGAGGCTGAGGCAGGCAGGCAGGCAGGCAGGCAGACCGGCAGGCAGGAAGGCAGGCAGGTTGGGAGGTATGTCTGAACGCTCTGGTAAGAACAACGATCTGGCGCCGGTGGAGAGCCATGCCCCGGAATTAGTAGTGCAGGTTGATGAGAGAATAGGATGCAGCTGCGTAGG
Source organism: Coregonus lavaretus (assembly GCF_964263955.1). NCBI lineage: Eukaryota > Metazoa > Chordata > Actinopteri > Salmoniformes > Salmonidae > Coregonus > Coregonus lavaretus. The sequence continues at coordinate 37,068,176 of NC_140016.1, read as the reverse complement.
CAGGAATCACTGGAAACAACCCGCAGCTGCACAGGAGAGGCAGATCCTGAGCACGCCCCCTGATCCACTCCAGACACACCCACATAAAGGGGACAAACACACATACAGATACAACAGACACAGAGGGGACAAAACAAGGAGGAAGGGAAACAGAAAAGGGAGAGACAAGCTGCCCACATAACACTGTGCAATAAATAAATATTCAAAAAATACTCTGGGACAGTTGTTGGATGCAATATATCCCAAATTAATACAAACGCTTGCATCAAAAAACCTTTTAAAAGCAATGAGGCTGATGCAACAGATCAGAACGATTAGCTTAAAATGTTGATAAACTATTAGGCTATTTCTTCACATTAAAAGCGCAGCAATGCGCACACGGCAGTAGGCTATAAGCGTGAATGTTCCAAAATGCAATCAAACACCATTCTCAAAAGTGACCGCAAATGCGTTTGTGCAGGTAATGCTTTATTACAAAGGTGCATTTTTATAATGAAAATGATCTTGCCCAAACTTGAAACTCACACGCTACATATGTATGCCAATTAGGCTCAACACCGGTTATAAAGCGGATTAATGTGCTTAATTTTAACAAGTTATTTGGCCGCTTTAGTTGTGATACAAACCTTATCAAAACATATAGCCCTATGGGCTAGCCTACATGAGGTGTGCGACTATGATTTGAAAAAGTCGCAAAAAAAAGGCATGGGCTGTTTCTTGCCTTCCTGCACACGCTGGGCATAATTCACAAGTGATAATACATAATTCACAAGTGATAGGCTAATATTGTCACCCATCAGACTATTCTTAATTTAATGTTGTCTTTACGTGTACTAAATAATATGTATGTGGAATTTGTTTTGATTTCGAATGGACCATTATCATGCACCTGTCTCGAAGCAGGCAGGAGAAAAATAATAGTCTTCTATGCACTTATATAGGGAATGGAGGACACTTTTCCCGTGGTTCATTTTCATGCCACCCAGGTAGGCTATACTCATGTTGTAAAGCGAAGCCATGTGCTTAATATTAGGAAAGTTGATAAATAAATAAAGTAGGCCTAGCCTATAGAAAGCTGATGGATCCTCCTCTTTTTAATAGAGGCCATCAAAACTCATGCAATTGCATAGCCTATAGAAATGTTGCACAACATGAGCTCATGGGCTCTCATGAAGAGTTTGATTACATTTTCGAAAACATTTGCATTGATGTCAGAGTGATTAGAGGGACTATAGTGCTGAGGACCAGCAAGTTTGGTAGGCTACTAATGACTATCAGCAGCATCAGAGCTTGGAGAAGCCTAGTTACCGTGACTGAACGGTCAAGTGCAATTTGACTGTGGTCATGACTGGTGACTGCCGGTGTGGCGGTACTACGGTCACCGTAACAGTCATAGTCCAACCTAAGACTACCGCACCAGGTATTCCTCTTCTGTTCCCATGCGGGAGACAAGGGCTTGATTACAGCCTGTTACAATGGTGCCAACATTTTGTGGCTTATCTTTCAGCGGGGGAGTGTGTGAACGTGTCAAAGACTTGACTGGGCCCAGCAACGCGCGGTATGGCTCATTTTTGTTGTGTATGTGCTTGTGTACTGAGGAACATGTAACTTGGTTCCAGGAGACAGACACTTTCAATTTCTTTAGGTTGGGGGCTTTCATCAAGGTAAGTGTTTCTTGGTGTAACGTCGTCCCCAGGCTATTGCACATATCAGCCTGGGATATCAACCATTCAAAGTTGGCCTTAGTGGGAGTGACCGTAGAATTCTATAGGAGTGACCTTACAGAGTAAAGTATTTGTCATTGTCACTACTTAACACAGTCAGAAAGTCATAATTATTTCTAAACCCTGCCCATTTCCAAAATGTATCTTCTTAAAATTTGATTTCAAACCTAACCCAAACTAATGAAGGCCAAGTTTGATGCGTCCACCAGACCTTCCTCGCATTTGGACGGAAGTGTCTGGGAACGAGAGTACGCGCAATGTGACTAACATGACATCACTTTAGAGCGTAGAGTATGCCATCCTTCAGCACAACATGTCACCCTTTATAAAGCACATATTTGACATCGTGGGTTATGTCACATTTTACATTGGTGATTACGTCATACAGATATGCCACATTTATGAACCCTTTAAAATGCATGGCATACGGTTATAGATGCTTTGTAACACATTTATGTAGTGCTTATGAAGGCTTTCTGAAGCGGGACTGAGTTAGCCCTGTATATGACATGAGTTTTATGATGTGCACATTTGGGCTCACAGGTGTTTTGCTTGTATGACCTCAAAGCATTTTTTATTATATTATTGGGAGAAATTGGGGCAACTTGTTGTCGCGTGTGGTGCTCAAGTTCAGAACGTCTGTCAGTCAAAACCCATATGATACAGGTCCCAGGTGGCGGGGAGGAATGTGCAGGGAATGTTGTCTTTCTGTTAAGCAGAAGAATTAACAGGAATCAAATCAAATGAAATTATATTTGTCACATGCGCCAAATACAACAGGTGTAGACCATACAGTGAAATGCTTACTTACAAGCCCTTAACCAACAATGCAGTTTTAAGAAAAATAAGTGTTAAGGAAAAAAATAGATAAGGAAAAAATAATTAAAAAGCAGCAGTGAAATAACAGTAGCGAGGCTATATGCATGGGGTACCGGTACAGAGTCAATGTGCAGGGGCACAGGTTAGTTGAGGTAATATGTACAGTGAGGGAAAAAAGTATTTGATCCCCTGCTGATTTTGTACGTTTGCATGTCAAAAATGTTATCAATTGATTTGCATTTTAATGAGGGAAATAAGTATTTGACCCCCTCTTAATCAGAAAGATTTCTGGCTCCCAGGTGTCTTTTATACAGGTAACAAGGTGAGATTAGGAGCACACTCTTAAAGGGAGTGCTCCTAATCTCAGTTTGTTACCTGTATAAAAGACACCTGTCCACAGAAGCAATCAATCAATCAGATTCCAAACTCTCCACCATGGCCAAGACCAAAGAGCTCTCCAAGGATGTCAGGGACAAGATTGTAGACCTACACAAGGCTGGAATGGGCTACAAGACCATCGCCAAGCAGCTTGGTGAGAAGGTGACAACAGTTGGTGCGATTATTCGCAAATGGAAGAAACACAAAAGAACTGTCAATCTCCCTCGGCCTGGGTCTCCATGCAAGATCTCACCTCGTGGAGTTGCAATGATCATGAGAACGGTGAGGAATCAGCCCAGAACTACACGGGAGGATCTTGTCAATGATCTCAAGGCAGCTGGGACCATAGTCACCAAGAAAACAATTGGTAACACACTACGCCGTGAAGGACTGAAATCCTGCAGCGCCCGCAAGGTCCCCCTGCTCAAGAAAGCACATATACAGGCCCTTCTGAAGTTTGCCAATGAACATCTGAATGATTCAGAGGAGAACTGGGTTAAAGTGTTGTGGTCAGATGAGACCAAAATGTAGCTCTTTGGCATCAACTCAACTCGCCGTGTTTGGAGGAGGAGGAATGCTGCCTATGACCCTAAGAACACCATCCCCACCGTCAAACATGGAGGTGGAAACATTATGCTTTGGGGATGATTTTCTGCTAAGGGGACAGGACAACTTCACCGCATCAAAGGGAAGATGGACGGGGCCATGTACCGTCAAATCTTTGGTGAGAACCTCCTTCCCTCAGCCAGGGCATTGAAAATGGGTCTTGGATGGGTATTCCAGCATGACAATGACCCAAAACACACGGCCAAGGCAACAAAGGAGTGGCTCAAGAAGAAGCACATTAAGGTCCTGGAGTGGCCTAGCCAGTCTCCAGACCTTAATCCCACAGAAAATCTGTGGAGGGAGCTGAAGGTTCGAGTTGCCAAACGTCAGCCTCGAAACCTTAATGACTTGGAGAAGATCTGCAAAGAGGAGTGGTACAAAATCCCTCCTGAAATGTGTGCAAACCTGGTGGCCAACTACAAGAAACGTCTGACCTCTGTGATTGCCAACAAGGGTTTTGCCACCAAGTACTAAGTCATGTTTTGCAGAGGGGTCAAATACTTATTTCCCTCATTAAAATGCAAATCAATTTATAAAAATGTTGACATGCGTTTTTCTGGATTTTTTTGTTGTTATTCTGTATCTCACTGTTCAAATAAACCTACCATTAAAATTATAGACTGATCATGTCTTTGTCAGTGGTCAAACGTACAAAATCAGCAGGGGATCAAATACTTATTTCTCTCACTGTACATGTAGGTAGAGTTAAAGTGACTATGCATAGATAATAAACAGAGAGTAGCAGCAGCGTAAAAGACTGGGTGGGGGGGAACAATGCAAATAATCCAGGTAGCCATTTGATTAGCTGTTCAGGAGTCTTATGGCTTGGGGGTAGAAGCTGTTAAGAAGCTTTTTGGACCTAGACTTGGCGCTCCGGTACCACTTGCCGTGCGGTAGCAGAGAGAACAGTCTATGACTAGGGTGGCTAGAGTCTTTGACAATTTTTAGGGACTTCCTCTGACACCGCCTGGTATAGAGGTCCTGGATGGCAGGAAGCTTGGCCCCAGTGATGTATTGGGCCGTATGCACTACCCTCTGTAGTGCCTTGCGGTCGGAGACCGAGCAGTTTCCATACCAGGCAGTGATGCAACCAGTCAGGATGCTCTTGATGGTGCAGCTGTATAACTTTTTGAGGATCTGAGGACCCATGCCAAATCTTTTCAGTCTCCTGAGGGGCAATAGGCTTTGTCGTGCGCTCTTCACGGCTGTCTTGGTGTGTTTGGACCATGATAGTTTGTTGGTGATGTGGACACCAAGGAACTTGAAGCTCTCAACCTGCTCCACTACAGCTCTGTCGATGAGAATGGGGGCATGCCTCTTCTTTTTCCTGTGATCCACAATAATCTCCTTTGTCTTGATCACGTTGATGGAGAGGTTGTTATCCTGGCACCACAAGGCCAGGTCTCTGACCTCCTCCCTATAAGCTGTCTCATCGTTGTCGGTGATCAGGCCTATCACTGTTGTGTTGTCTGCAAACTTAATGATGGTGTTGGAGTCGTGCCTGGCCATGCAGTCATGGGTGAACAGGGAGTACAGGAGGGGACTGAGCATGCACCCCTGAGGGGCCCCCGTGTTGAGGCTCAGCATGGCAGATGTGTTGTTACTTACCCTTACCACCTAAGGGCGGCCCGTCAGGAAGTCCTGGATCCAGTTGCAGAGGGAGGTTTTCACTTTGTCATTATGGGGTATTGTGTGTAGATTGATGAGGAATTTTCTTTATTTAATCCATTTTAGAGTAAGGATGTAACGTAACAAAATGTGGAAAAAGTCAATGGGGCTGAATACTTTCCGAATACACTGTATGTATTGGATAACTGCACAATAATTTGAGCTTTTTTGGGCTTTGAATTATAAAAACCTTATTTTTAATATAGGGATCATAACATTTATTTAATGTGTGGCTCATCAGGCTCCGGTAGCATCAGACTTGAATTTTCAATCAAAGCTCTGATCAAATCCAGACATAGGCCTATTTATATGCATTATATGCTTTTGAATGAAATTTCCGGTTTTGATGGGAAATACTCGGTTACATTGGAGAAAAGTGATTTATTCTCAGGATGGAACATTTGTAAAATACCGGGAAAATATTAAACCCTGCAGGAGACCAGAGCCCAATCTGAAATTATGTGAAGGTAGACGGATTGAACATTGTAGCGGCAAATATTAAAGAACCACTTGCAGCATGTTTACCAGATTTGACATTTCTTGCAACAATCAGCCGTTATGGCGTGGAGTGTGTCATTTGTTGCTATCCCTTTTTAAAGGCATGTCAAAGCTCCAGAGACACAGCAGAGAGAAGCAGAAGGGTAGAAGGGAGAACACTGTCTTTTTGCAGTGGCATTGGCCTCGGTTTGTGTCTATCTCTCCCCTTCCTCACGCCTCCATTACCTTCCACTGAGAATCTTCTTTCACAGACGTGAGTAGTTGTGATGGGGAGAGTTGAGCCCGATCTGCCACTTCACACACAAGGCTGTCTTGAGGCTTCTCTTTTGTTGATAATTAATATAGAACATTTACGTTAGATGCTTGATGGGATTTTTTTAGGAAAATAAATTCACACAGGCTTGATTTAGCCCTGTCACCAGTTTGCTTTTATTCTCCAGCTGGTACTGAATTAATTCATTTTTCATCATTTTTTTGTGGGTGAAATTCAACTTCCTCGAATTCTGCTAGGATCCTAACCTGCCAAATACTAGGCTGGGGCTGTGTGAGAGGGCTGGGAATGATTTCCCCAGCCTTTCTATTGGCCGTGGAAGCAAGGAAAACACGTGCCTATGCCTGTTAAATAAGGCCCACTAGCTCCCAGCCCACTCGTAAATAACGGAACTGGACACGCTCTCAGCTGCTCCCTCTAGGAGGCTGGAACCTGTGCACTGAGACTGTCTGCTACGATTCCTCTGTGGCACCGGAATCCACAGCAGCGTTTACAAATTACCATGAAAAGTGTTTTGACTGGGCCCATTCATTTTTTGATCACCCCCCAGATGTTGCTCAAGGCACATTTCTTAAACCATGCGTAGGCCCTACGTAAGATCATAGAGTTCAGCTCTGCTGCAGCTTTCTCTTTCCCTCTACTAATTAATTATTGGGTTTACAGTATTCATGGATTGTCTGACGCTGCTCACCCTGGATGTTGGTTTGGATTGACAAGCAAATATTTGGCAAGCAAATAGTTTGTCAGCTTTGAGTTCAATTCAAACAGACTGAGGTGCCCTTCAAATATATAATTGCTTAAAATGTTGTAATTCAAATTGTCTCCTTCAATCCACTTTAATATTATGCATTTTATTTTTATGAGAACCATTGTTATGTCTGGCATCGACCTTGGAGCATGGTGCCGTTGCCAAATCCTCAAACTTTCTGTAACTGGCGTGCTGTTGTTTCCCTGTGTGTGTAGATGCCTGACAGAGTCTGTCAAGTCTTAAAAGTTCCAGCGAGGACTCAAACACAGAGTAACAACTGCTGTCCTTTGTATAGGAATAAGATTTTACTCTCTTATATCCAAAGGAATAAGAAATGTAATAGAAACCAGATCTATTAGGTTATTGTTGTTCCTACCACCCTACTTTTTTGAGGTGCACATTTGGAAGTATGCAATTAATTAAGTCTAAATCTGTAAGTAACTGCACAGTAATTTCCTCCAAGCCAGCATTCAAAACACCTATTATGGAAATGGAATACTATACCGATTGTCCTCTTGCCCTTTCGTTACAAAGATTCCAGAGTGGCTTAATCTGAAGAGGTTAACTGGAAATAGAAAGTGGAAGATGCCAGGGCATAAATCCCATTATTGTGGCCGTCGGATCTCATCAACACCTCGGTGGCCTAGTAGGCTTTAGGATAGACTGAATGGACTAGCTACAGTACTAAAAAAGCAAATGGGTGAGCAGTAGTCATTTAAGGCATCAGCATACTTTGGTTCGGATGGCACCTAGCCGAATTCTGCTAGGCGAACCAAATGTGTGCTCGCATTCTCCCTTAGAAGACATTTCTCTTGAAAAACAAGAAAAAAGCGGCAATAGTACTGTTTGTCCATCTTGAGATGCCGTAGCCAGTATATGCTTCCTCAAAATAGTCTGCTACAGACTTCAGGCTACCAACTTCGGCTTGCCTCGAGAAATTTTTTTGTGTGCACGAACAGCCGATTTCTTGTTGTTGTTGCTGGAGACCAAAACGAACAAAAACGTCACAAAATGTCGTAATAATATATGCACAAACTGTTCCGGATGTGGACGCCTTTAGCCTACATCTTTGTTCACCTGATGATGTGGTCCCCATGATACATTTCTCTAGTAATTTGTCATAAATTGGCCCCAGTTGCCCCTGCCATGCAGTGATCGATTCAGACAATCCTCTTGTTAGGCATCCCATCTTCTCTCCCTAATCATTAACACCAACATTGAGGAGAAAGACCTGAAATGTACTCCTGAGTGGCGCAGTGGTCTAAGGCACTGCATCGCAGTGCTAACTGTGCAACTAGAGATCCTGGTTTGAATCCAGGCTCTGTCGCCGCCGGCCGCGACCGGGAGACTCATGGGCGGCGCACAATTGGCCCAGCGTCGTCCAGGGTAGGGGAGGGAATGGCCGGCAGGGATGTAGCTCAGTTGATAGAGCATGGCGTTTGCAACGCCAGGGTTGTGGGTTCGATTCCCACGGGGGGCCAGTATAAAAACAATATGTATTCACTAACTGTAAGTCGCTCTGGATAAGAGCGTCTGCTAAATGACTAAAATGTAAATAAATGGTGGGCTCTAATGGTATGACTTAATTAGCGTACAGTATAAGCTGTTATTCCCTTACCTATAGAAGGCTACCCATGTTACCAAGGATATCCATGTTAATGAGCAATATCAAATCCAGGATCCTATAGAAGTGTTTGTGGTGAGAAAACTAAACCTTTGGGAATGGTTGTCAACCAACAGTGCATTGATCTGAGCAGCATAAGATGATAACATGCAAGTTGAATATCTCTAAGTACAACAGTACAGAAGTATTTTTTTGGAGGAATAATGAAGTTAATTTTCACATTTTCAAGAGGCTTTTCGCTCTTGGCTCAGTCTCTTTCATCTCGTTTTGCTCTCTTTAATCGAAGAAAACCACATAGTGGTTATTGTATAGCCTAGTTTTCATATCTCCCTCATTAGAGACTATACAATCACAGTTATGTTGACTGTCTGGAAGTTGGTTAAATGCAGCACCACTCAACTTTTAGGCCACATGATTTCAGAGCCATTGTGTCATGGCCATTTGAATGCGTATAGCCATTTAGACTGTTACAACTCAATTACCTTCTCTTTTCTCTTTAACAAGTTCTATTATTTGGTTGTGTAAAGCCTCTTTTCACGTAATGATGCTTCTCACTTTAATTCGTATTTGTTAAGATTAGGCTCACTTTATTGGTCAATTGCACACAAGTTACAACCGAAATGTAACTTCCGCTTTTAACCCTACCGTTCCAAAAGACACATACAGTTGAAGTCGGAAGTTTACATACACCTTTGCCAAATACATTTAAACTCAGTTTTTCACAATTCCTGAAATTTTATCCTAGTAAAAATTCCCTGTCTTAGGTCAGTTAGGATCACCACTTTATTTTAAGAATGTGAAATGTCAGAATAATAATAATAATAATAATATGCCATTTAGCAGACGCTTTTATCCAAAGCGACTTACAGTCATGCGTGCATACATTTTTGTGTATGGGTGGTCCCGGGGATCGAACCCACTACCTTGGCGTTACAAGCGCCGTGCTCTACCAGCTGAGCTACAGAGGACCACAATACACAATTTATTATTTATGAGAGAATTATTTATTTCAGCTTTTATTTCTTTCATCACATTCCCAGTGGGTCAGATGTTTACATACACTCAATTAGTATTTGGTAGCATTGCCTTTAAATTGTTTAACTTGTGTCAAACGTTTCGGGTAGCCTTCCACAAGCTTCCCACAATAAGTTGGGTGAATTTTGGCCCATTCCTCCTGACAGAGCTGGTGTAACTGAGTCAGGTTTGTAGTCCTCATTGCACACATTTTCTACAGGATTGAGGTCAGAGCTTTGTGATGGCTACTCCAATACCTTGACTTTGTTGCCCTTAAGCCATTTTGCCACAACTTTGGAAGTATGCTTGGGGTCAATGTCCATTTGGAAGACCCATTTGCGACCAAGCTTTAACTTCCTGACTGATGTCTTGAGATGTTGCTTCAATATATCCACATAATTTTCCTTTCTCATGATGCCATCTATTTTGTGAAGTGCACCAGTCCCTCCTGCAGCAAAGCACCCCCACAGCATGATGCTGCCACCCCCGTGCTTCACGGTTGGGATGGTGTTCTTCGGCTTGCAAGCCCGCCCTTTTTCCTCCAAACATAACGATGGTCATTATGGCCAAACAGTTCTATTTTTGTTTCATCAGACCAGAGGACATTTCTCCAAAAAGTACGATATTTGTCCTCATGTGCAGATGCAAACCGTAGTCTGGCTTTTTTATGGCGGTTTTGGAGCAGTGGCTTCTTCCTTGCTGAGTGGCCTTTCAGGTTATGTCGATATGGGACTCGTTTTACTGTGGATATAGATACTTTTGTACCTGTTTCCTCCAGCATCTTCACAAAGTCCTTTGCTGTTGTTCTGGGATTGATTTGCACTTTCCGCACCAAAGTACATTCATCTCTAGGAGACAGAACGCGTCTCCTTCCTGAGCGGTATGACAGCTGCGTGGTCCCATGGTGTTTATACTATTGTTTGTACAGATGAACGTGGTACATTCAGGCGTTTGGAAATTGTTCCCAAGGATGAACCAGACTTGTGGAGGTCTACCATTTTGTTTATGAGGTCTTGGCTGATTTATTTTGATTTTCCCATGATGTCAAGCGAAGAGGCACTGAATTTGAAGGTAGGCCTTGAAATACATCCACAGGTACACCTCCAATTGACTCAAATTATGTCAATTAGCCTATCAGAAGCTTCTAAAGCCATGACATCATTTTCTGGAATTTTCCAAGCTGTTTAAAGGCACAGTCAACTTAGTGTATGTAAACTTCTGACCCACTGGAATTGTGATACAGTGAATTATAAGTGAAATAATCTGTCTGTAAAGAATTGTTGGAAAAATTACTTGTGTCATGCACAAATATCCTAACCGACTTGCCAAAACTATCGTTTGTTAACAAGTCATTTGTGGAGTGGTTGAAAAACAAGTTTTAATGACTCCAACCTAAGTGTATGTAAACTTCCGATTTCAACTGTACTTACATATAATGTTTTTTTGGAGAGGTGCGGGGGGCTGCTACACTGGGCACAATGGCAGGCAATGGCATCTAGGATTTGATACCAACAAACCTCCTGTTGCCAGCTCACTTCCCAACAGATTTTTCCTGTTGGACCCAGGATTTGAACTGGCAACCCTCCGGTTGCTGGTTCGCCTCTCTAACCGCTTTGCAACTTGTTGCCGTGTCCGTACTGTAGCAAACAACCAGAAATGGCAGCATTTGCTTGAGTGCAGTGACTGTGTTTGGAAAGACTGCTGCAGAGCGCTACTGTGACTCCATTAGTTCCCCAAAGAGCGATATACACGGAGAATACCAAACATTTGGAACAACTTCCTAATATTGAGTTGCACCAAACCCCACCCCCACCCCTTTTGCACTCAGAACAGCCTCAATTCATCGGGGCATGGACTCTACAAAGTGTTGAAAGCGTTCCACAGGGATGCTGGCCCATGTTGACTCCAATGCTTCCCACAGTTGTCAAGTTGGCTGGATGTCCTTTTGGTGGTGGAACGTTCTTGATACAGACGGGAAACTGTTGAGCGTGAAAACCCCAGCAGATTTGCAGTTCTTGACACAAACCGGTGTGCCTGGCGTCTACTACCATACTCCGTTCAAAGGCACTTACATTTTTTGTCTTGCCCATTCACACTCTGAATGGCACTCATACTCAATCCATGTCTCAATTGTCTTAAGGCTTAGAAATCCTTCTTTAACCTGTCTCCTCCCCTTCATCGACAATGATTTGAAGTGGATTTAACAAGCGACATCAATGAGGGATCATAGCTTTCACATGGATTCACCTGGTCAGTCTAATTCTAGACATTCAGTTACATAGCATTGTTTATATATTCCCTATGTAATGTTAATGGAGAGCTAACGTGGCTGCCATAGAATGTTGTAGTGTCATGTAAATGCTGAAACATCATTGGCTCTGGTTCTCCCCATAACATAGGGATAATAATGGCAACAATTAATGCAATATCTAGCAGTGTAAAAAGGATCATGCTTTCTACCACAAGCTGCTTCCCAAGTCCTAAGCACACAATGCGTTTGGTGCATTAGGAGTGTACATGCTTTTCTAGAGTTGGAAACTGGTACCAATCACCAGTCACGCTTTAGGCTTACACTATTCTATTGTTATGAATCATGTTATGAGTTCTGAATCACGACAAATAGCTCATTTAGGTTTTTACATTGGACACACAATGGGAGGCATGCTGCATGCTTTTGGATAAATCCCCTGCTAAACAATATTCTAATGTGGCATCTGCCCTTATCTCGCTGCAGCGGAACGGTTACTATGACAGACACATTGAAGATAAAAAGCCATTTGGATTGCTCATCTGCTCCGGAGACTAGACACCTGGAAGTTCTACTCGGTTAACCCCTAGAGTGAACAACAGAAGGGCAAAGGTCATATAAGGGCTGGGCGATATGGCCAAAATATCATATCACGGTATACTTTTTGGGGGATGGTATGACTTTATTTGATGGTATTTTATGTTTTTGAATAATAACATTTCTAAATGTGCTTTCAGTTTTGCGTGCCCCTAGGTTGGCAACACATATACATTCTAAGTGATTTCAATGGGTCGTTCTCCATTCGGATTGTTTTATACTGTTCAATTCAACTTCAATCAGAAATAATTTCCAGCATTTTCAACAATTTCTGCATTTCCTGCACTCATTTGAGATAATTTCCACACTGCCACGTATGGCTGAACGATATGGACAAACAATCCAAATGTTGTAATTGCAATTTGACTTGCCATTGAGAGCAAAACACTTGGGTGAACTGTTGGAATTATTCATACAGTGGGGACAACAAATATTTGATACACTGCCAATTTGGCAGGTTTTCCTACTTACAAAGCATGTAGAGGTCTGTAGATCCAGAAAATCACATTGTATGATTTTTAAGTAATTCATTTGCATTTTATTGCATGACATAAGTATTTGATACATCAGAAAAGCAGAACTTAATATTTGGTACAGAAACCTTTGTTTGCAATTACAGAGATCATACGTTTCCTGTAGGTCTTGACCAGGTTTGCACACACTGCAGCAGGGATTTTTGCCCACTCCTCCATACAGACCTTCTCCAGATCCTTCAGGTTTCGGGGCTGTCGCTGGGCAATACAGACTTTCAGCTCCCTCCAAAGATGTTCTATTGGGTTCAGGTCTGGAGACTGGCTAGGCCACTCCAGGACCTTGAGATGCTTCTTACGGAGCAACTCCTTAGTTGCCCTGGCTGTGTGTTTCGGGTCGTTGTCATGCTGGAAGACCCAGCCACGACCCATCTTCAATGCAGAGGGAAGGAGGTTGTTGGCCAAGATCTCGCGATACATGGCCCCATCCATCCTCCCCTCAATACGGTGCAGTCGTCCTGTCCCCTTTGCAGAAAAGCATCCCCAAAGAATAATGTTTCCACATCCATGCTTCACGGTTGGGATGGTGTTCTTGGGGTTGTACTCATCCTTCTTCTTCCTCCAAACACGGTGAGTGGAGTTTAGACCAAAAAGCTCTATTTTTGTCTCATCAGACCACATGACCTTCTCCCATTCCTCCTCTGGATCATCCAGATGGTCATTGGCAAACTTCAGACGGGCCTGGACATGCGCTGGCTTGAGCAGGGGGACCTTGCGTGCGCTGCAGGATTTTAATCCATGATGGCTTAGTGTGTTACTAATGGTTTTCTTTGAGACTGTGGTCCCAGCTCTCTTCAGGTCATTGACCAGGTCCAGAAGGTTCCCCCTTCTGATAACCAGGTGGCGAATCACATCTCTGCATGTCTGGCAGACATATTAGTGTGGATGACGGATCACCACCTCAAGCTGAACCTCGGCAAGACGGAGCTGCTCTTCCTCCCGGGGAAGGACTGCCCGTTCCATGATCTCGCCATCACAGTTGACAACTCCGTTGTGTCCTCCTCCCGCTAACATCAAGGCGGTGTCCCGATCCTGTAGGTTCATGCTCTACAACATTCGGAGAGTACGACCCTGCCTTACACAGGAAGCGGCACAGGTCCTAATCCAGGCACTTGTCATCTCCCGCCTGGATTACTGCAACTCGCTGTTGGCTGGGCTCCCTGCCTGTGCCATTAAACCCCTACAACTCATCCAGAATGCTGCAGCCCGTCTGGTGTTCAACCTTCCCAAGTTCTCTCACGTCACCCCGCTCCTCCGCACACTCCACTGGCTTCCAGTTGAAGCTCGCATCTGCTACAAGACCATGGTGCTTGCCTACGGAGCTGTGAGGGGAACGGCACCTCCGTACCTTCAGGCTCTGATCAGTCCCTACACCCAAACGAGGGCATTGCGTTCATCCACCTCTGGCCTGCTGGCCTCCCTACCTCTGCGGAAGCACAGTTCCCGCTCAGCCCAGTCAAAACTGTTCACTGCTCTGGCACCCCAATGGTGGAACAAGCTCCCTCACGATGCCAGGACAGCGGAGTCACTCACCACCTTCCGGAGACACTTGAAACCCCACCTCTTTAAGGAATACCTGGGATAGGATAAAGTAATTATTCTACCCCCCCTTACCCCACCCCAAAGAAAAAAAATAAAAAATAAAAAAACATATTGTAAAGTGGTTATCCCACTGGCTATGAGGTGAATGCACCAATTTGTAAGTCGCTCTGGATAAGAGCGTCTGCTAAATGACGTAAATGTAAATGTAAATGTGTAGTTCTGGGCTGATCCCTCACCTTCCTCATGATCATTGATGCCCCACGAGGTGAGATCTTGCATGGAGCCCCAGACCGAGGGTGACTGACCGTCATCTTGAACTTCTTCCATTTTCTAATAATTGCGCCAACAGTTGTTGCCTTCTCACCAAGCTGCTTGCCTATTGTCCTGTAGCCCATCCCAGCCTTGTGCAGGTCTACAATTGTATCCCTGATGTCCTTACACAGCTCTCTGGTCTTGGCCATTGTGGAGAGGTTGGAGTCTGTTTGATTGAGTGTGTGGACAGGTGTCTTTTATACAGGTAACAAGTTCAAACAGGTGCAGTTCATACAGGTAATGAGTGGAGAACAGGAGGACTTCTTAAAGAAAAACTAACAGGTCTTTGAGAGCCGGAATTATTACTGGTTGATAGGTGTTCAAATACTTATGTCATGCAATAAAATGCAAATTAATTACTTAAAAATCATACAATGTGATTTTCTGGATTATTGTTTTAGATTCCGTCTCTCACAGTTGAAGTGTACCTATGATAAAAAATTACAGACCACTACATGCTTTGTAAGTAGGAAAACCTGCAAAATCGGCAGAGTTTCAAATACTTGTTCTCCCCACTGTACAGTGGGGAAAAAAAGTATTTAGTCAGCCACCAATTGTGCAAGTTCTCCCACTTAAAAAGATGAGAGAGGCCTGTAATTTTCATCATAGGTACACGTCAACTATGACAGGCAAAATGAGAACGAAAAATCCAGAAAATCACATTGTAGGATTTTTAATGAATTTATTTGCAAATCATGGTGGAAAATAAGTATTTGGTCAATAACAAAAGTTTCTCAATACTTTGTTATATACCCTTTGTTGGCAATGACACAGGTCAAACGTTTTCTGTAAGTCTTCACAAGGTTTTCACACACTGTTGCTGGTATTTTGACCCATTCCTCCATGCAGATCTCCTCTAGAGCAGTGATGTTTTGGGGCTGTCGCTGGGCAACACAGACTTTCAACTCCCTCCAAAGATTTTCTATGGGGTTGAGATCTGGAGACTGGCTAGGCCACTCCAGGACCTTGAAATGCTTCTTACGAAGCCACTCCTTCGTTGCC
Source organism: Coregonus lavaretus (assembly GCF_964263955.1). Classification (NCBI taxonomy): domain Eukaryota; kingdom Metazoa; phylum Chordata; class Actinopteri; order Salmoniformes; family Salmonidae; genus Coregonus; species Coregonus lavaretus. The sequence continues at coordinate 37,052,595 of NC_140016.1, read as the reverse complement.
CGGGCGGTGTGTTTGGGATCATTGTCATGCTGAAAGACCCAGCCACGTTTCATCTTCAATGCCCTTGCTGATGGAAGGAGGTTTTCACTCAAAATCTCACGATACATGGCCCCATTCATTCTTTCCTTTACACGGATCAGTCGTCCTGGTCCCTTTGCAGAAAAACAGCCCCAAAGCATGATGTTTCCACCCCCATGCTTCACAGTAGGTATGGTGTTCTTTGGATGCAACTCAGCATTCTTTGTCCTCCAAACACGACGAGTTGAGTTTTTACCAAAAAGTTATATTTTGGTTTCATCTGACCATATGACATTCTCCCAATCCTCTTCTGGATCATCCAAATGCACTCTAGCAAACTTCAGACGGGCCTGGACATGTACTGGCTTAAGGAGGGGGACACGTCTAGCACTGCAGGATTTGAGTCCCTGGCGGCGTAGTGTGTTACTGATGGTAGGCTTTGTTACTTTGGTCCCAGCTCTCTGCAGGTCATTCACTAGGTCCCCCTGTGTGGTTCTGGGATTTTTGCTCACCGTTCTTGTGATCATTTTGACCCCACAGGGTGAGATCTTGCATGGAGCCCCAGATCGAGGGAGATTATCAGTGGTCTTGTATGTCTTCCATTTCCTAATAATTGCTCCCACAGTTGATTTCTTCAAACCAAGCTGCTTACCTATTGCAGATTCAGTCTTCCCAGCCTGGTGCAGGTCTACAATTTTGTTTCTGGTGTCCTTTGACAGCTCTTTGGTCTTGGCCATAGTGGAGTTTGGAGTGTGACTGTTTGAGGTTGTGGACAGGTGTATTTTATACTGATAACAAGTTCAAACAGGTGCCATTAATACAGGTAACGAGTGGAGGACCGAGGAGCCTCTTAAAGAAGAAGTTACAGGTCTGTGAGAGCCAGAAATCTTGCTTGTTTGTAGGTGACCAAATACTTATTTTCCACCATAATTTGCAAATAAATTCATAAAAAATCCTACAATGTGATTTTCTGGATTTTTTTTTCTCAATTTGTCTGTCATAGTTGACGTGTACCTATGATGAAAATTACAGGCCTCTCTCATCTTTTTAAGTGGGAGAACTTGCACAATTGGTGGCTGACTAAATACTTTTTTTCCCCACTGTATATAATAGAGTGCACTTTGAATACAGTGTTTGACATGACAACGAATGAAAATGCCAGAGAGGTGTTATTGTGACAGGGGTAGGAACCAAATTGTTCATAAGTGTTTCCTAGGGGACCCTATCATCTTTGGCTAGATTTGTTTTCTCTTAGCTACTTCATGTAGCTAACATATTCATTTGTGTATTCCTCTTTTGATTTAGAAGATACTATTGCACAAACAACATGTTGATTTAGGTCTACACCATCACTGGTATTATCAGGCTGTATAGCTAAAAACGTATGCTCTAAATCAGTACATGTATTAGCTAGCTTGCCAGATAACTAGCAATTAGCATTAGCTGCTAACAAGATTTAGGCCCAACTTGCTAAGAAAATACAAACTAGCTGTTTGCAGATGTAAGTAACACAAACTAATAGTGTAATTATAGAACACTAGTGTATTTACAGTCCATTCGGAAAGTATTCAGACCCCTTGACTTTTTCCACATTTTGTTACATAACAGCCTTATTCTAAAAAATATTAAATACAGATTTTTCCTCATCAATCTACACACAATACCCCATAATGACAAAGCGAAAACAGGTTTTTAGGAATGTTTGCAAATGTATCAAAGATAAAAAACTGAGTGTTCAGAGCCTTTGCTATGAGGCTCTAAATTTAGCTCAGGGTGCATCCTGTTTCCATTTATCAACTTGATTGGAGTCCACCTGTGGTAAATTCAAATGATTGGACATGATTTGGAAAGGCACACACCTGTCTATATTAGGTCCCAAAGTTGACAAAGCATGTCAAAGCAAAAACCAAGCCATGAGGTCGAAGGAATTGTCCATAGAGCTCCGAGACAGGATTGTGTCGTGGCCAGTGGCGGAAAAAGTATGCAATTGTCATACTTGAGTAAAAGTAATGATATCTTAATTGAAAATTACTCAAGTAAAAATGAAAGTCACCCAGTGAAATACTACTTGAGTAAAATTCTAAAAATATTTGGTTTTAAATATACTTAAGTGCTGCCACCACCATGCTTCGCTGTAGGGATGGTGCCAGGTTTCCTCCAGATGTAACGCTTGTCATTCAGGCCAAAGAGTTCAATCTTGGTTGAATGGCTACTACCATAAAGCCCTGATTGGTGGAGTGCTGCAGAGATGGTTGTCCTTCTGGAAGGTTCTCCCATCTCCACAGACGAACTCTGGAGCTCTGTCAGAGTGACCATCGGATTCTTGGTCACCTCCCTGACCAAGGCCCTTCTCCCCCGATTGCTCAGTTTGGCCGGGCGGCCAGCTCTAGGAAGAGTCTTGGTGGTTCCAAACGTCTTCCATTTAAGAATGATGGAGGCCACTGTTTTCTTGGGGACATTCAATGCTGCAAAAAAAATGTTGTACCCTTTCCCAGATCTGTGCCTCGACACAATCCTGTCTCGGAGCTCTCCGGACAATTCCTTCAACCTTATGGCTTGGTTTTTGCTCTGACATGCATTGTCAACTGTGGGACATTATATACAGTGAGGGAAAAATGTATTTGATCCCCTGCTGAATTTGTACGTTTGCCCACTGACAAAGACATGATCAGTCTATAATTTTAATGGTAGGTTTATTTGAACAGTGAGAGACAGAATAACAACAAAAAAATCCAGAAAAACGCATGTCAAAAATGTTATCAATTGATTTGTATTTTAATGAGGGAAATAAGTATTTGACACCTCTGCAAAACATGACTTAGTACTTGATGGCAAAACCCTTGTTGGCAATCACAGAGGTCAGACGTTTCTTGTAGTTGGCCACCAGGTTTGCACACATCTCAGGAGGGATTTTGTCCCACTCCTCTTTGCAGATCTTCTCCAAGTCATTAAGGTTTCGAGGCTGACGTTTGGCAACTCAAACCTTCAGCTCCCTCCACCGATTTTCTATGGGATTAAGGTCTGGAGACTGGCTAGGCCACTCCAGGACCATAATGTGCTTCTTATTGAGCCACTCCTTTGTTGCCTTGGCCGTGTGTTTTGGATCATTGTCATGCTGGAATACCCATCCACGACCCATTTTCAATGCCCTGGCTGAGGGAAGGAGGTTCTCACCCAAGATTTGATGGTACATGGCCCCGTCCATCGTCCCTTTGATGCGGTGAAGTTGTCCTGTCCCCTTAGCAGAAAAACACCCCCAAAGCATAATGTTTCCTCCTCCGTGTTTGACGGTGGGGGTGGTGTTCTTGAGGTCATAGGCAGCATTCCTCCTCCTCCAAACACGGCGACTTGAGTTGATGGCAAAGAGCTCGATTTTAGTCTCATCTGACCACAACACTTTCACCCAGTTCTCCTCTGAATCATTCAGATGTTCATTGGCAAACTTCAGACGGGCATGTACAGTGGGGGGAAAAAGTATTTAGTCAGCCACCAATTGTGCAAGTTCTCCCACTTAAAAAGATGAGAGAGGCCTGTAATTTTCATCATAGGTACACGTCAACTATGACAGTCAAAATGAGAAAAAAAAATCCAGGAAATCACATTGTAGGATTTTTTATGAATTTATCTGCAAATTATGGTGGAAAATAAGTATTTGGTCACCTACAAACAAGCAAGATTTCTGGGTCTCACAGACCTGTAACTTCTTCTTTAAGAGGCTCCTCTATCCTCCACTCGTTACCTGTATTAATGGCACCTGTTTGAACTTGTTATCAGTATAAAAAACACCTGTCCACAACCTCAAACAGTCACACTCCAAACTCCACTATGGCCAAGACCAAAGTGCTGTCAAAGGACACCAGAAACAAAATTGTAGACCTGCACTAGGCTGGGAAGACTGAATCTGCAATAGGTAAGCAGCTTGGTTTGAAGAAATCAACTGTGGGAGCAATTATTAGGAAATGGAAGACATACAAGACCACTGATAATCTCCCTCGATCTGGGGCTCCACGCAAGATCTCACCCCGTGGGGTCAAAATGATCACAAGAACGGTGAGCAAAAATCCGGGGGGACCTAGTGAATGACCTGCAGAGAGCTGGGACCAAAGTAACAAAGCCTACCATCAGTAACACACTACGCCGCCAGGGACTCAAATCCTGCAGTGCCAGACATGTACCCCTGCTTAAGCCAGTACATGTCCAGGCCCGTCTGAGGTTTGCTAGAGTGCATTTGGATGATCCAGAAGAGGATTGGGAGAATGTCATATGGTCAGATGAAACCAAAATATAACTTTTTGGTAAAAGTTGCATCCAAAGAACACCATACCTACTGTGAAGCATGGGGGTGGAAACATCATGCTTTGGGGCTGTTTTTCTGCAAAGGGACCAGGACGACTGATCTGTGTAAAGGAAAGAATGAATGGGGCCATGTATCGTGAGATTTTGAGTGAAAACCTCCTTCCATCAGCAAGGGCATTGAAGATGAAACGTGGCTGGGTCTTTCAGCATGACAATGATCCCAAACACACCGCCCGGGCAACGAAGGAGTGGCTTCGTAAGAAGCATTTCAAGGTCCTGGAGTGGCCTAGCCAGTGTCCAGATCTCAACCCCATAGAAAATCTTTGGAGGGAGTTGAAAGTCTGTGTTGCCCAGCGACAGCCCCAAAACATCACTGCTCTAGAGGAGATCTGCATGGAGGAATAGGCCAAAATACCAGCAACAGTGTGTGAAAACCTTGTGAAGACTTACAGAAAACGTTTGACCTGTGTCATTGCCAACAAAGGGTATATAACAAAGTATTGAGAAACTTTTGTTATTGACCAAATACTTATTTTCCACCATAATTTGCAAATAAATTCATTAAAAATCCTACAATGTGATTTTCTGGATTTTTTTTTCTCATTTTGTTTGTCATAGTTGACGTGTACCTATGATGAAAATTACAGGCCTCTCTCATCTTTTTAAGTGGGAGAACTTGCACAATTGGTGGCTGACTAAATACTTTTTTCCCCACTATATATGTGCTTTCTTAAGCAGGGGGACCTTGCGGGCGCAATAGGCTAATAGACTGTGAACTGTATTACTGTATTGTATTGTAGCCTATTATACTGTATTATATGGATTGGAATTACGCACATTGTTCAAACCATGATAAAGCAGAAGAAAACATGTGATTCTGGTGCAGCACATCCGGCCTACAAAGTTACAAGTATAGGCTAGCGAATTAGATTTGTATTATTTTAAAATATAATAGGGCCTATTTGTATTAGTAGGCTGACGCATATATAGGCGTACCTTTCATAATAGGTCCCTGTGTCATCATGTGTCCCTGGTTCGCAAAGTACAGGTCCTGAACAGTCAATCTCCTTCCTCCGATATCGCATTACCACCACAGGTGTTGAGATGGAGGGAGACCGCATTGCAGCCATGCATAATTGGCCGACCACGGTAAAGGAGGTGCAGCACTTCCTTGTCTTTGCCAACTACTATCGAAGGTTTATTTGGGTTTTTTGCAAGGTCGCAGCTCCCATTACCTCCTTGTTGAAGGGTGGGCCATCTCGTCTCCGCTGGTCTGCTGAGGCTGATTTGGCATTCAGTAGATTGCGGGGTCTGTTCACCTCAGCCCCGGTACTGGCTCACCCCGATCCATCACTACCGTTCGTAGTGGAGGTGGATGCGTCCGAGGTAGGGATAGGAACTGTCTTATCCCAACGCTTGGGCACGCCACCCAAGCTCCGCCCCTGTGCCTTCTCTTCTAAGAAGCTCAGCTCGGCGGAGCAGAACTACGGCGTTGGTGATCGGGAGCTGTTGGCTATTGTCCGAGCTTTGACGGTGTGGAGACATTGGCTCGAAGGGGCAAAACACCCTTTCCTCGTCTGGACAGACCACCGTAACCTGGAGTACATTCGGGCAGCGAGGAGGCTGAATCCTCGCCAGGCCAGGTGGGCCCTCTTCTTCACCCGGTTTGATTTCACACTCTCATACATTCCGGGTACGAAGAACGTGAAGGCAGACGCACTGTCTCGGCTGTATGAGGAGAGGCCCAGAGACAACACCCCCATACTCCTGGCCTCATGCATTGTGGCGCCGGTAGTATGGGCAATGGACGCAGATATAGTGCAGGCATAACGCACAGATCCATCTCCACCGCAGTGTCCAGCTGGGCTGCAGTACGTGCCTGCGCTTATCCGTGATTGTCTGATCTACTGGGCACACACGTCACCCTCCTCTGGTCATCCATGTATCGGTCATACAATGCGCTGCCTGACCGAGAAGTACTGGTGGCCTACCTTGGCTAAGGACATGAGGGTGTATGTTTCCTCATGCTCAGTGTGCGCCCAGAGTAAGGCACCTAGGCACCTCCCAGCGGGTAAGCTACAACTTTTACCAGTTCCACAACTGATCTTCCCCCCTCCCAATGTAACACCACTATCCTGGTCGTTGTGGACCGCTTTTCAAAGTCCTGCCGCCTCCTTCCGCTGCCCGGTCTCCCCACGGCCCTACAAACTGCGGAGGCTCTGTTTACTCACGTCTTCCGGCACTACGGGGTACCAGAGGATATAGTGTCCGACCGAGGTCCCCAGTTCACGTCTAGAGTCTGGAAGGCGTTCATGGAACGTCTGGGGGTCTCGGTCAGCCTGACCTCTGGTTTTCACCCCGAGAGCAATAGGCAGGTGGAAAGGGTGACTCAAGATGTGGGTAGGTTCCTGCGGACCTACTGTCAGGACTGGCCGGGGGAGTGGTCGGTGTTCCTGCCATGAGCAGAATATGCTCAGAACTCTCTCCGCCACTCCTCCACTAACCTAACACCCTTCCAATGTGTTTTGGATTACCAACCGGTCCTGGTACCGTGGCACCAGAGCCAGATCGAGGCTCCCGCGGTGGATGACTGGTTTCGGCGAGCGGAGGAGACTTGGGACGCTGCCCACATTCGCCTCCAGCACGCCGTGCGTCGTCAGAAGGCCAACACTGACCGCCACCGCAGGGAGGCCCCGGTGTTCGTACCGGGGGGTCGGGTCTGGCTCTCGACCCAGAATCTGCCCCTCTGCCTGCCCTGCCGGAAGCTGAGCCCGCGGTTTGTGGGGCCGTTTAAAGTCCTGAGGAGAATAAACAAGGTGACATACAGGTTGTTACTCCCCCCTGATTACCGTATTAACCCCTCGTTTCATGTGTCTCTCCTCAGGCCGGTGGTAGCTGGTCCGCTCCAGGAGTCTGAGGTACGGGAGGTTCCTCCACCTCCTCTGGACATTGAGGGGGCCCCGGCGTACTCGGTCTGTTCCATCCTGGATTCAAGGCATCGGGTGGGGGGCCTTCAGTATCTTGTGGAGTGGGAGGGGTACGGTCCGGAGGAACGGTGCTGGGTCCCAAGTCGGAAAATCCTCGATCCCTCCCTGTTGAGGGATTTCCACCGTCGCCATCCGACTCGCCCTGCTCCGCGTCTTCCTGGCCTTCCCCGAGGCCGAGGTCGACACACTGCTGGAGGCGCGCGTCGGGGTGGGTACTGTCACGACTTCCACCGAGGCTGCCCCCCCTCCTGGTTCGGGCAGGCTTCGGCGTTCGTCGTCACCGGAGTACTAGCTACTGCCGATCCCATTCTCATCACTCCACTTGTCATGTCTTGTCAATCACACACACCTGGTGCTCATTCCCCTAATTAGTATGTGTATAAGTGTTCCCTCTATTCCCCTTGTCTTTGTGAGTGATTGTTTTGTTGTGAGAGCGTGTAGCTCGGTTGAGCTACATTTCACTGTGTTATTTGCCAAGGTGGATGTTTTCCCTTGTACAGTGTCATTTGACGCTTTGGGCGTTTGATTTATGCAAACGGATTAAACTCTGGACTTCGGTATTTTACCTCCTGCGCCTGACTCCTTCTTTCACACCTCGTCACATGTTCGCTCTTTCAAACTACCTGTGAGTTCTATTGGCTGTTTTTAACATTCAGCAAAAAAGAGCTTGCGTCCCTCTTCAAATAGTTTGTTGGTATAAGAAATGCAAAAACAATTATGTCTAGCAATATTTTAAGGAGAGTGGCCAGCGGAGCACAGGTGCGTGTGTATTGCGCAAGGGACAGAGGCTATGAGTTAGCTTATTATGCATAGCCCATCATTAATTAGCTAAATATAAGGCTAATACTGCATTGAATGTATAACCTGAAAGAGGTAGGCAAGGACATCTATATATAGGGCTATATATCAATCTAGAACAGGATTATCTATTTTGGATGCAATTTGAATGGAGTTGATGGAGAGAGAGAAATACTGCAAGAGAGTGCTCACGTGTTCACTGATTTAAAGCAACAATATTCAAGTGATAGGCTGTTTTAAAACTCTGCAGCTGCATTTAAACAATTATAATCTTTACAATTAAAAAACAAGGTGACCCCGAAAGCCAGATTGAGATGGGTAGATTAGACACACATTCAGTGTTTATATTACTGTAGCATAGGCTATGCTACAGCAAATGAAGGCCTACCTGTCACAAGAAAAAAAGTTACCATGATGAGATGATAGGTCTACTACATGCATTGTGAACTGCGCTCCTTACTGAGATGGGCTGCCCGTCCCAACCCTGAGCGATAATTCATAATGCAGAGGGCATAGAGAAGCCAGATTTAGACATCTATTATAATTTACCGGTTTCTCGCAGTTATATATCCCGGGAAAAGGGAATGGTTTTTGGCGGTAAATCTCGGTAACCGGGTTCCCGCCATTCAACCCTAGTTTACACCGATGCCTCTTGTTACATTTTGTCCTCTAACCCAAAATGTATGTTCCCATGGTGGAGCAGTGTTATGAAATGAAGCCACTCATAAATTATTAGTCTATATGAAGCTGTCTGAGTAGCATAGGTATAGGGAGTATACCAAATTAAAAAACAAATTAGAGCTGCAAGTGGTTCAAGGTCGAGTTTTGAACCGATCAGGAAAAACTGACATTGGTGCTACAGTACCATGACAACGGTATGCTTAAGGCCTTGAACCTGGATATGTTTCTATATTTCAAGGCCAAGGGGGTTGAAGTACAGTTGAGCACTGTGCAGGTAAGATAATCAAGATTGTTCTGTGTTATGCAAAGTCCACTCAACAAGCACACATCGTCATCATGTTAAGCACTGCCTTCCCCTCAGCTGAATTTGTGTAGTACCTTTTCACTGTTCTCAAAAGAAGTTGAGTACGCTTCCTCTTGTAGTCCCTGTATTGAAGATGAGGTACTTCATCATACAGATAACCTGGCAGACAGAGGCAGAGCTACAGTATAGGGAAGGCGGGAAAGTGGTGCTTGTGAAGTATAGCTCATCTTGGTTTAAGTTTGTATGATCAATCCATGCTTGGTAGGCAACCCACTGATACTGGGTCTCTGTTGTTCTGCATTGCCTCTGCTGCTGGTCCCCTCCGGTGCAGCCAGGGAAGATGAATGGAGTCAGATGAGCTGATGTGTTATCTCTCTCCTCCATCACAATGTGGGCCTGTTGACTCTCTTATAAGCTCATGGGTGGCGCAGCGGTCTAAGGCACTGCATCGCAGTGCTAGAGGCGTCACTACAGACCCTGGTTCGATTCCAGGCTGTATCACAATCTGGCCGAGGTTGGGAGTCGGTGCACCATTGGCCCAGCGTCGTCCGGGTTTGGCCGGGGTAGACCGTCATTGTAAATAAGAATTTGTTCTTAATTGACTTTCCTTGTTAAATAAAGGTTTAATATATATTTTTAAAAAATTAATAAGCCTCTGTTCACTGATCTCTGCCCGTCACAGGTTTTTGGCCTCTGTGTTTCAATTCTGAAGTCATCTATGATTAATAATGTGCTCAACTTTGCATGAAAATAAATGTAAACAACAGGACTGCCCGAGAATGAATTGAGGACGGTACCGTAGCTCTGCTTTTGACAGGTAAGCCTAATTCAAAGCTTATGGAAAGTACTGTATCTTACATTCTCAACAGCTCTATACTGCATCATTATTTCTGCTCCATGAATGTAGTGTTTCAAAATATTTGATTATTACCCAGCAAGGATAATATTCAGAACCATTGTGGTGTGCTTGCATCTCAATGGTCAATTTCCCTTAGAATAACTTCCATGATGCTACTTAGGTAGGCAAGGCTAAATTTCTTAGGACCACCATCTAAAATGTAACCAGAATTACTTCTTAATGTCACAGAATAACTAAACTAAGCTAAAGTTGAAGTCGGAAGTTTACATACACTTAGGTTGGAGTCATTAAAACTAGTTTTTCAACCACTCCACACATTTCTTGGAGCGGACTGCTCTGGCTCCGGAGTGGAGCACCTGACCGGTGCCGGACCAGGCACCGGTGGAACAGGCACGGGCCGTGCCGGACTGGACACACGCACCAATGGCTTGGTGCGGAGAGCAGGAACGGGCCGGACCGGGCTGGCGACGCGCACCACTGGCTTGGTGCGGGGAGCAGGAACGGGCCGTACCGGACTGGCGACGCGCACCACTGGCCTGGTGTGGGGAGCAGGAACAGGCCGTGCCGGGTTGGCGACGCGCACCACTGGCTTGGTGCGAGGGACAGGAACAGGCCGGGCCGGGCTGGCGACGCGCACCACTGGCTTGGTGCGAGGGGCAGGAACAGGCCGGGCCGGGCTGGCAACGCACACCACTGGCTTGGTGCGAGGGGCAGGAACAGGCCGGGCCGTACTGGGAACACGCACCACTGGCTTAGTGCGGGAAGCAGGAAATGGACGGGCCGGACTGGCGACGCACACCACTGGCTTGGTGCGAGGGGCAGGAACGGGTCGGGCCGTACTGGGAACACGCACCACTGGCTTAGTGCGGGAAGCAGGAACGGGCCGGACCGGACTGGCGACACGCACCACTTGCTTGGTGCGAGGAGCGGGACTGGGTTCCTTGATTAACCCCCGCTCCTCCTGCTGCCTAACCAGCTCCTCTTGCCGTGCCTCTACACTTTCCTTCTCCCTTATAGCCTCCTGTAGCGCCTCCCTCTGACCGAATAACTCCTGCTCCCTCTGAACCAATAGCCCCCGTAACATGGTGGCCTCTTAACCTGCAGATCCGCCCTTTAACGGCCTCCTGCTGCCTCGTCGTCCATACCGTGTGTCCCCCCCCAACATTTTCTTGGGGTTGGCTCTCGGGTCTCCGTCGTCGGCACTGTTGGCGCCATTTCTCCTCTCCTACCTGGGCATCCTCCTTCATCGCCTTCCGGTAACGGACGGCCTCCTCCTCCGTAATTCTCCCCCAACCGAGGAGGACATCTACTTATGTAACCTCCTGTTGAATTCCCGGCGTTTGCTCCTGAACACGCTGCTTGGTCCTCATTTGGTGGGATCTTCTGTCACGATCGTTTACAGACGGGACGGACCAAGGTGCAGCGTGATATGCATACATGTTTATTTATACTGAATAAACAAGCGACAAAACAACAAATGAAACGTGAAGTCCAAGGTAGACAAACAACATACCTCACACGGAACAAGATCCCACAACCCACTAGTGCCAATAGGCTACCTAAGTATGGTCCCCAATCAGAGACAACGAGCTACAGCCGCCTCTCATTGGGAACCACACCGGCCAACATAGATCTACACGATCTAGATCTAAACATAGAAAATGCAACATAGAACATAATACACAGAAAATACACACCCTCACTCAACAAATACGAGCCCCCAGAGTCAGGGCGTGACATCATTTGAGTCAATTGGAGGTGTACCTGTGGATGTATTTCAAGGCATACCTTCAAACTCAGTGCCTCTTTGCTTGACCTCATGAGAAAATCAGAAGAAATCAGCCAAGACCTCAGAAAAAAAATGTAGACCTCCACAAGTCTGGTTCATCCTTGGGAGTAATTTCCAAATGCCTGAAGGTACCAAGTTCATCTGTACAAACAATAGTACGCAAGTATAAACACCATGGGACCACGCAGCCGTCATACCGCTCAGGAACGAGACACATTCTGTCTCCTAGAGATGAACGTGCTTTGGTGCGAAAAGTTAAAATCAATCCCAGAACAACAGTAAAGGACCTTGTGAAGATGCTGGAGGAAACAGGTACAAAAGTATCTATATCCACAGTAAAATTATTCCTATATCGACATAACCTGAAAGGCCGCTCAGCAAGGAAGAAGCCACTGCTCCAAAACCGCCATAAAAAAGCCAGACTACGGTTTGCAACTGCACATGGGGACAAAGATCATACTTTTTGGAGAAATGTCCTCTGGTCTGATGAAACAAAAACAGAACTGTTTGGCCATAATGACCATTGTTATGTTTGGAGGAAAAAGGGAGTTGCTTGCAAGCCGAAGAACACCATCCCAACCGTGAAGCACGGGGGTGGCAACATCATGCTGTGGGGGTGCTTTGCTGCAGGAGGGACTGGTGCACTTCAAAACATGTATGGCATCATGAGGAAGGAAAATGATGTGGATATATTGAAGCAACATCTCAAGACATCACTCAGGAAGGTAAAGCTTGATCACAAATGGGTCTTTCAAATGGACAATGACCCCAAGCATACTTCCAAAGTTGTGGCAAAATGGCTTAAGGGCAACAAAGTCAAGGTATTGGAGTGGCCATCACAAAGCCCTGACCTCAATCCTATAGAACATTTGTGGGCAGAACTGAAAAAGTGTGTGTGAGCAAGGAGGCCTACAAACCTGACTCAGTTACACCAGCTCTGTCAGGAGGAATGGGCCAGAATTCACCCAACTTATTGTGGGAAGCTTGTGGAAGGCTACCTGAAACGTTTGACCCAAGTTAAACAATTTAAATGCAATGCTACCAAATAGTAATTGAGTGTATGTAAACTTCTGACCCACTGGGAATGTGATGAAAGAAATAAAAGCTGAAATAAATCATTCTCTCTACTATTATTCTGACATTTCACATTCTTAAAATAAAGTAGTGATCCTAACTGACCTAAGACAGGGAATTTTTACTAGGATTAAATGTCAGGAATTGTGAAAAACTGAGTTTAAATGTATTTGGCTAAGGTGTATGTAAACTTCCGACTTCAACTGAATGTAGTGGAAATTGATCATTCACACCAACCATCTATTTCCAGGCACCTTGTTATGGTTTTGTTTTATTTTATTTGTTCTCTTCTTCTTACCTTCAGTTCTGTAATACTGAATGTCTTAAGGAACATAATTTCAAGCGATGATTTCTCTCCTCTCCTTCCCTGAAGAATTCAGATTTTGGAACTATTTCCCTTTTTAATGGCATCCACGCTCTCAGCAAGACTGTCTGGTATAAAAATGCAATTCTCTCTGGAGCCATTCTCCATTCTAAGTGACTCACGTATAAACCTGGATCTGAACATGCATTTTATAGCAGCAGAAATATTTCTCTTTTCCCAGACCTTGACTTGTGTCATTAATAATAATTTCACATTTGCTGCCTCGGAGTCGGCAATGTCAGTTTTTTGGGGGGGGACGGCAAGAAATGCATAGAGTAGGCCTGTGGGTGGTAAGATATGAAGACTGTCACTGGTAATTAATGTGTAAGGAAAGTGGGTGTTTTTTAAGAGTGAATAATGGTTGTTCTTGTGTTTTGGGGTGATTTAATGACTATTTTTATGATCTCTTGGTCCAGTCTAGGAAGCAAAGATTTGCTGAAGAAGTTTCTTAAGTTTTGTTGCAGTGTCTGGGCAAATTGTTGTGATATGTAGTTTGCTGGTGTGACAGTAGTGTCTGAGTAAGCCTTACTTTTTAAGACTCCAGCCACCCAAGTCATAGACTGTTCTCTCTACTACCGCACGGCAAGCGGTACCGGTGCACCAAATCTGGAACCAACAGGACCCTGAACCGCTTCCACCCCCAAGCCATAAGACTACTAAATAACTACCTGGGCTATCTGCATTGACCCTTTTTGCAGTAATGCATATGCTGCTGGTACTGTTTATTATCTATCCTGTTGCCTAGTCACTTTATTCCTAGTTATATGTACATTACAAGTCAAAAGTTTGGACACACCTACTCATTCCAGGGTTTTTCTATATTTTTACTATTTTCTACATTGTAGAATAATAGTGAAGACATCAAAACAATGACATGACACATATGGAATCATGTAGTAAATAAAAAAGTGTTCAACAAATCAAAATATATTTTATATTTGACATTCTTCAAATAGCCACCCTTTGCCTTGATGACAGCTTTGCACACTCTTGACATTCTCTCAACCAGCTTCATGAGGTAGTCACCTGGAATGCATTTCAATTAACAGGTGTGCCTTGTTAAAAGTTAATTTGTGGAATTTATTTCCTTCTTAATGCGTTTGAGCCAATCAGTTGTGTTGTGACAAGGTAGATAGTATACAGAAGATAGCCTTATTTGGTGAAAGACCAAGTCCATATTATGGCAAGAACCGCTCAAATAAGCAAATAGATACGACAGTCCATCATTACTTTAAGACATGAAGGTCAGTCAAGACGGAATATTTCAAGAACTTTGAAGGTTTCTTCAAGTGCAAACATCAAGCGCTATGATGAAACTGGCTCTCATGAGGACCGCCACAAGACCCAGAGTTACCTCTGCTGCAGAGGATAAGTTCATTAGAATGACCAGCCTCAGAAATTGCAGCCCAAATAAATGCTTCACAGAGTTCAAGTCACAGACACATCTCAACATCAACTGTTCAGAGGGGACTGTGTGAATTAGGCCTTCATGGTCGAATTGCTGCAAAAAAAACACAACTAAAGGACACCAATAAGAAGAAGAGACCTGCTTGGGCCAAGTAACACGAGCAATGGACATCAGACCGGTGGAAATTTGTCCTTTGGTCTGGAATTCAAATTGGAGATTTTTGGTTCCAACCACCGTGTCTTTGTGAGATGCGGTGTGGGTGAACGGATGATCTCCGCATGTGTATTTCCCACCGTAAAGCATGGAGGAGGTGGTGGTATGGTGTGGTGGTGCTTTGCTGGTGACACTGTCTCTGATTTATTTAGAATTCAAGGCACACTTAACCAGCATGGCTACCACAGCATTCTACAGCGGTACGCCATCCCATCTGGTTTGGGCTTAGTGGGCTATCATTTGTTTTTCAACAGGACAATGACCCAACACACCTCGAGGCTGTGTAAGGGCTATTTAACCAAGAAGGAGAGTGATGGAGTGTTGCATCAGATGACCTGGCCTCCACAATCCCCCGACCTCAACTCAATTGAGATTCCTAGGGTCATTCTCACAAATGATCCCAAAAATATAAAAATTAAAGAAAGTTGGTTCAACACAGTGGTGGGTCATTTTGACCCTAGGACAACGGGAGGGTTAACTATTATTCTACAATGTAAAACATTTTGACTGGTAGTGTACATATCTACCTCAATTACCTCATACACCTGCACATTGACTCAGTAATGGTACCCTGTGTATATAGCCAAGTTAACGTTACTCATTGTGTGAGACATCCTGTTGAACGTGGAACGAGGGAGATCTTGATTTGTTGTTTTGGAAAGTTTTAAAAGTCTATTAAAAAGTTTCTTAGTAGCTGGCTACCTTTTAAGTTTGGATCCCGAGACGCGGTTGGTATCAGTTACTGGGACTGCTACTATCTGTCCAGTGATTCTGCCGACCAAGGCCATGTCTGAGGAGCTGTTTGGCTAGCTAGCTGCCTATCAAGCTATTAGGGTTCTCTTGAGGGCTTGAACGCAGCCCGTGACGCGGTTAGCCATTGTGTTTGGGACCGCGGATTGTCTTGATCCCTGCTGTTTGTTGTTGTTTTTAATCTTCCCTGCGACCTGCCCTGTCTGGAACTGCATGAAGTAACAGCGTAACCTCCATTGCTACCATGATGAAGACCAAAGCCAGCAGGAGTACTGTTGAGGACAGTGGTGTCGCTCTATCACAGGTGAAGAATCTTATTTTTGATTGTATTTATTTTTGTGTGTTTATTTTACCCCCATTTTCTTGCGATCCAATTACGATCTTGTCTCATCACTGCAACTCCCCAACGGGCTCGGGAGAGGCAAAGGTCGAGTCATGCGTCCTCCGAAACATGACCCACCAAGCCGCGCTTCTTAACACCCGCTCGCTTAACCCGGAAGCCAGCTGCCCCAATGTGTTGGAGGAAACACCATTCAACTGACGACCGATGTCGGCTTGCAGGTGCCCGGCCCACCACAAGGAGTCGCTAGAGCGCAATGAGCCAAGTAAAGCCCCCCCGGCCAAACCCTCCCCTAACCCGGACGATGCTGGGACAATTGTGCTCCGCTCTATGGGACTCCAGGTCACGACCGGTTGTCACACAGCCTGGGATCGAACCCCGTGAAGAATCTATTAAAAGAACAAAAAGAGTCCTACATGCAGTTATTACAACAACAAGAAAATAGCTTCAAGTGTTTTGTCCAAATACTGGTGGAGTCAACTAATAAAATAATGGACGACCTGACAGAGAGGTCCAGGACCTGAAGAACAGTTCGCATTTCTCCCAGTGTCAGCTCGATAAGTTTAAACAGGAGAACGGCAAGATGACAGCAATCTGTAAGTCATTGAGAGAGGACATCAGTTCTGTATGTGAATCCATGATAACAATGACAGAGAAATCAGATTATCTCGAGAGACAATCAAGGCAGAACAACGTGGTTGTGGATGGAATTGCAGAATATCCAGATGAGAACTGGACGGAGTATGAGGACAAAGTGAGGGAAATGATCTCGGAGAAACTGAAGATGGACCATAGGAAGATTGAGGTGAGCGCGCCCACTGAACTGGAAACCCCACCACCGGCCCAGGTGACAGGCCCAGGACGATAGTGGTCAAATTCCTGAGGTTCAAGGACAAAGTAGCTGTTCTGGAAAGAGCCAAGAACTTGAGAGGAATGTATATATTCCTCAACAAGGACTATCTGGAAGCTGTGCGCCAGAAGAGGAAATAACTTATCCCAGCCATGAAAGCTGCCAGACCGCGTGGGGACATTGCTTACATCCGCTATGACAGGCTCATTGTCCACCCTCCCTCCCAAAAGCCTGGAAGGAATGAGAGAGCCAAACCTACGGGTTCGTTGCTTCAACACCGCAGCACACACACACACTTACAAACACCAACTGATTAATGGACTGCTGAATGTATATATTTTTTTCCATATGATGTCTATCTCTGATAAGCTACCCAGGAAAAGGGCTGAAGATAGCCCATATTAATATATGTAGCCTTAGAAATAAGGTTAATGGAATCAATGACTTTCTAACATCAGATAATATTCATATATTAGCCATTTCTGAGACTGACTTAGATAATTAATTTGATGATACAGCAGTATTAATACAAGGATATAACATCTATAGAAGAGACAGGAATGCTTATGTGGGTGGTGTTGCTGTATATATTCAGAGCCATATCCCTGTAATGCTTAGAGAAGATCTTATGTGAAGTGTTATTGAAGTGTTGTGGTTGCAGGTTCACTTGGCACATCTAAACCCTTTTCTTTTGGGGTGTTGCTATAGGCCCACCAAGTGCGAACAGTCAGTATCTAAATAATATGTGTGAAATGCTTGATAGTGTATGTGATGTAAACAGAGAGGTCTACTTTCTTGCCGAACTGAATATTGACTGGTTTTCATGAAGCTGTCCGCTCAAGAGGAAGCTTCTCACTGTAACCAGTGCCTGTTATCTGGTTCAGGTTATTAATTAACCTACCAGGGTGTTTACTAACAAGATCATCCACATGTATTGATAACATTTTTACTAATACTGTAGAACTTTGTTCTAAAGCTTTATCCACACCCATTGGATGCAGTGATCACAATATAGTGGCTATATCCAGGAAAGCCAAAGTTCCAACAGCTGGGCCTAAAATAGTGTATAAGAGATCATACAAAAGATTTTGCTGTGACTCTTATGTGGATGATGTTACAAATATTTGTTGGTCTGATGTGATTAATAAGGAGCATCCAGACGCTGCACTTGATGAATTTGTGAAATTGCTTCTTCCAATATTAATATACATGCACCTGTTAAGAAACTGACTGTTAGAACTGTTAAGGCTCCATGGATTGATGAGGAATTTAAACACTGTTTGGTTGAAAGAGATGGGTCAAAAGGAGTGGCTAATAAGTCTGGCTGCACATCTGACTGGCTGATTTACTGCAAATTGAGAACTTATATGACTAAACTCAATAAAAATAAGAAGAAACTGTATCACGAAGCCAAGATCAATGATATAAAGAATGATGGAAAAACACTTTGGAGTACTTTACATGAAAATGATGGGCAGAAAGACAAATTCAACTCCATCTTTCATAAAATCAGATGGCTTATTCGTCACAAAAACATTTGATGTTGCCTATTATTTGAATGATTACTTCATTAGCAAAGTGGGCAAATAAACCGGGTAGCCATTTGATTAATTGTTCAGCAGTCTTATGGCTTGGGGGTAGAAGCTGTGGTCAAAACATATAGATTCAATGGTTGTAAAGATGGGGAGAGGTCTGTCCGTAATACAGAGCTGCTCTGCTTTTTTGACACCACACTCCAAAAAGCAAGTCCTGCAGGCTCTAGTTTAGTCTTATCTTGATTATTGTCCTGTCATGTGGTCATTTGCTGCAAGGAAAGACCTAGTTAAGGTGCAGCTGGCCCAGAACAGAGCAGCACGTCTTGCTCTTCATTGTAATCAGAGGGCTAATATAAATACTATGCATGCCAATCTCTCTTGGCTAAAAGTTGAGGAGAGACTGACTGCATCACTTCTTCTTTTTTTAAGAAACATTAATGTGTTGAAAATTCTAAATTGTTTGCACTTACACAGAGCTCTGACACACACACTTACCCCACCAGACATGCCACCAGGGGTCTTTTCACAGTCCCCAAATCCAGAACAAATTCAAGAAACCATACAGTATCATATAGAGCCATTATTTCATGGACAATGCCTCTCCCCTATTTGACCTAGATAGTTTGTGTGTATGTATTGATATGAGGCTACGTGTGGCATTAAAAAATTGATGTAGGTCTGTCCTTGAGCTGTTCTTGTCTATTATGTTTTGTTTCATGTTTTGTGTGGACCCCAGGAAGAGTAGCTGCTGCTTTCGCAACAGCTAATGGGGACCCTAATAAAATACCAAGTACTAAAATATTTATTGTTACTTTTATTATTACTGTTCTATTATTTCTCTATTTTCTCTCTCTGCATTGATGGGAAAGGCCTGTAACTAAGCATTTCACTGTTGGTCTACACATTTTGTTCACGAAGTACGTGACAAATAAAATGGGATTCCATTTGATCTATTTCCTGCTAAATATGTGGCCATAACCAGCCTTTATGTCTAAGTGCATGCTGGAGCATGTTTGGTGCACAGTGTGAAGGGAAGACCGTAATTCATCCATGACATTAACATTTATTAGAAGGGATAAAAAGAGAACAACATTCAGGTAGGTGGCTGGTGCCAGAAGGAATAGATAAGGTCTTGTGGTTTGTATTTGAGTCAGAGGGTCCTCGGAGGTGTGTGAAATTAAATAATTGTTAAGGCTCTCAGCAGCACTATCACATGGTCAGCCCAAGGGCTGGGAATTGCCAGGGACCCCACAATACAATATTATCACAATACTTAGGTGCCGATTCAATATGTATTGCAATTCTCACAATTCTATATGTATTGCGATTTGATGTTCCAAACATATTGCTCATTAAATGTCTGCTGCAGAGAGATGAGAGGGGGTTGGTTATTGAAAAATATATATCACAGCGGCTTAGATGGTACAATGATTGCTTGTTTTGTCACATAGACTGAAATTAGGCAAACTATTCAATTTTTAGCAACCAGGAAATGGCGGAACGATTTCCGCATATTGTAACTTTAAAAAGAAGAGGGCGAACAAGCTGTAGGATGAAAAAGAATGGAGTTTTGGCACAGGTACAGCCGACTAGCACTAGCTAACACTACCTACAGTAGGAAAAGATATGTAATATTGTGATTTGAAACTATCGATTTATTCAAATCAAATTTTATTGGTCACGTACACATTTTTTGCAGATGGTATTGCGGGTGTAGCGGATGTTAGCAGTTGTTATTGCGGGTGTAGCGAAATGCTGGCTGTCAAAGTGACAAATCGGTCAAAAGTCCATCACAATACATGGTCACAATACTCATTAAGACGTCTTCTTGGGTCCAATTTACATGACTGTCATCTGCACTACATTAGATTCAAGCCAAGGGTATGCACAAGCATTCACTATAAAGTTAAACACACAGACAAACGAGGAGAACAGGCAGGAGAAATTCACCCGATGCCTTTGTTTTTGTGTCGTCAAGGAGAGTTCAGGAGCGCTCGTGAGGAGGAGGGAGCTTTGGGCCTCTCTCTGACCTTTACAGTGGCCTGAGTACAGTGTGTGTTTGCGTTATGGCCTGACTGATGCAGATTATCATAGCAGGAGAAAACCAATTACTCTGGTCATCACGGCACCCTCAGGGCCTCTTTCAATTTAATATAATGCATCACAGTGAGTAAGTATTCTCTGTGCATCGATCTCTAGCAGCTTGTGTTTTTGTAATTTCCTCCATGGTATTCCCCAAGTCTGAGTGTAAATGATACAGTCAACGGGACCCTCCTGATCCGCAGAGCTCTTTCGGGCTCAGATGAGCGTCTCCTCCACAAAGCAGGAGGGCCGAGCCTCTCAGAGAAGCAGAATTACATCATCCTTTAGTTTCATTTCTCTACTCAAGACAAAGTACTTTTATTGTGGCCCTCATTACCCAGTTCATTTGGTGTCCTTCAACGAGCCGCAGAATTGATGAGCTGATATCCCAGTATTGCATAGCGGTGCTCTCTTGATCAGCATAGTTCTAAAGAGAATGAACAGAGAATCATGGGGCCATTGTTGTTGATGCTGTTGTTTCTTCACAGGAGCATCACTGAGAGACGAGTGGGGCTGAGATCAGAGGCAGCGCCACCAAAACTCCATAATGTACAAGGACTACAGATCAGGCCGAGCAGCAGGTAAGAGCTTTCTGGTTGTTTGTGTGTGTGTGTCTGTGCACGAGTTTACATGTGGAAAGAGGGTCGGGAGGGGTACATAAATACCACAGCCCCGGAGGCGTTTTCAGGTGGAATGTCCAGATTTCACAGCATAAAAAGGGGATTTAATGTCATGATTTCTGCTGCACACCTGATAAGACTGTCTTTGTCCCCTGGAGGAGGTGTTTCCTTCTATCCAGTAGAGCCTCCTATTTTCTGACCAACCCCCCCTGGAGCAACCACTTCTATTACACTGGCACGACACCATCTCAGGGGCTTCCATCTTATCTCTTATCTTTTGTGTTTTCCGTGTTTCATTTCGTTTCATTGTGTGCAGAGGCGATGGAACCTGCGGTGCTCTTTTTATTTGTTTTGTCTGTCAAGGTTTCTTAATCGAGCAGCGTTCAGCTCATCCAAGCTTACAGGGATAGGTGACTCAGACAGCACTCAGACATGGATATTAGAAACACACAGACACCTCTCCACTATTACTCAAACTCCGCTGGAAAGCGAAGGCTTATTTCCTCTGGCAAAGGCAGATATGCAAACATGTGAAATGGCGCTCTACTGTTTTAGGGCAAGAAAAAAAATGTGAAGTACAAAATGTGGGATGTGAAATACAGTGGGGGAAAAAACTATTTAGTCAGCCACCAATTGTGCAAGTTCTCCCACTTAAAAAGATGAGAGAGGCCTGTAATTTTCATCATAGGTACACGTCAACTATGACAGGCAAAATGAGAAAAAATAATCCAGAAAATCACATTGTAGGATTTTTAATGAATTTATTTGCAAATAATGGTGGAAAATAAGTATTTGGTCAATAACAAAAGTTTCTCAATACTTTGTTATATACCCTTTGTTGGCAATGACACAGGTCAAACGTTTTCTGTAAGTCTTCACAAGGTTTTCACACACTGTTTCTGGTATTTTGGCCCATTTCTCCATGCAGATCTCCTCTAGAGCAGTGATGTTTTGAGGCTGTCGCTGGTCAACACGGACTTTCAACTCCCTCCAAAGATTTTCTATGGGGTTAAGATCTGGAGACTGGCTAGGCCACTCCAGGACCTTGAAATGCTTCTTACGAAGCCACTCCTTCGTTGCCCGGGCGGTGTGTTTGGGATCATTGTCATGCTGAAAGACTCCGCCACGTTTCATCTTCAATGCCCTTGCTGATGGAAGGAGGTTTTCACTCAAAATCTCACGATACATGGCCCCATTCATTCTTTCCTTTACACGGATCAGTCGTCCTGGTCCCTTTGCAGAAAAACAGCCCCAAAGCATGATGTTTCCACCCCCATGCTTCACAGTAGGTATGGTGTTCTTTGGATGCAACTCAGCATTCTTTGTCCTCCAAACATGACGAGTTGAGTTTTTACCAAAAAGTTATATTTTGGTTTCATCTGACCATATGACATTCTCCCAATCCTCTTCTGGATCATCCAAATGCACTTCAGACGGGCCTGGACATGTACTGGCTTAAGCAGGGGGACACGTCTTGCACTGCAGGATTTGAGTCCCTGGCGGCGTAGTGTGTTACTGATGGTAGGCTTTGTTACTTTGGTCCCAGCTCCCTGCAGGTCATTCACTAGGTCCCCCCGTGTGGTTCTGGGATTTTTGCTCACCGTTCTTGTGATCATTTTGACCCCACGGGGTGAGATCTTGCGTGGAGCCCCAGATCGAGGGAGATTATCAGTGGTCTTGTATGTCTTCCATTTCCTAATAATTGCTCCCACAGTTGATTTCTTCAAACCAAGCTGCTTACCTATTGCAGATTCAGTCTTCCCAGCCTGGTGCAGGTCTACAATTTTGTTTCTGGTGTCCTTTGACAGCTCTTTGGTCTTGGCCATAGTGGAGTTTGGAGTGTGACTGTTTGAGGTTGTGGACAGGTGTCTTTTATACTGATAACAAGTTCAAACAGGTGCCATTAATACAGGTAACGAGTGGAGGACAGAGGAGCCTCTTAAAGAAGAAGTTACAGGTCTGTGAGAGCCAGAAATCTTGCTTGTTTGTAGGTGACCAAATACTTATTTTCCACCATAATTTGCAAATAAATTAATAAAAAATCCTACGATGTGATTTTCTGGATTTTTTTTCCTCAATTTGTCTGTCATAGTTGACGTGTACCTATGATGAAAATTACAGGCATCTCTCATCTTTTTAAGTGGGAGAACTTGCACAATTGGTGGCTGACTAAATACTTTTTTTCCCCACTGTATATATTATTACTTCACCTACAGGTTTGCAAAGGTGAGTGACAATGTAATATTACAAGGTCTTTGACATCTGGGCTTACATTCAAGTGTTCCAACATTTCGCTAAAGCTGAGGTAGTTGACACGCAATCATGGGCTTTTATTTATTTTATTTCAGGAGAGCGAGAAAGTGAGGGATTACAACCAGGATGGCAAATTGAGTGGTGTGTGCGATGGAGGGAGTGTATGGGGTAGAGGGAATGAAGGCGGCTCGTCTCTCGCTGGGCTCGTCTCTCGCTGGGCTCGTCTCTCGCTGGGCTTTGGCAGATAAGTGTGTCCACTTCTATTACGGTCACTTAGTGTGGTTCTCAGGTTGGTCAGGTGATAATGAATGTATAGTCTGGTCTCTCTCTCTCTCTCTCTCTCTGTCCTCCCCCATCCTCTCTATCGCTTTCTCTGGCCTCAAAAGGCTCTGTATCTTTGGCCTCTGGTTGTGTTCCCTTTCGCCTCTCTCTCTCTCTCTCTTTCCCTCTCCATCCTCTACACTGTCTTTGGCGTCTCAGCCTGCAGCAGTCTACAGTCTGGTGTCTGCTCTCTATTTCCCACTCCCGCTCTCATCCTCAATCCCTCTTTCGCTCTCCTTTCTGGCCTCTCTACAGCATTCTATCAGCCTGTAGTAGCATGAGGCATCTGGCCTCCTCTGTCTGTGTGGTAGTATATCTTCCTTCGGCACTGCTACTCTGAGATGTACTTAATCTCTAAATGGCCTCTGTCTGTGTGTCTCAAAGACATCACGTCTCTCTCTGAGCTGACTAATTGGAGCTTGAGAACCTTGTCCTCTCAGTGGCCTTTGACGGAACGGCCACAGACATTAAAGGAAGGAAATAGCAGTTATGAAGTTCAGGGCTACCACACCCTCTTAATTGGTGAGTGTGAGATGCAGGGCTGAGGGTGGTGTGCTGGATCAGAAAATACTGAGTAGTTTCCTCTCAAGTTGTGACTGGAATCGGAATGCTCTGAGATTAGTAAAGTGATGATAATGCATTTACTGTGATGCATAATGACTATTACATTGACAGGCTCAGCTGCAGGCAGAGAAGGTGCTGTGGGTTTCAATGTCTCTAATTAGAATGGTTGTGCTGGTTCCATCTTGTTAAAGCCTCCGGACCTGTAACCTAAGGGCCTCTGAGGGTGTTTCCGTTACCTGTCAAGGCCACATTGAACATCTTCTGTCATTTCTTCTGAGAGTTTAAGACCTGACCTTGAGTCTGATTCACCAAGCTTGTCAGGAAGGCCTCTGTTAATGTTGAATAGGGGCCAGAGTTTCCGATGCTCACCTGGGAAGATGCCACATTTGGTCCCAATCACAGCTAGCTGACAAAACGCATTAGAATACCTACTTGCAATGATGGACTACTTGTGATTGTGTAATAGAGGACTAGCTGCATTCCAGTCTGCATACTGTGTTGAGCAAACACAAACATTTAATTTCCCTTCTCTTTTTGGAGGGTAATGGTGTGTTTGGATGGTGAATTTGATCACAGTGACTTGTGGGTTCTGACTGATGGTGGGGAACCCCTGCTGTTAACAGGGTTTCAGCTGTAGACTGAGGTTTTCTGTACTCCTTTTGAAAACCGCTTCATCAATATTCATGCTCCCTGGAGATCGGCTCGCCTCCGTAACTTAGACTTAATCCAATTGATGCCAAGGCTTCCAGCTCACCCCGAGAAAAATGTGATTTCAGCAGAAGGTTCTGGAACACAAAACACCACAGCCCCAGTTGCTTTTCCATGGTCCCTCTTTACCTCTAGAGCACATATACCAAGTTTCCCACCAGGAATAACACAATCTGCCCACTGGGCCAATGGGGACTTCAGTTAATGAGGTATGGCCCTGATAGGCTGGGGACCCTGTCCAGATGATAATCTACTAACCATCACTCAACGAGAGGGAAATGGTGAGGGTTGGAAAGAGGTAGGGAGGAAAAGGGAGAATAAAAAGTAAGAGTGTGTGAGATACAGGGTTCAAAGAAAAGAGGGATAGTGAGAAAGAAATGGAGGGAGAGAGTAAGCGGTGAAAGAAGGTCTCCTTCCATAGCTCTGAATCAGATCTATGGGCAGTCTCTCCATCCACAGATTGCAGTGGAGCTAATGAAACACTATGAACCGTTGATCTGAAATTTTCCCCTCCTGGTCTGAGCTATAATGGTACGTTTCATCGATCTCAAAATGGATGACACAAAATACCAGCACGGTCCTTTAAACTCTGACAGGTTTTCCGTTGAGCAGAACCTTTAAATACCATCCACTCTCAAACTCTGAAAGCTTGGCATAGCAGTGATCTGACACCTCCGTTTGATTGGAAAGGGCATATTAGTATAGCATTCTACACTATATTTACTCTTCTGATCCCAATGTGTGTCAGGGGCATCATACATTCTATAATCTGTAACTGCAGCACAGACAATAGAACACAAGGCATCAGATTTACAATCTACTGAGAAGGGGGTATAAAGGCCTGTGGAGAGACAGACCCACCTGTAATTTACAGCTTCTCTCTCAGTGTGATTGTTCAACATTTCCAGAGGGACCATATTATCTATTGGAGACATCTTTGAATCCATAGCCGAGGAACCCTTTACCTTCAGCGAGTAGCTTTTTTTAGAATAAGATGGGTGTGTCAAAAGAGGGAGACAGTGAAGATGTTGGATCAGAAGAATATTTGCTTACAAGAACACTGTTAAAAATTCATCACAACCTTTTCAGATGTCAGTGAGGGCTAGTTCGTCTTTATTATGCTATGAATAACTTCAATAATTCATGAATCAAACTCTCTCTTAACTAAACAAGTTAGTAAATGTTCAGCAGGTGTCTCTTAAACTGGAGGTGATAAACTCTGCCTGATATTTCAGCTCAAAGATGCAGTACAGGAATGGACTGGTTGAAATCCATTTGCACACTCCGATTCCTGATTAGATTTATGACCCAGTGATTGAAGAGTTGGCTCCCAAAGTATTTTCTGTGATGGCAGTGAGTATATTTACATGCACACAAATAATTCGATATTAAACCGATTCATGGCAGTAGGCCGAGTATGGAAATAGTAATGTAAACACCTTATTCTGCTTATCTTAATCGGCGTAAGGTCAAAATCGAAGTAAACATAAGCTGACTAAAACATCTGGTTTTCTGAGCAATCATTCAAATTATTAGGACATATAAACAAATGAAATCGACATTCCAGCGGTATATCTGATCTGCGTATGTGCCAGCACCGGTAGCGCAAGCCTCCCTCTTATGCACGAGTGAACTGAAAGTATGCATCTTAGAAATAGCTTCACATACAAACGTGATATTTCTGAACTCCAAATCAAATAGGCTTCGCAAAAATAACATGCTCACTGTGATAGAACTTTTATTTTGATTGGCGATTTTCCGCTTTTATCAAAAGTCCCATCAGGTAGCCTGATTTCAGATGTGTCCATGTAAACATGATTATTAGGGAAATTGTTCTTCTTGCAAAGCATGTAAAGGGTTTAAACTAACTATTATATTAATCTGACTGTCCACAATAATCATATTATTGTGTGCATGTAACCGTGCTCAGTGTCTTATAAAAATAAATGTTCCAGCAAAATTACTTTGATTTATCATACCCTTCTTTCAAGCCACCCAGTTCATTTGGCAGAAGAGAAACGCTAATGTACAGTGCTAACCAGAAAAAAACTATTAAGGTTTCTTTCATCTGTTGTACTAAAAAGGCAAATTAGTATTTGATTTAAATGCACTCTTGTACCAAGAAAGCCATAGAAAGAACATCATTCTTTGGAAAAAGGAGAAATGCAAACACTGTCCCCTAGGGAGACACAAATTGAATAAGAGCACAGACTGACTTTTATTCATGTTCTATTCGGTGACGGAAGTAATTGAATTTAGTCTGGGAAGCATTTAGTTTATTTATGACCATTCTCTTCCGGCGACAAACGAGGATACAGAAAGAGGAACTATCTGAAGAAGTGTTTCAGCAGCTCCATCCAATGCAAACTATTGGAAGCATTTTTTTTAGTTGTTATCATACTTTGTCCTGCCATAAAACAGTTTCAGTACCACACCTGGTGATTGAGTCCAAGTAGAGGGCTTCTATTTGAAGATCCAATGAGGTCCTGGACCATCAGACAAAGCTACTTAATGTCAGCTTTAAAAAAAGGGGCTGCTCAACAGATTTGTCTATCCTGAACTCGAAACCACACATCTTCCTTTGTATTCCTTTCAGTACATTATCCTTATAATTCTGAGGGCATAATAAGATTTATTATAGTCATATTTATTTACACCCTCTAATATGGATGATGAGTCACTTGTCATACACCAATTTGACACTTAACATGTTATGCTTTTGAATATTTTATACATTACATTTTGGCTCTAATTGGTACTTTTTTGTTGTTGCTGTGACATACAACCATACTGAAAGAGCTACTGACTGTAACCATACAATTTTATTTATATATTTTTTATCTTTATCTTTAACTCTGCATTGTTTGAAACCACCCGTAAGTAAGCATTTCACTGTTAGTCTACACCTGTTGTTTACGAAGCATGTGACAAATACTATTTGATTTGAATTTCCATATGTAGGAAATTACTGCAGATTGAGCAGGCAACATTACTGCTTTGCCAACAAGAGGCCTCATTAATTTCTCTAATTGTGTTAAGGTTTTTAAAAATCAATGTTGGGAATGTCAGTACTTATGTAGACAATCTTTTCCTCGTTCGTTTCCACTTTGGAATCCGTCTGAGAGCTCTTGTGTATGGGCTGTGGAGTCTCAACCTCTTTGCTGTCTGGATACCCTGTTAGCAATTCTAAATCATTTTCAAATTGACATTGATGGTTCATTTTGAAAAAACTTTTTGGAAGTGCAGACAGTCTGACACATCAAGCATTTCTCAGTCACTTGTTTTTCATGTCCAGGGGTGTCAAACTCATTTTGACCGGGGGCCACATTTGGTGTTCATCGAGGGCTAAAATTGGTTATACAGTATTTATTCGCCGTCAAAATCTGCAAACAATTCTCCCCTATGCATTTGGGGGAATTTTTGATACGGCCTGACTGTCTAGCTTTTGTTTGTCATTGTTAGAGAGCCAGTGAAGAGATTATATAAATGTAGGTCCATTATCATTTCTACACAGTGTCGATGTGGCTTTAGGCCATGGTTGACACCCCAGTTGTAGTCTATTGCCTCCACACTCCAATTTTATTTGGGTTGTTGTGATGTTTACTATATTTTGGAAAATGTTGGTATTAGTAAACCAGTTTGACTAGTTTCACTTTCAGAGGTCAGATAAACTGGGCTATCTGATGTTGGCCAATCTCTGGTCCTCTTTACGATCGTCGCATTCTTTCTGCTGATTTCAGTGGACCTTTATGGAGTGACATGAAGGAGGTGAAGTCTGTACCTCCTCCAGTCACAGAGCGGGCCAGGCTGAGGAGTGTTAACGAGGTCAGAGATAAAAAGCCCAGCTGCCTCCTGCCATGAAACATTCCACAGGCTTCTCATACGCACTCAACACATGTTTACGGCAACGTCAAACCACCCGTGTCATGACGGAAAAGGCTACATGTTTAACTCTGATACCTTCACTCTCATCTATGTCCATCCTACATCACTAATTCATTTTTATGGTTTTACTCCTGTATAGGAGCGGGAGATAGGTGTATGGGAGTATGGGTTGTTGATTCCACTCTAGGTCCTGATGAGAATAGCATTCACAGACATACTAAAGAGGTCTGGCTTCTTTTTGAACTGGCTAACCAGATTGAAAAGGGTCCCATTTACTAATTTTCTTTAGTGTACTTAATTTTCCTTTCTGAGTAAAAGGATTTTCAGGCCTGAGATTAAATCATCACGCCAGACTGATCAGTCTTTGCTTGCTTGCTACGGTAAGAGTGTGCATTATTAATCAGGCCTTGAGTTCTGCACTGGGAGAAGCTCACTGTTATAGGCACTGCATGGTCAATTAGATGTCTACATTGGCAACACAATCTCACACCGGTGCAATGTCGGATTTTATGAGGGTTGCCAGATTAGAGTAAAAAGCTGTATTTGTCTTTTTGGGGCTACATTTTCATGATGGGAAATTTATTCATCAATAAATGTGGGGAAACAGAAGACCTGCAAAAAAATCTGTTTGGTTTAAATTCCCCTGGTGCAACTGCATGGTATTTGCAACTATAACGAGTCTGGACTATTATTAATGAAGCCATATCAATGCAGTTAAACAGGTTAATATAAAATAATGGATTATGTTGGCTTACACTTACAGTGCCTTGCAAAAGTATTCATCCCCCTTGGCATTTTTCCTATTTTGTTGCATTACAACCTGTAATTGAAATTGATTTTTATTTGGATTTCATGTAATGGACATAATAGTAAAAATTGGTGAAGTGAAATGAGAAAAATTACTTGTTTCAAAGAATTCTAAAAAATAAATAACGGAAAAGTGGTGCGTGCATATGTGTTCACCCCCTTTGCTATGAAGCCCCTAAATAAGATCTGGTGCAACCAATTACCTTCAGAAGTCACATAATTAGTTAAATAAAGTCCACCTGTGTGCAATCTAAGTGTCACATGATCTGTCACATGATCTCAGTATATATTAACATATTCTGAAAGGCCACAGAGTCTGCAACACCACTAAGCAAGGGGCACCACCAAGCAAGTGGCACCATGAAGACCAATGAGCTCTCCAAACAGGTCAGGGACAAAGTTGTGGAGAAGTACAGATCAGGGTTGGGTTATAAAAAAATATCCGAAACTTTCAACATCCCACGGAACACCATTAAATCCATTATTAAAAATTGTAAAGAATATGGCACCACAACAAACCTGCCAAGAGAGGGCCGCCCACCAAAACTCACGGACCAGGCAAGGAGGGCATAAATCAGAGAGGCAACAAAGAGACCAAAGATAACCGTGAAGGAGCTGCAAATCTCCACAGCGGAGATTGGAGTATCTGTCCATAGGACCACTTTAAGCCGTACACTCCACAGAGCCGGGTTTTACGGAAGAGTGGCCAGAAAAAAGCCATTGCTTAAAGAAAAGAATAAGCAAACATGTTTGGTGTTCGCCAAAAGCCATGTGGGAGACTCCCCAAATATATGGAAGAAGGTACTCTGGTCAGATGAGACTAAAATTGAGCTTTTTGGCCATCAAGGAAAACGCTATGTCTGGCGCAAACCCAACACCTCTCATCACCCCGAGAACACCATCCCCACAGTGAAGCATGGTGGTGGCAGCATCATGCTGTGGGGATGTTTTTCATTGGCAGGGACTGAGAAACTGGTCAGAATTGAAGGAATGATGGATGTTGCTAAATACAGGGAAATTCTTGAGGGAAACCTGTTTCAGTCTTCCAGAGATTTGAGACTGGGACGGAGGTTCACCTTCCAGCAGGACAATGACCCTAAGCATACTGCTAAAGCAACACTCGAGTGGTTTAAGGGGAAACATTTAAATGTCTTGGAATGGCCTAGCGGAACCCATTCAACTTGAAGGAGCTGGAGCAGTTTTGCCTTGAAGAATGGGCAAAAATCCCAGTAGCTAGATGTGCCAAGCTTATAGAGACATACCCCAAGAGACTTGCAGCTGTAATTGCTGCAAAGGGTGGCTCTACAAAGTATTGACTTTGGGGGGGTGAATAGTTATGCACGTTCAAGTTCTGTTTTTTTGTCTAATTTCTTGTTTGTTTCACAATAAAAAAAAAATTGCATCTTCAAAGTGGTAGGCATGTTGTGTAAATCAAATGATACAAACCCCCCAAAAATCTATTTTAATTCCAGGTTATAAGGCAACAAAATAGGAAAAATACCAAGGGGGGAGAATACTTTCGCAAGCCACTGTATGGCACTTCTAAGGCCATTTAATGTTGATTATTACAGTCGTGTTAATCATGTTATATATTTAGGCTATTGTAACAAAGCATATGCCAGCATTGTAGGCCTACTGCCTCTGCCCAGAGGCCTACTAGGCTTTAATGGCAACGGTCGTTAGCGCTCACTTTGCCACATATGAGCACTGGTTAGAGTCCCTGTTGCAGCTTTCACTTTCTTCAATACATTGGTGGCAGTGTTGGGATCGCGTCCAGCTCATGTGTAGTTATGTGATCTAGTGGTGGGAAGCATTCTGTTTTTCAACATTGTGTTGGGTGTAATTACTTTGATATATATAGTGAACAATGGATAAGCAACAATGGGTGTGACGGATATAAGTAGTCACTACAGGTGTGATTAAGCCTTACATCAAAGTTGCCTGAAACTGAATCAAAAGTGCTATGCCCTGACCAGTTATTCAGAAGAAAATCCTCTGTTACTGTCTAATTTACATAAGTTAACTTACAAGTGTGGATCCAAAACAAACACATTCTACACATTTACAAACGACCTGTTTAAAGTGTTATTACAACCATGGCGTTATTTTGTTACTGAAGCTTATATATCAAATAACCTGACAATGATCCACATCATATGGGTAGACAAATTATGTAAGTGTGTTATGCAGCAAATCACAACTATCCTTTTTTTAGGATGCAACCCAGGAATATGAATCACTGTTGATCCATCATGTTCTGATCTAATGAGATAGATGTAGGATTTTCTACGGCCTAGAATCGAGGCCTTTCCCAGTCATGAAGGACAAAGCTCCTCTTGGTTCTCATTGGTGAAGACTGAACTCAAGTTAGGGGTTATCAAATCAAATCAAATCAAATGTTATTTGTCACATACACGTGTTTAGCAGACGTTATTGCGGGTGTAGCGAAATGCTTGTGCTTCTAGCTCTGACAGTGCAGTAATATCTAACAAGTAATTTCTAACAATTTCACAACATATACCCAATACACACAAATCTAGTAAGGAATGGAATTTAAGAATATATACATATATGGACAAGCAATGACAGAGCGGCATGGACTAAGATACAGTAGAATATTATAGAATACAGTATTTTCATATGAGATGAGTAATGCAAGATATGTAAACATTATTAAAGTGACTAGTGTTCCATTTCTTAAAGTGGTCAGTGATTTCAATAGGCAGCAGCAGCCTCTAATGTGCTAGTGATGGCTATTTAACAGTCTGATGGCCTTGAGATAGAAGCTGTTTTTTTGTAAGTGTTAATTAAAAAAGATGAAAGCAAATAACTAAAGAGCAGCAGTAAAATAAAATAACAGTAGGGAGGCTATATACAGCGGGGTACCGGTGCAGAGTCAATGTGCGGGGGCACCGGCTAGTCGAGGTATTTTAGGTAATATGTACATGTGGGTAGAGTTAAAGTGACTATGCATAAATAATAAACAGAGTAGCAGCAGCGTAAAAGAGGGGGGTGGGGGTGGGGGTGGTGGGGCAGTGCAAATAGTCTGGGTAGCAATGATTAGCTGTTCAGGAGTCTTATGGCTTGGGGTAGAAGCTGTTGAGAAGCCTTTTGAACCTAGACTTGGCGCTCCGGTACCGCTTGCCGTGCGGTAGCAGAGAGAGCAGTCTATGACTAGGGTGGCTGGAGTCTTTGACAATTTTGAGGGCCTTCCTCTGAAACCGCCTAGTATAGAGGTCCTGGATGGCAGGAAGCTTGGCCCCAGTGATGTACTGGGCCGTACGCACTACCCTCTGTAGTGCCTAGCGGTCGGAGGCTGAGTAGTTGCCATACCAGGTGGTGATTCAACCAGTCAGGATGCTCTCGATGGTGCAGCTGTAGAACTTTTTGAGGATCAATCAATTTTATTTTATATAGCCCTTCTTACATCAGCTAATATCTCGAAGTGCTGTACAGAAACCCAGCCTAAAACCCCAAACAGCTAGTAATGCAGGTGTAGAAGCACGGTGGCTAGGAAAAACTCCCTAGAAAGGCCAAAACCTAGGAAGAAACCTAGAGAGGAACCAGGCTATGAGGGGTGGCCAGTCCTCTTCTGGCTGTGCCGGGTGGAGATTATAACAGAACCATGCCAAGATGTTCAAAAATGTTCATAAGTGACAAGCATGGTCAAATAATAATCAGGAATAAATCTCAGTTGGCTTTTCATAGCCGATCATTAAGAGTTGAAAACAGCAGGTCTGGGACAGGTAGGGGTTCCATAACCGCAGGCAGAACAGTTGAAACTGGAATAGCAGCAAGGCCAGGCGGACTGGGGACAGCAAGGAGTCACCACGGCCGGTAGTCCCGACGTATGGTCCTAGGGCTCAGGTCTCTCAGTTGGCTTTTCATAGCCGATCATTAAGAGTTGAAAACAGCAGGTCTGGGACAGGTAGGGGTTTCGTAACCGCAGGCAGAACAGTTGACTGGAATAGCAGCAAGGCCAGGCGGACTGGGGACAGCAAGGTGTCATCATGCCCGGTAGTCCTGACGTATGGTCCTAGGGCTCAGGTTCTCAGAGAGAAAGAGAGAACTAGAGAATTAGAGAGAGCATACTTAAATTCACACAGGACACTGGATAAGACAGGAGAAGTACTCCAGGTATAACCAACTAACCCCAGCCCCCCGACACATAAACTACTGCAGCATAAATACTGGAGGCTGAGACAGGAGCGGTCCGGAGACACTGTGGCCCCATCCGAAGAAACCCCCGGACAGGGCCAAACAGGAAGGATATAACCCCACCCACTCTGCCAAAGCACAGCCCCCGCACCACTAGAGGGATATCCTCAACCACCAACTTACAATCCTGAGACAAGGCCGAGTATAGCCCACAGAGGTCTCCACCACAGCACAAACCAAGGGGGGGCGCCAACCCAGACAGGAAGATCACGTCAGTAACTCAACCCACTCAAGTGACGCACCCCTCCTAGGGACGGCATGAAAGAGCACCAGCAAGCCAGTGACTCAGCCCCTGTAACAGGGTTAGAGGCAGAGAACCCCAGTGGAGAGAGGGGAACCGGCCTGGCAGAGACAGCAAGGGCTGTTCGTTGCTCCAGAGCCTTTCCGTTCACCTTCACACTCCTGGGCCAGACTACACTCAATCATATGACCCACTGAAGAGATAAGTCTTCAGTAAAGACTTAAAGGTTGAGACCGAGTCTGCGTCTCTCACATGGGTAGGCAGACTGTTCCATAAAAATGGAGATCTATAGGAGAAAGCCCTGCCTCCCGCTGTTTGCTTAGAAATTCTAGGGACAATTAGGAGGCCTGCGTCTTGTGACCGTAGCGTACGTATTGGTATGTACGGCAGGACCAACTCGGAAAGATAGGTAGGAGCAAGCCCATGTAACGCTTTATAGGTTAACAGTAAAACCTTGAAATCAGCCCTTGCCTTAACAGGAAGCCAGTGTAGGGAAGCTAGCACTGGAGTAATATGATCAAATTTCTTGGTTCTAGTCAGGATTCTAGCAGCCGTATTTAGCACTAACTGAAGTTTATTTAGTGCTTTATCCGGGTAGCCGGAAAGTAGAGCATTGCAGTAGTCTAACCTAGAAGTAACAAATGCATGGATTAATTTTTCTGCATCATTATTGGACAGAAAATTTCTGATTTTTGCAATGTTACGTAGATGGAAAAAAGCTGTCCTTGAAACAGTCTTGATATGTTCGTCAAAAGAGAGATCAGGGTCAAGAGTAACGCCGAGGTCCTTCACAGTTTTATTTGAGACGACTTTACAACCATCAAGATGAATTGTCAGATTTAACAGAAGATCTCTTTGTTTCTTGGGACCTAGAACAAGCATCTCTGTTTTGTCCGAGTTTAAAAGTAGAAAGTTTTCAGCCATCCACTTCCTTATGTCTGAAACACAGGCTTCTAGCGAGGGCAATTTTGGGGCTTCACCATGCTTCATTGAAATGTACAGCTGTGTGTCATCCGCATAGCAGTGAAAGTTAACATTATGTTTTCGAATAACATCCCCAAGAGGTAAAATATATAGTGAAAACAATAGTGGTCCTAAAACGGAACCTTGAGGAACACCGAAATGTACAGTTGAATCAGAGGAGCCTAAAGCATTGGGGAATTGGAGGAGCCTAAAGCATTGGGGAATCGGAGGAGCCTAAAGCATTGGGGAATCGGAGGAGCCTAAAGCATTGGGGAATCGGAGGAGCCTAAAGCATTGGGGAATCGGAGGAGCCTAAAGCATTGGAGGACAGACCATTCACAGAGACAAACTGATATCTTTCCGACAGGTAAGATCTAAACCAGGCCAGAACTTGTCCGTGTAGACCAATTTGGGTTTCCAGTCTCTCCAAAAGAATGTGGTGATCGATGGTGTCAAAGGCAGCACTAAGGTCTAGTAGCACGAGGACAGATGCAGAGCCTCGGTCTGATGCCATTAAAAGGTCATTTACCACCTTCACAAGTGCAGTCTCAGTGCTATGATGGGGTCTAAAACCAGACTGAAGCATTTCGTATACATTGTTTGTCTTCAGAAAGGCAGTGAGTTGCTGCGCAACAGCTTTTTCTAAAATTTTTGAGAGGAATGGAAGATTCGATATAGGCCGATAGTTTTTTATATTTTCCGGGTCAAGGTTTGGCTTTTTCAAGAGAGGCTTTATCACTGCCACTTTTAGTGAGTTTGGTACACATCCGGTGGATAGAGAGCTGTTTATTATGTTCAACATAGGAGGGCCAAGCACAGGAAGCAGCTCCTTCAGCAGTTTAGTAGGAATAGGATCCAGTATGCAGCTTGAAGGTTTAGAGGCCATGATTATTTTCATCATTGTGTCAAGAGATATAGTACTAAAACACTTAAGTGTCTCTCCCGATCCCAGGCCCTCGCAGAGCTGTGCAGATCCAGGACAGCTAAGCCCTGGAGGAATACGCAGATTCAAAGAGGAGTCCGTAATTTGCTTTCTAATGGTCATGATCTTTTCCTCAAAGAAGTTCATGAATTTATTACTGCTGAAGTGAAAGCCATCCTCTCTTGGGGAATGCTGCTTTTTAGTTAGCTTTGCAACAGTATCAAAAAGAAATTTTGGATTGTTCTTATTTTCCTCGATTAAGTTGGAAAAGTAGGATGATCGAGCAGCAGTGAGGGCTCTTCGGTACTGCACGGTACTGTCTTTCCAAGCTAATCGGAAGACTTCCAGTTTGGTGTGGCGCCATTTCCGTTCCAATTTCCTGGAAGCTTGCTTCAAAGCTCGGGTATTTTCTGTATACCAGGGAGCTAGTTTCTTATGACAAATGTTTTTCGTTTTTAGGGGTGCAACTGCATCTAGGGTATTGCGCAAGGTTAAATTGAGTTCCTCAGTTAAGTGGTTAACTGATTTTTGTCCTCTGACGTCCTTGGGTAGGCAGAAGGAGTCTGGAAGGGCATCAAGGAATTTTTGTGTTGTCTGAGAATTTATAGCACGACTTTTGATGCTCCTTGGTTGGGGTCTGAACAGATTATTTGTTGCGATTGCAAATGTAATAAAATGGTGGTCCGATAGTCCAGGATTTTGTGGAAAAACATTAAGATCTACAACATTTATTCCATGGGACAAAACTAGGTCCAGAGTATGACTGTGGCAGTGAGTAGGTCCAGAGACATGATGGCTCCGAAAGACTTTTGGAGTGGGTCTGTGGACTTCTCCATGTGAATATTAAAATCACCAAAAATTAGAATATGATCTGCTATGACTACAAGGTCTGATAGGAATTCAGGAAACTCAGAGAGGAACTGAGGACCCATACCAAATCTTTTCAGTCTCCTGAGGGGGAATAGGCTTTGTCGTGCCCTCTTCACGACTGTCTTGGTGTGTTTGGACCATGATAGTTCGTTGGTGATGTGTACACCAAGGAACTTGAAGCTCTCAACCTGTTCCACTACAGCCCCGTCGATGAGAATGGGGGCGTGCTCAGTCCTCTTTTTTTTCCTGTAGTCCACAATCATCTCCTTTGTCTTAATCACGTTGAAGGAGAGGTTGTTATCCTGGCACCACACGGCTAGGTCTCGGACCTCCTCCCTATAGGCTGTCTCATCGTTGTCGGTGATCAGGCCTACCACTGTTATGTCGTCAGCAAACTTAATGATGGTGTTGGAGTCGTGCCTGGCCATGCAGTCATGGGTGAACAGGGAGTACAGGAGGGGACTGAGCACGCACCGCTGAGGGGCCCCCGTGTTGAGGATCAGCATGGCAGATGTGTTGTTACCTACCCTTACCACCTGGGGGCGGCCCGTCAGGAAGTCCAGGATCCAGTTGCAGAGGGAGGTGTTTAGTCCCAGGATCCATAGCTTAGTGATGAGCTTTGAGGGCACTATGGTGTTGAACGCTGAGCTGTAGTCAATTAACAGCATTCTCACGTAGGTGTTCCTCTTGTCCAGGTGGGAAAGGGCAGTGTGGAGTGCAATAGAGATTGCATCATCCGTGGATCTGTTGGGGCGGTATGCAAATGGGAGTGGGTCTAGGGTTTCTGGGATAATGGTGTTGATGTGAGCCATGACCAGCCTTTCAAAGCACTTCATGGTTACAGACGTGAGTGCTACGGGTCATTAGTCATTTAGAAAGGTTATCTTAGTGTCCTTGGGCACAGGGACTATGGTGGTCTGCTTGAAACATGTTGGTATTACAGACTCAGTCAGGGACATGTTGAACATTTCAGTGAAGACACTTGCCAGTTGGTCAGCACATGCTCGGAGTACACATCCTGGTAATCCGTCTGGCCCTGCGGCCTTGTGAATGTTGACCTGCTTGAAAGTCTTACTCACATCGGAGGAGTGCGTGGCCACACAGTCATGGGTGAACATGGAGTACAGGAGGGGGCTGAGCACGCACCCTTGTGGGGCCCCAGTGTTGAGGATCAGCAAAGTGGAGATGTTGTTTCCTACCTTCACCACCTGGGGGTGGCCCGTCAGGAAGTCCAGGACCCAGTTTCACAGGGCGGGGTTCAAACCCAGGGCCTCGAGCTTAATGATGAGCTTGGAGGGTACTATGGTGTTGAATGCTGAGCTATAGTCAATGAACAGCATTCTTACATAGGTATTCCTCTTGTCCAGATGGGATAGGGCAGTGTGCAGTGTGATGGCAATTGCATTGTCTGTGGATCTATTGGGGCGGTAAGCAAATTGAAGTGTGTCTAGGGTGATAGGTAAGGTAGAGGTGATCCTTGACTACTCTCTCAAAGCACCTCATGATGACAGAGGTGAGTGCTACGGGGCGATAGTCATTTAGTTCAGTTACCTTTGCTTTCTTGGGTACAGGAACAATGGTGGCCATCTTGAAGCATGTGGGAGCAGCAGACTGGGAAAGGGAGAGATTGAATATGTCCGTAAACACACCAGCCAGCTGGTCTGCGCATAATCTGAGGACGCGGCTAGGGATGCCAAATGGGCCGGCAGCCTTGCGGGGGTTAACATGCTTAAATGTCTTACTCACGTCGGCCATGGAGAAGGAGAGGCCACAGTTCTTGGTAGTGGGCCTTGTCGGTGGCACTGTGTTATCCTCAAAGCGGGCGAAGAAGGTGTTTAGCTTGTCTGGCAGCAAGACGTCGGTGTCCGCGACGTGGCTGGTTTTCCTTTTTTAGTCCGTGATTGTCTGTAGACCCTGCCACATACGTCTCGTGTCTGAGCCGTTGAATTGCGACTCCACTTTGTCTCTATACTGATGTTTTGCCAGTTTAATTGCCTTGCGGAGTGAGTAGCTGCACTGTTTGTATTCTGCCATATTCCCAGTCACCTTGCCATGGTTAAATGCGGTGGTTCACGCTTTCAGTTTAGCGCGAATGCTGCAATATACAGTGGGGGAAAAAAGTATATAGTCAGCCACCAATTTTGCAAGTTCTCCCACTTAAAAGTGGATGGTCCTCTGTAGCTCAGCAGGTAGAGCACGGCGCTTGTAACGCCAAGGTAGTGGGTTCGATCCCCGGGACCACCCATACACAAAAATGTATGCACGCATGACTGTGAGTCGCTTTGGATAAAAGCATCTGCTAAATGGCATATCATTATTATTAAAAAGATGTCAACTATGACAGACAAAATGAGAAAAAAAATTCCAGAAAATCACATTGTAGGATTTTTTATGAATTTATTTGCAAATTATGATGGAAAATAAGTATTTGGTCAATAACAAAAGTTTCTCAGTACTTTGTTATATACCCTTTGTTGGCAATGACACAGGTCAAACGTTTTCTGTAAGTCTTCACAAGGTTTTCACACACTGTTGCTGGTATTTTGGCCTATTCCTCCATACAGATCTCCTCTAGAGCAGTGATGTTTTGGGGCTGTCGCTGGGCAACACGGACTTTCAACTCCCTCCAAAGATTTTCTATGGGGTTGAGATCTGGAGACTGGCTAGGCCACTCCAGGACCTTGAAATGCTTCTTACGAAGCCACTCCTTCGTTGCCCGGGCGGTGTGTTTGGGATCATTGTCATGCTGAAAGACCCAGCCACGTTTCATCTTCAATGCCCTTGCTGATGGAAGGAGGTTTTCACTCAAAATCTCACGATGCATGGCCCCATTCATTCATTCCTTTACACGGATCAGTCGTCCTGGTCCCTTTGCAGAAAAACAGCCCCAAAGCATGATGTTTCCACCCCCATGCTTCACAGTAGGTATGGTGTTCTTTGGATGCAACTCAGCATTCTTTGTCCTCCAAACACGACGAGTTGAGTTTTTACCAAAAAGTTATATTTTGGTTTCATCTGACCATATGACATTCTCCCAATCCTCTTCTGGATCATCCAAATGCACTCTAGCAAACTTCAGATGGGCCTGGACATGTACTGGCTTAAGCAGGGGGACACGTCTTGCACTGCAGGATTTGAGTCCTTGGCGGCGTAGTGTGTTACTGATGGTAGGCTTTGTTACTTTGGTCCCAGCTCTCTGCAGGCCATTCACTAGGCCCCCCGTGTGGTTCTGGGATTTTTGCTCACCGTTCTTGTCATTTTGACCCCACGGGGTGAGATCTTGCGTGGAGCCCCAGATCGAGGGAGATTATCAGTGTCTTCCATTTCCTAATAATTGCTCCCACAGTTGATTTCTTCAAACCAAGCTGCTTACCTATTGCAGATTCAGTCTTCCCAGCCTGGTGCAGGTCTACAATTTTGTTTCTGGTGTCCTTTGACAGCTCTTTGGTCTTGGCCATAGTGGAGTTTGGAGTGTGACTGTTTGAGGTTGTGGACAGGTGTCTTTTATACTGATAACAAGTTCAAACAGGTGCCATTAATACAGGTAACGAGTGGAGGACAGAGGAGCCTCTTAAAGAAGAAGTTACAGGTCTGTGAGAGCCAGAAATCTTGCTTGTTTGTAGGTGACCAAATACTTATTTTCCACCATAATTTGCAAATAAATTCATAAAAAATCCTACAATGTGATTTTCTGGATTTCTTTTTCTCAATTTGTCTGTCATAGTTGACGTGTACCTATGATGAAAATTACAGGCCTCTCTCATCTTTTTAAGTGGGAGAACTTGCACAATTGGTGGCTGACTAAATACTTTTTTCCCCCACTGTATACATTTTATGGATACAGTGAATTTTACAATAATTATATTTTGTTTGTTTTTACTCCTGAACTTCCTCAACCTCTCCGATCGTTTTCATGATGTCCATCCGGTTTGTCATATCTTTCTAACGGTGCTCTTTCACAAAAACTCTCAACCTATAACCTATATACTTATTATGGGCACAGTATGCTTTACATTAGTTATCTTGTTGTTATTAGTTGTTGTTAGTTGTTATTAGTCCCATCCTTCAGCTCCATTCAACACCTTAAGCCATTCCTGGCCCTGTGACCAAAAACAAGCTACAAATGGACAGTACCAAAACAAATGATCTAATGATTCTGTCTCTTCGCAGGAAAATCTGCAGAGCTGGGAAGATTTTATTCCCCATATAAATAACAATCTATTGGTAGCAAGAATTTTGTATAAAAATGTTAATTGAAAAATTATACATTTTGAATCCGGTGTGGTTTTGCGTATCAGTTCATAAGCACTATGCCATTGAAGCGGTACGTCAAAAATCTCTTCCCAACTATTTTGCAATCTATTTTATATTTTTATTTAACCTTTATTTAACTAGGCAAGTCAGTTAAGAACAAATTCTTATTTACAATGACGGCCTACACCGGCCAAACCCGGACGACGCTGGGACAATTGTGCGCCGCCCTATGGGACTTCCAATCACGTTGTGATACAGCCTGGAATCGAATCAGGGGGTCTGTAGTGACACCTCAAGCACTGAGATGCAGTGACGGCTGTCAATCCTTTGGTCCTTAAATGAAACTGGTATACTTTTTTATTTATCACAATCTTCTTTAACCAATGATGGTTTTTAATGTAGGGCCGACAGACAAGTTCCTTACTTTATCCCCCTTCCACTTTCCTCTTCCATTTTTGCGGTAATGCTGCAATTATTTGGTTGTAATTTTGGGTAGAGCAGACATTTCCATATGTTTTTGTTTGCTGCATGTGCGACATATCTCCACCAGTCCTACCTATGGTATCATTTACGAAGATTATAGCTTTTTAAAACATTATTTCAAAAGATAATGGTTTTTTATCAGTTAGTATATTTGAGTTTAACCACAATATGTGTTGCATTATTTGTTCTGTAGTTTCTGGAGGATTAAATGGAAATTGCAACCAACTTTCTGTGGCTTGTTTTAGAAATAGTGATATTTGGGAGATTATGTCCTTTTCAAATAACTGAAAGTGAGAGGTTGGAATCTGAATAAAGGGAAAAATGCCATTCTTGAACATGGGGTGAGACAATCTTACTAATTTGCTAGAGAACCAGTTAGGATTTAAGTATAACTTTTGAATGACTGAAGCTTTTAGTGATAGGTCTAATGCTTTAATATTTAATCATTCTGTCCTTTGAATTCATATTCATTATATAAATAGGCCTGTTTAATTTTGTATGGCTTGCCGTTCCAAATGAAATTTAATATTTTCTTCTCATATCATTTCAAAAACTGTTCGCTAGGCGTAGGCAAGACCATAAGCAAATAGGTAAACTGGGATAATACTAAAGAGTTAATCAGGGTGATTTTTCCACAAATCGACAGGTATTTACCTTTCCATGGTAGCAAGATCTTATCTATTTTTGCTAACTTTCTATTAAAATGTATTAGAGTGAGAT
Source organism: Coregonus lavaretus (assembly GCF_964263955.1). Classification (NCBI taxonomy): domain Eukaryota; kingdom Metazoa; phylum Chordata; class Actinopteri; order Salmoniformes; family Salmonidae; genus Coregonus; species Coregonus lavaretus. Next base: position 37,010,418 of record NC_140016.1, on the reverse strand, counting down.
CATTTATTTCATTTGGGATATGTATTCCGAGTATATCCACATCACCATCAGACCATTTTATTGGTAAACTACATGGGAATGTAAAAATTGTATTTTTTAGTGATATAATATGTAATAATTTGGTTGTAATCCAGCGACGTTAGAAAATGTATCTAGATCCTCTATGAGGCTGTGGAGGGATTCAAGTTGTGGATTTAAAAGAAAACATGAATCATCAGTGTACAATGACACCTTTGTTTTTAAGCCCTGGATTTCTAATCCCTTGATATTATTGTTGGATCTGATTTTAATAGCTAACATTTCGATGGCCATAATAAATAGATATGCCGATAGTGGACAACCTTGTTTTACTCCTCTTGACAGTTTGAAACTTTCTGAGGAATAACCATTATTTACTATTTTACCCCTAGGGTTACTATACATGATTCTAACCCATTTTATAAGAGATTCTCCTAAATTGAAATGCTCCAGGCATTTATATATCAACTCCAGTCATACTTTATCAAATGCCTTTTCAAAGTCTGCTATGAATATTTATTACAAGATTTAGTTGATGTTCAGGGTTTAGTGAATGATTTGTCCCAAATGAAATGATTTTAGTTTTAGAAATATTTATATGACTGCACTTCCGAAGGCTGAAGGTGATAAGACTAACAAATACAGAGAGAGAGATTGTTATAATCAATTTATAGGCTAATCAGAGTTCTATTTCAATTATTTATGCAGCACCAACCCATACATCACAACCAGGGCCTAAAATTAACACCCGCCACCTGCCAAAAGCGGGTAGATTTTGGCATTGGCGAGCAGTGTTGTAGTACTCGAGACCGGCCTCATATTGAGTGTCTGGGTCTTGTCTCGCTGTCGGATACAGTTCCTCTCAAGCTCTGTCAGGTTGAGAGGAACTGCACAGCTATTTTCAGGTCTCTCCAGAGATGTTAGATCAGGTTCAAGTCCAGGCTCTAGCTGGGCAACTCAAGGACATTCAGAGACTTGTCCCGAAGCCACTCCTGCGTTGTCTTGGCTGTATGCTTAGGGTCGTTGTCCTGTTGGAAGGTGAACCTTCGCCCTAGTCTGAAGTCCTGAGCGCTCTGGAGCAAGTTTTCATCAAGGATCTCTCTGTACTTTGCTCTGTTCATCTTTGCCTCGATCCTGACTTGTCTCCCAGTCCCTGCAGCTGAAAAACATCCCCACAGCATGATGCTGCCACCACCATGCTTCACCATAGGGACGTTGCCAGGTTTCCTCCAGATGTGACGCTTGACATTCAGGCCAATCTTGGTTTCATCAGACCAGAGAATCTTGTTTCTCATGGTCTGAGAGGCCTTTAGGTGCCTTTTGGCAAACTCCAAGCGGGCTGTCATGTGCCTTTTACTGAAGAGTGGCTTCCGTCTGGCCACTCTACCACAAAGACCTGATTGGTGGAGTGCTGCAGAGATGGTTGTCCTTCTGCAATGTTCTCCCATCTCCACAGAGGTACTCTGGAGCTCTGTCAGAGTGACCATTGGGTCCTTGGTCACCTCCCTGACCAAGACCCTTCTCCCCTGATTGCTCAGTTTGGCAGGGCGGCCAGCTCTAGGAAAAGTATTGGTGGTTCCAAACTTCTTCCATTTAAGAATGATGGAGGCCACTGTGTTCTTGGGGACCTTCAATGCTGCAGAAATGTTTTGGTACCCTTCCCCAGATCTGTGCCTCGACACAATCCTGTCTTGGAGCTCTACGGACAATTCCTTCGACCTCATGGCTTGGTTTTTGCTCTGACATGCACTGTCAACTGTGGGACCTTATATAGACAGTTGTGTGCCTTTCCAAATCATGTCCAATCAATTGAATTTACCACAGGTGGACTCCAATCAAGTTGTAGAAACATCTCAAGGATGATCAATGGAAACAGGATGCACCTGAGCTCAATTTCGAGTCTCATAGCAATGGGTCTGAATACTTGTAAATAAGGTATTTCTGTTTTTTATTTGTAATACATTTGCAAAAATTTCTAAAAACCTGTTTTCACTTTGTCATTATGTTTTTTTGGGGGTAGATTAACAAGGATTTTTTAAAAAAATGTAATCAATTTTATAATAAGGCTGTAACGTAACAAAATGTGGAAAAAGTCAAGGGGTCTGAATACTTTCCGAAGGCACTGTACAAACTGAGCAATCGGGGGAGAAGGACCTTGGTCAGGGAGGTGACCAAGAACCCAATGGTCCCTCTGACAGAGCTCCAGAGTTCCTCTGTGGAGATGGTAGAACCTTCCAGAAGGACAACCATCTCTGCAACACTCCACCAATCAGGCCTTTATGGTAGAGTGTCCAGACGGAAGCCACTCCTCAGTAAAAGGCACATGACAGCCCACTTGGAGTTTGCCAAAAGGCACCTAAAGGACTCTCAGACCATGAGAAACAAGATTTCCTGGTCTGATGAAACCGAGATTGAACTCTTTGGCCTGAATGCCAAGCGTCACGTCTGGAGGAAACATGGCACCATCCCTACGGTGAAGCAAAGTGGTGGCAGCATCATGCTGTGGGTATTGTTTTTCAGCGGCAGGGACTGGGAGACTAGCCAGGATCGAGGCAAAGATGAACGGAGCAAAGTACAGAGAGATCCTTGATGAAAACCTGCTCCAGAGCGCTCAGGACCTCAGACTGGGGCGACGGTTCACCTTCCAACAGGACAACGACCCTAAGCACACAGCCAAGACAACGCAGGAGTGGCTTCGGGACAAGTCTCTGAATGTCCTTGAGTAGCCCAGCCAGAGCCCGGACTTGAACCCGATCTAACATCTCTGGAGAGACCTGAAAATAGCTGTGCAGCGACACTCCCCATCCAACCTGACAGAGCTTTAGAGCATCTGCAGAGAAGAATGGGAGAAACTCCCCAAATACTGCTGTGCCAAGCTTGTAGCTTCATACCCAAGAAGACTCAATACTGTAATCACTGCCAAAGGTGCTTCAACAAAGTACTGAGTAAAGGATCTGAATAGTTATGTAAATGTGATATTTCAGGGGGGGGTTTAATATACATTTGCTACATTTTCTAAAAACATGTTTTTGCTTTGTCATTATGGGGTATTGTGATGAGGGATATATTTATTTATTTTAATCAATTTTAGAATTAGGCTGTAACGTAACAAAATGTGGAAAAAGTCAAGGGGTCTGAAAACTTTCCGAATGCACTGTACATTTAAAAACAACCTAGCTTGTGAACAAAACAATGTTTGAGTTTCAACTGCTAGGGAAGAGAAGACACTGCTTCTACTAGTCAGACTCAATTTCACAGGCACAAACGCGACTCGAGTTTTATTGCCACGATAGGCTAACATCAATTTCTGTTTTAAATACGTTTTGTTTCTCTTCATAACGCATACACCATGTGTGAAGAATCAGCACAATATTCCTTATACACAGAGGATAATGTATCAGGAAATGATGTTTAGGCAAAATATTCTTATTAGGAAACAAATACTTGAATAGCATATGATGCTCAGCAATTAAGTGTTTTAGATAGCCATACCCTCTGTTAATTCTGGAGAAAACACACTATTCACGATCTGTAGTAGAAACAGTAGCAGTTGCCAGTATTTATCATAATTCTGAACTAGATCACCAAATATCAGTGGCATATTGCGGAGAAGACACCAAGATAGGATATCATTTAGGCCCAAAGCATTGCTTTCATCATCTAATTTGACTGCAGGTGGATGATTCCTTCTTTCTGTGTAGCCATTGTTAAATCACTGTATTCTACCAAAAATGTATTTGGCGGTCACAAAGTTAGCTTGAACATACTGTAACACAAGTTTGACCTAAAACTGTGCAACTCCTTCTGAAATCTAACACCAAGCATGTTCTCCACTGGGTTATACATTTCCCATTTCTGTGCAAAATAGTTTTTTTGTTTCGATTCGGAATTCAATCAAGTGAAAGGGTTTTCAATATCCTGAAAAGACTGCTGGATTTTGCCTAGCATTTATGTGTCTTGTGAAGACATACATTTCAGAGCTGTCTCTTTAGCTAGACTCTGTATCTTAATAACTGGTTCTTCCATGGATGATACAACACAATTTACAGTTGTCTGACCTACACCCACAGCCTGCAGTTGTGCAATAGCTGACGTACACAAATCAAGGGTGTTCTTGTTGGATATTGGCAAGACATAAGAAGTTGTAGGCATGACATCAAAATCACTTGACTGACTATCAACATTTGCATTCACATCCATTTCAGTGTTCAATAGAACATATTGTCCTTTGTGTACCATGTTTAAATGTTTCCTTAAGCCTGAAAAAGTACCAATACATGACAAGAACCTGTTTGACCACATTTCAGCTTAAATGTTTTACCAGGGCAAAGTCCATTAATCAACTTGAGATGCTTCAGAAGCAAGTTAGTACTCCCATGACTAGCATGACAAACAAAACAAATCATATTTGAACTCAATATTTCTGCTTTAGTGTAGGAATCTAGCTCTAAGCTCTGCAACACAAGGACTCTCCTTAACCTTCCCAATATCTATCTTGTACACAGTTGTCTGTATGAAGGTGTACATACTGTGCAGCATCAGATTGTAAGAGGTCCCAGTCTTGAAGAGCTCATCAAAGGCACCAAGAGCGCTTGTAGAGTTGCATAGCAGAGCTTGCTTGTCCAGGATGATGAAGTAACTATGGATGATGCTCCTCTTGCTTTGGGCAATGGCATCAATGTGTCCCTAGATACTGATTCCTGCCTGAAGACAAAAATAAAACATTATTTCATATTCACCTATAGTATAGTGGCTTGGATTCAATGAACCGTGACACTAGGTAATCAGATAAAGATGCCCATAAGGTGACGCTGTTCTATCTCAGATTATGCTTATTTTACCTGCAGTATATGGGTCAGCTTCCTCTTCATTGACAGCACATTCTGGCTCCTGAAGTTCATCTGCGGAGGCAAGGCCTTTGCTTTGCTCAATTATATTTTGCTTGAATGCAGTTGGCCACCACTCCAAAAACCTGGCTGAAGTGGTCTCTCCAAATAGTCACAAAATCCTGTTTAATCTTCAAAATATAAAATGGCACACACAGACAGAACAAAACATTGGTTTTATGCAAGCAAGCTTATTTGCCAACATTCCACATATACTCAAACACTTGAGAGGTTGACAACAGTATTAAAACATGCATTACTTTGCCAGCTTGTTGGCTACATTCTGCCCTGGTTGGCTATGTCAACTGGTCCAAACAAATTGTTCTAGTTTACACCTGTGGTCCAAGTCTACTGTAACGACATAATGTTACTACTTGAACTAAAGATAAAAAATCAATGTACAACTATTTTGAAATGTTGAATTTGAAGAGTTTACCAGGCCCTTCATATCCATGAACCATGGAAATTCAGTCATCAACTCGCAGAATTTACTTCGGTCATGAGTCATCTTCCGTCTGTATTCAAATGTCATCTTCATCTTCTGATTGATGGTGGCCTCATCAGAAGAATGCTTCATGAGGGAAATAGACTCCCTGCACTGTTGATCACTCAGGGTAATCTCTGGACGGGATGAAGTCTCTCAGCTGTTGGGCCACCGCTGAATGACTGGCTAGATGGTCGTTTCTCAGATTAAGCTGAATTCCTCTGTATGGTTTTAATTTTCCAGGACAAGTCCCCATTTCCAGTTTGAGGGTCAAAATAATGTTCCTTTGCTCACATACACTACCAGTCCAATGTTTGGACACACCTACTCATTCCAGGGTTTTCTTTATTTTTACATTGCAGAATAATAGTGAAGACATCAAAACTATGAAATAACACATATGGAATCATTTAGTATACAAAAAAGTGTTAAACAAATCAAATTATATTTTATATTTGAGATTCTTCAAATAGCCACCCTTTGCCTTGATGACAGCTTTGCACACTCTTGGCATTCTCTCAACCAGCTTCATGAGGTAGTCACCTGGAATGCATTTCAATTAACAGGTATGCCTTATTAAAAGTTCATTTGTGGAATTTCTTTCCTTCTTAATGCCTGGAGGTGTGTTGGGTCATTGTACTGTTGAGCTTAGTGGGACTATCATTTGTTTTTCAACAGGACAATGACCCATGTAAAAAATAGTAAAAATAAAGAAAAACCCTTGAATGAGTAGGTGTGTCCAAACTTTGGACTGGTAGTGTATATATTTTTGCTGGTAAAACATCTAAGTGGCTGGTGGACCAAAACATTCATTTTAGGCACTGATAACAACACACATGCATGCAGTGCCCACGCACACATACACCATAATGAATATGCACCCCTTTGCAAATATAGATTTTTACAATGTAATACTCAGGGTTAGGGTCCAACAACAAAACCTATCCATATCAGAACCTATGGTGATTATTCAGTGGCCCTGCAGAGTCCCTTTCACTGGTTTGCGGACACCGACAAAGTGTACAGTAGTTTGTCAGCTGTGGGTAATCGGGACTGACACATTCTTGAGCAAATCACTGGCTCCTGTTGCGCACTCTCAGTACCACGTACTCCCTTGTACGTCGCATCTGGCAGGCTATACTTTATTCACTTGTAAATATAGGCTACATGTATTCGGGCATGTGGTTAATGTGAGTGCGAGGCTCAGCGAGCTGCAAGACCCTCCTTCATTCTCGCACAGCAGCCCAGTCTGCCAGCCGAGCAGACTGGAGAACAAGCTCCCTTTCTCTCAATCCAACGGATTTCTATTCTTACGATTCGCGTTACAGTAGGCGACGAGAGCTCACCATCCCTCTGCTGTACGGGACTGTGGACAATGTTTCTCTTGCAGTATAGAGGTAAGGTCCAACTTGTATTCATTTTGTGACAGTATTATTTTAAGCTACCGCTTGTCTGCTCTGCTCTCACCGCTATGTACTAGGCTGTGTCCGTTGAGTTTTTACCGACTTCTGTATTTATGGTTGTATTCTCAATCATTGAATGAATGAATGAATGCACGTTGTTTTAGACGCATTTCGAGGACGACTTGATTACAGGAGGTACAGTATATTACTGACAGAAACATGTGAAAATCTCAACGACAGGTGACCGACAGTGACCAAGCAGAGGTGTCCGAGTCACTTTTATTTTATTCACAAATTGATGTAGATTGAATAGTGTAACTATTATTGTACAATGACTATTGATATCCTTTAGCATGTGTTTTACAATGAATTTGAGTACAGTTGACAAGCGTCCTCCCAAACGCTCTATTATCTTTGGAACTTTTCTGAAATATAACAAAGGACCCTTTATGTGCTCAGTTTCGTTATTGTTTTTCCTAATACTATGTGTTCTTGTTTCATTAGTTAATGACCATGGCTGATTTTTAATTCTGTCTCGAAAATAATGTCACCAGTAGCTAACTGAAAATTAGATATTTTGAGAATATTGATGCCATTGCGCACAATGTAGTCGAATCCACTATGTTGTGCTTGCTATTATGACATTTTTGTAATGAAATCCAATTTGGTACCTATTTCACCTGATCTGTCACAACAAATTGAATGTTCCCCTGTTCTCAGATATGCGGTGATAGTGCTTTCAATGAGGAAATTGTCTCCCATCGTTTATGAGTGTTGTGCGTGCGCTTTGCAGTGGTTTTGTCGTGTGACCTTTCAGATTTTCTTCTCATTCACTAATTTACCTGTGATACATAATGGCTCTGGGTAAATGGGCATTTTCTCACAGTCTAATTACGGGGCAGCAAATTGAAACTTCAAATGAACCTGCTTACTCTGCTTTACTCCTAAACTCTGACTCTGCTGCTCGAGACTTTTTAGCGTCTTCTATTTCTGACCATGGAGAATTGCCCCCCAAATCAGAGATGAGTGTTAAGTCTACAGTACGAATTATGAAAAGGAAACACAGCTATGTATTTTCTGTAGGGGGATGTAGTGGACTTAACCTTATACCTAATGCACATTATATCTCCCCCCTAAATCATTGGCTTAACATGAAATAAGCAATATTGACCCAGGGACCCCCATCATGTTAGAAAAACATGTTTTCTCCCCCATGTCTTGCCTTATCATCCAGTGAATGATAATGGAAAGGACAAGTAATCACCATTTTAAAATGAATAGATTTGGTCAATCGTTTTTCATTATTTTGACCTCCCACATAATATACTGAGCAAAAATATGAACGCAACATGCAACAATTTCAAGATTTTACTGAGTTACAGTTCATATAAGGAAATCAGTCAATTGAAATAAATTCATTAGGCCCTAATCTGTTGATGTCACATGACTGGGCAGGGGCACAGCCTTGGGTGGGCCTGGGAGGCCATAGGCCCACCCACTGGGATGCCAGGCCCAACCAATCAGAATGGATTTTTCCCCACTAAAGGGCTTTATTACAGACAGAAATACTCATCAGTTTCATCAGCTGTCCATGTGGCTGGTCTCAGATGATCCTGCAGGTGAAAAAGCTGGATTTGGAGGTCCTGGGCTGGCGTGGTTACACATGGTCTGTGGTTTTTAGTCCGGTTGGACGTACTGCCAAATTCTGTAAAACGAAGTTGGAGGTGGCTTGTGGCTTGTGGTAGAGACATTAACATACAATTATCTATCAACAGGGCCCCATGTAGCTCAGTTGGTAAAGCATGGCACTTGCAACGCCAGGGTTGTGGGTTTGATTCCCACGGGGGGGCAGTATGAAAAATATAAAATAAAAATGGTATGCACTCACTAACTGTAAGTCGCTCTGGATAAGAGCGTCTGTTAAATGACTAAAATGTAAAAATGTAAACAGCTCTGGTGGACATTCCTGCAGTCAGCATGCCAATTGCACACTCCCTCAAAACTTGAGACGTCTGTGGCATTGTGTTGCGTGACAAAACTGCACATTTTAGAGTGCCTTTTATTGTCCCAGCACAAGGTGCACCTGTGTAATGATCATGCTGTTTAATCGGCTTCTTGATATGCCACCAAGACAGATTTTATTATTTATTTACTAACTAATAAAAAATGATAACACAAGATACAAACACGTACACGGTATAGGTAGGGATTAGAAACTTAATACAATGAAAACTGGTCCCTAGCGGACTAACACAATATGACACTTGTTACGAAAGATGGTGAGTTAGAGAGAGAGAGAGAAAACACTTGGATACACATGGACCTACGCTCATAGTAATCCTAATACTTTGCCCAGAACTGCCGTCCATTTGGTAAGAAGCAATGCATGTATTTACGTGTTGGAGGTCTTCGTCGTGTATCTCTGTTGGACCCAGGCCTTCGTGGGAAGGGGTCGATTGGTCTTTGTCTTTCAGATGGCCTTTTAGATGTAAGGCTCTGATTGTCCACAAGAGGTCACAATGTCCTTCTTCTTAGTTGTCTGTTTACTTTCACTCGTTCTGGAAGTGGTCTTCTGAGGACGGCTAATCAGCATTGTCGATGATCCCCTGTGGGGTGATGAGAGCAGTGTAGTAGATGATGGTTTGAAGAGAGTAACAGTACTTAGAACAGCTACTCAGCCGTAACATTGACTGTCGTCTTCACCGCAGGGTCGGGACCAATATGAACAAAAGCTGCAGCTTGAGGTCCGTCTAGTCTGATCTGATAATTCTTATCTTAGTCTTTTATGCACTCTGGTAAAGAGGGGAGTTTTCCGTCATACTGACACGCTCTCTGAGCTCCCTCGGGCGTGGCTAGTTACGAGGCAAAAGTATTATTTTCACTATGATTTTATTAGAAAGCTAAAATCCCATTCCTATCTTCACGAAAACATTGTCTTCCTCCTTGATATTTTCTACCCAAGGTAAAGGATGTAAGCCTGATATACACAGTGTAAAAGCTCTTCAAGTCACAATGTTTTGTTATAACGCCTTTATACCATTTTTAATGACATCACAAAATATACATTAATTTTCCATATTCCATTTTCCATATTCCAAATTATTGTATGAGTTGATCAACTGATCAGACGTGTCAACCCCACCCATCTGTCTATTGTAATCGTGGATTACCGCAGGCTGGTGGACCACATTCCTATTCCAAACGCCACATCATTTGTGGAATCATTTGCATTGTGTCTCTCCACTGTATGGCCAATGCATTGCCCCCTATCCTACACCAAAGCATATTACCATGCACGGTTTGACACTCCCACTTTTTAAAGTCCTTCAACGGATCAGGAAACTGTTTCCGGTTTACCCTACAAGTCCCACATGCATTGAACCCTTGTTCTCTGACTACTTACAATACCAGTCAAAAGTTTGGACACACCTACTCATTCAAGGGTTTTTCTTTATTTGTACTATTTTCTACATTGTAGAATAATAGTGAAGACATCAGAACTATGAAATAACACATATGGAATCAAGTAGTAACCAAAAAAGTGTTAAACAAATCAAAATACATTTTATATTTGAGATTCTTCAAATAGCCACCCTTTGCCTTGATGACAGCTTTGCACACTCTTGGCATTCTCTCAACGAGCTTCACCTGGAATGCTTTTCCAACAGTCTTGAAGGAGTTCCCACATATGCTGAGCACTTGTTGGCTGCTTTTCCTTCACTTTGCCATGGGCCACTCAAGTACATTCAGAGACTTGTGCCGAAGCCACTCCTGCGTTGTCTTGGCTATGTGCTTAGGGTTGTTGTCCTGTTAGAAGGTGAACCTTCGCCCCAGTCTGAGGTCCTGAGCACTCTGGAGCAGGTTTTTATCAAGGATCTCTCTGTACTTTGCTCCGTTCATCTTTCCCTCGATCCTGACTAGTCTCCCAGTCCCTGCCGCTGAAAAACATCATGCTGTCACCACCATGCTTCACCGTAGGGATGGTGCCTGGTTTCCTCCAGACATGACACTTGGCATTCAGGCCAAAGCGTTCAATCTTGGTTTCATCAGACCAGGAAATCTTGTTTCTCATGGTCTGAGAGTCCTCTAGGTGCCTTTTGGCAAACTCCAAGCGGGCTGTTATGTGCCTTTTACTGAGGAGTGGCTTCCGTCTGGCCACTCTTAACATAAAGGCCTGATTGGTAAAGTGCTACAGAGATAGTTGTCCGTCTGGAAGGTTCTCCCATCTCCAAAAAGGAACTCTGGAGCTCTATCAGAGTGACCATCGGGTTCTTGGTCACCTCCCTGACAAAGGCCCTTCTCCCCCGATTGCTCAGTTAGGCCAGGCAGCCAGCTCTAGGAAGAGTCTTGGTGGTTCCAAACGTCTTCCATTTAAGAATGATGGAGGCCACTGTGTTCTTGGGTACCTTCAATGCTGCAGAAATATTTTGGTACCCTTCCCCAGATCTGTGCCTCGACACAATCCTGTCTCGGAGCTCTACGGCCAATTCCTTCGACCTCAAGGCTTGGTTTTTGCTCTGACATGAACTGTCAACTGTGGGACCTTATATAGACAGGTGTGTGCCTTTGCAAATAATGTCCAATCAATTGAATTTACCACAGGTGGACTCCAATCAGATTGTAGAAACATCTCAATGATGATCAATGGAAACAGGATGCACCTGAGCTCAATTTCGAGTCTCATAGCAAAGGGTCTGAATACTCATTTAAATAAGGTATTTCTGTTTTTTATTTATAATACATTCGCTAAAATGTCTAAAAACCTGTTTTTGCTTTGTCATTATGGGGTATTGTGTGCAGATTGATGAGCGAAAATAAATAATTTAATCCATTTTAGAATAAGGCTGTAACGTAACAAAATGTGGAAAAGGGGAAGGGGTCTGATAATACATAACAATAACACATTATTTGTAGTTACCTTCCAGTTGAAGAACTTGGCTGAGAGGCCTCAGGTGGTGGCTCCTCAACTTCCTCTGGTTCCTTGATCTCATTCTCTTCATCCTTGTCTTCTCCGAGTAGCTCAGCATCAAGGGCAACTTCCTCTAAGAAAGCAATGCCTTCATGGTCCTCATCCTGCAGGCCTTCCGCAGCAATGACCCTCAGTTCTTCTGCCGTCAGTGTCCTTCTCCTCCTCATAGACAGGGACTGCATTATCCACTGGTACTGGTCTCCTCTGTCCATTTCTAAATCTCAAACATATAAACAAACAATGAAAATTAACATTTAAAATGTAGATCATTGACAACCCCTCCAAAGAATAGCCTAAGATTGAAAAAAAGTTATATTCAGAATACACATATAATGCATTTCGATAGATGCATGCATCAGTACCTAGGCTATCTATAGTATTATATCTGCAACATAAATTAATTGACAAGAATATGTTCACTGTCAACTAGCTACTGTAGGAAAGTTACAAAGTAATTAAACATTTATTACTTATATTAGCCTTTTAGCCCATACGTGGCATCCTATGAAGTGGACGTTATGTTGTACACTCACTAGTCTTTCCCTCACATTTGAGTAGATATTTTTTACCATAATGGTTTGATCACACCATGCTACGAAGGATGTAGCCTACAGTCAGAGAGGGAAGATGGACAATGCTGATTGGCAGGTTAAATGATGCCCAATGGGGTTGCAAGGTAAAAGTGGGAGGCGGGATTAGGTCGGCACCTTTCCTCCTTGCTTGTCAGATCTCAGAAAAGGTCAAATATTGAACCCGCGACCCAAATGTATCACAGAAAATGTATCTGCCATATCTCACAATCGATTGGACTTCCCCAATTTAGGATTTCCACTGTGACATAACGTTTATATTTTTTGCAGATTTGCGTTATTGCACAATGTTCTATCTAGCGCTGCAGTGAGTGGGGGGAGGCTGTATAACCCTGTGACGTAGCTCTCGCTCTAGCTCTACCTCACGCTCCCTGAGTTAGAGAGGTGCGCAGTTTGACAGATAGTCCAACAACGAGTCAGAGGGGTTTAGGAACAAACACACATTTTCTAAATTTGCCGTTATTCCCATTTAAGTTTATGATTGCTGTAAAGTTCAATAACTCATCGACTACATACTGTGTGTGACAAATGAAGAACGGAGACATAAACTGCTGTAGGACACTACAATATGTCATATACTCGAGTGAGTGTAATTAGCTCCAATAAGTGTGATTTGCTCAATATTAGGAGTTGAGAAATAAAGTTGAAGGGGAGGCATCTTTAGATTGCACATAATAAAGGGGGAAGGAGAGAAAGGGAGGGAGCCTGCATGCATGAATTTGAGGAGCAATGAGAATGCTGCAGCGAGAGAGAGCATTTGAGGAGGATCTTCGTGATTTGAGTTCACCGTGGCCTCAGGATAATGGTGTTATGGAATAAATGAGGGGAAGAACGAATGCAGAGACCAACATTGTAGAATATAAGGAGACTTGGCAGCTTTGGAAAATGTGCCTTTTTTAATGTGGAGACTGATGTTCAGGTTTGCTAACGATTCATTTGTAAGTGGGCTTGTTGTTGCCATGGTGTCAAGAGTTGCTGTAGGTAGGTGTGGTGTGGAATCAGGCGCAGGACGCAGAAGTTAAGTCCAACAAAGACTTTAGTAGATCACACAAAATATAATCCAAAAACAGCCCGGAGGCGAGAAAAGCGCGCACAGGCGTAAACAAACGGGCGCACTAAACATGTGCGTAATCTTCTCCTTAAAACAAACAAGGAGGTAAGCTACAAAATAGCGCACCAAAACAGGTAGCGCAGCAACACGACAAGGAACAATTACACACAACACCTAAACTAACAACAAGGAACTAAATAGGGTGCTTAATTAGACATAACACAAAACAGGTGTGACAAACAGACAAAACCAATCAAACAAGAAACATAGAACGGTGGCAGCTAGTACTCCGGAGACGACGACCGCCGAAACCTGCCCGAACAAGGAGGAGGGGCCGCCTCGGCCGAAACCGTGACAGTACCCCCCCCCTTGACGCGCGGCTCCAGACGTGCGCCGACTCCGGCCTCGGGGACGACCAGGAGGACGCGGAGCAGGGCGCGTAGGATGACCACGATGGAATTCGGTCAGCAGGGACGGATCCAGAATGTCCCTCCTCGGCACCCAGCACCGCTCCTCCGGACCGTACCCCTCCCACTCCACGAAATATTGGAGACCCCCCATCCGGCGTCTCGAATCCAGGATGGTCCGAACAGTGTACGCCGGAGCCCCCTCGATGTCCAACGGGGGCGGAGGAGTCTCCTCTATCTCAAAATCCTGGAGTGGACCAGCTACCACCGGCCTGAGGAGAGACACATGGAACGAGGGGTTAATATTCTTGTAATCAATGGGCAGTTGTAACCTGTAACACACCTCGTTCAATCTCCTCAGGACTTTAAAAGGCCCCACAAACCGCCGACCCAGCTTCCGGCAGGGCAGGCGGAGGGGCAGGTTTCTGGTTGAGAGCCAGACTCGATCTCCAGGTGCGTACACTGGCCCCTCACTGCGGTGTAGGTCGGCGCTCGTCTTCTGTCGACGGATGGCTCGCTGCAGATGGACGTGTGCAGCGTTCCACGTCTCCTCCGAGCGCCGCACCCACTCATCCACAGCAGGGGCCTCGATCTGGCTCTCATGCCAAGGTGCCAGAACCGGCTGGTACCCTAACACACACTGGAAAGGGGTTAGTCTAGTGGAGGAGTGGCGGAGAGAGTTCTGTGCCATCTCGGCCCAGGGCACATATCTCGCCCACTCCTCCGGCCGGCCCTGACAATATGACCTCAGAAACCTACCCACATCCTGGTTGACTCGTTCGACCTGCCCATTACTCTCCGGGTGGTAACCCGAGGTAAGGCTCACCGAGACCCCCAACCGTTCCATAAAGGCTCTCCAGACTCTGGAGGTAAACTGGGGGCCTCGATCGGACACTATATCCTCGGGTACCCCGTAATGCCGGAAGACGTGAGTAAATAGAGCCTCAGCGGTCTGTAGGGCAGTAGGAAGACCCGGCATGGGAAGGAGACGACAGGCCTTCGAGAACCGATCCACAACGACCAGGATTTTGGTATTCCCTTGTGAGGAGGGAAGGTCGGTAACAAAATCCACCGAGAGGTGAGACCAGGGTCGTTGTGGAACGGGCAGGGGTTGTAATTTACCCCTGGGCAAGTGTCTGGGCGCCTTACCCTGGGCATACACTGAGCAGGAGGAGACATAAACCCTCACATCCCTGGCTAACGTTGGCCACCAGTATTTTGTACTAAGGCAGTGCACTGTCCGGCCAATACCTGGATGTCCAGAGGAGGGTGACGTGTGAGCCCAATAAATCAGCCGATCCCGGACCTCGAGCGGGACGTACGTCCGACCCACCGGACACTGTGGAGGGCTAGGGTCGGTGCGTAATGCCCGCTCGATCTCCGCATCGACCTCCCACACCACCGGTGCCACCAGACAAGACTCCGGTAGTATGGGAATGGGCTCCACGCACCTCTCCTCCGTGTCATACCGCCGAGACAGGGCATCTGCCTTCCCGTTCTGGGACCCAGGGATGTAAGTGATCTTGAACACAAACCGGGCGAGAAACATAGTCCATCGAGCCTGGCGAGGATTCAGTCTCCTAGCTGCCCGAATGTATTCCAGGTTACGGTGGTCGGTCAGAATGAGGAAAGGGTGTTGAGCCCCCTCAAGCCAATGCCTCCACACCTTTAGGGCCTGTACTACGGCTAACAGCTCCCTGTCCCCTACGTCATAATTCCGCTCCGCCGGACTGAGCTTTTTAGAATAAAAAGCACAGGGGCGGAGCTTAGGTGGTGTGCCGGACCGTTGTGAAAGAACTGCCCCGATACCGGCCTCAGACGCGTCTACCTCTACTTGGAAGGGTAAAGTGGGATCCGGGTGCGCCAGCACTGGAGCCGAGGTAAACAGGTCCTTCAGTCTCCCAAAAGCCCTGTCCGCCTCAGCCGACCACCGCAAGCGCACCGGACCCCCCTTCAGAAGAGACGTTATGGGAGCTGCCACCTGTCCAAAACCCCGGATAAACCTCCGGTAGTAATTCGCAAAACCCAAGAACCGCTGCACCTCTTTAACCGTAGTTGGGGTTTGCCAATTACGCACGGCAGACACCCGGTCAACCTCCATTCTCACCCCTGACGCAGACAACTGGTAACCCAAAAAGGAGACTGACTCCTGGAAGAACAGACATTTCTCGGCTTTGACATACAGGTCATGCTCCAACAGTCTCCTCAATACCCTGCGCACCAGGGCTACATGCTCGGCCCGAGTAGAACTGTACACAAGAATATCATCTATGTACACCACTACTCCCTGCGCCTGCATGTCCCGGAAAATCTCATCTACAAAAGATTGGAAGACTGATGGAGCATTCATTAAACCATATGGCATGACGAGATACTCGTAATGGCCGGAGGTAGTACTAAATGCTGTCTTCCACTCATCGCCCTCCCTAATGCGCACCAAGTTATATGCGCTCCTGAGGTCCAATTTTGTGAAGAACCGTGCCCCGTGTAAGGACTCCGTCATGGTCGCAATCAGCGGGAGTGGATAACTATATTTCACAGTCACCTGATTGAGACCGCGGTAATCAATACACGGACGCAAACCTCCATCCTTTTTCTTCACAAAAAAGAAGCTCGAGGACGCGGGAGAAGTGGAGGACCGTATGTATCCCTGTCTCAGAGACTCGGCAATGTATGTCTCCATTGCCCTTTTCTCCTCCTGTGACAAAGGATACACATGGCTCCGCGGGAGCGCAGCTCCTGCCTGGAGGTCTATCGCACAATCCCCCTGTCTATGAGGCGGCAACCGTGCCGCTCTTGTTTTACTAAACACGAGTGCCAAATCCTCATACTCAGGCGGAATGTGCAGTGCTGGCATCTGGTTCGGACTCTCCACCGAGGTCGCCCCTACGGAAACACCCAGACATAGCCCCTCACACTGAGCAGACCACCCTTTAAGAGCCTTCTCTCGCCACGAAATCGTAGGATCATGGGTAATCAACCAGGGAAGCCCCAGTACCACCGGATACGCAGGAGAGTCGATCAGATAGAGTTGAATCGTCTCCTCATGACCCTCCTGCGTCATCATCCTAAGTGGCGCCGTGACCTCCCTAATCAACCCAGATCCTAACGGACGACTATCTAGGGCATGTACAGGGAAAGGCTTATCGACCGGAAGGAGGGGAATCCCTAACTCAACACAGAATTTACGATCTACAAAATTCCCAGCTGCGCCTGAATCGACTAGCGCCTTATGCTGGGAACGAGGTGCAACCTGTGGGAAACAAACAGGTAATGTGAAGTGTACGACAGAAAGCTCTGGGTAAGTAGGGCGCCTACTCACCTGGGAGGACTCCCCAATGTGTGACCTGCCATCTCCCTCACCAGGGGACCCTCCCCAGCACCTAGCCGCGGTGTGCCCTCCGCGGCCACAGTTGGTGCAGGAGACTGCCCCCCTCAGGCTCCTTCTACTCCTCCCTCTAGCGCCAGCACCTCCGAGCTCCATCGGGCTCGGCTCGGAGGCGCTGGAGGGTGGAATGGGCGGCCCCCACCTGGGACGTCCGCGGGTCGCGAGCAGGGTGTCCAGCCGAATGGCCATGTCCACCAACTGGTCAAATGTTAGTGTAGTATGCCTGCACGCTAACTCTCTGCGGACGTCCTCCCGAAGGCTGCATCTAAAGTGGTCTATGAGGGCCCGCTCATTCCACCCTGCATCTGCCGCTAGAGTCCGGAACTCCAGCGCAAACTCTTGAGCGCTCCTCATCCCCTGTCGGAGGTAGAATAGACGCTCCCCCGCCGCCTTCCCTTCTGGTGGATGGTCGAAGACCGCACGGAAGCGGCGGGAGAACTCCGCATAGGTGACTGTGGCGGCGTCTATTCCCCTCCATTCGGCGTTGGCCCACTCCAACGCCTTGCCGGTGAGACAGGAGATGAGGGCGGAAACGCTCTCGTATCCCGAGGGCGCCGGGTGTATGGTGGCAAGGTAGAGCTCCACCTGTAACAGGAACCCCTGACACCCGGCAGCGGTGCCGTCGTACGCCCTCGGGAGCGAGAGCCGAATCCCCCTGGGTTCCGGTTGTTGGACGGGCGGGTTGACCGAAGGTGATGGAGCGGTAGGTGGAGGTGTGGGTACATCGCTGGTCTCCCAACGATGGAGAATGTTCATCACCCGGTCCAAAGCGTGCCCGATCTGATTAATCCGATCATCTTGACCTCGGAGACGCTCCTCCATGATGTCGGTGGGTGCTCCTGCTGATTCCATACGATGGTGTGTAATTCTGTCAAGAGTTGCTGTAGGTAGGTGTGGTGTGGAATCAGGCGCAGGACGCAGAAGTTAAGTCCAACAAAGACTTTAGTAGATCACACAAAATATAATCCAAAAACAGCCCGGAGGCGAGAAAAGCGCGCACAGGCGTAAACAAACGGGCGCACTAAACATGTGCGTAATCTTCTCCTTAAAACAAACAAGGAGGTAAGCTACAAAATAGCGCACCAAAACAGGTAGCGCAGCAACACGACAAGGAACAATTACACACAACACCTAAACTAACAACAAGGAACTAAATAGGGTGCTTAATTAGACATAACACAAAACAGGTGTGACAAACAGACATAACCAATCAAACAAGAAACATAGAACGGTGGCAGCTAGTACTCCGGAGACGACGACCGCCGAAACCTGCCCGAACAAGGAGGAGGGGCCGCCTCGGCCGAAACCGTGACACATGGCTTTGGGGAAAAGAGAAGCAGCATAATGAAATTAAATCTGAGTCAGAGATAAAGAAACTCTTTCTCTGTGGAGATCTCTGGCAGTGTGTGGGAATGGGGGATTCACGGGTGTACAATACTGAAGGGGTGGAAAGAACCCTTCTACTAACCTGGTTATGGCTCATTCATAATGAGTTGCTATGGATACACATCTCATTCCTTGTCATATTTCAGGCCAGGTTTGTGGCTACCGGATATTTGCCAGTTTTTGCCACCATGTTGCAGAGGCAGTAGTAGGATTAATGGTCTTGCCCCACTGCAAGTAGTTCACTAAACTCTATGGTGTTCCATTAACTCTATTTGGTCCCTTAAGAGTCTCTACCAGATGCATCTTGAAGACGGAGGTGGGTTTCCACTCTAGAAAGAACCACAGCTCTACTCAGTAATCATAGCATTCCATCAACTCAGTGATCATTGTTTAAAAATTGGTTGTCAGTAGCAATTCTAGGTAGAGACAGGGTAAAGACAGGGGACAACAGAGACAGGTAGAGACAGGGTAAAGACAGGGTAAAGACAGCAGAGACAGGTAAAGACAGGGTAAAGACAGGGGACAGGTAGAGACAGGGTAAAGACGGGACAGCAGAGACCGGTAGAGACAGGGTAAAGACGGGACAGCAGAGACAGGTAGAGACAGGGTAAAGACAGGGGACAACAGAGACAGGTAGAGACAGGGTAAAGACGGGACAACAGAGACAGGTAGAGACAGGGTAAAGATGGGACAGCAGAGACAGGTAGAGACAGGGGACAACAGAGACAGGTAGAGACAGGGTAAAGACGGGACAACAGAGACAGGTAGAGACAGGGTAAAGACGGGACAGCAGAGACAGGTAGAGACAGGGTAAAGACAGGGGACAGCAGAGACAGGTAGAGACAGGGGACAACAGAGACAGGTAGAGACAGGGTAAAGACGGGACAGCAGAGACAGGTAGAGACAGGGTAAAGACGGGACAGCAGAGACAGGTAGAGACAGGGTAAAGACAGGGGACAGCAGAGACAGGTAGAGACAGGGTAAAGACGGGGGACAACAGAGACATGTAGAGACAGGGGACAAAAGAGACAGGTAGAGACAGGGTAAAGACAGGGGACAACAGAGACAGGTAGAGACAGGGGACAACAGAGACAGGATAAAGACAGGGGACAGCAGATACATGATAAAGACAGGGGACAACAGAGACAGGTAGAGACAGGATAAAGACAGGGAACAACAGAGACAGGTAGAGACAGGGTAAAGACAGGGAACAACAGAGACAGGTAGAGACAGGGGACAACAGAGACAGGTAGAGACAGGGTAAAGACAGGGGACAACAGAGACAGGTAAAGACAGGGGACAACAGAGACAGGTAGAGACATGGTAAAGACAGGGGACAACAGAGACGGGTAGAGACAGGGTAAAGACAGGGGACAACAGAGACAGGTAGAGACAGGGTAAAGACATGGGACAACAGAGACAGGTAGAGACAGGGGACAACAGAGACAGGTAGAGAAAGGATAAAGACAGGGGACAGCAGATACAGGGTAAAGACAGGGGACAACAGAGACAGGTAGAGACAGGGTAAAGACAGTGGACAACAGAGACAGGTAGAGACAGGGTAAAGACAGGGAACAACAGAGACAGGTAGAGACAGGGGACAACAGAGACAGGTAGAGACAGGGTAAAGACATGGGACAACAGAGACAGGTAGAGACAGGGTAAAGACGGGACAACAGAGACAGGTAGAGACAAGGTAAAGACAGGGGACAACAAAGACAGGTAGAGACAGGGTAAAGACGGGTGACAACAGAGACAGGTAGAGACAGGGTAAAGACAGGGGACAACAGAGACAGGTAGGGACAGGGTAAAGACAGGGGACAGCAGAGACAGGTAGAGACAGGGTAAAGACAGGGGACAACAGAGACAGGGTAAAGTCGTCTCAAATAAAACTGTGAAGGACCTCGGCGTTACTCTTGACCCTGATCTCTCTTTTGACGAACATATCAAGACTGTTTCAAGGACAGCTTTTTTCCATCTACGTAACATTGCAAAAATCAGAAATTTTCTGTCCAAAAATGATGCAGAAAAATTTATCCATGCATTTGTTACTTCTAGGTTAGACTACTGCAATGCTCTACTTTCCGGCTACCCGGATAAAGCACTAAATAAACTTCAGTTAGTGCTAAATACGGCTGCTAGAATCCTGACTAGAACCAAGAAATTTGATCATATTACTCCAGTGCTAGCTTCCCTACACTGGCTTCCTGTTAAGGCAAGGGCTGATTTCAAGGTTTTACTGTTAACCTATAAAGCGTTACATGGGCTTGCTCCTACCTATCTTTCCGAGTTGGTCCTGCCGTACATACCAATACGTACGCTACGGTCACAAGACGCAGGCCTCCTAATTGTCCCTAGAATTTCTAAGCAAACAGCGGGAGGCAGGGCTTTCTCCTATAGATCTCCATTTTTATGGAACAGTCTGCCTACCCATGTGAGAGACGCAGACTCGGTCTCAACCTTTAAGTCTTTACTGAAGACTTATCTCTTCAGTAGGTCATATGATTGAGTGTAGTCTGGCCCAGGAGTGTGAAGGTGAACGGAAAGGCTCTGGAGCAACGAACAGCCCTTGCTGTCTCTGCCAGGCCGGTTCCCCTCTCTCCACTGGGGTTCTCTGCCTCTAACCCTGTTACAGGGGCTGAGTCACTGGCTTGCTGGTGCTCTTTCATGCCATCCCTAGGAGGGGTGCGTCACTTGAGTGGGTTGAGTTACTGACGTGATCTTCCTGTCTGGGTTGGCGCCCCCCCTTGGTTTGTGCTGTGGTGGAGACCTCTGTGGGCTATACTCGGCCTTGTCTCAGGATTGTAAGTTGGTGGTTGAGGATATCCCTCTAGTGGTGCGGGGGCTGTGCTTTGGCAGAGTGGGTTTGGTTATATCCTTCCTGTTTGGCCCTGTCCAGGGGTTTCTTCGGATGGGGCCACAGTGTCTCCGGACCGCTCCTGTCTCAGCCTCCAGTATTTATGCTGCAGTAGTTTATGTGTCGGGGGGCTGGGGTTAGTTGGTTATACCTGGAGTACTTCTCCTGTCTTATCCAGTGTCCTGTGTGAATTTAAGTATGCTCTCTCTAATTCTCTCGTTCTCTCTTTCTCTCTGAGAACCTGAGCCCTAGGACCATACGTCAGGACTACCGGGCATGATGACACCTTGCTGTCCCCAGTCCGCCTGGCCTTGCTGCTATTCCAGTTTCAACTGTTCTGCCTGCGGTTACGAAACCCCTACCTGTCCCAGACCTGCTGTTTTCAACTCTTAATGATCGGCTATGAAAAGCCAACTGAGAGACCTGAGCCCTAGGACCATACGTCGGGACTACCGGCCGTGGTGACTCCTTGCTGTCCCCAGTCCGCCTGGCCTTGCTGCTATTCCAGTTTCAACTGTTCTGCCTGCGGTTATGGAACCCCTACCTGTCCCAGACCTGCTGTTTTCAACTCTTAATGATCGGCTATGAAAAGCCAACTGAGATTTATTCCTGATTATTATTTGACCATGCTTGTCACTTATGAACATTTTTGAACATCTTGGCATGGTTCTGTTATTTTTACATTTACATTTACGTCATTTAGCAGACGCTCTTATCCAGAGCGACTTACAGTTAGTGAATACATATTTTTTTTTTTTTTTTTTTTTTTTTTTTTTTTTTTTTATACTGGCCCCCCATGGGAATCGAACCCGCAACCCTGGCGTTGCAAACGCCATGCTCTATCAACTGCTCTACATCCCTGCCGGCCATTCCCTCCCCTACCCTGGACGACGCTGGGCCAATTGTGCGACGCCCATGAGTCTCCCGGTCGCGGCCGGCTGCGACAGAGCCTGGATTCGAACCAGGATCTCTAGTAGCACAGTTAGCACTGCGATGCAGTGCCTTAGACCACTGCGCCACTCAGGAGACAGCCTAATATGTGGAGAGACAGCCGAAAATGTTATAAGAGACAGCCTAAAATGTTATAATCTCCACCCGGCACAGCCAGAAGAGGACTGGCCACCCCTCATAGCCTGGTTCCTCTCTAGGTTTCTTCCTAGGTTTTGGCCTTTCTAGGGAGTTTTTCCTAGCCACCGTGCTTCTACACCTGCATTACTAGCTGTTTGGGGTTTTAGGCTGGGTTTCTGTACAGCACTTCGAGATATTAGCTGATGTAAGAAGGGCTATATAAAATAAAATTGATTGATTGATTGAGGGTAAAGACAGGGGACAGCAGAGACAGGTAGAGACAGGGTAAAGACAGGGGACAACAGAGACAGGTAGTGACAGGGTAAAGACAGGGGACAACAGAGACAGGTAGAGACAAGGTAAAGACAGGGGACAACAGAGACAGGTAGAGACAGGGGACAACAGAGACAGGTAGAGACAGGTAGAGACAGGGTAAAGACAGGGGACAACATAGACAGGTAGAGACAGGGGACAACAGAGACAGGTAGAGACAGGGTAAAGACAGGGGACAACATAGACAGGTAGAGACAGGGTAAAGACAGGGGACAACAGAGACAGGTAGAGACAGGGTAAAGACAGGGGACAACAGAGACAGGTAGAGACAGGGTAAAGACAGGGGACAACAGAGACAGGTAGAGACAGGGGACACCAGAGACAGGTAGAGACAGGTAGAGACAGGGTAAAGACAGGGGACAACAGAGACAGGTAGAGACAGGGGACAACAGAGACAGGTAGAGACAAGGTAAAGACAGGGGACAACAGAGACAGGTAGAGACAGGGGACAACAGAGACAGGTAGAGACAGGGGACAACAGAGACAGGTATAGACAGGTAGAGACAGGGTAAAGACAGGGGACAACAGAGACAGGTAGAGACAGGGTAAAGACATGGGACAACAGAGACAGGTAGAGACAGGGTAAAGACAGGGGACAACAGAGACAGGTAGAGACAGGGGACAACAGAGACAGGTAGAGACAGGTAGAGACAGGGTAAAGACAGGGGACAACAGAGACAGTTAGAGACAGGGTAAAGACAGCGGACTACAGAGACAGGTAGAGACAGGGTAAAGACGGGACAGCAGAGACAGGTAGAGACAGGGTAAAGACAGGGGACAACAGAGACAGGTAGAGACAGGGTAAAGACAGGGGACAACAGAGACAGGTAGAGACATGGTAAAGACAGGGGACAACAGAGACAGGTAGAGACAGGGTACATCGTTATTCTATTTCCCCTAACTTCCATCTCAGGCTGATAATGGACACATGGAGTGAAACTCTAACAAGAGAAGCTTTTTAACTGGCATCATCAAAGTGTTGTGAGATGCCCACCAAGGTCAAGAGTCTAGCCTCTCCACCAAATGAATCTCTCTCTGCTCTTAAAATACTTTGAGAGATCTTGTGCAGTCTTAGAATGCTGGTCAAGTTCATTATTTACACTACACATACATCTATACTGACTACACAGCCACTCACATGCAAGCTGCTGCTACTCCGTTTATCTTATATCCTGTTGCCTAGTCCCCTTACACCTATACATATCTACCTCCATCACTCCAGTATCCCTGCACATATAGATATGGTATTGGAACTGACTTTTTAAATATTTCCTGTATATACTATGCTTACTTACTTACTTTATTGTGTATTTCATATTTCTTATTCTTATTTCTCATGTTTTTTTCTAGTAATATATTGTTATTTATTATTGATTATTGCATTGTTGGGTTTTGAGTTTGCAAGAAAGTCATTTCACTGTACTTGTGACATTAAAACTTGAAACTTCAGCATGTTTGAGATGCTCTGGATCGACGTGTACGACAGCGTGTTCCAGTTTCCGACTTCTACAGTTTACAGATAGCATCACAATCCATCGCAGAACAGTTTCAAAGCACCCAATGGGAAAAATGTGTGGTGGTTTCAGTAACATTTTTGTTTTTCAAGTTCTTGTCTCTCATGACAGGTGCCAGACCGTATAGTATTGTGGGGATATCACCTAATTGAACCCTTCCCATCTGTTGTAATAACGTAATTAAGATTCTGTCAATGTGTCCCCACTCTTGCTTAATCTCTCGGTTGCTGTAATAGTTGTTGTTTTACTTCCTTTGTTTCTGATGTCTGTGTTGGGTAGAAAACCAATTTGTGTCGGCCTGATTGTTCAGCCGTATGGGCCAGGCTATTCCAGATGAGTGATTCAGGAGATAACTGGGGTTTTTGAGTGACTGCAATTGGTTCAGTGTGTAGGAGGGTGTGGCAGTCAGAGCCCTGAGAGCAGCAGTCAGCCAGCAGTGGAGGGAGCAGCATGGCTGTCTGGGGGCGTCTCAGGATCAACTCCAGGGCTCTGTGGAGCTCAAACCACCTGATTTGAGGGAGGCCTTTGTACTCAAGGACTTTGAAGATAAGGAGCCATGCAGGATTTGTGCTCAGGTCTCTGTAGCACATGGTTGGAGGGATAGATAGACATATTCCCAGATCTCAATGTAAAAACATTGAAAAAGGCAGAATTCATGCTCTAAATCTGCACTGTAAAACCTTGACGGTCTCACTGAGGAGAGGCGGATGGAGGAAGCTGGATTTTAAACTAGGGAGTTTCATCTTCTCTGCTGTAATGGAGCTCAGACGGACAGGAAGAGGCTTTCACTCTTTCACATCAGTCACAGCGTTTTCCTCAGCCTG
Organism: Coregonus lavaretus; assembly: GCF_964263955.1. Taxonomy (NCBI): domain Eukaryota; kingdom Metazoa; phylum Chordata; class Actinopteri; order Salmoniformes; family Salmonidae; genus Coregonus; species Coregonus lavaretus. The sequence continues at coordinate 36,985,240 of NC_140016.1, read as the reverse complement.
ATAATTGAACCCCCTGGGCGGAGGTGTGACAGGCTCAGCCACAGAAAGATGGATCTGTTCTGTATTCCAGTGACACCAACATGATTAGGAACCCAACAAAACACGAGTGTTCACTGTACCGTTTTAGTAATTGTACTCCCATCAAAGCCCACTGTTAACGCTAGTGTGCTCTAGTAAGGGTCCTGTAGCGGCCCCTGTACAGCTTCACTGCAGCACTCTGGATGGAGGAGGAGTGAACTCTCTGGGTGAACCAGTAGCAGTGATATTGTTTATCACCTTCTCTGCACAGTGGTGTCTCCAGAGATAAAGTGAACCCGAGTTTTTGTTGTTGATCTGGCATTTCTTCCCTTTCCAACACTGCCAGGAAAAACAATTGGAAGTAGCACAGCACATGCCATGATGGATGACCAGAGGGGGTGCAGGACACTAGATCTCTGAGTGGGCCTGTGTCTGCCGCTGACTCTGAGAAGGCACCCGAATATATCTGCTGGCTAAAGAAAAAAACTATTTTACCAATGTGTCATTGGATGATTAATTTGCAACCAAATCACATTTTTGCATGTTGCATTTTGCACGAGTTTTGTATCGGTCTGTTTTATAGGAATGAAGAAATACCATATTGCATGCTCATTTAGTAGTGAGTAATATATTGTGGGGCATAGCACATATTTAACCCTCTTGACCACCACTTGTCTCATCACATTGACATGTTGAACATTTTCCCTATAGAGTGAGAAAGAGCAGGAAGCTGAGGGTGTGGTTCAGTGATTAGGCCCAGGGAACTGAGTTGTCCACTGAGATTGCCTGTCTGGAAAGCAGCCATCATTCTACAGTAATAAAGATTTAGAGCCTAGATCTCTATGGCCCCTGGTTTAGAAGAGAGAAAAATCTCTCAGGACAAAAAGGAAAGTAATGATAAACTAGGAGTCAGTAGGTGCTGTAGGTGGGTGTGGTGTGGAATCAGGCGCAGGACGCAGAAGATAAGTCCAACAAAGACTTTTAGTAGAGCACACACAAAAACACAATCCAACAGCCCGGAGGCGAGAAAAATGCGCACACAGGCGTAAACAAACGGACGCACTAAACATGTGCGAAAATCCTCTCCTAAATACAAAGGAGGCAAGCTACAAATAGCGCACCGAAAAGGGTAGCGCACCAACACGACATAGGAAACAATCACACACAACACCTGACAAACACAACGAGAACTTATAGGACACTAATGACACTAAACGACAACAGGTGTACAATTCCAGACAAGACCAAACGAACATAGAAACATACAACGGTGGCAGCTAGTATTCCGGAGACGACGAACGCCGAAGCCTGCCCGAGCAAGGAAGAGAGGCAGCCTCGGCCGAAACCGTGACAGTACCCCCCCCTTGACGCGCGGCTCCAGACGTGCGCCGACTCCGGCCTCGGGGACGACCAGGAGGACGCGGAGCAGGGCGCGTCGGGTGACTACGATGGAATTCCGTCAGGAGAGACGGGTCCAAAATGTCTCCCCTCGGCACCCAGCACCGTTCCTCCGGGCCGTACCCCTCCCACTCCACCAGATATTGGAGACCCCCCATCCGACGTCTCGAATCCAAGATGGACCGCACGGAGTACGCCGGTGCCCCCTCGATGTCCAATGGGGGCGGAGGAGTCTCCCTGATCTCATTTTCTTGGAGTGGGCCAGCTACCACCGGCCTGAGAAGAGACACATGGAACGAGGGGTTAATACTTTTATACTCAACAGGTAGTTGTAATCTGTAACACACCTCGTTCAATCTTCTCAGGACTTTAAATGGCCCCACAAACCGCCGACCCAGTTTCCGACAGGGCAGGTGGAGGGGCAGGTTTCTGGTAGAGAGCCAGACTCGATCACCAGGTGCGTACACCGGTCCCTCACTGCGGTGGAGATCGGCGCTCGCCTTTTGACGACGGAGGGCCCGCTGCAGGTGGACGTGTGCACCGTTCCACGTCTCCTCCGAGCGCCGCACCCAATCTGGCTCTGCTGCCAAGGTGCCAGAACCGGCTGGTAACCTAACACACATTGGAAAGGGGTTAGGTTAGTGGAGGAATGGCGTAGGGAATTCTGGGCCATTTCTGCCCAGGGAACGTACCGTGCCCACTCCTCCGGCCGGTCCTGGCAGTATGATCTAAGAAACCTACCCACATCCTGGTTCACACGTTCCACCTGCCCATTACTCTCCGGATGGTAACCCGAGGTGAGGCTCACCGAGACCCCCAAACGCTCCATAAAGTTTCTCCAGACTCTGGAGGTAAATTGGGGACCTCGATCAGACACAATATCCTCGGGTACCCCTTAGTGCCGGAAAACATGGGTGAATAGCGCTTCGGCGGTCTGTAGGGCCGTAGGAAGGCCCGGCATAGGGAGCAAACGACAGGCCTTAGAGAACCGGTCCACAACGACCAGTATAGTAGTATTCCCCTGTGAGGGAGGAAGGTCAGTGATGAAATCCACCGAGAGGTGAGACCATGGTCGTTGTGGAACGGGCAGGGGTAGTAACTTACCCCTAGGCAGATGTCTAGGCGCCTTACACTGGGTGCACACCGAGCAGGAGGAGACATAAACCCTCACATCCCTCGCCAACGTGGGCCACCAGTAATTAGCACTAAGGCAGTGCACTGTCCGGCCGATACCAGGATGTCCAGAGGAGGGTGACGTGTGAGCCCAATAGATCAATCAATCCCGAACCTCGAGCGGAACGTACTTCCGACCCTCCGGGCATTGATGTGGACTAGGGTTGGTGCGCAACGCCCGCTCGAGTTCAGCATCGACCTCCCACACTACCGGTGCCACCAGACAAGACTCCGGCAGTATGGGAGTGGGCTCCACGGACCTCTCCTCTGTGTCATACCGCCGAGACAGCGCGTCTGCCTTACCGTTCTGTGACCCAGGGATGTACGTGATCTTAAATACGAACCGGGTCAAAAACATATTCCACCGCGCCTGGCGAGGGTTCAGTCTCCTAGCTGCCCGGATGTACTCCAGGTTACGGTGGTCCATCAAAATGAGGAAAGGGTGTTGAGCCCCCTCAAGCCAGTGCCTCCACACCTTTAGGGCCTGTACCACGGCTAACAGCTCCCTGTCCCCTACGTCATAATTTCGCTCCGCCGGACTGAGCTTCTTGGAATAAAAAGCACAGGGGCGGAGTTTAGGTGGCGTGCCGGACCGTTGCGAAAGCACGGCTCCTATACCGGCCTCTGACGCGTCCACCTCTACCTGAAATGGTAAAGAGGGATCCGGATGCGCCAGCACCGGAGCCGAGGTAAACAGGTCCTTCAGCCTCCCAAACGCCCTGTCCGCCTCGGCTGACCACTGCAGACGCACCGGACCCCCCTTCAAAAGAGACGTGATGGGAGCTGCCACCTGTCCAAAACCCCGGATAAACCTCCGGTAGTAATTCGCAAACCCCAAAAACTGCTGCACCTCCTTCACAGTGGTTGGCGTTTGCCAATTACGCACGGCTGACACCCGGTCTACCTCCATCTTCACCCCTGACGCAGACAACTGATAACCCAAAAAGGAGACCGACTCCTGGAAAAACAGACACTTCTCTGCCTTGACATACAGGTCGTGCTCCAACAGCCTCCGCAACACTCGGCGCACCAGTGCCACATGCTAGACTCGGGTAGACGAGTAAACGAGAATGTCATCTATGTACACGACCACCCCCTGCCCCTGCATGTCCCTGAAGATCTCATCCATGAATGATTGGAAAACTGAAGGAGCGTTCATCAACCCGTATGGCATGACAAGATACTTGTAATGGCCCGAGGTGGTACTAAAGGCTGTCTTCCATTCATCGCCCCCCCTAATGCGCACCAAGTTGTACGCGCTCCTGAGATCTAATTTAGTGAAGAAACGCGCCCCGTGCAATGACTCCGTCATGGTCGCAATCAGCGGGAGTGGATAACTGTACTTCACCGTGATCTGATTGAGACCACGGTAATCAATGCACGGGCGTAACCCACCATCCTTTTTCTTCACAAAAAAGAAACTCGAGGACGCAGGGGAAGTGGAGGGCCGTATGTATCCTTGTCTCAGAGATTCGTCTATGTAAGTCTCCATAGCTCTCTTCTCCTCCTGAGACAGAGGATACACATGGCTCCGTGGGAGCGCAGCTCCTGCCTGGAGGTCTATCGCACAATCTCCCTGCCTATGGGGAGGCAACTGCGTCGCCCTCGACTTACTGAACACAATAGCCAAATCCCCATACTCAGGGGGAACGTGCAATGCGGGCACCTGGTTTGGACTCTCCACCGAGGTAGCCCCTACGGAAACGCCTAAACATCGACCCACACACTGGGCAGACCACTCCATCAGAGCCCTCTCCTGCCACGAAATAGACGGGTTATGGGTACTCAACCAGGGCATGCCCAGCACCACCGGATACGCAGGCGAGTCGATCAGAAATAGCTGGATCATCTCCTGATGACCCCCCTGCGCACACATCCTAAGTGGCGCCGTGACCTCCCTGATCAAGCCCGATCCCAACGGACGGCTATCTAGGGCATGAACGGGGAAGGGGACATCAACAGGGAGAAGGGGAATCCCTAAGGCTAAACAAAACCTGCCGGCACGCCACCTAAACTCCGCCCCTGTGCTTTTTATTCCAAGAAGCTCAGTCCGGCGGAGCGAAATTATGACGTAGGGGACAGGGAGCTGAGTACGGAATTCCAACGCGAACTCCTGGGCACTCCTCTTCCCCTGCCGGAGGCAGAACAGACGCTCCCCCGCCGCTTTCCCCTCTGGTGGATGGTCAAACACAGCCCTGAAGCGGCGGGAGAACTCAGCGTAAGTGATGGTGGTAGCGTCTATCCTCCTCCACTCGGCGTTGGCCCATTCTAACGCCTTGCCGGAAAGGCAGGAGATAAGGGCGGACACGCTCTCGTGTCCCGAGGGCGCCGGGTGCACGGTGGCCAGGTAAAGCTCCACCTGGAGAAGGAAGCCCTGACACCCGGCAGCGGTTCCATCGTAGGCCCTCGGGAGCGAGAGTCGAACTCCTCTGGGTTCCGGAGCGGGAATGGGCTGACTTGCTGATGGTGATGGTAGGGACGGTGGCGTTGGGGGTGTTCCTCGGGTCTCCCAGCGTTGGAGCGTGTTGATCACATCCTGCAGGGCGGTCCTGATCCGCAGGATCTGGTCATTCTGCTCCCGAACCCGATCCTCCAACGTCTCCTGTGCTGCTGCGGCTCCTGCTGATTCCATTCAGATGGTGTGTGATTCTGTCAGTAGGTGCTGTAGGTGGGTGTGGTGTGGAATCAGGCGCAGGACGCAGAAGATAAGTCCAACAAAGACTTTTAGTAGAGCACACACAAAAACACAATCCAACAGCCCGGAGGCGAGAAAAATGCGCACACAGGTGTAAACAAACGGGCGCACTAAACATGTGCGAAAATCCTCTCCTAAATACAAAGGAGGCAAGCTACAAATAGCGCACCGAAAAGGGTAGCGCACCAACACGACATAGGAAACAATCACACACAACACCTGACAAACACAACGAGAACTTATAGGACACTAATGACACTAAACGACAACAGGTGTACAATTCCAGACAAGACCAAACGAACATAGAAACATGCAACGGTGGCAGCTAGTATTCCGGAGACGACGAACGCCGAAGCCTGCCCGAGCAAGGACGAGAGGCAGCCTCGGCCGAAACCGTGACACTAAATGGCTCCGGAAAAGATGGATGCATTATAAACTAGAATGCATTATTAATAGAATAGAAGCAAAGAAGCTCTTGATTTATAAAATGTTATAAATCAATTTATAAAAAATTTTACATGCGTTTTTCTGGATTTAGTTGTTGTTATTCTGTCTCTCACTGTTCAAATAAACCTACCATTAAAATTATAGACTGATCATGTCTTTGTCAGTGGGCAAACGTACAAAATCAGCAGGGGATCAAATACTTTTTTCCCTCACTGTACATCAAGAGTTTTGTTTACCTCACTGCTCAGTGAATGTTCAGACTAGAGCGAACCACAGATCTCTGGTTCCCAGTAGCTTTCCGTTTGCTTCAGAATGTATTTGCGGTGCATCTTATTTGGGGTTTTCAAAAATGTTGGGCATAAACACACACCACTACAGACCCCCACTGTGAAGAGGCTTTAATAAACCCTGAAAGAGTTCAAATCCAGCAAATAATTTAGAGAAGGTATGAAGGCCTCTGTTTCATTAAAGGCATCAGGAACTCAATGGAAGGCCTGTACCTGCCTGTTTACTGCACCCAGCCTAGTAAATGAGCCGCACTCAGACTCCTTCTGTTTGATAACTGGGCTGCCTTTACTTGATTCAGCACACTTTACAGACCAACATTTTGTTCAGCTACTTTATTCTCTCCAGCGGCGTTTATGGGGAAGTGATACAACACAAGTGTAACATTTCAAGAGATGAGGGATACAGTGCCTTCAGAAAGTATTCACACCCCTTGACTTTTTTCCACATTTTGTTGTGTTACAGCCTGAATTTAAAATAGATTAAATTGAGATTTTGTGTCACTGGCCTACACACAATACCCCATAATGTCAAAGTGGAATTATGTTTAAAAGAATGTTTACAAAGTAATTTAAAATGATGTATTGATACACTTTGGATGGTGTATCAATACACCCAGTCACTACAAAGATAAAGGCGTCCTTCCTAACTCCATTGCCGGAGAGAAAGGAAACCACTCAATGATTTCACCATAAAACAGTTACAGAGTTGAATGGCTGTGATAGGAGAAAACTGAGGATGGATCAATAACATTGTAGTTATTCCACAATACTAACCTAAATGACAGAGTGAAAAGAAGGAAGCCTTTACAGAATACAAATATTCCAAAACATGGATCCTGTTCACAATAAGGCACTAAAGTAAAACTGCCCAAAATGTGGCAAATAAATTAACTTTATGTCCTGAATACAAAGCGTTTTGTTTGGGGCAAATCACTGAGTACCACTCTTCATATTTTCAAGCATGGGCTTTAAATTTGTTTACCTTGTATAGAACTCTCTCAGCTCAGTTGTCATTGCTATGTCATCATTTGTTTACCTTGTATACAACTCTCTCAGCACAGTTGTCATTGCTATGTCATCATTTGTTTACCTTGTATAGAACTCTCTCAGCTCAGTTGTCATTGCTATGTCATCATTTGTTTACCTTGTATAGAACTCTCTCAGCTCAGTTGTCATTGCTATGTCATCATTTGTTTACCTTGTATAGAACTCTCTCAGCTCAGTTGTCATTGCTATGTCATCATTTGTTTACCTTGTATACAACTCTCTCAGCTCAGTTGTCATTGCTATGTCATCATTTGTTTACCTTGTATAGAACTCTCTCAGCTCAGTTGTCATTGCTATGTCATCATTTGTTTACCTTGTATAGAACTCTCTCAGCTCAGTTGTCATTGCTATGTCATCATTTGTTTACCTTGTATAGAACTCTCTCAGCTCAGTTGTCATTGCTATGTCATCATTTGTTTACCTTGTATAGAACTCTCTCAGCTCAGTTGTCATTGCTATGTCATCATTTGTTTACCTTGTATAGAACTCTCTCAGCTCAGTTGTCATCGCTATGTCATCATTTGTTTACCTTGTATAGAACTCTCTCAGCACAGTTGTCATTGCTATGTCATCATTTGTTTACCTTGTATACAACTCTCTCAGCTCAGTTGTCATTGCTATGTCATCATTTGTTTACCTTGTATAGAACTCTCTCAGCACAGTTGTCATTGCCTGGGATCCAAGCCCTGGTTCGAACCAAGTAAGTCACAACAGCAAGGTTAAAGAGGGAGTGGAAAAGTTATCCTTAGAATGGCTATGATGGGGCTATTCTACTATATTGTTATGGGTGCCAAATTGCTGTTTTTGTCACACTCCCTTCTGCATGTCCTGTGAGCATCATAGAGGGGAACAGAAGGCATGACCATGTTCCAGAGAGTCTTAGCTTTCAGGAATGGGGTCATAATAGCTTATAGCCCAAACAATTCAACATGCCACATTGGCTTCAGAAACCGCCACAAACCTGTTTAACATAGAAGTTGAATATATAAAACTTTGGTCAACTTGAAACAATAGTTTGTAAAGTTGATACACAGACAATGAATACAAAATCTACCATACAGAAACGGAATATATAAAATATTGAATTTGAATATTCAATTAAATATACATTTTATTTGAAAACAATTCATTCAAATCATTAAATTAAAAAAAATATATATATACATTTATTAATTCAATTATTCAATATCTGAATACAAATGCTAAAATATTTAATTCAATATTGGTTCGCAATTCTCCCACGTATGGAAATAGAGCCTGCAAGAAGAGCCCTGTGCCTTCAGGCTATATGTCGTTGGAGAGTGGAAAATTGTGGGGACCCGGTGTCCAAGTAGTCTACACGTAGTTATGTGCGTTGGAAAACATTTCATCACAGGTAAGACGTTTAACTCCTTTAGTATAGTCCGTTTGTAACTCCATTCACTAGTTGTATCTGTATAATCTGTTTGTTTGTGTTGTTGGTCTTGGCTAGCTTAATGTTTCAGTCAGTAGCTAGGTAGCATTCATGCTCATGAGTAGCCATCATGAAAAGGAGCATATTATGTTTTCCTAAGTAGTGAGAACGCTCGGGAGCAGACAATGGGGAAACTAATCTTTAGACATGTTATATACAGTTGAAGTCGGAAGTTAACTTACACTTAGGTTGGAGTCATTAAAACTTGTTTTTCAACCACTCCACAAATTTCTTGTTAACAAACTATGGTTTTGGCAAGTCGGTTAGGACATCTACTTTGTGCATGACACAAGTCATTGTTCCAACAATTGTTTACAGACAGATTATTTCACTTATAATTCACTGTATCACAATTCCAGTGGGTCAGAAGTTTACATACACTAAGTTGACTGTGCCTTTAAACTGCTTGGAAAATTCCAGAAAATTATATCATGGCTTTAGAAGCTTCTGATAGGCTAATTGACATCATTTGAGTCAATTGGAGGTGTACCTGTGGATGTATTTCAAGGTCTACCTTCGAACTCAGTGCCTCTTTGCTTGACATCATGGGAAAATGAAAATATATCAGCCAAGACTTCAGAAAAAGAATTGTAGACCTCCACAAGTCTGGTTCATCCTTAGGAGCAATTTCCAAACGCCTGAAGATACCACGTTCATCTGTACAAACAATAGTACGCAAGTATAAACACCATGGGACCATGCGTCATACCTCTCAGGAAGGAGACGTGTTCTGTCTCCTAGAGATGAACGTACTTTGGTGCGAAAAGTGCAAATCAATCCCAGAACAACAGCAAAGGACCTTGTGAAGATGCTGGAGGAAACAGGTACAAAAGTATCTATATCCACAGTAAAAATAGTCCTATATCAACAAAACCTGAAAGGCCGCTCAGCAAGGAAGAAGCCACTGCTCCAAAACCGCCATAATAAAGCCAGACTACGGTTTGCAACTGCACATGGGGACAAAGATCATACTTTTTGGAGAAATGTCCTCTGGTCTGATGAAACAAAAATAGAACTGTTTGGCCATAATGACCATCGTTATGTTTGGAGGACAAAGGGGAAGGCTTGCAAGCCGAAGAACATCATTCCAACCGTGAAGCACGGGGGTGGCAGCATCATGCTGTGGGGGTGCTTTGCTGCAGGAGGGACTGGTGCACTTCACAAAATAGATGGCATCATGAGGAAGGAAAATTATGTGGATATATTGAAGCAACATCTCAAGACATCAGTCAGGAAGTTAAAGCTTGGTCGCAAATGGGTCTTCCAAATGGACAATGACCCCAAACATACTTCCAAAGTTGTGGCAAAATGGCTTAAGGGCAACAAAGTCAAGGTATTGGAGTGGCCATCACAAAGCCCTGACCTCAATCCTATAGAACATTTGTGGGCAGATCTGAAAAAGCGTGTGCGAACAAGGAGGCCTACAAACCTGACTCAGTTACACCAGCTCTGTCAGGAGGAATGGGTCAAAATTCACCCAACTTATTGTGGGAAGCTTGTGGAAGGCTACCCAAAATGTTTGACCCAAGTTCAACAATTTAAAGGCAATGCTACCAAATACTAATTGAGTGTATGTAAACTTCTGACCCACTGGGAATGTGATTAAATAAATAAAAGCTGAAATAAATCATTCTCTCTACTATTATTCTGACATTTCACATTCTTAAAATAAAGTGGTGATACTAACTGACCTACGACAGATAATTTTTACTAGGATTAAATGTCAGGAATTGTGAAAAACTGAGTTTAAATGAATTTGGCTAAGGTATATGTAAACTTCCGACTTCAACTGTATCACCTCAACCCAACAACACATAACCCCACCACATGCCACTCAACTGATGTTACGGCAGGTTTGTAACATACACATATAGCAGATTGCCATTGCTATTCCAGGCCCATCCCTCAGACTAGGGCTGTGACACAGACTCCATATCAACCGTTCTAATAGCAAGTTGTTGTTTTTTGGACATTTTCTTTTTTCTTCCGCTCCTGACTGCATGTGTTGCCATAGAAATATAATGAATAGAACGTCCCCATTCAAGTCAATGATGGCATAATGAGTTTACTGGTGGCCATTGCGAGTGTACCCATAGGAGCAAAGCAGGAAGTAAAAGCAAGAAGTAAAAGCAGGAAGTGTACCCATCAATATATGCTGTGATTTGTTGATTGAACTCCACTGACATTACAAAAAATACATTCCATAGCATGAGCCAGATCAGTTAATATCATTTGAATGAACATTCTACATTACCATGGAAATTATTGCATCACAATACCAGCCAGCCATTGTGAGTGTACCAATGAGTCTACCAGTGAAATTGCCAGGGTTAGAGGTTCCAAGCCCATTCTATTAGTTTGCTATAACAGCTTGCTTGTTCCAGCAATGGGCAACAGTTTCATCACGTTGTTATGAGTCCATGTTATCGCAGAAACGGACTCAACCACACGAATACCGGGCTGTTAGCTGTTCAAAAAGGATACATCTATTTTTTAAACTGTTATTACGGTTATTTTATTTTCATGACGGTCTTCATCCATAACCATCGGTTACACGGTTATACGGTAATTGTGCCAGCCCTACCTCAGACTGTATAAAGCAGAACGTGCTGAAGTTCAGAACGCTTCAGCACATACTCTTCTGTCAGTCAGCCCTCCATACAGGCTCTAAATGGCCCCTCAGCGTCACTCCATCTGTCCTGTAGTTTTCGATGTGAAGAGCTTCTCTCTGTGTTGATGGGCTGTTGATAGTTGTTATGGGTGTAATGGTCCTCCCCTGGGGTGCTGTACTGTACAGAGGGGTTTTAAGAGGAACAGTGCTGTTGTTCTCTGTGGAGGTTAAAGCTTGTGGGACAGATGCTGACAACAGCTGACTTAACAGCATTGCACTGAACACAGCCATAAAGTAATTGGATCCACAAATCAACTGACGTCTCCAGGTTTATAGTGGCCCCATGGCTTTTTGGGCTGTGTTTCAGGACCTGGTGGGAAGGCTGTCAGGGGCGTTTTGAGGTAGCAGGGGGCCTCAGAAGAGCTGTTGGAGAGGAAACGCTGCTGGTTATGAATGAACCTCTCTGGAACTCAACCCAACCCAACGAGTCAAGCTCTACTCTTCATCTGTCAATGACACAGCACCTGACCTCTATCTAAACTAAGTCTTCCTATTAGAAGTGTTTGGCTCATCTGGAATTAGGAGACACATTTAGTAGTTTTCAGTAGTTCCTGAATTGTATTTCTGTCAGATTCTCTAGTTTGTAGGCCCACTTCAAACGCTGGTTCATTTTGGATCACTTCGTCACCTCATCTGAACTGAAAGTAATTCATATGTTTCCTGGACATGAATTACCTAGAAAGTCTTGACCGTGACAAGAAGTAGACATGTATTGTAAGCTTGTAACAAAGAGATGGACATTGAAAGGACAGGACTATGCTGTTCTAGTTATCTGTTACACCCTGCTTCCCTCTGGAGTGATTTATGAGGTCAAGATTGTCTGAAGCAGCTCAGTGGGAGAGGATCAGCTCATCTTGACCTCTGCTCCTCTCCTTCTCTTCTTTTACTAGAAACAGACAACACTAGCATGCACCACTCTCTGAACCCTGTCTTTTCTCCATTCTCTCTCTTTCCTTACCTTCTCTCTCTTCTCTACTTTGTGTGCATCTCATGTCTCTCTCTCTATAACCACTAATGATGTGTCTGTCCTTCTCTTTTTAATACAGTATGCTTTGTTATTCCCAGCTAATAGAAACAAGTCTTCCAGGGTCATGGACAGGCCACTGGAGAAGAGTGCGTGGGCAGTGTGAAAAGCCAAAGAACATTGCTTTGACTTTTCAGTTTTACAGAACTCCTCCTCCCTCTCTCTGATAAGAGCAACATTACATGTTTTCTATCTATCTTCCACTTTCCTCCCTCTTTTCCCTCTCCATCTCCTCCCCTCTCTCCATCCTGCCCCACTAGTACCAGACAGTAGTCAGTGAGGCAGAGAACAGTAAGGATTCATTGTTTTATGCCGGTACAGAGGGCATCAGCAGCGGCCTGCTTATTTTGGGCCCTGGTAAGCCTCCATATGCTGGGTGAAATTTGTTCCAACTCTCCTTGCGTGTTAGCTTTAGTGTGTTAGCATGGGTGCTGCGGGCCGCAGTGAGACAGACCGGACTGGGCCGGGCTCCAGGACTACCACAGAGCCATGCAGCTAAGCTCTGTTCAGCTCAGCCCAGCCAGCAGAACCAACAGGCAACCCCCAGTTCCCATATCACAACCTAATGAAACATTCTGGGAACCTTTAGCGGAGCCCATTCTGTTTGCCAGGAAGCAGCAGCGCCACCAGGCAGCCCTTCAGCATCCAGGTCCATTATAGTCTTGGCTTTGGCGCCATTGTTTGAAATTACCTCTGACTCTATCTGAGACATACAGCCCTACAGGGTCCTCTCCTCTTATCATTAAAGGAAAATAACTGCTCTGAAGATGGAGTCACTAGACCCTTGTGTTTTAGAATGATTCATTGAAGTCTTTATACAGTGCCGGCACTTTTCTTAACCTCTAAGATGTAAAGTCCCCTGTTTGACATGTCCTCTTAAAACTGCTTATAACACATTATGTTTGTGATATCAAAATTCTAACAACATACGTGCGTTTAGGCTTATTTAGTTAAAGCCAAGGGCTGATGGGGCGCATAACTTTAAAAATAGCAGATATACAGTGGGGAAAAAAAGTATTTAGTCAGCCACCAATTGTGCAAGTTCTCCCACTTAAAAAGATGAGAGAGGCCTGTAATTTTCATCATAGGTACACGTCAACTATGACAGACAAATTGAGAAATAAAAATCCTGAAAATCACATTGTAGGATTTTTAATGAATTTATTTGCAAATTATGGTGGAAAATAAGTATTTGGTCACCTACAAACAAGCAAGATTTCTGGCTCTCACAGACCTGTAACTTCTTCTTTAAGAGGCTCCTCTGTCCTCCACTCGTTACCTGTATTAATGGCACCTGTTTGAACTTGTTATCAGTATAAAAGACACCTGTCCACAACCTCAAACAGTCACACTCCAAACTCCACAATAGCCAAGACCAAAGACCTGTCAAAGGACACCAGAAACAAAATTGTAGACCTGCACCAGTCTGGGAAGACTGAATCTGCAATAGGTAAGCAGCTTGGTTTGAAGAAATCAACTGTGGGAGCAATTATTAGGAAATGGAAGACATACAAGACCACTGATAATCTCCCTCGATCTGGGGCTCCACGCAAGATCTCACCCCGTGGGGTCAAAATGATCACAAGAATGGTGAGCAAAAATCCCAGAACCACACGGGGGGACCTAGTGAATGACCTGCAGAGAGCTGGGACCAAAGTAACAAAGCCTACCATCAGTAACACACTACGCCGCCAGGGACTCAAATCCTGCAGTGCAGACGTTTCCCCCTGCTTAAGCCAGTACATGTCCAGGCCCGTCTGAAGTTTGCTAGAGTGCATTTGGATGATCCAGAAGAGGATTGGGAGAATGTCATATGTCATATGGTCAGATGAAACCAAAATAGAACTTGTCGTGTTTGGAGGACAAAGAATGCTGAGTTGCATCCAAAGAACACCATACCTACTGTGAAGCATGGGGGTGGAAACATCATGCTTTGGGGCTGTTTTTCTGCAAAGGGACCAGGACGACTGATCCGTGTAAAGGAAATAATGAATGGGGCCATGTATCATGTGATTTTGAGTGAAAACCTCCTTCCATCAGCAAGGGCATTGAAGATGAAACGTGGCTGGGTCTTTCAGCATGACAATGATCCCAAACACACCGCCCGGGCAACGAAGGAGTGGCTTCGTAAGAAGCATTTCAAGGTCCTGGAGTGGCCTAGCCAGTCTCCAGATCTCAACCCCATAGAAAATCTTTGGAGGGAGTTGAAAGTCCGTGTTGCCCAGCGACAGCCCCAAAACATCACTGCTCTAGAGGAGATCTGCATGGAGGAATGGGCCAAAATACCAGCAACAGTGTGTGAAAACCTTGTGAAGACTTACAGAAAACGTTTGACCTGTGTCATTGCCAACAAAGGGTAATAAACAAAGTATTGAGAAACTTTTGTTATTGACCAAATACTTATTTTCCACCATAATTTGCAAATAAATTCATTAAAAATCCTACAATGTGATTTTCTGGAATTTTTTTCCTCATTTTGTCTGTATTAGTTGACGTGTACCTATGATGAAAATTACAGGCCTCTCTCATCTTTGTAAGTGGGAGAACTTGCACAATTGGTGGCTGACTAAATACTTTTTTTCCCCACTGTATTTCAATTTGATATAAATTGAATATTAATATGCAGTCAAAATTACTGACTGCCTCAGAGCGTCTAGTGTTAAACTTGCCAATACACCATAATAAGAGAAAATAGCTTTTTCTAATAGCTCTTTCTAAGCTCTTTCTAAGATCTTTTAAGTAAATGTTTTCAGATTTCAGATATATCCACGGTATACATCGGATATGTTTATTTGGACCCCCATGTATATCTAGAACCTCCCGAGTGGCACAGTGGTCTAAGGCACTGCATCGCAGTGCTAGCTGTGCCACTAGAGATCCTGGTTCGAATCCAGGCTCTGTCGTAGCCGGCCGTGACCGGGAGACCCATGGGGCGGCGCACAATTGGCCCAGCGTCATCTAGGGTAGGGGAGGGAATGGCCAGCACGGATGTAGCTCAGTTGGTAGAGCATGGCGTTTGCAACGCCAGGGTTGTGTGTTCGATTCCCACGGGGGTATAAAAAATAATGTATGCACTCACTAACTGTAAGTCGCTCTGGATAAGAGCGTCTGCTAAATGACTAAAATGTAAAATGTATAGCTATTTTGTTTTTCCTTTGTGTCCAGTAGGGGTGGACAATATGAACAAAAATTCAAATCATGATACTTTCCACTGTCCGGATGATAGCGATATAATATCACGATATACTGTAAAACATTTTTTTTTTTTACTTTTTATGAGCCCTTCAAAGTTAATAAATGACTAAATATTGCTTTTAACCTTATAGAAACAGAAAGGGGGCATTGCAAATTTTTAAAAATTATTATTTGTTTTATTTCTGTGGTAAACCTGTGCAAACATGAAACATAAACAAAGGTATATGAGTTAAATAAATATGCAGTAACATTTTATAAAAGTACTCAGGATGTAAACATTTTCCTGCCAAATATAAGAAGTGCAGTCTTTTTTCAGCATAACACCGGTCATTAGGAATTCAAGTGGTAAACCTTTTCAAATTAACTTCAAGCATTAACCAGACCGTATGTTTCTCAGTTCAGCAGGTAACAAGTTCTGTGCCAGGAACACCAGCCTATTGACAGTTTCTGGCTTCAAAGTTGCCCTGTGGCATGTGACCACATTGCCCCCAGTGCTAAATGCTCTCTGAGGGCGAACTTGTGGCAGACAACTCAATTGTGGGAAGTTGGATGCGTGAACTCGCCACCACTCCAAAGGATCAGCCTCACTGTCTGCTGCCATCATCAGAGTGTAGCTGTCCAGCTCTTGCTCGATGACCTCTCTGGGTTCTTAAGGCAGGTGCACTACTGGTTTTCTGAAAGAAGCTCCCAAGGCTCTTCTTGGACTTCTTTGCTGATTGTGGAGCAGTGGCAGCCTCTTTCTCTCTCCTCACTCTGGTCCTCTTCAAAATAGAAGTCTCCCACGGCTGTGTTCCCTACCAGGAGGGCTTCTGTCTCGGAGGCAGCTCTCACCTTCACCTCCACCAGCTTCTCAGTGGTCATGTAGGTGGTCTTGAACCTTGGGTCCAGAAAGGTAGCCATGGTGAGCAGCTCATCTGTTTCAGGGTAAGTGTATTTGTCATTCAGGTAATTGAGGACCCTCATCTTAATCTCTCGGGTCAGTTTGGCTTCGCCCTCATTTGATATCAGAACCTCTGTCTTGAACAAATAGAGGACCGGCTTCAGATAGGACACACTCACGTATGTCTCTCCTGACGGGGCATCAGTGAAATCCTGGAGGGGCTTAAGTGCTGTCGTGATAGATTCAAAGACCTCAATGTCTGCTGCCAGGACTTGTGTGATGGCCTTTTCCTGCTCCAGGACTCTTTCTGTCATCTGCAGTCGAGATCCCCATTGCATGTGAATCACAATTATTCAATAGAAATAACATAGCATCTGCTGTAATTACAACAATTTACATCATGGACACTGGACATGATTACAAATGTAATCCATCTATAGATTTACAAACAACTTTTGTGATTAAGAGAGCTATGTTGCTTTAGAAAACAGGATCATTTATTGAGTAGGCTATTTATTATTGAAAGAGAGAGGATAGATTCATATATTGAAACCATAGGCTAATGTATCAATTATAAATAAAAGCAATGTAATCCATGAAATGTTTGGATATTGCACACATTTACAAATATTCTAGATTTGCATAGCTGTATATATCCGGCTTAACGTATAAGAAGGATCAGGCAGTGTAGTCAGCTCTAACTTTAAACAGAGGAGATAAGGAATACAACAGTTATTCTGTATTTTATGTTGTTTTTAAGTGACGTTATATTTCTACCTAGCTCTGTGTTTTGGACGTTGCAACTTACCAATAGCAATGTGTAGCCTGTGTCCGAAACACCCTAGTCTTGTCCATTTGTTCATCTCCAATGCTTTGACCATGTTCGATCTGCTGTTGGTAGTCATACATTCTTGACGTGACTCTTTCAAGCCCCAGGATGAAAGTGCCTCCCTCAGCCAAGCTGCAATTATTTCTCCGGTGTGGTCTTCTGGGAAATAAGAGGTCTGAAGGCATTTGCTTTGCAGCTTCCAGTTGTCGTCAATGTAATGAATCGTGAGGCTAATGTATGGCTCTGTGGTCCGGCTTGACCATAAGTCGGCAGTGGTAGAGAAGAATGCAGCGTTACGGATTTCGTTGGCAACTCTGTCCCGACATTCTGTGTAGAGTTCTGGCAGACATGTTTTGCTGAAGTATTTACGGCGCGGGATCTCGTATCTTGTGTCTAGAGTTCGAATCAACTTTCTGAAACCGTCTTTCTCCACAGTTTGAATTGGTTCCATGTCTTTCGCTATGTGATACGTAATTCGCACTCGTTATATCATTCCACTTCTTGCTCTTCTTGTCAGTTCCAAACGACCGCGGAGGCCCCCTTTTTTCGAACCAATTCTTCCTCGTCCTGCAAATCAACCTCAATAGGGTTATTTTCCTTGTCTTCAGTCATCCTCAATGCTTGATTTTCTAACATTTTTGCTAAGGAAAGGAGTTTACTTCACTAAATGTTCACTTACTCTGCAGTTGCTCATGCTTGTTTGTTGACTTTGATTGGCAGGCAGATCGCGTGTAACGTCCATGCTTCTAGTTTTTTTCTTTGCTAAAAAAGGCTTTGTTTCTAGTAAAATAAACAATTTGAACTAGCCCACTAGGCTGTATAATAATAATAATAATAATAATAATAATAATAATAATAATAATAAACTAAGGCTGTATCACTCGACAGAAATGTTGAACTAAACGAAACACCTTATTTCATACATTAATTTATCATGATATGCACGATATGGCAAAATCCATATCATGGCACAATGTCATACCGGTATTCACATTCATACCGGTATTCACATTCATACCGGTATACCGCCCACCCCTAGTGTCCAGCTTATTAATTTAACCAGGGGACATGAGAACTCAACTAAAAGTATTACTAAAATAATAGGCCTACTTTACTAGGTTGTCCTCTGCATTGTCCTTGGTTTGCATACTAAAGATAGGCTTCGAGATATGGAATCAGTCCTATAAAACTGAGTGATATACTTTATTTTGGTACCTCCAGTAAATCATCCCAATAAAGTGTGGAGCCTGCAGGTGTGTGTCTGCAATTACCTCACATTCTCTGGCCTACTATCTTTGCTGGGCCAGATTTGGTGTGACGGTGCTGATGTATCAATAAACGGGGGAATGGCAGAGGAAGAGTCTTCTGACTGGAGGCAGGCACCGCTGACAGATATCTGGTGCTGATGATGTCATTCTGGGGGGAACAGAGACATCTGATTGGAGAGATTTAGTATGCTGATGAAAAAAACATTCACAGTCGGCAGAAAACAAAGCAACACCCGAGTTGGACTCTCTAGGAGGATTTGAAACTCCATGCAAAACAATCGTAGTTCATAAAGAGGGTCAAACAATCTCTGTCTTCATACAAACTTATTCTCAAACTAACTCATCCTCACGGTTTTATAACAGAGTTCTTATTCCTGGATTAAATCCCTCAGCCATATGACAATATTAATACAGTAGGCTACATGGGAATACATCTTCTCAGTTCTAAAGGATGCTTTCTCAGTTCAACTTCAGTTAATGTCGGTACATGATGGAGAATCCAAGCCCAGTAAGGATAACAGGATGAGTTCAAACATCCATGATAACATTTAGCAGGACCCAGTAGGCCTAGATTCATTATTTAATCACATGCAGATCCACCAGTTCAACTTTATAAAGGGATGCTGCTTTCAGCACACAACAGTTTAAAGTACTCAGAGTTACTCTTGTCTTAACCAGAGCCATAGAGATCTCTAGCCTACATATTAATGGTACAGACACACAGAGAAATCTGACTGCCGATAGGTACTTAGCACCGTAGGATGCTGTTCCTTCTTTTTTTTTTTTACCACAAATTCAAGTAGTGGTTTTGAGACCTGACATGGACAAATGTGGATTTGAGCAGGCAGACATGTAGCCTGTAGGTAAAAAGACCAGTGTGGAGATGTGAGGGACTTTACAGGGCGGCACTGCTCCTCTGGGGAGCCTGCTGTTCAAATACCCCATCAGGCCAAAACCTGACAAGGCCTTTGAATTCTCAGGCACATAGCCAGGCCATTAGCCCACAACAGAGCAGAGAGAAGAGGTTCACACCTCTCAGAGAGAGAGAATGAGAGATGCAGTGACAACCACAAAAAGTATAGTGGGGTGTTCAAGTGTGTGTCTATGAAAGAGAGGGAAAAGCATGACAATTCTGATCTTTACCTGGGAGAGGATCCACTTAAGATGCAGTAGCCTATTGTGTTTGCCTTCCCTACCTTGCCCTGCGCTAAACTCTACATGTTTGTTTCTCTTGTGTCAGCCAACTGCACTGGAGGCTTAACGAGTAGAGAGCAAAGCCTCATTGATTGGCTGATATTTAAGACCTGACACAGTGATTGGCTGATGTGACTTCTGGGTAATGGGCTCCCCGGGGCACCGCGGCTGTTCAGTCCTTGGGGCATTCAGATCTTCAGACATCTGAATGAGACAGTTTGCCCGTTTTCCTCCACCCTGTTGGAAGCCTTGGCAACAGCTCCACTGTAATCATCTGTCTAATTCGTCCAGACTTTGGCCTCTTTTTCAATCACTTCAAATGTGTTTTGTAGCTGGTCAGAGAACATGGCCTTGATGCTTCTTGCACTGGCTTGATGTGAGTGGCTCATCAAGGGGGTAAGCAGGCTGGAGAAAATAAGACTCCATGAGGCAAAGTCTGTGCAGACCTGACAGCCCTTTGTGCTATCTCATTATTTAGCAGTGTTTTTGTCACTGTTAATTATCTTAGTTTTTACCTCAGTGCCACTTGCTAAAAACAGAACAGGAGCTTGATGCCAACTGCCACTGTTCCTTTCTTTTCTCACGGCAGCCAGAGGGGCCAAAGGCAGACTTTTGTCCACTGAGTTTACCCTCAGTGAGTAATCTCAAACAAACAAGGTCACTGCTCTTTCTTTGAGTAGTCAAGAAGACAAAAAAGGCTAAACTAATCTATTCAGCCCTTGTTAACCAAAGTCAACAAGACAGTTGTCATATTATTTTGTGATTACGTCAAACATTTCACATCACTTTTTATTCAGCGACAGCATTATCAATGTTCCAATTCCTTTGCTTCAGAACTCTGTGTAGCCTAGGTTTCAAATGGCCTCTGTTTCAATCGAATCACCGCCGCGACGCGTTATATTTTACCGGGAACACTGCAGCAGAAGGGAACTCCTTCCTCCGCTACGCTTGCGTCCACGTGAGGCTAGAATACGTCAAGTTTCCTGGGGAAGCTGTGAAGTGAGCTGTAGCCTATTGCGTGATTGTGTTCATGAGTCTGTTATTAAAGAATGTGAAACAATGTGTATGTTTTCTGCTTTTCATTAAATCACATATGGGTATAAATATTGTACATACATTTGTGGGCAGAATATTGTAAAGCCTACTGAGATTGGTTCAGTTATGGCCTAAAATAAATGTGTTCATATGGGCAGAATATTGTATATAAATTAGTTCATATGGTTATATAAAGGCTGAAGGCTAAAAATCTGAGCATTGTCCAGTATATGGTTGTGTTCTCCAGATAACTTGGAGATAACCCCGTCAGTGAGGGTTATGCGACCTCGGTTTTCGAAAGGATCATATTCGGTGCACTACGCATCTGTAGGTGTATCCTTCATGCGGCAGGATATTTTTTCCACACACATAAATACTGATTTAGAAACAAAATGGTCTACATTCTCATTCATATTATCAAGACATGAGGTGAGTATCAAAATAGTTTTATAAGATGCCCTTGCAAGTTGAACCTCCGTTTATATAATAGCCTATTCAGTCAACTCAAAATATGGTATTCTGTTCTCTTGAAATAGCCCACATTTTTTGTATGATAATGAGACTAAATAAAACAACATAGGCCAAATTGATTTTGTGATGTTGTCCTATATTAAAAGGCAGACATTTTATATAAACATTGGACTTCTGTGGTCTGAATGTCATAATCATTTTGGTTTTTCAGAAGTTTTCCGTTGGTAGGCCTACCCATGTGTCTCCTCATTCAGAAAGCCTGCTCACTGATGTCAATACCCAAGTTGATGTTTGTGACTTGATTTAATTGGAATTATGTGAATAATGATAATAGTCCATTTTTGTGATCAGCATTGAGCATTCTCTATACCTTTTATACTTTTTTTTCAACCGTTTGATGATCTTTGCCAATGGCTGATCACAAAAATCATAATGCATTTTCATGGGTGCACAGCATTTCATTTAAATTTGCACACATTTGGAATCACCCTCACATTTGGAATCATGCTGTAGTTGTTCATTCATCTCGGATTCAGCCTACATTCTGTAAGCTGCTACAGTGTGGTTCTTACTACTGACACCTCTGAACTCGAATAGTCCTTACATTGATCTGGTTCATGATTATAGATAGGTATTATACCATGACATGGGACAAGCTGTGGCATCTTATCTAAGAGTGTGTGAATCTATGAAATGGGTATCAGGCGGCTTGCATAACGTTGGCAGAGTATGTCCCTGCAGAGGGGTGACACCACAGCTGGGGAAATCAGTTCCAGACAGGCGGATCCCTCCTCTCCTTGTAAAGGCTCTGCTGTAGCAGTCTGCCCGTCTGGCCCTAAATCTCCATGTGATCCTCGCTACCTCATAAGGCGGCCCAATTTAAGTTGGATGGAAGCCCTGGTTTATAACAGCCATACAGCTTCACAAAGGGCGCCGCTGGAGTGCTCTACTGTCAGATGAATCAACCACTGCATTCATTTGCAAGGCCCACGGACCAATTTTAGAGTTCGGCAGCGTGGAATGGGCTAGAAGGCATTTTCAATTACAGTTAAGAATGTCCTCACCTCCCCATAGAAATTATTAGAAGTGAGTTCTAGAGATAATAGGAAATTCAGATAATCTGTCTAAAAACGGATAAAATTTTCTATCCAAAATGCAGTGTTGTAGTCAAGTCCCCTGTGCTCAAGTCGAGTAACGAGTCCCTATAGCTAAGTCCGAGTCGAGTCATAGTCACCAGTGGTCGAGTCACGAGTCCCTATGGCTGAAGTCCGAGTCCCAGTGATTGAGTACTGGTCCAAGTGCTCAAGTCAGTCACTGGGTCTGAGTAAAAAGCAAACGATTCAGGGTTCTTTTGACATATTTGGTATTTTGGTTACTGGTGGGGTTTTTTTTGGTTCGCTTGTATTGCCGGCTTGCTGGCTTGATGCTCATGCTCATTGGCTATTGCTCCTGTCAGATTGACCAGATTATTTGCAATAATTATATCAGGCTCTCAGCTACTTTTTTTGTAATCGCCCACTGATATTTGTGTAGTTTCTTTTTTTAATAGCAGAGTGAAAACTAAAGGGAGACTGGGGAAAGTTGGCGGGTAGAGCGAGACAACAAAGACAGCTTACATTTTAGTACTCTATGGGAGAGAGAGTCAATAAATAGCAGTGGTGTGTATTCATGGATGCCAAGGAAAGCCAGGCTTCCACAAATAATTGACCAAGAAAAAAATAAGAAAAAAAACATACAAAATAATTGATTTAGATCTGTCTGTGTTTCATAAATTCCCTTTAATCCGCAAGAGGCTGAATGTACTTCCTGTTGAACATGGAATGAGGAAGAGCTCGGATTTGTTGTCTTGAAAGGTTTGTTGTTTTGAAAGTGTATTGGGAAGTTCTTAGTAGCTAGCTAACTTTTTTGTTTGGATTACGCGACACAGTTGGCATCAGTTGCTGGGATTGCAACCTAGCTAACCTAGCTGCTAGCTAGCATCATATCAACCTAGCAGGGTTTTCTTGAGGGCTTGAACTCAGCTAGGCCATTCTGGCTGGGAACGCAGTTACGCCAGAATGGCTGGGAATGCGGATTGTCCCAGGTTTGTGGCTGTCTAGATCCCTGCTGTTTGTTGTTTTCAATCTTCCCTGTGACCTGCCCTGTCTGGAACTGCGAGGAGTAACAGCGTAACCTACGTTGCTAGCTACCATGACAAAGACTAAAGCCGACGGGAGTACTGTTGTTGTCGAGGACAGTGGTGTCTTTCTATCACACATGAAGGATCTTTTAAACAAACAAAAAAAGTTCTACAAGCAGTTGTTACAAGAACAAGAAAATAGCTTCAAGGGCTTTGTCCAAATACTGGTGGATTCGACTAATAAAAGAATGGACGACCTGACCAGAGAGGTCGAGGACCTAAAGAACAGTTTGCAGTTTTCAGGAGAAACAGGAGAACGGCAAGATTACAGCAATCTGTAAGTCATTGAGAGAGGACATGAGTCTGTGAATACATGATAACGATGACGGATAAATCAGACTATCTCGAGGGATAATCAAGGCATAACAACATGGTTGTGGTCGGAATTGCAGAATGTCAACATGAGACCTGGACGGAGTCTGAGGACAAAGTGAGGGAAATTATCTCTGAGAAATTTAAGATGGACCACAGGAAGATTGAGGTGGAGCGTGCCCACATGACTGGAAAACCCACCACCGGCCCAGGTGACAGGCCCAAGCCGATAGTGGTCAAGTTCCTGAGTTTCAAGGACAAGGTAGCTGTTCTGGAAAGAGCCAAGAACTTGAGAGGAACGTATATATTTCTCAACGAGGACTATCCTGAAGCTGTGCGCCAGAAGAGGAAAGAACTTATTCCAGCCATGAAAGCTGCCAGAGCGCGTGGGGACATTGCTTACATCTGCTATGACAGGGTCATTGTCCAACCTCCCTCCCAGAAGCCTGGAAGGGATGAGAGAGCCAAGCCTATGGGTTCGTAGCTTCAACCCCGCAGCACACCAATTGATTAATGGACTGCTGAATGTATATGTTTTTTATCTTGCTTTGTTTGCTCTTTTCAGTATTATGTCTATCTCTGATAAGCTACCCAGGAAAGCTGAAAATAGCCCATGTTAATATATGTAGCCTTAGAAATAAGGTTCATAAAATCAATAACTTGCTAACATCAGATAACATTAATATATTAGCCATTTCTGAGACTCACTCAGATAATTCATAGCAATACAAGAATATAACATCTATAGAAGAGACATAAATGCTTATGGGGGAGGTGTTGCTGTATATATTCAGAGCCATATCCCTGTAATGCTTAGAGAAGATCTTATGTCAAGTATTATTGAAGTGTTGTGGTTACAGGTTCACTTGCCACATCTAAAGCCTTTTCTTTGTTGCTATAGGCCACCAAGTGTGAACAGTCAGTATCTAAATAATATGTGTGAATTGCTTGATAGTGTATCTGATGTAAACAGAGAGGTCTACTTTCTTGGGGACCTGAATATTGACTGGTTTTCATCAAGCTGTCCGCTCAAGAGGAAGCGTCTTACTGTAACCAGTGCCTATAATCTGGTTCAGGTTATTAATCAACCTACCAGGGTGTTTACAAAAACTGCAGGATCAAGATCATCCACATGTATCGATCACATTTTTACTAATACTATAGAACTTTGTTCTAAAGCTGTGTCCATACCCATTGGATGCAGTGATCACAATATAGTGGCTATATCCAGGAAAGCCAAAGTTCCAACAGCTGGGCCTAAAATAATGTATAAGAGATCATACAAAAGATTTTGCTGTGACTATGTGGATGATGTAAAAAATATTTGTTGGTCTGATGTCATTAATAAGGAGCATCCAGATGCTGCACTTTATGAATTTATGCAATTGCTTCTTCCAATTATTGATAAACATGCACCTGTTAGGAAACTGACTGTTAGAACTGTTCAGGCTCCATGGATTGATGAGGAATTGAAAAACTGTATGGTTGAAAGATATGGGTGTCACTAGAACCGATGTGGATGTGGTGGAGGAGTCAGGCGCAGGACACAGAGGTGAAGTCCAACAGACTTTAATAGTCTAATGTTTACGAGAAAAAACCCAGACCTCAAAATACACCAAGAGGCGAGGGAAAATTACGCACACGCGTAAACACTAAACACAAAACAAACAGGGTGCAAACACGTAGCTCTGACACAGTGGCAGTCAAAACAACACACAATCATTCTAGTGCAAAACAAGGAACTTATAAGACACGTAATCAACACACAAATGGACACAGGTGTAACAGACAGACAAAAGCAATCAAATGACGAAACATAGAGTGGTGGCAGCTAGTACTCCGGGGACGGCGAACGCCGAAGCCTGCCCGAACTAGGAGGAGGAGCAGTCTCGGCCGAAACCGTGACAGTACCCCCCCCTTGACGCGCGGCTCCAGCCGTGCGCCGACCCCGGCCTCGGGGACGGCCAGGAGGACGCGGACCCGGGCGCGTGGGATGCCCACGGTGAAACTCAGTCAGGAGGGATGGATCGAGTATGTCCCTCCTGGGCACCCAGCACCGTTCCTCCGGACCGTACCCCTCCCACTCCACGAGATACTGGAGACCACTCATCCGGCGCCTCGAGTCCAAGATGGTCCGGACCCTGTACGCCGGGGCCCCCTCGATGTCCAAAGGGGGCGGAGGGGTCTCTCCTATCTCATCTTCTTGGAGTGGGCCAGCTACCACCGGCCTGAGAAGAGACACATGGAACGAGGGGTTCATATTTTTATACTCTATAGGCAGTTGTAACCTGTAACACACCTCGTTCAATCTTCTCACGACTTTGAAGGGCCCCACAAACTGCCGACCCAGCTTCCGGCAGGGCAGGCGGAGGGGCAGGTTTCGAGTCGAGAGCCAGACTCGATCTCCCGGTGCGTACACCGGTCCCTCGCTGCGGTGGCGATCGGCGCTCGCCTTTTGTTGACGGATGGCACGCTGCAGATGGACATGGGCAGCGTCCCACGTCTCCTCCGAGCGCCGAATCCACTCGTCCACCGCAGGGGCCTCGATCTGGCTCTCGTGCCATGGTGCCAGGACCGGCTGATAACCTAAAACACACTGGAAAGGTGTTAAATTGGTGGAGGAGTGGCAGAGAGAGTTCTGGGCCATCTCTGCCCAGGGGATGAACCTAGACCACTCCTCCGGCCGGTCCCGGCAATAGGACCTCAACAACCTACCCACATCCTGGTTGACACGTTCCACCTGCCCATTGCTCTCTGGGTGATACCCCGAGGTAAGGCTTACCGAGACCCCCAACCGTTCCATGAACGCCCCCCAAACTCTGGAGGTGAACTGGGGACCTCGGTCAGACACTATATCCTCGGGGACCCCATAGTGCCGGAACACATGGGTAAATAGGGCCTCAGCAGTTTGTAGGGTAGTAGGGAGACCCGGCATGGGAAGGAGACGACAGGCCTTGGAAAACCGATCCACAACGACCAAAATGGTGGTATTCCCCTGGGAGGGGGGTAGGTCGGTTACGAAATCCACCGATAGGTGGGACCATGGTCGTTGTGGAACGGGCAGGGGATGTAGCTTACCCCTGGGCAAATGTCTAGGCGCCTTACACTGGGCACACACCGAGCAGGAGGAGACATAAACCCTCACATCCCTAGCTAACGTTGGCCACCAGTATTTCATGCTAAGACAGTGCACGGTCCGGCCAATACCTGGATGTCCAGAGGAGGGTGATGTATGAGCCCAATAAATAAGTCGATCACGAATCTCGAGCGGAACGTACGTCCGCCCCACAGGACACTCGGGGGGAGTAGGGTCGGTACGCAGTGCCCGCTCGATTTCCGCATCGACCTCCCATACCACCGGAGCCACCAAACAAGACTCCGGCAATATGGAAGTAGGCTCGTTGGACCTCTCCTCTGTGTCATACCGCCAGGACAGGGCGTCTGCCTTACCATTCTGGGACCCAGGGATGTATGTGATCTTAAAAACAAACCGGGTTAGGAACATGTTCCACCTAGCCTGACGAGGGTTCAATCTCCTAGCTGCCCGGATGTACTCCAGGTTACGGTGATCAGTCAGAATGAGGAAAGGGTGTTGAGCCCCCTCAAGCCAATGCCTCCACACCTTTAGGGCCTGGACTACGGCTAACAGCTCCCTGTCCCCAACATCATAGTTGCGCTCCGCCGAGCTGAGCTTCTTGGAGTAGAACGCACAGGGGCGGAGTTTAGGTGGCGTGCCGGACCGTTGTGACAGAACTGCCCCAATACCGGTCTCGGACGCGTCTACCTCTACTTGGAATGGTAAAGAGGGATCCGGATGCGCCAGCACAGGAGCCGAAGTGAACAGGTTCTTTAGTTTGACAAATGCCCTGTCCGCCTCAGCCGACCACTGCAAACGAACCGGACCCCCCTTTAGCAGGGACGTAATGGGAGCTGCAACCTGTCCAAAACCCCGGATAAACCTCCGGTAGTAATTAGCAAAACCCAAGAACTGCTGCACCTCTTTTACAGTGGTTGGAGTTTGCCAATTACGCACGGCCGATACCCGGTCTACCTCTATCTCCACACCAGACGCGGACAACCGATAACCCAAAAAGGAGACGGACTCCTGGAAGAACAGGCATTTCTCTGCCTTGACATACAAGTCATGCTCCAACAGTCTTCTCAACACTCGGCGCACCTGGGCTACATGCTCGGCTCGTGTAGAAGAATACACTAGGATGTCGTCGATGTAAACTACTACACCCTGCCCATGCATGTCCCGGAAAATCTCGTCAACAAAGGATTGGAAGACTGAAGGAGCATTCATTAACCCGTATGGCATGACGAGATACTCGGAATGACCCGAGGTGGTGCTAAATGCTGTTTTCCATTCATCCCCCTCCCTAATGCGCACCAGATTGTACGCGCTCCTGAGATCCAACTTTGTGAAGAACCGCGCTCCGCGTAATGATTCCGTCATCGTCGCAATCAGTGGAAGTGGGTAACTGTATTTAACTGTGATCTGATTGAGACTACGGTAATCAATACACGGGCGCAATCCCCCGTCCTTCTTCTTCACAAAGAAGAAACTCGAGGAGACCGGGGAAGTGGAGGACCGTATGTATCCCTGTGCCAAGGACTCGGCTATGTAAGTCTCCATAGCCGCTGTTTCCTCTTGAGACAGGGGATACACACGACTCCGTGGAAGAGCCGCTCCTGTCTGGAGATTTATCGCACAGTCCCCTTGTCTATGAGGAGGTAGCCGTGTTGCCCTCGATTTGCTA
Source organism: Coregonus lavaretus (assembly GCF_964263955.1). Classification (NCBI taxonomy): domain Eukaryota; kingdom Metazoa; phylum Chordata; class Actinopteri; order Salmoniformes; family Salmonidae; genus Coregonus; species Coregonus lavaretus. The sequence goes on along the minus strand of NC_140016.1, from coordinate 36,956,901 downwards.
AACACGAGTGCTAAATCCTCATACTCAGGGGGAATGCGCAGTGCGGGCACTTGGTTCGGACTCTCTACCGAGGTCGCCCCTACGGAAACACCTAGACATCTCCCTACACACTGGGCAGACCACTCCATAAGAGCCCTCTGTTGCCACGCTATGGTAGGATCATGGGTGCTTAACCAGGGAAGGCCCAACACCACGGGGTACACAGGAAAGTCAATCAGATAAAACTGAATGATCTCCTCATGACCCCCCTGCGTCGTCATCGTCAGTGGTGCTGTGACCTCCCTGATCAGGCCCGATCCCAACGGCCGGCTGTCTAATGCGTGGACAGGAAATGGAGCTTCTACCGGCCGAAGGGGAATTCCTAACCTACAACAAAATGCCCGATCAATAAAGTTCCCAGCTGCGCCTGAATCTACTAGCGCCTTATGCTGGGAATGAGGTGCCACCTGTGGAAATCTCACAGGAATACTCATGTGACCAACAGAAAGCTCTGGGTAAGTGGGGCGCCTACTCACCTGAAATGACTCCCCAGTGCGTGGCCTGTTGTCACCTCTCCCAGGAGACCCTCCCCAGCACCTGGCCGCGGTGTGTCCTCCACGACCACAGGTGGTGCAGGGGATGGCCCCCCTCGGGTTCCCTCTCCTCCTCTCTCTAGCGCCAGCACCCCCGAGCTCCATGGGAATCGGCTCGGAGGTGCTGGAGGGTGGAATGGACGACCCCCACTCGGGACGTCCGCGGGTAGCCAGCAGGGTGTCTAGACGGATGGAAATGTCCACCAACTGGTCGAACGACAGGTTGGTGTCCCTGCAGGCCAGCTCACGACGAACGTCCTCTCGTAGGCTACACCGGTAGTGGTCGATGAGGGCCCTCTCATTCCACCCCGCATCCGCCGCTAGTGTCCGGAACTCCAGTGCGAACTCCTGTGCGCTCCTCTTCCCCTGTCGGAGGTGGAATAGACGCTCTCAGATCATCAGGTGGATGATCGAAGACAGCCCTGAAGCGGCGGGAGAACTCCGCGTAGGTGATGGTTGCGGCGTCTATTCCCCTCCATTCGGTGTTGGCCCACTCCAACGCCTTGCCGGATAGACAGGAGATGAGGGCGGAGACGCTCTCGTATCCCGAGGGCGCCGGGTGTATGGTGGCAAGGTAAAGTTCCACCTGCAGGAGGAATCCCTGACACCCGGCTGCAGAACCGTCATATGCCCTCGGGAGCGAGAGCCGAATGCCACTGGGTTCCGGTGCTGAGAGAGGAGGACTGGCCGTTGGTGATGGGATGTTGTAAGAGTGCGTGGGCACCTCTCGATTCACCAATCGGCGCAGAGTGTTGGACACCTCGTCCATGGCGGCCCCGAGTTGCCGGATCATGGTGTCCTGGTAGTTGATCCGGTCTTCCAGGGATTCGGGTGCCGCCGCTGTTCCTGCTGACTCCATGGTGGTGTGTTGTTCTGTCACTAGAACCGATGTGGATGTGGTGGAGGAGTCAGGCGCAGGACACAGAGGTGAAGTCCAACAGACTTTAATAGTCTAATGTTTACGAGAAAAAACCCCGACCTCAAAATACACCAAGAGGCGAGGGAAAATTACGCACACGCGTAAACACTAAACACAAAACAAACAGGGTGCAAACACGTAGCTCCGACACAGTGGCAGTCAAAACAACACACAATCATTCTAGTGCAAAACAAGGAACTTATAAGACACGTAATCAACACACAAATGGACACAGGTGTAACAGACAGACAAAAGCAATCAAATGACAAAACATAGAGCGGTGGCAGCTAGTACTCCGGGGACGGCGAACGCCGAAGCTTGCCCGAACTAGGAGGAGGAGCAGTCTCGGCCGAAACCGTGACAATGGGGCAAAAAGGAGTGGCTTTTCAACCTCTGCCATATCGTGGATTCAGAGCTATCTATCTAATAGAACTCAAAGGGTTTTCTTCAATGGAAGCTTCTCTAATGTCAAACATGTAAAGTGTGGTGTACCTCAGGGCAGCTCTCTAGGCCCTCTGCTCTTTTCTATTTTTACCAATGACCTGCCACTGGCATTAAACAAAGCATGTGTGTCCATGTATGCTGATGAATCAACCATATACAGTGGGGAGAACAAGTACTTGATACACTGCCAATTTTGCAGGTTGTCCTACTTACAAAGCATGTAGAGGTCTGTAATTTTTATCATAGGTACACTTCAACTGTGAGAGACGGAATCTAAAACAAAAATCCAGAAAATCACATTGTATGATTTTTAAGTAATTAATTTGCATTTTATTGCATGACATAAGTATTTGATCACCTACCAACCAGTAAGAATTCCGGCTCTCACAGACCTGTTAGTTTTTCTTTAAGAAGCCCTCCTGTTCTCCACTCATTACCTGTATTAACTGCACATGTTTGAACTTGTTACCTGTATAAAAGACACCTGTCCACACATTCAATCAAACAGACTCCAACATCTCCACAATGGCCAAGACCAGAGAGCTGTGTAAGGACAGCAGGGATACAATTGTAGACATGCACAAGGCTGGGATGGGCTACAGGACAATAGGCAAGCAGCTTGGGGAGAAGGCAACAACTGTTGGCACAATTATTAGAAAATTGAAGAAGTTCAAGATGACGGTCAGTCACCCTCGGTCTGGGATTTCACCTCGTGGGGCATCAATGATCACGAGGAAGGTGAGGGATCAGCCCAGAACTACACGGCAGGACCTGGTCAATGACCTGAAGAGATCTGGGACCACAGTCTCAAAGAAAACCATTAGTAACACACTACGCCGTCATGGATTAAAATCCTGCAGCGCACGCAAGGTCCCCCTGCTCAAGCCAGCGCATGTCCAGGCCCGTCTGAAGTTTGCCAATGACCATCTGGATGATCCAGAGGAGCAATGGGAGAAGGCCATGTGGTCTAATGAGACAAAAATTGAGCTTTTTGGTCTAAACTCCACTCGCCGTGTATGGAGGAAGAAGAAGGTTGAGTACAACCCCAAGAACACCATCCCAACCGTGAAGCATGGAGGTGGAAACATCATTCTTTGGGGATGCTTTTCTGCAAAGGGGACAGGACGACTGCACCGTATTGAGGGGAGGATGGATGGGGCCATGTATCGCGAGATCTTGGCCAATAACCTCCTTCCCTCAGTAAGAGCATTGAAGATGGGTCGTGGCTGGGTCTTCCAGCATGACAACGAACCGAAACACACAGCCAGGGCAACTAAGGAGTGGCTCCGTAAGAAGCATCTCAAGGTCCTGGAGTGGCCTAGCCAGTCTCCAGACCTGAACCCAATAGAAAATCTTTGGAGGGAGCTGAAAGTCCCTATTGCCCAGCGACAGCCCCGAAACCTGAAGGATCTGGAGAAGGTCTGTATGGAGGAGTGGGCCAAAATACCTGCTGCAGTGTGTGCAAACCTGGTCAAGACCTACAGGAAACGTATGATCTCTGTAATTGCAAACAAAGGTTTCTGTACCAAATATTAAGTTCAGCTTTTCTGTTGAATTGTTGTCCTCCGGTGGCTAGCTAACTAGCTAAAATCAGCCCTTTCCTAAGCCTTGGATGGAGGTAGGGATTTGGACTTGTGGTTTTACTTAATTCTCCGTACTGGCCAATGATTATATCGCCGATTCTGATCCAACCATAAATTTATACTTTGTGCCCCTGGCCTGAGATGGTTGGAAGTTCAACATGTAGCTAGATGTATTATACTATTGTTAACTAGCTGGCCTGGCATATCGTTGTCCATGAAAGGAATTTAGGCTAGCAAGCAAGTATTTTAGCCAGGTTGCCTAGGACAACAAAAACTAAAAGCGTGTACTGTATGACAGAGTCATAGACCATTTAGGCAACATGAAAGAGGAGGATGGCATTGGCGTTTTGTCTACTTGCACGCACGCACACACACACACACACACACACACACACACACACACACACACACACACACACACACACACACACACACACACACACACACACACACACAGAAGTCAGTACCATGGACAGCCACATCATATTTAGCTTACATTGATTGGACTAAATCGTTTTTGCTATCTTTTAGTTGGCACTGTATTAGACTAAGCATAGGGGATTAGATGATGTTGAAGTTAAAATGGTGCTGGAATAGTGGAGGCAGCTCCTGTTTTCTTCGCGACTTGCGGTAACTCTCTGTGGTTCTAAATCAATAGTTGTTTAGTAGTCTGAAAATGTATGAAACATTACCTTTCTTGACCATGCTGTAGGTCATGTAATTGTTTGTTACATGCAATATGTTTTGTGGTCTTCACCAGACAGATGTTGCTCTCCGGTTTTGTAATTACATAAATGTGTGGTCGATTTTACCCACGCACCGCTACTGATAGCTAGACTGTTGTTTTATTTTTAAACTCAATACTATAGTTTTCAATTTCGTAAAGCAGTTTGTGTTTCTTAACCAGACTACAGCTACAGTAAATAGTAGGCCGGTGACTGGTGCTTACGGGGAAGCAACGAGTTGCTTGCACGATGTGTAGCCTATTATTGGATGCGGAGCCGTAGCGGCGCCTGCCTTCCTGTCTGCCCACACTCATCGCTTCCTTCACCGCAGCTCACCAGCTGATGTAGGCTGCGTGTGCCGGTGTGGCGCATCCTTCCCACTGCTAGCTAGAGAACAGAACCCTCGCTGCTCTGTGCACCCAGTGCTGCAAATATTCTGCTTATCATAGGAGCCTATCCAGCCCAAGTGCAAATACAAGTCACGGAAAGGCGAGTCCGAGTCAGTCACTAATGGTCGAGTCCTGGATTTGAGTATTACAACACTGCTCATATAGGCCATGATGAAAAAGTACCAAAGAATACCACAGTACAGTCATAATTTCAGCCTCTTCTCAAACTACCAGTTGAAGGGAATGTCCTTGTGTTTACAAAAAAATAATTACTGAATAAGAGCAAGGCTGCTTAAGATTTCTTAGTATCCTATTGTGGAATAGATATAGAAAAATATAATATATGATCTACTTCTTCAAAACCTGTGTGAAATATAGCTGTAAAGTGTGGGTGTGGGGTTGGGTTGTAATTCAGACAGGATTACTGTTCCCCAATGGTCAAACACATAAATAGCACAGGATAGTATTGGGGAGCTACATAGGGATTTTAAGGAATTTAGAAGCCTGTCTTTCAGAGGAGTCTTCCCCTTATATTAAAAACCCCCTCTGTAATCTCTTTATAATGCCTACACAAAATCAGCAATCCTGTTCTGTTGCACAACCTCATTAGCCTTTCTAGCTTGTCAGGTCATAATCCTAATCCACAATCAGCATTGCTTAAACCTGTCTTCTAAGTGTGTGTCTGTGTCTGGCTGGCCATCTAGCTGTCTCTGAGTATCTTTGTCTATATTCACCAGTAAACACTGCCTAGATCTGTCTTTAGATATTTTCCTTCCCGCCCCCTTTCCTATTGAGATAGTCTGAAAATAATCAGCATCAGACACATGTGACCCTCCTCTGTTTGGATTCAAACAGAAAAACTGAGATCAAAATATTCAGAGTTTCTACCATCTGGTATTTTTTGTCCATCTTTTGGCCACTTAATTCTGTATTCAAGACTTTCAATTTTACCACATATGCAGCTCTTGGTATATGTTCACTGTAATAAACCATAAATCTTCACCTCTATTAAAAATGTTTAATAAATCTCTTGTTTTTGGGACTATTCATGTGCTTCTTGTAAAACCCTGTGCATGGTTTGATCATAATGGGACTGATTATTTATTTGAGTACAGAATCATACAGTTTGTTCAAGAGTTCTTTTAACACCCCTGGAAACTTGATTAAAGCATCCTACTTGGAGCGTACAGGAGCAAATCATGAGGTGCAGCAGTGCTCTCATCAACTCAATGCATTTAGTGATCTTTATTGGGTTTCTGTCCTATGATGATGTTTATATCAGAAGAGCACAGAATGGTTCGGTCAGGGCTCTTTATTATGTGGGCTGAATGGGATCTGCTGGCTCGGTTCCCCCTCATAGAGCTGCTACATTGTGATCTATGAACAGGCTAATTGTCCTTTACTACTGTAATGGCCTCTGTGACCTGTCCATTTCCTGTCTCTAAAGATTGTTTCCCGTCCTGGTTCAATCGTTTCCATCGTCACGACTCATAAATCCCACGAAGGGAGCTGGTGGGAAAATATGTAATGTGTTTCACTGTGTTATTTGTTTTAATTATTTTCCCCTCTTTAACCAGACTCTAGCAGAAACAAGGAAAGCGCAAACAACTGGGAATGCATAACTGGCTTCATTCAAGCCTTCAGATGGTTATCTGACCTCACAATGCTGTCAGGCCACATTTGTGTCACACATCTCCTCCACTGGGCCAGTCTAAGGAGAAATGGGGTTGAGCTCAGGGAGCGGATACCTCCAATGGCTCTGGAGAGTTTAGAATGGACTTTTCAAGCTGAAAGATCTGAGAATCCATCCTCGTGTGTGTTTGTTGGTGTTCACTGGAGCACTGCAAGGTCCCTGTGTTTTGGATCTCATTTTGGACCTCAGTGGTCTAGCTCTGCTTTCAGAACAAGCCCACTCTGAAAGGGACTTTTGGGTTCTCTGTATGGTGACTGGATAGACTTGTGGAACGTTGGAACCTCGATCTGAATTATTGAAGTTCAAATGGGCAAGAAACTGCTGCTGCTTCTTTGTTCTGCTACAGAGCTGACTCACCATCTCAAACCTGACGCAAGACTCCCTTGCAGTTTCTGTGAGGTTGGCACCAGAGGTCACATTAGAATGATGATTCAATCTACCTGGTCTTCTTACTATCTCTCTCTCTCTCTCTCTCTCTCTCTCTGCCAGATGACTCAGTGCTTTGTTTCTCCGGAAGCTTTGGTGGAAACCCAAGACCTCTGAATAAATCATCATCATCATCATTGTGTGTTCAGTGGGTATCCACTTGACTAAGGCCAATCTGCCATGACCTCTACAGCTCTTCCATTTCCCATTTCCCAGCCCACCTGAAGTGGAGTGAAGATGTTGCTCTTCACTTGCCCTACTCAGACCGTTTGCTTAATTGATGCCCTGGATATCAAAGTGGCAGTCTTAGAAATGGAACTGTGATTTCTCCTTTGGGTCATTCTATGTCATTTCAGCAAGCCATGACACCCACCAGATTGTTCTGAAACCATTTCTGTAGTTAGAAACAGATAAGATGAGCATTCATGCAACATTATTTTGTTGAAATATAATTGGATCTCTGAGAAATTTAGCTAATTGATTGCACCCAAATTGGCATTTTAAATGATTATAGGATTCATATAATATTCAATAAATATAGTACATAACATTCGATTTGGACCCCAGAATCTTCTAACAATTAGTAAGACATCAGGATTCCAAAGAAATGGTCAAAAGCCACCAACGGACCCCCCACACCCCACGCCAATCCCAACCCAACAACTAGTATACAGTATCAGTTCTCTATTTGACAAGTAGTATGGAGCTGCGACTCAGAGTATTGTTTCTTCATCCTATGTAATGCATTCTCAGTGAATTTGGTGTTAATTTCTTTCCCCTGTTCAGACAAATGGGTAATTTAAGTTGTTAGGTTTATGTCCCATCCTACATCCTGATATTACAAGGTTCTGACCGCTAGTCATTGTTTAAAAAAAAATGAGGTCCGAATATGATGTTATGTAATATACACTGCTCAAAAAAATTAAGGGAACACTAAAATAACACATCCTAGATCTGAATGAATGAAACAATCTTATTAAATACTTTTTTCTTTACATAGTTGAATGTGCTGACAACAAAATCAAAAAAAAATATCAATGGAAATCAAATTTATCAACCCATGGAGGTCTGGATTTGGAGTCACCCTCAAAATTAAAGTGGAAAACCACACTACAGGCTGATCCAACTTTGATGTAATGTCCTTAAAACAAGTCAAAATGAGGCTCAGTAGTGTGTGTGGCCTCCACGTGCCTGTATGACATCCCTACAACCCCTGGGCATGCTCCTGATGAGGTGGCGGATGGTCTCCTGAGGGATCTCCACCCAGACCTGGACTAAAGCATCCGCCAACTCCAGGACAGTCTGTGGTGCAACGTGGCGTTGGTGGATGGAGCGAGACATGATGTCCCAGATGTGCTCAATTGGATTCAGGTCTGGGGAACGGGCGGGCCAGTCCATAGCATCAATGCCTTCCTCTTGCAGGAACTGCTGACACACTCCAGCCACATGAGGTCTAGCATTGTCTTGCATTAGGAGGAACCCAGGGCCAACCACACCAGCATATGGTCTCACAAGGGGTCTGAGGATCTCATCTCGGTACCTAATGGCAGTCAGGCTACCTCTGGCGAGCACATGGAGGGCTGTGCGGCCCCCCAAAGAAATGCCACCCCACACCATGACTGACCCACCGCCAAACCGGTCATGCTGGAGGATGTTGCAGGCAGCAGAACGTTCTCCACGGCGTCTCCAGACTCTGTCACGTCTGTCACATGCTCAGTGTGAACCTGCTTTCATCTGTGAAGAGCACATGGCGCCAGTGGCGAATTTGCCAATCTTGGTGTTCTCTGGCAAATGCCAAACGTCCTGCACGGTGTTGGGCTGTAAGCACAACCCCCACCTGTGGACGTCGGGCCCTCATACCACCCTCATGGAGTCTGTCTGACTGTTTAAGCAGACACATGCACATTTGTGGCCTGCTGGAGGTCATTTTGCAGGGCTCTGGCAATGCTTCTCCTGCTCCTCCTTGCACAAAGGCGGAGGTAGCAGTCCTGCTGCTGGGTTGTTGCCCTCCTACGGCCTCCTCCACGTCTCCTGATGTACTGGCCTGTCTCCTGGTAGCACCTCCATGCTCTGGACACTACGCTGACAGACACAGCAAACCTTCTTGCCACAGCTCGCATTGATGTGCCATCCTGGATGAGCTGCACTACCTGAGCCACTTGTGTGGGTTGTAGACTTCGTCTCATGCTACCAGTAGAGTGAAAGCACCACCAGCATTCAAAAGTGACTAAAACATCAGCCAGGAAGCATATGAACTGAGAAGTGGTCTGTGGTCACCACCTGCAAAACCAGTCCTTTATTGGGGGTGTCTTGCTAATTGCCTATAATTTCCACCTGTTGTCTATTCCATTTGCACAACAGCATGTGAAATGTATTGTCAATCAGTGTTGCTTCCTAAGTGGACAGTTTGATTTCACAGAAGTGTGATTGACTTGGAGTTGCATTGTGTTGTTTAAGTGTTCCCTTTATTTTTTTGAGCAGTGTATTTGGTTAATAATATATGAATCCTGTAATTTAAAATGGCAAATTTGGGTGTAACTTATTACATTAATTTCTCAGATATCTAATTATATTTCAACAAAATAATTTTGCAGGAATGCTAATCTAATCTGTTTCTAACTACAGAAACAATTTCCGAAAAATCTGAGATGGTGGGTGTCGAAATCCTCTTTCGTTGTTATGGTAAATAATTTACTCGGTGGTACTAAAACCCACTTTGCCACCAACGATAACATCTGCTCAGTCTGTGACAAAACAACACAGGATGCACACGGTGACTGCTAGCACTATCAGCCACAGGTACATTATCACTTTCATACGTGACAAAATATTGTCAATACATTTACATTTACGTAATTTAGCAGACTCTTTACTCATTAATTAATTAATTACTCTTATCCAGAGCGACTTACAGTTAGTGAGTGCATACATTATTATTATTATTATTATTATTTTTTTCATACTGGCCCCCCATGGGAATCGAACCCACAAAAGCAAAACACAATAAAATGAAACAAACACATTCTTCAATAAAAAGGCCCTCTAACATCCACCTGAATTGCCCTAGAGACACCAAATCCACCAACTTTAAGGACTTGTGGAGATCCTTCCACATGAGGCGCAACAAAAACTAATAGCAGATTTACGTAACACAAATCAAATCAAATCAAATTGTATTGGTCACATACACGTGTTTAGCAGATGTTATTGTGGGTATAGCGAAATGCTTGTGCTTCTAGCTCCGACAGTGCAGTAATATCTAACAAGTAATATCTAACAATTTCACAAAATATACCCAATACACACAAATATAAGTAAGGAATTAATTAAGAATATATACATATATACATATATGGACGAGCGATGTCAGAGCGGCATGGACTAAGATCCAGTAGAATAGTATAGAATACAGTATATACATATGAGATGAGTAATGCAAGATATGTAAACATTATTAAAGTGACTAAGATACCGTAGAATAGTATAGAATACAGTATATACATATGAGATGAGTAATGGAAGATATGTAAACATTATTAAAGTGGCTAGTGTTCCATTCCTTTCTATAGGCAGCAGCCTCTAATGTGCTAGTGATGTCTGTTTAACAGTCTGATGGCCTTGAGATAGAAGTTGTTTTTCAGTCTCTCAGTCCCAGCTTTGATGCACCTGTACTGACCTCACCTTCTGGATGATAGCAGGGTGAACAGGCCGTGGCTCGGGTGGTTGATGTCCTTAATGATCTTTTTGGCCTTCCTGTGACATCAGGTGCTGTAGATGTCCTGGAGGGCAGGCAGTGTGCCCCCAGTGATGCGTTGGGCAGACCGTACCACCCTCTGGAGTGCCCTGCAGTTGCGGGCGGTGCAGTTGCCATACCAGGCGGTGATACAACCCGACAGGATGCTCTCAATTGTGCATCTGTAAAAGTTTGTGATGGTTTTAGGTGACAGGCCAAATTTCTTCAGCCTCCTGAGGTTGAAGAGGCACTGTTACGCTGTTGCGCCTTCTTCACCACACTCTCTGTGTGGGTACACCATTTCAGATTGTCAATGATTTGTACGAGGAACTTGAAGATTTCCACCTTCTCCACTGCGGTCGATGTGGATAGGGGCGTGCTCCCTCTGCTGTTTCCTGAAGTCCACGATCAGCTCCTTCATTTTGTTAACATTGAGGGAGAGGTTATTTTCCTGGCACCACTCTGCCAGGGCTCTCACCTCCTCCCTGTAGGCTGTCTTGTCATTGTTGGTAATCAGGCCTACTACTGTTGTGTCGTCTGCAAACTTGATGATTAAGTTGGAGGCGTGCGTGGCCACGCAGTCATGGGTGAACAGGGAGTACAGGAGGGGGCTGAGCATGCACCCTTGTGGGGCCCCCTGTGTTGATGTTCAGCGAAGTGGAGGTGTTGTTTCCTACCTTCACCACATGGGGTGGCCCGTCAGGAAGTTCAGGACCCAGTTTCACAGGGTAGGGTTCAGACCCAGGGCCCCGAGCTTAATGATGAGATTGGAGGGTACTATGGTGTTGAAGGCTGAGCTACAGTCAATTAACAGCATTCTGACGTAGGTATTCCTCTTGTCCAGATGGGATAGGGCAGTGTGCAGTGCAATGGCAATTGCATCGTCTGTGGATCTATTGCGGCGGTAAGCAAATTGAAGTGGGTCAAGGATGTCAGGTAAAGTAGAGGTGATATGATCCTTAACTAGCCTCTCAAAGCACTTCATGATGACAGAAGTGAGTGCTACGGGGCGATAGTCATTTAGTTCAGTTACCTTTGATTTCTTGGGTACAGGAACAATGGTGGACATCTTGAAGCAAGTGGGGACAGTAGACTGGGATAAGGAGAGATTGAATATGTCCATACACACTCCAGACAGCTGGTCTGTGCATGCTCTGAGGACGCGGCTAGGGATGCCGTATGGACCGGCAGCCTTGCGAGGGTTAACACGCTTAAACGTCTTACTCACGTCAGCCACAGAGAATTAGAGCCCACAGTCCTTGGGAGCGGGCCGCGGGCCGCATCGGTGGCACTGTGTTATCCTCAAAGCGGGCGAAGAAGGTGTTTAGCTTGTCTGGGGGCAAGACGTCGGTGTCCACGACGTGGCTGGATTTCCCTTTGTAATCCGTGATTGTCTGTAGACCCTGCCACATACGTCTCGTGTCTGAGCCGTTGAATTGCAACTCCACTTTGTCTCTGTACTGATGTTTTGCCTGTTTGATTGCCTTATGGAGGGAATAACTACACTGTTTGTATTCAACCATATTCCCAGTCACCTTGCCATGGTTAAAAGTGGTGGTTCGTGCTTTCAGTTTTGCGCGAATGCTGCCATCTATCCACGGTTTCTGGTTTGGGTAGATTTTAATAGTCACCGTTGGAACAAAAGCCCCTATACACTTCCTGATGAACTCAGTCACCATGTCCGTGTAAGCATCAATGTTATTCTCAGAGGCTACCGGAAACATATCCCAGTTCGCGTGATCAAAACAATCTTGAAGCATGGATTCTGATTGGTCAGATCAGCATTGACAGACCTTAGCACGGGTACTTCCTGTTTGAGTTTCTGCCTATAGGAAGGGAGGAGCAAAATTTTGTTGTGATCTGATTTGCCGAAGGGAGGGCGGGGGAGGGCCTTGTTGGCATCTCAAAAAGGCGAGTACCAGTGATCTAGTATTTTCCCTAAACGAGTACTAGAGTCAATGTGTTGATAGAACTTCGTAGCGTTTTCCTCAAATTTGCTTTGTTAAAATACCCAGCTACAATACATGTGGCCTTAGGATATGTGGTTTCCAGTTTGCATAAAGTTTCAGTGTAGTTCCTTGAGGGCTGTCGTGATATCTGCTTGAGGGGGAACGTACACGGCTGTGACTATAACCAAAGAAAATTATGTTGGGAGGTAATACGGTCGGCATTTGATTGTGAGGTATTCTAGGCCGAGTGAACAAAATGACTTGAGTTTCTGTATGTTATCACAATCACACCATGAGTAGTTAATCGGGAAGCATACATTCCCACCTTTTTTCTTCCCAGAGTTCTTTATTCCTGTCTGCGCAATGAACTGAGAATCCAGCTGGCTGTATGGACGGGGACAGTATATCCCGAGAGAGCCATGATTCCGTGAAACAGAGTATGTTACAGTCCCTGATGTCTCTCTGGAAGGAGATCCTCACCCTGAGCTCGTCTACTTTATTTTCCAGAGACTGAACATTAGCGAGTAATATACTCGGAAGCAGTGGATGGTGTGCCACTCGGAATACCTCTTCTCCGCCGGCAGTAACTTGGAGCAGCCTCTGGGATAAGTTAAATTGCCTTGGGGGGTACGAACAAAGGATCCAATTTGGGAAAGTCGTATTGCTGGTCGTAATGCTGGTGAGTTACCGCCGCTCTGATATCCAAAAGTTCTTTCCGGCTGTATGTAATAACACAAAAAAAACGTTCTGGGCTAACAATGTACGAAATAATACACACAAAAAAAAGTACTGCAAAGTTGCTTAGGAGCTAGAAGCAGAGCTTCCATGTCTGTCGGCGCCATCTTGCATGTGGCAATCAATATCTATGGCTGTGGTTAAAGTGTCATGCCGTGACGTAACACCAGTCCCCAGAGCAGACAGTTATCAGCATCAGTCCCCACAGTGACGGTTACTTCTATACAGGACTAGAGCTGAAAGCACAGATTCATGGAGAATGACAAGCAGGCAACTGACTATCCTTCTCCAAAGGCTTATAACTGTATCCTGAAATAGCTTCAAAGGAGAAAGCCTCTCCGTTTGAAAGAGAGGTTTTGGCGCTGAAGCAGTGATAGCTCTCCCTCATTCAGTCCAGTCACTCACGTGGCTGATCCATTTGGAGAATAATTCAATCACATGGACTCACCCTCACCATGGGGACATACGGAACTCACAAACAGAGCTCCTATTGCAGGATTGGAAAGAGATGGAAAGAGAGGTGCCAAAAAAGGTGATTACTCAGGAAGAGGCAAACTCAACCCAAACCCAGGTACCCAGAGAATCACTATTTCGAAGTGTTAATTAACTCACTGGGGAATATAGCTTTTCATCAGATCCTCTGTTTAAAGCAATTAAAATATGACCACTAGTGGGACATAACAAGAGCAACTGCAGTTTGTATCATGTTTTAGGTGTTATCTGAGTAAATTATGTGTGAGTGACAGATATATATTTTTTAATGGGATAAGTCAAGTCAGACACATTTAGCTGGGTGAATCACTTTGATGAGTTTGTATTTATTATTCCTAATGTCCTCTCTGATCTGACATCTTTAGACAATACGCAATCAATACTGTGGCAGGGTTCAGGTTACCATATTAACTACATTATTTTCCTGGAAGTGAAACCAGGGCGGCAGGTAGCTTAGTGGGTAAGAGCGTTGTGCCAGTAACCGAAAGGTCGCTGGTTCTAATCCCCGAGCCGACTAGGTGAAAAATCTGTCGATGTGCCCTTAAGCAAGGCACTTAACCCTAATTGCTCCTGTAAGTCGCTCTGGATAAGAGCGTCTGCTAAATGACTAAAATGTAAACCTCCTTGCTCGTCTCCCTGGTTTGTTTGGAGGTTGGTAATTTGATTGTTTTAAACTCTCACTCCCTCTAAAGCAATATGGGTCCCTCACACACACACACTGTGTTCTCACACACACTCACAATCTCTTACATATGCACACATGCATTCAGACATGCACTCACTCAAGCACGCATGCACACACACACTTCTGAGGGATAAGCACCCACACTGTGTAACTGGAATCAAAGATAGTGACTTGAATAACTTATTTCACTTTTTGAAACCACGGGTTCAGTCCAGTCAACCAGCTTCCTTTACAACACATCCGCCCGTCATCGCACTCATGTGCATTACATGGAGATGACTTTTAATTTGAATAAATGCTAACCATTTTCCACTGGTAATGGGGAAACAACAGATGTGGAGGAAATCTAGGTTAGGCTTTAGCTTTTCAAGCCTTCGTCAAAGGCAAGAAACATGCATTTTGAAAACAAAGCAATGGAGTAAATAGACTGTGAAATCTACAGAGAGAAAGAGACAGCGTTTCCTCTATGAGCAGTAAACATGTTAAGGCAAAGTGATGCAACCCAATGGATTAGAGGCTGGAAAAGGAGAGGATGTATAGAATAAAGTCAAGCGCTCTGAAATGGTGTTAAATATGAAAAACTGGTTTTATGTGCCAGCTATGCCTAAGCGTTATGCAATCCTGGAAGCTGTGTCTTGGAAAGGAAGTTCCTAATCTGAAATGTTCTCGGCTTGATTGCAAATGGCTGTGTTAGTATACTGTATATTTTCTACTACTAATGCCAGTCGATTTTTGAGTATTTGTAATGTTCTAGTAACAGTTTTGACAATACACTCCATTGTGCTAGCTGGGCTGCTAGCCATGACACCCATTGACTATTGAACTTCTCTAAATTAGCCTGGCAGCTTTTAGTAAAAAACTGTCATAGCTTCTATTTCTCTCTGGCCTCCTCCACTACTATGATTTGAGAAAGCAATACCACTGAATGGGCCAAAAGCTAAAAATGTAGGAACATTACTCTGAGAGCTGTGTTTACCTCTGGATCTTCTCCGAAGACACATGTCTTACCAGCTGTGGGAGAGCGAGATGAATGAGAGAGAGAGAGTTGGATCTGTCTCTAAAAGGTTCACTGCTCAGCTGAGCCCAGTTGAGCTCGGTCTAAATCAGGACGGCATTTCCTGACCCAACGAAGCGCTTGGCACTTCCAGCACCCACCTTTCCCTTAAATACTGTCTTGTCACAGGCTATAGAGCCCCAGCTGTTATTAGACTGCTCATCGTAAATTACCGCACCGTCTGCCAAGGGATGTGTCTACTCCCAAAGGCACATGCTCGTACCCTCGCTCTCCTTCCCCCTCTCAAATTGGCTGACTCCAGATCAGTAACACTGATTGGAGCAAGATGAACTGAGTGTATTTGACCTCAGTAGATAATGGACCACCAGTCAGTGACTTTCACCATTAAGAAACCCTGCCACACAAGTCGACTGATACAGCCTGCCACTACCACTGTTGAAGCCTGTCAAGTCAGTTGGGTTGTGAGGGGTTTGACTCCTCTGTACCTCTCTGGTTCCTCTCTCATTAGCCAGCCAATCAGACCAGAGAGGCAGTTTGACATTAGCTGTAAACCCTCTGAAACAGACTGGAAATTGCTTCACTGACAATTAAACTGACAGCATAGCCCTTTTCAGAGTCAATTCCATAACAGCATCTGTCTGTACCATAACGCTGACATATAACATGCTGTAATGAGGCAGGACATGTTCTTACGCCCAAGGTCTGCCTGTACGATAGCTTTATTGCTACCTGCTCTGATAGATCAGATAAGTATGACTGCATTCTATAAAAGTGTATGGGAAGCTCACTTGGTAGAGCATGGCATTTGCAACGCCAGGGTTGTGGGTTCGTTTCCCACGGGGGACCAGTATGATTTTTTTTTTATTATGCACTCACTAACTGTAAGTCGCTATGGATAAGAGTGTTTGCTAAATGACTAAAATGTAAATGTAAAATGAGAGGGGACAGATGGGAAATGGTGTTTCAGGCTGTGGTTTAGAGCTCCAGGGGGAGAAGGGAGGATTTTTCTGCCTTTTGACTTCTTTGCCCTCTAATCTATGTAATTGGGAAGATTAGAGGAAGGTTATGACACACACACACACACACACACACACACAGGGGTATGAGTAGGAGTTGATATGACCTTAGGCCCTATTCCCACTAAGAGAGACGGAGAGTCTAAGGAGCGTAGTGGCGAAATAGATTTCTACTTTTCAATTCACATTACATCCTTGCCTTAGCTTTTGTTGTGGCTGGCAACCCTCAAATTGACCGTAAATATCACAGTAGCCAGTAAGCACAAACTACACTGAACATAAATATAAATGCAACATGCAACATTTTCAAAGATTTTACTGAGTTACAGTCCATGTATGGAAATCAGTCAATTGAAATAAATTAATTAGGCCCTAATCTATGGATTTCACATGACTGGCAATACAGATATGCATCTGTTGGTCACAGATACCTTTAAAAAAAGGTAGGGGCGTGGATCAGAAAACCAGTCAGTATCTGGTGTGACCATCATCTGCCTCATGCAGCACGACACATCTCCTTCACATAGAGTTGATCAGGCTGTTGATTGTGGCCTGTTGTTCTACTCCTCTTCAATGGCTGTGCGAAGTTGCTGGATATTGGCGGGAACTGTAACACGATGTCGTACACGTCGATCCAGAGCATCCCAAACATGTTCAATGTCTAGTGAGTATGCAGGCCAAGGAAGAACTGAGACATTTTCAGCTTCCAGGAATTGTGTACAGATCCTCACGACATGGGGCCATGCATTATCATGCTGAAACATGAGGTGATAGTGGCGGATGAATGGCACGACAGTTGGCCTCAGGATTACATCACGGTATCTCTGTCCATTCAAATTGTCATCGATGAAATGCAATTGTGTTCGTTGTCCGAAGCTTATGCCTACCCATATCATAACCCCACCGCCACCATCAGCAAACCGCTCGCCCACATGACGCCATACACGCTGTCTGCCATCTGCCCATTACAGTTGAAACCGGGATTTGTCCGTGAAGAGCACACTCCAGTGTGCCAATGGCCATCGAAGGTGAGCATTTTCCCACTGAAGTCGGTTACCACGCTGAACTGCAGTCAGGTCAAGACCCTGGTGAGGACGACGAGCAGGCAGATGAGCTTCACTGAGACGGTTTATGACAGTTTGTGCAGAAATTTTTCTGTTGTGCAAACCCACAGTTTCATCAGCTGTCCGGGTGTCTGGTCTCCGACAATCCCGCAGGTGAAGAAGCCGGATGTGGTGGTCCTGGGTTGGCGTGGTTACACGTGGACTGCAGTTGTGAGGCTGGTTGGACGTACTGCCAAATTCTCTAAAAGGGCTTATGGTAGAGAAATGGACATTCAATTTTCTGGCAACAGCTCTGGTGGACATTCCTGCAGTCAGCATGCCAATTGCACACTCCCTCAAAACTTTACACATCTGTGGCGTTGTGTTGTGTGACAAAATTGCACCTGTGTAATGATCATGCTGTTTAATCAGCATCTTGATATGCCACACCTGTCAGGTGTATGAATTATCTTGGTAAATGATAAATGCTCACTAACAGAGATGTAAACAAATAAATGTCTCATTTCAGCTTTTTCAAAACATTGCTATGATATTAAATGTTTTATTGTAAGAGTGTTGGCTCAATGAGACAATTCTGTTTACACTTCCCTGCTTAGAGAGGGGCAACTGTCGGGCGCAGTTGAGATGTGACAAGTTCGCAAGTTTACATTGCAGTATATGTGTAGCCAAGGGTATTTCTGTGAAAAGTCTAGTATGTGTGAATACCCTCTTAGTAACAATGTGATCTGTGGGAGCGCCATCAAACTTCACACACACCCACAGTGTTCCTGGTGAGCTGATGTGGGCCTTTTGACAGTAAAAGCTGATTGGACTGCAAACCAAAGATTCATTAGTCTAGTTTAATAGAATTGAGACGAGTGGATGGGAGATTTAAATAAATTAACCTTCAGCTAATCCCCAGAGGCATGTAGAAATGACAGAGGGGGCTGAGGTTGAATTCTCCCTTGTCACTGATATAATGAATACTGATTACATTATTTTGGCCTGGAGTCTGTTGTCATTTAACCCTGGACACCAACCTGAGCATGTTGGGGACACAGCAGGAGAGAGAGCTGGAGGAATGAACTGGCTTTATGTTCTCCTCAGGAACCAACACAAGATAAACTGGAGCTTCTGACAGCTTAACAGTGACAACCTGCTCTCAGTCTGCTAACTGTTTCTTCGCTTGTTGATTAGTTTACTTAGCTTGTCTTCTTTCTCCCTCTTCTACCATTTCAGTCACCCACCATTCACATTTTAGCAAATCTGTGCGGGTTTGTGTGTGTGTGTGTGTGTGTGTGTGTGATGACTTAGTTCGCTCAGCAGAAAGGGGCTGGGAAAAATGCACAAAGACTTTCGAAGAATTTAGCATCATATGAAAATGTCACATCTTCATCCAAGAATAGATTACATTTTACCAGACCCTGAATTTTTTTTGTTATGTTTACACCTCGCTGCATATTATTAACCTTCATTAGTGTCTTCTTGTGAAATGTGCTTAATACCCTCTGTGGTTTGGGTTCAGGCTATGAGTCACCTCTATTTGACATCTTTGTTGAGTTGTTGGCAAATATTTTAAATTATACTTCCCACCTGATATAACTCATTCTGAAGAGGTTCTGTTTTTGTCTTCTACATTTCTCCACAGTATCTGAGCAGAGGGCTTAATTTGGCTTTATACCTGAAGTTAGCAGTATTTTCTTGAGTATTTCTCCTATAATACTCCTATAATACCCTCCTTTTACTAAACATACAACAAAGAGACAGTCTCACCCCAGCAATCACATTCATCACGGCCTTCCTTTCTATCAAAACACGGCTCAGTTGCAAAAAAGCTGCTATTGACCTATTTTATCAGAAACCAAACAGTCCATAAAAGACACTGTACAGAAAGGCAGGTCGAGTGGTTCCTGTATTTGATTCAAGCCTATTTTCACACAAAGGTGGCAGCTTGATAAATCGACAGAACTGGCTCAAGTGTTTTGTGTGTGTGTGTGTGAGCATGCACGTGTGCATTTGTCTAAGAGAGATACTGAAGGGAAACGTGAGTGTAAGATACTGTTTATGTCCACATAGGTGTATTTAACGTGTGTGTATTTGTGCCTATGTCTGTCACCAACAGATACTTGTCACCATGGACTACATTGACGCCACAGATACTAGTGGTCAACTTAGTCAGTCCTCTCAAAGCCTAGGTGTCACTACACACACTTAACTGTGCTCCACATAGTGACACACTTTAACATCTCACGGTAAACACTCGCACAGTTCGCCAATCCCTACATCTCATCACTTACAGATGTAGGATCTTAATTATCACCCTGTTGTTGCAGGAAATGTCCTGCACAGCAGGATATGTAAACTTGTAGTGTATTCAAGGTTTAGAAAGGCTTCTAGTTTAACATTTCAAACTTGATTTGCCCTAAAAAAAACTGTATCAACCCCTACAAAAATGTCCATTAATTATAATCACACAATAATTCACATTTCCTGTTGCTGCATGATTATTTTCCTGCTGTGAGAAACTGCAGACGTCTCTTTCATCAAGGCTGTAATCAAAGAAGCCTGTACATTCTCAGTCAGACCATCTGACACTGCGAGTGTGGGTGTGTGCATATGTGTGGTTGGTGTGTGTAGTCTGGACTAGTAGCCCCTTTCATGTCTTCACCAGACCAGAGGCAGGTGTAGACGGAGAGCCATTGATTGCTTTTCTCGTTTAGGTCCTACTCTTTATTTATTTTAATTTTATTTTTTATTAAGAGCCTTCTAGAATTGACCAAAGGAAGCTGCGCCTTCCCATCAACCAACAGTGTTTGTGCTTCTGGGGCCAAAAGGCCTGATTGATTCATTAGAGTTTTTTTCTCGGAAACAGAGCTCATGCCTCAATGCTTCACCGGATTGAGGCCTTTTGAAGCCCGTAGCTCAGGAACCAAAAACAATACTTCAAACAAGCCTTTAAGATTCCCCTTGGAAAACAGGGCCAATTTGAAAAAGCACCATTAAGTTTGTTCAACCATTTACAGTATTTATATTTTGTGTAAAGAGAAGGAGGAATAACCTCTGGGAAAGAGGCTGAGATAATTACATCTTGGTGCCTTTCACTTTGATTCACCGCCTGTTTAATTTTAACTCTCTCTCTAGTCTCTAGTGCTATAAATACGCTAGAACAAAGTGAAAAGCTGAGGTGATGGCCTGAGGAGCATTCCCTAGACGACTGGCATGCTTGTGCATCCACGCTAAGCTGGACCAGTTAGGCACCTTGTTGATTCATCTGCCCAGAGCATCCATCACTCCACATAGTCAGCTAATGTGCTAGGGACCATACTGGATGACCTAGGCTATGAATAGAGGTGCAGGTCACTTCATTGTCTGACGGATCACTGTGGGGCCTTTATCTAAATTTGACTCTCTGCCTTGTCGAAGACCTTGTGACTGGATTTCATCACCAGCATTCCAGGCATTAGAGGAACATCGCTGGTGCTCACAGCTAATTTTGGATCACTCAACTTGATGCGCCAATTGTCAGCAAAGCAGCCGTGGCCAGAGGCATGTCACTTGACCTAGAGAAATAACAGCAACCTCCCATTATTTATTTCCCAGCAGCATCTACAGCGGAGGGAATGAAAGCAGTGCACTATGGGTATCTGGGCTGGTCCGAATGTGACCTTGGTCCAACATCAGTAAAGAGCTTATGGGTAGAGAATGTGACCCTTATCAGAAAGGAAGAGAGGATTTACACCGTCCAAAATATGTCCGCGTGAGAAGCCATTTTTTATATGGTGGTCTATGAGAGAGTGTCAAATTACGTAAGGCTTATTTGATCAAATATTCGTTTCGTAATGTTTAGGCTGTTACATACAATATGTACTCATATAAGTGGATGCATGTGCCATTCTGGCAACTTTGAGAAAAACAACTTAGTTGTGCCTGTTCTTCACACGCGTATCTCCCATCTGATCTCGCCTTTGTAGCGGGTGATTTGGACGGAGTCAGGCGCAGGAGGGGTAAATCACAGAATAAATAGTTTATTCTGCAAATACAGCGGTACACAGCAATGCGTAAAACAACTACAGTGCGGTATAACGGCACACTGGAGAAAGCAAAACACACGGGGGAATATCCCGGTGATAAGTACATAAAGCTCCACCGAGCTATAGACTCCTCCACATGAAACAATCACACACAAAAACATGGGGGGCAGAGGGAATACTTATACAGGGACTGATGAGGGAATATGAACCAGGTGTGTGTAAAAACAAGACAAAACAAATGGAATGATGAGATGAGGAGCGGCTGTGGCTAGAATTCCGGTGACGACGAACGCCGAAGCCTGCCTGAACAAGGAGAGGAGGCAGCTTCGGAGGAAGTCGTGACAGCCTTCTCCCGCCTGCCTTCCATCTTTGAGGACATGCATTTTCATTGTTAGAGCGCTCACTTGACTATTTTGTCAATATAATAGAAAATATTTGCCCTTATTGACTATCAGACAGGAAATCACTGTTCTCAAGTTGACTCAAGTGAGATATTTTACGTGACACAGTCAAAAAGGTCAGTGTTGTAATCCACAATTATAGAAGTCACAGTGTGCTGGAACTTGGTTTTGTTTTCACTGCTAAAGGGAATGACCCCTAAAAAGGTAGACTATTCTTCTAAATACTGTTGGTTTAGTTCAAATCCTGTGGCCGACGGGACAAATCTGTTGGGTTGTTGGCTGGCAACCGGAAGGTTGGTGTCATTATCTTAGATGCAATCCCTTGCCAATGTGACCTTGAGCAAAGCATTTAACCCCCAAGTAATAATTTAATGAGAACTGCGAACATTGAGGGGCCACGTGTTTTGACATAGTGGAATGTACTTGAACTTCCACACAGAGGCCAATGTTCTTCTGGTCTGAGGTAGAAAGTCTGAGCCCCCTTCCTCTTGTCTCCTAATTAGACAACAGAAAAGGGATTTTCTGTCCCCTGGTCTCCCTTTACGGAGCTTTCACAAATTATAGCAGACTGAGTGTTTTCATTTGCCAACATTAATTCAATAGAAATGGGCAAATGGCTCTTCCGAGAATACGAGTTAGAAATGGAATGAGGCAAAAAAAAATATGTCTGTTTGTGTGACCTTTTTCACCTATCAATGCGCTATACGGAAGGAAAATAAGAAACCTATTCAGAGCAGATTTGCTTTGACTGTTCTATTGTCCTGCATGTTTTCTTTCTTGATGCAATCTTGGGGAAATATTTGACATTTCTGTCTGTATTCATTTCATATTAAACCATCTTAGTCCCCACTTCTGTTGTCAAAGCAGACATTCTATATTGGATAAGGTTAAAGAAGACATGTATTGTTGAAAGGATGTCTTTCAGAGTTTGAGGGAGCGGAAACCTCTACAGTCATAATTGTTCTGATAAGTGGCTTGGTCAACCAGCCACAGCGTTTAAGACAAATCCATGGAGCTAAATGTGCAGAACACAGAGGTCTTTGGGGACAGACAGCTTTGACTTGGTAATGGAGTGTAAAACCCCAACAGAAGCAGAATAGTATTCATGAGGTCAGTACATTGTTAATGCTGTATGTCACCATGTGTTCGTTCCTTTCTCTCTCTCATATGGATGAACAGGCTTTAATCTACCTGTTCACTTGTTCTTCATGCACTAGTAAGATGGATGGTCCACTCCCTCACCTCACGCCACCCACATTGTTACCACACACACACACACACACACACACACACACACACACACACACACATACACAGACACACAACAGACATATGGTCAGCAATATGTTTGGAACATCGTTTCGCAATAAAATCACAATTTTGAATCGCAATACATTTAGAATCGCGAGAATCGCGATACATATCTTATTGACCCCAAAATATCGTGATAATATCTTATCGTGAGGTCCCTGGGAATTCCCAGCCCTAGAAACCACCCCTATATCTCAGCCAGTTCAGCTCTGTATTGAATAGGAAAAGACTGGTCTTGTCTATTTCTCTGTAGGTTTACAGCCCGTCTGATCTGGTTTTAGGTCCAGGTTTGATCTAACATTCCTCTCAAACATGGGAAATCAAACAGCGATCTGTCTGTCTGTCACCTCAGGTGTTTCTGGGTGTTAACTCAATTTAGCTGGATGTTGTGTTGACCAGAGTGCCAACTATGAACACACTACCTGGCTGCCACAGACACTACCTGCCACACAAACTCTTCCTACCGGCATCCCAAATGCTCTCTTGTAGTTACAGATACTGACTCAGATTACTTAGCAGATTACTGACCCGTGTTAGCAATATCATTGGGTGTAATTTTCAATAGGGACATTAGCGATAGTGTCGGACAAGTTTTTCATCAATTGCGTTTGCATCAGTAGTTCAGAGATGTTGGGCTATTAGATGGCCTCTTAATGTTTTTACAGCTTTTCTGCTGGTCTACTCTCTACAATCTCACATTACTCTTTCCCCCAGACTGGTTGTGTCCGCATTATGTATCTTGTACAGTGTGCCCTATTAATACCGCCGTCATATTTGTCCTCTACGTGTATCCCCTCTATATCCTCTATGTGTAGCCTATCCTTCCTGTCTGTGTATCCTTTGCCTGCTCACCGTATTCCTCTTAAGTCAGCATTTCCTCCTGCTTCTAATTCCTTGTTCCTCCCTCCAGCCCCCCCATACCTCTCATTCCTGCTGCCCAGACCCAAATCAACTGACTTCCTATTTACATTGTGTTATTTATTGTCTCTGTTGTCTGTGGGACTGATACTTCTCCCTCTATACATATTAGGACGAGCAATGTCGGAGTGGCATTGACTAAAATACAGTGGAATAGAATGCAGTATATACATATGAAATTAGTAAAGCAGTATGTAACAATTATTAAAGTGACAAGTGTTCCATTATTAAAGTGACCAGTGATTCCATGTCTATGTATATAGGGCAGCAGCCTCTAAGGTGCAGGGTTGAGTAACCGGGTGGTAGCCGGCTAGTGATGGCTATTTAACAGTATGATGGCCTTGAGATAGAAGCTGTTTTTCAGTCTCTCGATCCCAGCTTTGATGCACCTGTACTGACCTCGACTTCTGGATGATAGCGGGGTGACCAGGCTGTGGCTCGGGTGGTTGATGTCCTTGATGATCTTTCTGGCCTTCCTGTGACATAGGGTGCTGTAGGTTTCCTGGAGGGCAGGCAGTGTGCCCATCTGGTGATGCGTTGGGCAGACCCCACCACCGTCTGGAGAGCCTTGCGATTGCGGGCGGTGCAGTTGCCGTACCAGGCGGTGATACAGCCCGACAGGATGCTCTCAATTGTGCATCTGTAAAACTTTCTGAGGGTGTTAGGGGCCAAATTTCTTCAGCCTCCTGAGGTTGAAGAGACTCTGTTGCGCCTTCTTCACCACACTGTCTGTGTGGGTGGACAATTTCAGATTGTCAGTGATGTGTACGCCGAGGACCTTGAAGCTTTCCACCTTCTCCACTGCAGTCCCGTCGATGTGGATAGGGGGGTGGGGCTGAGCACGCACCCTTGTGGGGCCCCTGTGTTGAGGATCAGTGAAGTGGAGGTGTTGTTTCCTACATTCACCATCTCGGGCGGCCCGTCAGGAAGTCCAGGACCCAGTTGCACAGGGAAGGGTTCAGACCCAGGGCCCCGAGCTTGATGATGAGCTTGGAGGGTACTATGGTGTTAAAGGCTGAGCTATAGTCAATGAACAGCATTCTTACATAGGTATTCCTCTTGTCCAGATGGGATAGGGCAGTGTGCAGTGCAATGGCGATTGCATTGTCTGTGGAACTATTGGGGCGGCAAGCAAATTGAAGTGGGTCTAGGGTGACAGGTAAGGTAGAGGTGATATGATCCTTAACTAGCCTCTTAAAGCACTTCATAATGACAGAAGTGAGTGCTACGGAGCGATAGTCATTTAGTTCAGTTACCTTTGCTTTCTTGGGTACAGGAACAATGGTGGACATCTTGAAGCAAGTAGGGACAGCAGACTGGGATAGGGAAAGATTGAATATGTCCATAAACACTCCAGCCAGCTGGTCTGCACATGCTCTGAGGACGTGGCTAGGGATGCGGTCTGGGCCGGCAGCCTTGCGAGGGTTAACACGCTTAAATGTTTTACTGACGGCGGCCACGGAGAACGAGAGCCCACAGTCCTTGGGAGCGGGCCATGTCGGTGGCACTGTGTTATCCTCAAAGCGGGCGAAGAAGGTGTTTAGCTTGTCCTGGAGCAAGACATCGGTGTCCGCGACGTGGCTGGTTTTCCCTTTGTAATCCGTGATTGTATGTAGACCCTGCCACATACACTACCGGTCAAAAGTTTTAGAACACCTACTCATTCAAGGGTTTTTCTTTATTTTGACTATTTTCTACATAGTCCCCTGTAGCTCAGTTGGTAGAGCATGGCGCTTGCAAACCAGGGTTGTGGGTTCGTTTCCCACGGGGGCCTGTATGAAAGTGAATGCAGTCACTAACTGTAAGTCCCTCTGGATAAGAGCGTCTGCTAAATGACTAAAAATGTAAATGTAGGCATTAAAACTATGAATTAACACATACAGTGGGGAGAACAAGTATTTGATACACTGCCGATTTTGCAGGTTTTCCTACTTACAAAGCATGTAGAGGTCTGTAATTTTTATCATAGGTACACTTCAACTGTGAGAGACGGAATCTAAAACAAAAATCCAGAAAATCACATTGTATGATTTTTAAGTAATTAATTTGCATTTTATTGCATGAGATAAGTATTTGATACATCAGAAAAGCAGAACTTAATATTTGGTAGAGAAACCTTTGTTTGCAATTACAGAGATCATACGTTTCCTGTAGGTCTTGACCAGGTTTGCACACACTGCAGCAGGGATTTTGGCCCACTCCTCCATACAGACCTTCTCCAGATCCTTCAGGTTTCGGGGCTATCGCTGGGCAATACAGACTTTCAGCTCCCTCCAAAGATTTTCTATTGGGTTCAGGTCTGGAGACTGGCTAGGCCACTCCAGGACCTTGAGATGCTTCATACGGAGCCACTCCTTAGTTGCCCTGGCTGTGTGTTTCGGGTCGTTGTCACGCTGGAAGACCAAGCCACGACCCATCTTCAATGCTCTTACTGAGGGAAGGAGGTTGTTGGCCAAGATCTCGCGATACATGGCCCCATCCATCCTCCCCTCAATACGGTGCAGTCGTCCTGTCCCCTTTACAGAAAAGCATCCCCAAAGAATGATGTTTCCACCTCCATGCTTCACGGTTGGGATGGTGTTCTTGGGGTTGTACTCATCCTTCTTCTTCCTCCAAACATGGCGAGTGGAGTTTAGACCAAAAAGCTCTATTTTTGTCTCATCAGACCACATGACCTTCTCCCATTCCTCCTCTGGATCATCCAGATGGTCATTGGCAAACTTCAGACGGGCCTGGACATGCCCTGGCTTGAGCAGGGGGACCTTGCGTGCGCTGCAGGATTTTAATCCATGACGGCGTAGTGTGTTACTAATGGTTTTCTTTGAGACTGTGGTCCCAGCTCTCTTCAGGTCATTGACCAGGTCCTGCCATGTAGTTCTGGGCTGATCCCTCACCTTCCTCATGATCATTGATGCCCCACGAGGTGAGATCTTGCATGGAGCCCCAGACCGAGGGTGATTGACCGTCATCTTGAACTTCTTCCATTTTCTAATAATTGCGCCAACAGTTGCTTACATTTGCTTCTCACCAAGCTGCTTGCCTATTGTCCTGTAGCCCATCCCAGCCTTGTGCAGGTCTACAATGTTATCCCTGATGTCCTTACACAGCTCTCTGGTCTTGGCCATTGTGGATAGGTTGGAGTCTGTTTGATTGAGTGTGTGGACAGGTGTATTTTATACAGGTAACGAGTTCAAACAGGTGCAGTTAATACAGGTAATGAATGGAGAACAGGAGGGCTTCTTAAAGAAAAACTAACAGGTCTGTGAGAGCCGGAATTCTTACTGGTTGGTAGGTGATCAAATACTTATGTCATGCAATAAAATGCAAATGAATTACTTAAAAATCATACAATGTGATTTTCTGGATTTTCGTTTTAGATTCCGTCTCTCACAGTTGAAGTGTACCTATGATAATAATTACAGACCTCTACATGCTTTGTAAGTAGGAAAACCTGCAAAATCGGCAGTGTATCAAATACTTGTTCTCCCCACCGTATGGAATCATGTAGTAACCAAAAGTGTTATATATACAGTATATTTGAGATTCTTCAAATAGCTACCATTTGCCTTGATGAGAGCTTTGCACACTCTCGGCATTCTCTCAACCAGCTTCACCTGGAATGCTTTTCCAACAGTCTTGAAGGAGTTCCCACATATGCTGAGCACTTTTTGGCTGCTTTTCCTTCACTCTGCGGTCCGACTAATCCCAAACCATCTCAATTTGGTTGAGGTCGGGGGATTGTGGAGGCCAGGTCATCTGATGCAGCACTCCATCACTCTCCTTCTTGGTAAAATAGCCCTTTCACAGCCTGGAAGTGTTTTGTGTCATTGTCCTGTTGAAAAACAAATGATTGTCCCACTAAGCCCAACCAGATGGGATGGCGTATCGCTGCAGAATGCTTCTTCTTATTATTGGTGTCCTTTAGTAGTGGTTTCTTTGCAGCAATTCGACCATGAAGGCCTGATCCACACAGTCTCCTCTGAACAGTTGATGTTGAGATGTGTCTGTTACCTGAACTCTGTGAAGCATTTATTTGGGCTGCAATTTCTTAAAGTAATGATGGTCTGTCGTTTCTCTTTGCTTATTTGAGCTGTTCTTGCTATAACATGGACTTGGTCTTTTACCAAATAGCGCTATCTTCTGTATACCCCCCCCCTACCTTGTCACAACACAACTGATGGGCTCAAACGTTTTAAGAAGGAAAGAAATTCCACAAATTAACTTTTAAGAAGGCACACCTGTTCATTGAAATGCATTCCAGGTGACTACCTCATGAAGCTGGTTGAGAGAATGCCAAGAGTGTGCAAAGCTGTCATCAAGGCAAAGGGTGGCTATTTGAAGAATATCAAGTATCACATATATTTTGATTTGTTTAACAATTTTTTGGTTACTACATGATTCCATACAGTGGGGGAAAAAAGTATTTAGTCAGCCAACAATTGTGCAAGTTCTCCCACTTAAAAAGATGAGAGAGGCCTGTAATCAACTATGACAGACAAATTGAGAAAAAAAATTCCAGCAAATCACATTG
This sequence comes from Coregonus lavaretus, assembly GCF_964263955.1. Classification (NCBI taxonomy): domain Eukaryota; kingdom Metazoa; phylum Chordata; class Actinopteri; order Salmoniformes; family Salmonidae; genus Coregonus; species Coregonus lavaretus. The sequence continues at coordinate 36,928,290 of NC_140016.1, read as the reverse complement.
TAGGATTTTTTATGAATTTATTTGCAAATTATGGTGGAAAATAAGTATTTGGTCAACTACAAACAAGCAAGATTTCTGGCTCTCACAGACCTGTAACTTCTTCTTTAAGAGGCTCCTCTGTCCTCCACTCGTTACCTGTATTAATGGCACCTGTTTGAACTTGTTATCAGTATAAAAGACACCTGTCCACAACCTCAAACAGTCACACTCCAAACTCCACTATGGCCAAGACCAAAGAGCTGTCAAAGGACACCAGAAACAAAATTGTAGACCTGCACCAGGCTGGGAAGACTGAATCTCCAATAGGTAAGCAGCTTGGTTTGAAGAAATCAACTGTGGGAGCAATTATTAGGAAATGGAAGACATACAAGACCACTGATAATCTCCCTCGATCTGGGGCTACACGCAAGATCTCATCCTGTGGGGTCAAAATGAACACAAGAACGGTGAGCAAAAATCACAGAACCACACGGGGGGACCTAGTGAATGACCTGCAGAGAGCTGGGACCAAAGTAACAAAGCCTACCATCAGTAACACACTACGCCGCCAGGGACTCAAATCCTGCAGTGCCAGACGTGTCCCCCTGCTTAAGCCAGTACATGTCCAGGCCCGTCTGAAGTTTGCTAGAGTGCATTTGGATGATCCAGAAGAGGATTGGGAGAATGTCATATGGTCAGATGAAACCAAAATAGAACTTTTTGGTAAAAACTCAACTCGTCGTGTTTGGAGGACAAAGAATGCTGAGTTGCATCCAAAGAACACCATACCTACTGTGAAGCATGGGGGTGGAAACATCATGCTTTGGGGCTGTTTTTCTGCAAAGGGACCAGGACGACTGATCCGTGTAAAGGAAAGAATGAATGGGGCCATGTATCGTGAGATTTTGAGTTAAAACCTCCTTCCATCAGCAAGGGCATTGAAGATGAAACGTTGCTGGGTCTTTCAGCATGACAATGATCCCAAACACACCGCCCGGGCAACGAAGGAGTGGCTTCGTAAGAAGTATTTCAAGGTCCTGGAGTGGCCTAGCCAGTCTCCAGATCTCAACCCCATAGAAAATCTTTGGAGGGAGTTGAAAGGCCGTGTTGCCCAGCGACAGCCCCAAAACATCACTGCTCTAGAGGAGATCTGCATGGAGGAATGGGCCAAAATACCAGCAACAGTGTGTGAAAATCTTGTGAAGACTTACAGAAAACATTTGACCTGTGTAATTGCCAACAAAGGGTATATAACAAAGTATTGAGAAACTTTTGTTATTGACCAAATACTTATTTTCACCATAATTTGCAAATAAATTCATTAAAAATTCTACAATGTGATTTTCTGGATTTGTTTTTCTCATTTTGTCTGTCATAGTTGACGTGTACCTATGATGAAAATTACAGGCCTCTCTCATCTTTTTAAGTGGGAGAACTTGCACAATTGGTGGCTGACTAAATAAAAATTTTCCCCACTGTATGTGTTATTTCATAGTTTTGATGTCTTCACTATTATTCTACAGTGTAGAAAATAGTACAAATAATAAAAAAATTAGTAGGTGTTCTAAAACTTTTGACCGGTAGTGTAAGTAAGTGAGAAAGGAAATGGTTGCCTATCCCAGAACCAATGTGTGTCTGTGAGCAGTTGTTGTGAGAGAGAGCTTTCAATTTTGTGCAAAATAAAGTATACATCTAATTATTTTTTTATTGTCCTATCATGATGAAATGATCCCCAACCCTATACCCTAGACACCCACCTTAGCGACCCATTCACCAAAGAGAAGTCCCCATCTGTTTAATGGCCCTGCTGTAAGTTGCCTATATTCAGCCAAAACAGAAAGATAAATGCGGTCAGAGGCCTAATAGAGCAGCACCGCCCCCTCAAGATCCTGATCCTGCCTGGCAGGGTTGGTCCTACAAAGCCAGAGCCCCCTGATGGGAGGCATTATATACATGGACATTCTCAAAGCTGCTAATGAGAACCTTGACGACCTTGTACCTAGCCAGTGGGGATTCTGGTGGGGTACCCACACCCAGGTAGTGGCAGTGCTGGCAACACTGGCTGCAGTAACCCATGGGGAGGGGGTCACACTCTGACAATCAGAGAGGGGTATATTATTGTGGCCCTGGTGGCACAAAATAATCAATGGTCTGACTGCACAAAGATGCTTGGGGAAAATGGTTACAACGGGGGACCAGAGTGTGTGTGTTTCAGGGGAAGGGGGTGGATCTGATCTCCATCACCTAGGACTTGGCATTGGTTAATCATATCTCACATTTTTCCTCAATCTTGAATGCTTTCTCAAACGGCTGTAACTGTATATGCATTCGTAAATCAGGTCCTTTCTTGAGTTGGGCTCTGGGATGTAACAACCGTTGAGCATCTGAGCTTATGGTTGATTGTGGGGGAAATGATTGTGGGGGGTGATGATATTAATTAACAGTAATTTTGATCCGAATGTGTAAATTGTCCAAACAGATCCGCAAGGTAGATGGATGATTTTAAATATGTTATTGGACCATAAACATATATGGCTCATTAACCTTTACAGACCAAATAATGATGATCCACGCTTCTTTGAAAATATATATAATAAATTATCAACCCTGCAAGCAATACAAGACTATTGTTATGGTGGGAGATTATAATACTGTTTTAAATACCTCAATGGACTGTAAAAGAAATCACACTACAAACTATCACCCTCATGCTCTTAAGGAATTCATGAATGTCATGGATATATTAGAACTAGTGGATATATGGAGGCTTAAATATCCTGACCTAGTGAGATATACATGGTGGAGACTCAATCAAGCTAGTGTCACGAGCGTCTAAGGAGGAGGACCAAGGCGCAGCGTTGAAGGCAAACATATTCTTTATTTAATATAATGATCACACGATCAAAACAACAAAACGAAACCGTGACGTCCCTGGTTACATACACCAACCAACACGGAACAAGAAACCACAAACATAAAGTGAAAGACAGACAGTTAAATATGGCTCCCAATCAGAGACAACCAGCTGACACTCGTTGCCTCTGATTGGGAGTCACTCAGGCCAACATAGAAATACAAACATAGAATTACACACCCTGGCTCAACATAACAGTGTCCCCAGAGCCAGGGCGTGACAGTACCCCCCGCTAAAGGCGCGGACTCCGACCGCGCCAACTAAATACCACAGGGGAGGGACCGGGTGGGCACTCCGCCTTGGCGGCGGATCCGGCTCCGGGCCTGATCCCCACTCCCTCTCCAACCCCCCAAAGTACCCCTGGTCCGGTCTGGCCCCGCTGGCCGGAGCTGGACTGCACACTGATGGAGCGGATTGCTCTAGCTCCGGCGTAACGCATCTGACCGGTGCCGGACCAGGCACCAGTGGAACAGGCACGGGCCGTGCCGGACCGACGACGCACACCACTTGCTTGGTGTGGGGAACAGGCACGGGCCGTGCTGGACTGACGACGCACACCACTGGCTTGGTGTGGGGAGCAGGAACGGGCCGTGCCGGGCTGACGACGCGCACCACTGACTTGGTGCGGGGAGCAGGAACGGGCCGGACAGGGCTGACGAAACGCACCACTGACTTGGTGCGGGGAGCAGGAACGGGCCGGACAGGGCTGACGAAACGCACCACAGACTTGGTGCGGGGAGCAGGAATGGGCCGGACTGGGCTGGCGACGCGCACCACAGACTTGGTGCGGGGAGCAGGAACAGACCGGACCGTACTGGGGACACACACCACTGGCCCTACACCGGGATCTGGAACGGGCCGGACCGGACTGGTAACACACCCCAGTACCTCTCGCCGTGCCTCTCCACCTTCCATCCCCTCTTCGACCAGTGGCCCCCGTAACCTGGCGGCCTCCTCTGCCAACCCGCTGGACCGCTCTATCGCGGCCTCCTGCTGCCCCGACGTCGTGAGCCCCCCCCTAAAAAATTTCTGGGGGTCTCTCCTCCCCGTGGGCCAGGCCTCTATCGTTCTCGCCCAACTCTCGCTCCTCTGTCTCCAACTCCCGCTATTCAGCTCCTCAATGGGCTTGACCCAGTCGAGGCTCTTCCTCCATTGTTCCCAAGTCCACTCTCTCTGCTCTTCCCTCGGCTTGACCCAGTCGAGGCTGCCACGGATATCTGCTAGGGATCTCCCTGGCGATGGCTCCTCGACTCGCTGCTTAGTCCAGTTGTGGTGGTTTCTTCTGTCACGAGCGTCTAAGGAGGAGGACCAAGGTGCAGCGTTGAAGGCAAACATATTCTTTATTTAATATAATGATCACACGATCAAAACAACAAAACGAAACTGTGACGTCCCTGGTTACATACACCAACCAACACGGAACAAGAAACCACAAACACAAAGTGAAAGACAGACAGTTAAATATGGCTCCCAATCAGAGACAACCAGCTGACACGCGTTGCCTCTGATTGGGAGTCACTCAGGCCAACATAGAAATACAAACATAGAATTACACACCCTGGCTCAACATAACAGTGTCCCCAGAGCCAGGGCGTGACAGCTAGTCGTCTTGACTTCTTTCTTATGTCATTCTCGTTGGCACCAAAAGTTTAAAAAGTGTTGATAGGGGACAGAATGCGGTCGGACCATCAGATTTTGTATTTTGTATTTGTATTTATTAAGGATCCCCAGTAGCTGCTGCCAAGACAGTAGCTACTCTTCCTGGGGTCCTGCAACATTAAGGCAGTTGTATACAATTTAAAATATTACATTATATTTCATAACACTTTACCCAATACATTTAGTGTGTTCGCTCAGGCCACTACTCCACTATCACATACAGTGGGGAGAACAAGTATTTGATACACTGCCGATTTTGCAGGTTTTCCTACTTACAAAGCATGTAGAGATCTGTAATTTTTATCATAGGTACACTTCAACTGTGAGAGACGGAATCTAAAACAAAAATCTGGAAAATCACATTGTATGATTTTTAAGTAATTCATTTGCATTTTATTGCATGAAATAAGTATTTGATCACCTACCAACCAGTAAGAATTCCGGCTCTCACAGACCTGTTAGTTTTTCTTTAAGAAGCCCTCCTGTTCTCCACTCATTACCTGTATTAACTGCACCTGTTTGAACTCATTACCTGTATAAAAGACACCTGTCCACACACTCAATCAAACAGACTCCAACCTCTCCACAATGGCCAAGACCAGAGAGCTGTGTAAGGACAGCAGGGATACAATTGTAGACCTGCACAAGCCTAGCCAGTCTCCAGACCTGAACCCAATAGAAAATATTTGGAGGGAGCTGAATGTCTGTATTGCCCAGCGACAGCCCCGAAACCTGAAGGATCTGGAGAAGGTCTGTATGGAGGAGTGGGCCAAAATCCCTGCTGCAGTGTGTGCAAACCTGGTCAAGACCTACAGGAAACATATGATCTCTGTAATTGCAAACAAAGGTTTCTGTACCAAATATGAAGTTCTGCTTTTCTGATATATCAAATACTTATGTCATGCAATAAAATGCAAATTAATTACTTAAAATCATACAATGTGATTTTCTGGATTCTTGTTTTAGATTCCGTCTCTCACAGTTGAAGTGTACCTATGATAAACATTACAGACCTCTACATGCTTTGTAAGTAGGAAAACCTGCAAATTTGTCAGTGTATCAAATACTTGTTCTCCCCACTGTATTTACAATACAACATCCATGTGTACGTGTGTGTAGAGTGAGTGTCTATATGTATGTGTGTATGTACGTGTGTGTGTCTCTTCACAGTCCCCGCTGTTCCACAAGGTGTATTTTTACCTGTTTTTTAAATCTGATTCTACTGCTTGCATCAGTTACCTGATGTGGAATAGAGTTCCATGTAGTCATGGCTCTATGTAGTACTGTGCGCCTCCCATAGTCCGTTCTGGACTTGGGGACTGTGAAAAGACCTCTGGTGGCATGTCTTTTGGTGTATGCATGGGTGTCTGAGCTGTGTGCCAGTAGTTCAAACAGACAGCTCGGTACATTCAGCTCGTCGACACCTCTCACAAAAACAAGCAGTGATGAAGTCAATCTCTCTTCCACTCTGAGCCAGGAGAGATTGACATGCATATTATTAATATTAGCTCTCTGTGTACATCCAAGGGCCAGCCGTGCTGCCCTGTTCTGAGCCAACTGCAATTTTCCCAAGTCCCTCTTTGTGGCTCCTAACCACACTACTGAACAGTAGTCTAGGTGCGACAAAACTAGGGCCTGTAGGACCTGCCTTGTTGATAGTGTTGTTAAGAAGGCAGAGCAGCGCTTAATTATGGACATACTTCTCCCCATCTTAGCTACTGTTGTATCAATATGCTTTGACCATGACAGTCTACAATCCAGGGTTACTCCAAGCAGTTTAGTCACCTCAACTTGCTCAATTTCCACATTATTCGTAACGAGATGTAGTTGAGGTTTAGGGTTTAGTGAATGATTTGACCCAAATACAATGCTTTTAGTTTAGGAAATATTGAGGACTAACTTATTCCTTGCCACCCCTTCCGAAACTAACTGCAACTCTTTGTTAAGTGTTGCAGTCATTTCAGTCTCTGTAGTAGCTCATGTACAGTGGGGAAAAAAAGTATTTTGTCAGCCACCAATTGTGCAAGTTCTCCCACTTAAAAAGATGAGAGAGGCCTGTAATTTTCATCATAGGTACACGTCAACTATGACAGACAAAATGAGATTTTTTTTCCCAGAAAATCACATTGTAGGATTTTTAATGAATTTATTTGCAAATTATGGTGGAAAATAAGTATTTGGTCAATAACAAAAGTTTATCAATACTTTGTTATATACCCTTTGTTGGCAATGACACAGGTCAAACATTTTCTGTAAGTATTCACAAGGTTTTCACACACTGTTGCTGGTATTTTGGCCCAATCCTCCATGCAGATCTCCTCTAGAGCAGTGATGTTTTGGGGCTGTCGCTAGGCAACACAGACTTTCAACTCCCTCCAAAGATTTTCTATGTGGTTGAGATCTGGAGACTGGCTAGGCCACTCCAGGACCTTGAAATGCTTCTTACGAAGCCACTCCTTCGTTGCCCGGGCGGTGTGTTTGGGATCATTGTCATGCTGAAAGACCCAGCCACGTTTCATCTTCAATGCCCTTGCTGATGGAAGGAGGTTTTCACTCAAAATCTCACGATACATGGCCCCATTCATTCTTTCCATTACACGGATCAGTCGTCCTGGTCCCTTTGCAGAAAAACAGCCCCAAAGCATGATGTTTCCACCCCCATGCTTCACAGTAGGTATGGTGTTCTTTGGATGCAACTCAGCATTCTTTGTCCTCCAAACACGACGAGTTGAGTTTTTACCAAAAAGTTATATTTTGGTTTCATCTGACCATATGACATTCTCCAAATGCACTCTAGCAAACTTCAGACGGGCCTGGACATGTACTGGCTTAAGCAGGGGGACACGTCTGGCACTGCAGGATTTGAGTCCCTGGCGGCGTAGTGTGTTACTGATGGTAGGCTTTGTTACTTTGGTCCTAGCTCTCTGCAGGTCATTCACTAGGTCCCCCCGTGTGGTTCTGGGATTTTTGCTCACCGTTCTTGTGATCATTTTGACCCCACGGGGTGAGATCTTGCGTGGAGCCCCAGATCGAGGAAGATTATCAGTGGTCTTGTATGTCTTCCATTTCCTAATAATTGCTCCCACAGTTGATTTCTTCAAATCAAGCTGCTTACCTATTGCAGATTCAGTCTTCCCAGCCTGGTTCAGGTCTACAATTTTGTTTCTGGTGTCCTTTGACAGCTCTTTGGTCTTGGCCATAGTGGAGTTTGGAGTGTGACTGTTTGAGGTTGTGGACAGGTGTCTTTTATACTGATAACAAGTTCAAACAGGTGCCATTAATACAGGTAACAAGTGGAGGACAGAGGAGCCTCTTAAAGAAGAAGTTACAGGTCTGTGAGAGCCAGAAATCTTGCTTGTTTGTAGGTGACCAAATACTTATTTTCCACCATAATTTGGAAATAAATTCTTTAAAAATCCTACAATGTGATTTTCTGGAGAAAAAAAAATTCTCAATTTGTCTGTCATAGTTGACGTGTACCTATGATGAAAATTACAGGCCTCTCTCATCTTTTTAAGTGGGAGAACTTGCACAATTGGTGGCTGACTAAATACTTTTTTTCCCCACTGTATGTAGTGTTGAGTCATCTGCATTTATTCAAAGCCAGTGGCATGTCGTTAGTAAAGATGGAAAAAAGCAAGGGGCCTAGACAGCTGGCCTGGGGAATTCCTGATTCTACCTGCATTATGTTTGAGAGGCTTCCATTAAAGAACACCCTCTGTGTTCTGTTAGACAAGTAACTCTTGATCTACATTATAGCAGGGGGTGTAAAGCCATAAGACATACATTTTTCCAGCAGCAGACTATGATCGATAATGTCTAAAGCCGCACTGAAGTCTAATAAAACAGCCCCCACAATCTTTTTATCATCAATTTCCCTCAGCCAATCATCAGTCATTTGTGTATGCTGTACTTGTTGAATGTCATTTTCTATAAGCATGCTGAAAGTTTGTTGTCAACTTGTTTACAGTAAAATAGCATTGTATCTGGTCAAACTCAATTTCTTCCAATAGTTTACTAAGGGTTGGTAACAGGCTAATTGGTCAGCTGTTTGAGCCAGTAAAGGGGGCTTTACTATTCTTAGGTAGCGGAATGACTTTTGCTTCCTTTCAAGCCTGGGGGCACACACATTCTAGTAGGCTTAAATTTAAAATATGGCAAATAGGAGTGGCAATATCGTCCGCTATTATCCTCAGCAATTTTCCATCCAAGTTGTCAGACCCTGGTGGCTTGTCATTGTTAATAGACAACAATACTTTTTTCACCTCTTCCACACTCACTTTACAGAATTCAAAATTACAATGCCTATCTTTCATAATTTGGTCAGATATACAATTGTTCCTGGCATGTTTGCTAATCTTCAATGAAAAAAAATATTAAAGTAGTTAGCAATATCAGTTGGTTTGTGATGAATGAGCCATCTGATTCAATGAATGATGGAGCTGAGTTTGCCTTTTTTCCCAACATTTCATTTAAGGTACTCCAAAGCTTTTTATTATCATTCTTTGTGTCATTTATCCTTGTTTCATAGTGTTGTTTTTTCTTCTTTTTATTCAGTTTAGTCACATGATTTCTCAATTTGCTATATGTTTGCCAATTGGTTGTGCAGCCAGACTTATTTGCCATTCCTTTTGCTTCATCCCTCTCAACCATACCATTTTTCAATTCCTCATCAATCCACAGTCATTTTCTTAATGGGTGCATGCTTATTAGTAACTGGAATAAGCAATTTCATAAATGTGTCAAGTGCAGTGTCTGTTTGCTCCTCATTATACACCACGGACCAACATATATTATTTACATCAACAACATAGGAATCACTACAAAACATATTGTATGACCTCTTATACACAATATTAGGCCCAGCCTTTGGAACTTTGGTTTTCCTAGATATGGCTACTATATTGTGATCACTACACCCAATGGATTTGGATACTGCTTTCAAACAAATCTCTGCAGCATTAGTAAAGATATGATCAATACATGTTGATGATTTAATTCCTGTACTGTTTGTAACCACCCTGGTAGGTTGGCTGATATCTTGAACCAGGTTGCAGGCACTGGTTACAGTTTGAAGCTTTCTCTTGAGTGGGCAGCCTGATGACAGCCAGTCAATATTTAAATCACCCAGAAAGTATACCTCTCTATTGATATTCACACGTTATCCAGAGACTGACTGTTTGCAATTGTGGTCTATAGCAGCTTCCCACCAGAATTGGCTTTAACATGAGATCCTCTCTAATCTTCACAGGAATGTGGTTCTGTATATTAACAGCAACACCTCCACCATTGGCATTTCTATCTTTTCTGTAAATGTTATAACCTTGTATTGCTACCACTGTATCATCAAAGGTATTACCTAAGTGAGTTTCAGAGATAGTCAGAATATGAATGTCATCTGTTACTAGCAAATTATTGATTTCATGAACCTTGTTTTTTAAGGTACATATGTTAATGTGGGCTATTTTGAGCACTTTTCTTCTGGGATGCTTACTTGTATTTATTGCTTTACTGGGAAGCTTAGCAGCAGTAGATGTGTTCATGTTCTTTATGTTAGTGCACGGTAAGCTGCACACAGTGGACTGCCTCCTCGGGTACACCGGCTCAGTGCTAACAGTATAAATCGGGTTCTTAGGCACATGATTGCTGCATACAATAGCTGTAGGATCAGCGGTGGCAGTTAGAGGGACATAAATTAGGTTACTTATATTGTGACTACCGACGCCCCTGATGTAATGTACATTTGCTGAAGCATTTTTACAACTCTGCATCACAATGGTAGGGATTATCTGAGCTGCGCCTGGGTCATTGCTAAATCATTGTCTCAATACAGCCTTATAATGCTGTGAAAGGATCCAGGAACCCAAATGATTTGGGTGGATCCCATCCTCCTTATAAAACATGTTTTGTTTCCAAAAGGTACAGTGATCGAAAAAAGTATTTGATCCCCTGCTGATTTTGTACATTTGCCCACTGACAAATAAATGATCAGTCTATAATTGTAATGGTAGGTTTATTTGAACAGTGAGAGACAGAATAACAACAACAAAATCCAGAAAAACGCATTTCAAAAAATTTATAAATTGATTTGCATTTTAATGAGGGAAATAAGTATTTGACCCCCTCTCAATCAGAAAGATTTCTGGCTCCCAGGTGTGTTTTATACAGGTAACGAGCTGAGATTAGGAGCACACTCTCCTAATCTCAGTTTGTTACCTGTATAAAAGACACCTGTCCACAGAAGCAATCAATCAATCAGATTCCAAACTCTCCACCATGGCCAAGACCAAAGAGCTCTCCAAGGATGTCAGGGACAAGATTGTAGAACTACACAAGGCTGGAATGGGCTACAAGACTATCGCCAAGCAGCTTGGTGAGAAGGTGACAACAGTTGGTGCGATTATTCGCAAATGGAAGAAACACAAAAGAACTGTCAATCTCCCTCGGCCTGGGGCTCCATGCAAGATCTCACCTCGTGGAGTTGCAATGATCATGAGAACGGTGAGGAATCAGCCCAGAACTACACGGGAGGATCTTGTCAATGATCTCAAAGCAGCTGGGACCATAGTCACCAAGAAAACAATTGGTAACACACTACGCCGTGAAGTACTGAAATCATGCAGCGCCCGCAAGGTCCCCCTGCTCAAGAAAAAACATATACAGGGCCGTCTGAAGTTTGCCAATGAACATCTGAATGATTCAGAGGAGAACTGCGTGAAACCGTTGTGGTCAGATGAGACCAAATGGAGCTCTTTGGCATCAACTCAACTCGCCGTGTTTGGAGGAGGAGGAATGCTGCCTATGACCCCAAGAACACCATCCCCACCGTCAAACATGGAGGTGGAAACATTATACTTTGGGGGTGTTTTTCTGCTAAGGGGACAGGACAACTTCACCACATCAAAGGGACGATGGACGGGGCCATGTACCGTCAAATCTTGGGTGAGAACCTCCTTCCCTCAGCCAGGGCATTGAAAATGGGTCGTGGATGGGTATTCCAGCATGACAATGACCCAAAACACACGGCCAAGGCAACAAAGGAGTGGCTCAAGAAGAAGCACATTAAGGTCATGGAGTGGCCTAGCCAGTCTCCAGACCTTAATCCCATAGAAAATCTGTGGAGGGAGCTGAAGGTTCGAGTTGCCAAAAGTCAGACTCGAAACCTTAATGGCTTGGAGAAGATCTGCAAAGAGGAGTGAAACAAAATCCCTCCTGAGATGTGTGCAAACCTGGTGGCCAACTACAAGAAATGTCTGACCTCTGTGATTGTGATTGGTTTTGCCACCAAGTACTAACTCATGTTTTGCAGAGGGGTCAAATACTTATTTCCCTAATTAAAATGCAAATCAATTTATAACATGTTTGACAAGCGTTTTTTCTGGCTTTTTTTGTTGTTATTCTGTCTCTCACTGTTCAAATAAATATACCATTAAAATTATAGACTGATCATGTCTTTGTCAGTGGGCAAACGTACAAAATCAGCAGGGGATCAAATACTTTTTTCCCTCACTGTATCGAAATTGTCAACAAAAAGTTACACCCATTGAGCTGCAATAATCACATAGCCAGTTGTGAAGAGCAAGAATCCTGCTAAAGCGTTCAATGCCACGATTCAGAGACGGCACAGGGCCAGATATGATGGGTTTTTTGTTAGTGTCTAGCAGAGAGTCAATCAGCTCTTTAAAATCCAGTTTCAACTGTTCAGAGCTGCCCTTCATAATGTCATTAAAACCCACATGGACTACGATATAATAGATATACTTGTCCTGACACAGTACATTCTGGAGCAGCTTCGTAATCTCATTTTCTCGAGCTCCGGGATAGGACATTTTTTTGCACCAGAAACGGTCACATTTCTTACCATGGAGCTGCCCAAAATCACGGCTGGCGAGAAGGACGAGGAAATTCGCCCACTCCCACGCTTCACAGGATGCAGGCCTCCGACAGATAGAGAAGCCCCGCTCGAACTAGGACGGAAGGTTGCAGACGTCGACTTCGAAATCGTAGTAGTAGGCACTGCCTCCGCAGACACAGTATCCTTATATTTTGAAGGAGGAAGCAAAGTACTTTAAGCATATGTTTTTGTTTCAGTCGCCTCCATCTCCTCTAACTGAAGCTAATTGTAGAGATGTTTTTTTTTTCTATTGATAATGTAAAATGAACAGCCATACAGAAAGACATGTGAAGGCGAAATTACAGAGGAGGAACTTCTGGATGCAATCAAAGACTCTAAGTCTGGGAAAACTCCAGGGTTGGATGGCATATCAGTTGAGGTATACCAAACTTTTTTTGATATACTCAGAGGACCATTCCTATGTAAATGGTAGATTATCAAACACTAAAGAAGAAGGTCTGATGTCATTATTACTGAAACAGGATACAAGTTGGAAATATAAAGATCCAGTCCATTTAAAAAATTGGAGGGACTTCAGTGTTATGATGCAAAAATTCTAGCAAAATGTATAGCGCATAGAATTAAAAAGGTATTGTCAGACATTATTCATTCTAATCAGACAGTTTTTTTTTACATGGACGATACTTTGGAGATAATATAAGGCAAGTACTGGAAACAATAGAACACTATGAAAAATCTGGGAAACCAGGCCTGCTATTCATAGCTGACTTAGAAAAGGCTTTTGATAAAGTACGACTGGAATTTATATATAAATGCCTGGAGCATTTCAATTTTGGAGAATCTCTTATAAAATGGGTTAAAATCATGTATAGTAACCATAGGTGGAAAATAGTAAATAATGGTTAAGTTTTAAACTGTCAAGAGGAGTAAAACAAGGTTGTCCACTATCGGCATATCTATTTATTAAAGCCATCGAAATGTTAGCTATTAAAATCAGATCCAACAATAATATCAAGGGATTAGAAATCCAGGGCTTAAAAACAAAGGTGTCATTGTACGCTGATGATTCATGTTTTCTTTTAAATCCACAACTTGAATCCCTCCACAGCCTCATAGAGGATCTAGATAATTTTGTAACCTCTCTGGATTACAACCAAATTATGGTGTGTACTATATTATGTATTGGATCACTAAAAAATACAACTTTTACATTACCATGTAGTTTACCAATAAAATGGTCTGATGGTGATGTGGATATACTCGGTATACATATCCCTAAATAAATAAATGATCTCACTCCAATACATTTTAATTGAAAGTTAGCAAAAATAGTATCAAGGGAATTCTAAATAAATCCCTGACAGTGTCACCAGCAAAGCACCCCCACACCATAACACCTCCTCCTCCATGCTTTACGGTGGGAAATACACATGCGGAGATCATCCGTTCACCCACACCGCGTCTCTTAAAGACACGGCCGTTGGAACCAAAAATCTCAAATTTGGACTCCATACCAAAGGACACATTTCCACCAGTCTAATGTCCATTGCTCGTGTTTCTTGGCCCAAGCAAGTCTCTTCTTCTTATTGGTGTCCTGTAGTAGTAGTTTCTTTGCAGCAATCAACCACGAAGACCTGATTCACACAGTCTCCTCTGAACAGTTGATATTGAGATGTGTCTGTTACTTGAACTCTGTGAAGCATGTTATTTGGGCTGCAATTTCTGAGGCTGGTAACTCTAATGAACTTATACTCTGCAGCAGAGGTAACTCTGGGTCTTCCATTCCTGTGGCGGTCCTCATGAGAGCCAGTTTCATCATAGCGCTTGATGGTTTTTGCGACTGCACTTGAAGAAACTTTCAAAGTTCTTGAAATGTTCCATATTAACTTCATGTCTTAAAGTAATGATGGACTGTTGTTTCTCTTTGCTTATATGAGCTGTTCTTGCCATAATATGGAGTTGGTCTTTTACCAAATAGGGCTATCTTCCCCATGTCTGCAGCATTGAAGGTCCCCAAGAACACAGTGGCCTCCACCATTCTTAAATGAAAGAAGTTTAAACCACCAAGACTCTTCTTAGAGCTGGCCACTCAGGCAAACTGAGCAATCGGGGGAGAAGGGCCTTGGTCAAGGAGGTGACCAAGAACCCGATAGTCACTCTGACAGAGCTCCAGAGTTCCTCTGTGGAGATGGGAGAACCTTCCAGAAGGACAACCATCTCTGCAGCACTTCACCAATCAGGTCTTTATGGTAGAGTGGCCAGACGGAAGTCACTCCTCAGTAAAAGGCACATGACAGCCCGCTTGGAGTTTGCCAAAAGGCACCTAAAGGACTTTCATACCATGAGAAACAAGATTCTCTGGTCTGATGAAATCCAGATTGAACTCTTTGGCCTGAATGCTAAGTGTCACGTCTGGAGGAAACCTGGCACCATCCCTACGGTGAAGCATGGTGGTGGCAGCATAATGCTGTGTGGATGTTTTTCAGCGGCAGGGACTGGGAGACTAGTCAGGATCGAGGGAAAGATGAACAGAGAAAGGACAGAGAGATCCTTGATGAAAACCTGCTCCAGAGCACTCAGGACCTCAGACTGGGGCGAAGGTTCACCTTCCAACAGGACAACGACCCTAAGCACACAGCCAAGACAACGCAGGAGTGACTTCGGGACAAGTCTCTGAATGTCCTTGAGTTGCCCAGCCAGAGCCTGGACTTGAACTCTCTGGAGAGACCTGAAAATAGCTGTGCAGCAACGCTCCCCATCCAACCTGACAGAGCTTGAGAGGATCTGCGGAGAAGAATGGGAGAATCTCCCCAAGTACAGGTGTGCCAAGCTTGTAGCGTCATACCCAAGAAGTCTCGAGGCTGTAATCACTGCCAAAGTTGCTTCAACAATGTACTAAGTAAAGGGTCTGAATACTTATGTAAATGTGATATATGTTTTTGCTTTGTCTTTACAGGGTATTGTTTTCAGATTGATGAGGGAAAGAAACAATTTAATCAATTTTAGAGTAAGATTGTAAGGTAGCAAAATGTAGAAAAAGTCAAGGGGTCTGAATACTTTCCGAATGCACTTTACTACAAAAGAGGCCATCAATTTAGCTGGTTGGCCTCTCTCCTTCAATTGTTCTGTTTCTCCTCTCTCTCTCTCTCTATCTAGCTCTCTTTTCTCTGTATTTCCTCATCTCCTTTAATTTCCTCTTGAACCTCTTAAACTCTGAGAATGAAAAGCTGGCTTTATTAAAATATTACACTTAGAGTGAAACTCTAGTGTGTTTATAAGATGAACTGAAGCATTTGACATCTGGGAGAATTGTGTGGACTGGGAGAAAGAGTGAGAGAAAGAGAGAGGCTGCCAGATGGATGCTGACAGACCGATCAGAGAGAGGTAGGGAGATTGAGGGTGCGTGGGTGGATTTGTGAGCAGTGAGCAATAGGTGTGCCATGTAATGTCCCACAAACAGACAGTCAGTCAGTCGAGAGGAGTTCCATCAGTACTGCCCTACCAAGCAAAAAGGCAATAACTGATCATAGCGAGGAACTGAGAAAAATGGCTTCAAAGTTTTTTAATTGTCCTAGCCAAATGAATTCTAGGGAGATCATTGGAGATGTAGTGATCTGTTGTCTTACTATGAGTACATTTTTTATTCATGTTGACCCTGACCTCTGACATGACCTTTGACCCTTAAACGGCAGTTACTTCCTTCTTTCTTGGCTAGATATGTGACAAATGGCAGGGTAATGCCAAAGCAAAGAGCAGTATATTCAATTTTCATGTGTTTTGTTTACTATACTTCTCCTTTATGCTATTAATAAAAGAGCAGTGTAATTACTGACAGTGTAACAGAGTTGAAACTGCATCCTTTGTGTGTCTTCCACTAAGATACCAGTTACATTTACATGGAGATGTAGGTTCTGCGTCAGTCACGTTGCATAACTGGAAACAACATCTCCACTTCGCTGATCCTCAACACTGGGGCCCCACAAGGGTGTGTGCTCAGCCCCCTCCTGTACTCCCTGTTCACCCATGACTGCGTGGCCAAGCACGCCTCCAACTCAATCATCAAGTTTGCAGACGACACAACAGTAGTAGGCTTGATTACCAACAATGACGAGACCGCCTACAGGGAGGAGGTGAGGGCTCTGGGAGTGTGGTGCCAGGCAAATAACCTCTCACTCAACGTCAACAAAACAAAGGAGATGATCGAGGACTTCAGGAAACAGCAGAGGGTGCACCCCCCTATCCACATCGACGGGACCGCAGTGGAGAAGGTGGAAAGCTTCAAGTTCCTTGGAGTACACATCACTGACAAATTGGAATGGTCCACCCACGCAGACAGTGTGGTGAAGAAGGCGCAACAGAGCCTCTTCAACCTCAGGAGGCTGAAGAAATTTGGCTTGGCACCTAAAACCCTCACAAACTTTTGCAGATGCACAATCGAAAGCATCCTGTCGGGCTGTATCACCACCTGGTACGGCAGCTGCACCGCCCGCAACCACAGGGCTCTCCAGAGGGTGGTGCAGTCTGCCAAATGCATTATCGGGGGCAAACTACCCGCCCTCCAAGCACCCAATGTCACAGGAAGGCCAAAAAGATCATCAAGGACATCAACCACATGAGCCACTGCCTGTTCACCCCGCTATCATCCAGAAGGCGAGGTCAATACAGGTGCATCAAAGCTGGGACCGAGAGAATGAAAAACAGCTTCTATCTCAAGGCCATCAGACTGTTAAATAGCCATCACTAGCACATTAGAGGCTGCTGCTGCCTATTGAAATCACTGGCCACTTTAAGACAATTTTGAATAAATAACAGCTTTAAGAATGAATTTTAAACATATTTACATGTTCATATTCACAAGAGGACACATGACATTTAGCTACAATTGATAAAATGCTGAATAGTAACATTTTTTAAGTATCATTTTCATTTAATTTTTAAGTAAAACTTCTTCAGTGCTTTTCCTTATCACTCCTCATCTTCAGCAATGCTGTTCACATCCAAGGCATTCCAGAACTGCCTTCAATTTGCAGGCATCAGAGGACACAGCTTGGTGATGATGTCCATCTTCTTGAACTCTTATAGCCCTATTGCTTATTTAGATTGCATGGACGGACATTGACAGGAATAAAACCTAGTATTGACGTGGTTGTACAGTCCTAATGCACCCTCACATGGCAACTTTGATTCCCATAGATACTATTATCATCTAGGCCACATGGATTGGTGGAAGGCATTCTGGCAAAACAGTTTCTTCCCGCATTCATGTAACGATGGCACACATTGAGCACACGTTTGGCATGCCAAAGCTTGTTGTGCTAATTACATATGCCACCAACAAAGGTGGTGAACTTTCCTGACCGGGACAGTCACTCAATACTGGAATATAAAAGAAAACCAGAAACTCTGGATATGTGAGTAGATATATTATTAATAAATTAGCAATGCTGTGTGTGTGCTCAACCGGAAAACGAGCGTGCGGTATAGGGTGCACGTCTGACTGACTGTCAGCTGGCTAGAGATCGTGTGAGGTGTAACGTTATTGATTCAAATAACCCGTGGAATGTCAGAATAAAATTATAGGGATTATATTCATTATAGGGATAATAGATTGAAGCTAGTATAAATTGCTGATCGCCTCTTATGGGAGCAGGTAGCACAAGTCTATTGCTTCATGCTAATGCTAGCTACGTAGGTTTTTACATTTTGGTAGGGGCGCGTCAGTTCTCGCAAAGTGGCTGTCACTGGCTAGAAATTGTGTGTGTGATGTACTGATTCAAAGAAACCATCAGATGAAATTTCAGAATATAATTCATTATAGGGCTAATAGATTGAAGTTAGTATCAATTGCAGATCTCCTCTTATGGGAGCCGGTAGCATTGTTAGTCTATGCTCGCTAGCTAGTTAGCCAGATAGCTAATTAATTATGTTCTCAGATCTACTTAGCTAGCTAGCTAGTTCTTACCAGTGTCGGCGTTTCAGAGCAAGTTCAAACATAATTTCCCCCCGGGAATGCGGTGCGATGATGTTGTGTCCCTAGATTAGCAATATATGCGTGTGTAGCTGTCAGTCAGTGTCATACAGGTTCGATTGTATCACTATCAGAATAAAATGATATGATACCAAGGTAAAAGGCAGTAACTGCAGCCAGGGGCAGGTTAAAACCAAGCTAAAAGGTTACTGACATTTACCTTGGTTTCACAGTAACTTTTTGCAGTTACTGCTAAAATTACCCCCATTTTCTCCTAAACACAATGCAATAGAGGCAGGATACTTGCCCACATGATTAAGCATGTATTTAATCTAGCAAAAAGACATTAACTCATTTTCGACCAAATGAGCAGTTACTGCCTTTTTGCTTGGTAGGGCAGAATAATGGAGCACCCTTCCTTTTCATTAGATAAAACAGACTTTCCACAAAATGTTTATAGGGCAGATTTTCCCGCTGGTTTCCCTGGGTTTGAGGGAAGGCAATTCTTCAACAGTTTGTCCTCTGTTTATAAGCCTGTTTTTTACCCATCTTCTCTCTTCATGTGGAAAGCCCCGATGACACAGAGAGAGAACAGGATGGTTGGTTCTCATTGTAATGGAAATATGGTTACATAAAGAACACAATACGGAGAGAGTGAAAGAGGAAGGAGAGACGGAGGGGGGAAAAAGAGCGAGAGGGAGAGAAGTAAACAGAGAGAGAGAGATGGAAGAAGGGCCTGATGAGGAGAGATTCTATCAAGCTCTCTCTAATAGAAAAGGGCTTTGTGTTGTGGAGCAGAGTTAGAGAAACATTCACAAAAATGCTGCTACCCATAATTGTATAAGGCTCTCTGGGTGTCTGAGTCCGTTGGCAGGTTTTTGAGCCCCCCCCCCCCCAGAATGGAGAGAGAGAGAGAAATGCATAGAGGGTGAGAAAGAGGGCTTTCTCCTTCCATGCCGACAGAATGCCTGATCACTCACACTCACTTCACAGCTCCAAGTGATGTGGTCTGTGTGCTTCACTACTTCACCACTCTGTACTTAATTGGTACTCAATTTATGGCCATCAAAAACGGATGTGATGCAACACATAGGCCTGCTGTACTTCCATGTTCAGTGGTTCAGCAGAAGCTCAGCAAATCACTTTACCACAGGTTTTCAGGACTTCAACAGTATGTATTTTGTCTGTATTTTGTCCCTGTGTGTCCTGCTTGCAGTTGCGGTCACTTGCTTGTACCGAGCACTTAAAAGCACATAAAGACGAATAGTGATACATCATTCTTCAAATGGTTGGAAGCCAGTGACCAATTATCTTCTTCAGCTCATCCTCTGTACTCTGAGACACATTTTTGGTTTCAAAGACCATATAAGGCCTCCTTTCACCATAACATAAGCTTTGTGCGTGCATCTGCTCTTAATCAAGGACCATAGCAGAGTGGAAATTCTCTAGAAATTACTCTAGTAAATTATGCACATGAACACTGTCACGCCCTGACACTGGGGACTCGTATATGTTGAGTCAGGGTGTGTATGTTCCATGTGGTGTATTTCTATGTTGGGTTTCTATTATGTGTAGATCTATGTTGGCCGGTGTGGTTCCCAATCAGAGGCAGCTGTAGCTCGTTGTCTCTGATTGGGGACCATACTTAGGCAGCCTATTGGCACTAGTGGGTTGTGGGATCTTGTTCTGTGTGAGGTATGTTGTTTGTCTACCTTGGACTTCACGTTTCGTTTCATTTGTTGTTTTGTTGCTTGTTTATTCAGTATAAATAAACATGTATGCATATCACGCTGCGCCTTGGTCCGTCCCGTCTATAAACGATCGTGACAAACACACACACACCGAGTAGTTGAAGGATAAAAGGGATCCATACTGTTCCGGAACAGAACCTTTATTTAAAAAGCATGGAAAAACGGTAAATTAAGTTCTAGGCATTTTTTTTCTAGTCCCACAAAAAACAAACGCAACAGAGCGCCTATGCAAAGCCCTCACTCTGTCACTCTGAAACTTATTCCAGCGTCTGCCTGCAAGCTGAAAATCTTTGCCAGTGCGTGTTTAGGCTACCTGATAGGGAGAGAGATTTTTAACATTTACATTTTTACATTTTAGTCATTTAGCAGACGCTCTTATCCAGAGCGACTTACAGGAGCAATTTTTAACATTTACATTTTTACATTTTAGTCATTTAGCAGACGCTCTTATCCAGAGCGACTTACAGGAGCAATTAGGGTTAAGTGCCTTGCTCAAGGGCACATTTACGTCATTTAGCAGACGCTCTTATCCAGAGCGACTCACCAATTGGTGCGTTCACCCTATAGCCAGTGGGATAACCACTTTACAATTTTTTGGGGTGGGGGGGGGAGGGGGGGGGGTAGAAGGATTACTTTATCCTATCCCAGGTATTCCTTAAAGAGGTGGGGTTTCAAATGTCTCCGGAAGGTGGTGAGTGACTCCGCTGTCCTGGCGTCGTGAGGGAGCTTGTTCCACCATTGGGGTGCCAGAGCAGCGAACAGTTTTGACTGGGCTGAGCGGGAACTATGCTTCCGCAGAGGAAGGGGAGCCAGCAGGCCAGAGGTGGATGAACGCAATGCCCTCGTTTGGGTGTAGGGACTGATCAGAGCCCGAAGGTACAGAGGTGCCGTTCCCCTCACTGCTCCATAGGCAAGCACCATGGTCTTGTAGCGGATGCGAGCTTCAACTGGAAGCCAGTGGAGTGTGCGGAGGAGGGGGGTGACGTGAGAGAACTTGGGAAGGTTGAACACCAGACGGGCTGCGGCATTCTGGATGAGTTGTAGGGGTTTAATGGCACAGGCAGGGAGGCCAGCCAACAGCGAGTTGCAGTAGTCCAGACGGGAGATGACAAGTGCCTGGATTAGGACCTGTGCCGCTTCCTGTGTAAGGCAGGGTCGTACTCTCCGAATGTTGTAGAGCATGAACCTGCAGGAGCGGGTCACCGCCTTGATGTTGGCGGAGAACGACAGGGTGTTGTCCAGGGTCACGCCTAGGCTCTTCGCACTCTGGGAGGAGGACACAGCGGAGTTGTCAACCGTGATGGCGAGATCATGGAACGGGCAGTCCTTCCCCGGGAGGAAGAGCAGCTCCGTCTTGCCAGGGTTCAGCTTGAGGTGGTGATCCGTCATCCATACTGATATGTCTGCCAGACATGCAGAGATGCGATTCGCCACCTGGTTTAATTAGCTAGAGAAGAATGGATTAACTTGTTCAATGCTAGTTAAGGATACTATAGGCCTAGTTATCACGTTTCACTTTGGATTTATTAACTACAAAAAGGTAAGACGTGTTTTTTATTCTGGTGGCGCTCTGCACACACAAGCTTGTTAACTTGCTAGCTCAAGCCTGTTAGCTAGCTAGCTCAAAGGACATTTAAGTTCCTTCGTAGAAGCCGCTCCTCCTAGGTATAATTCTGTGGACCTAATTCAGATAATGCATGTCATAACAATATGCCTAGCACTTCAAGCCTGTTCCTCAACCCTCTCTCGCTCTCTCCCCACCTGTAATATTTCAGTCACATCTTGCGCCATAGGCTACACTTTTCTGTCCATCACGCATGTAAACAACTAGCTTGCCTGCTTTATCCACACTGATTGGTTAAGTAATTTAATGAGCTAAATGTTAAAAATAGTTCACAGGGTAAAAAAGGAACGAAAAGGAACTATATAAACCGGTACTTTTTTGGGGGTTCGAACCAGTTCAGAACTTTATTTTGCTCGTCAGAACAGTGGAACGGAACAAAAAAAAGAGTGGTTCTGTTCAGAACGAAACGATTGGAAAATAATTTTGGTTCCAACCCGTTTCTACTGCAGAGCAGAGATGGACTCTCTGACAAAGACAAGTCTGCTATTCTCCATCTTCAGAGATTCTGTTTTCTGACTACAACAAAGCCTAGCAAAACAAGTGTAAACCTAGAAAAGTGATACATTTTTCATGAGCACAGGCCTCGTCTCTCCCAGACCCTGTTCTGAATTATAAATAACGCGTCCAATTTTGGAACTGGAAATCACTGATATATTAGGCTCAGAACACAATTTAATTTGTTTGTTTACTGGGATTTTGGGGCAATATCCACATTGTTATTGTTTCCATAATTCATCAGTCTCTACTCTCCTTTGGAAGACTATCAGTCAGAGAAATAGAAGGACTGGTTTTGGAAAAGGATTGTCTGCTTGCAGCTGTTGGACATATTGACCCATTTCTATATCGGCGCCTGCACTCACTTTAGATAATTTAATTATATTAAGAGTGTGTGTGGTGGGTTCATAACTAGTGGGGGTCTTTGTGTTTTAATCCTGTCTTTGTTCTTCTCAGGACAGAAATATGCTAGGATGGAAATTAAACTGCTGGATTAGTTCGGAGATGCCTCCTAGTGTCCTCACTGTCTAAAGACCAGGGGCCTCAAATATAAATTGTACGTACGTACAAAATATACCCCAAAATGTGCATTCACCAGTTTTCATGCAAAAGTTAGCAGTTATTACAAGAATATACACTACCGTTCAAAAGTTTGGGGTCACTTAGAAATGTCCTTGTTTTCGAAAGAAAAGCAATTTTTTGGTCTATTAAAATAACATCAAATTAATCAGAAATAAAGTGTAGACATTGTTAATGTTGTAAATGGCTATTGTAGCTGGAAACGGCAGGTTTTTTTATGGAATATCTACATAGGCGTACAGAGGCCCATTATCAGCAACCATCAGTCCTGTGTTCCAATGGCACGTTGTGTGTGCTAATCCAAGTTTATCATTTTAAAAGGTAATTGATCATTAGAAAACCCTTTGCAATTATGTTAGCACAGCTAACAGCAATAAAACTGGCCTTCTTGAGACTAGTTGAGTATCTGGAGCATCAGCAATTGTGGGTTCTATTACAGGCTCAAAATGGCCAGAAACAAAAAACTTTCTTCTGAATCTCGTCAGTCTATTCTTGTTCTGAGAAAGGAAGGCTATTCCATGTGGGAAATTGCCAAGAAACTGAAGATCTCGTACAACGCTGTGTACTACTCCCTTCACAGAACAGCACAAACTGGTGGGAGACCCCGGTGCACAACAGAGCAAGATGACAAATACATTAGAGTGTCTAGTTTGAGAAACAGGCGCCTCACAGGTCCTCAACTGGCAGCTTCATTAAATAGTACCCGCAAAACACCAGTCTCAACGTCAACAGTGAAGAGGCGACTCCGGGATGCTGACCTTCTAGGCAGAGTTGCAAAGAAAAAGCCATATGTTAGACTGCCCATCTTAATATTTTATTTTTATTGACCAGTCTGAGATATGGCTTTTTCTTTGCAACTCTGCCTAGAAGGTCAACATCCCGGAGTCTCCTCTTCACTGTTGACGTTGAGACTGGTGTTTTGCGGGTACTATTTAATGAAGCTGCCAGTTGAGGACCTGTATACTTGACTTGAGAATGTGCTCACCTCCCCACAAACTTTAGACCATACGTATGCACATTTGCTAGTGGTTGAAATATTGTATTGCAAGCTGGCAAGTAAACATTTTGTGCAAATGATTACTCGCTTATTCATAAAAAACTGAAAACACAAACAAGAAGGCAGCCATTTGCCGTTAGTGAGAAGAGCGAAAATCTATGCGTTTTATTTTTAGAATCTAAAAGAATTAGACATAGGAATCTATATCCTATTTATTTTATTTTCCTAACCATTGCAGAATACATTATTCACCTTTTCTGGCCGTGATATGCCGAAATAGCATACAACAAATTACCATGTGCATCTCTCATTTAATTGGACCTATAGCCTAGTATATAGAGAAGCTATGTATTTAAAGTTTTTCAATCCCATAGGCAGTACGGTTTATAATATACAGTCGAATTTAACAGGTGAACAGTTGATATTTGACATTGAAGTAGGTCTATGCTACTGTAAGTAGGCCTACTGTAATAAAAAATAAAATAATAGTAGCCTGCCCTAGACAATCCAGCATATTGTTGAATTGAAATGTTCTGGTGACAGGTCCACAACAATTTACCATTGTTTTCTCTTTAAGAAACTGTCACAGTCTTTTGCTAGATACAGCATAAATTACTGCAAAAGATTATAACATTCTGCCAACTACAGCAAATTGACCGGTAGTTTATGTATAACATTTGACAGTATGGGAAAGCAAAAGTAATGCTGTGCGATATGAGCGCGACATCATTGCTTATTTAATTTCAGAGCGTATACCAAGGCAAGAGATAGAAACACAATCATGTATTGATAAATGAAAGATTGAACAACAATTCATATTTTGCATAGAAGTGTGGGCTGTAGCATTTAGTCTACTTTAAAATTGTTTCAAATATACAATCAATCTTGCTATAGGCAGCATGCACGTTTAGTTTGATAAAGTTACTGCAAAATATTCCACCCAAACCTGTACAGAAATGTGATCAAATGTGCCATTGCTCTTTCATTTAGAAACTGATATGACCTAATTCCAATAGTTCCAAATTATACAGCAAATAAAATTAATTATTGTCACCATTAATGGTGAATGGAGGGCATTTTCCTAGTGGAGTTATAATGCTTGTTCACATGCGCACAGTTTAAGGACAGGTCTGATTTATAACGGGAAACGTGTGTATGTATATGGCGTGTGGCAAGTTCATAAATCTCAATAATTTTTTGCCTGCGCAGTTTTCAGAAATGACGCACACAGACGTTTAGTTTGAAATGCACCGGTTATAAATTAGGCCCCTGAACAGAAAGACACAACAATCTGGAGATTCTGACATACTACTGTCACTTGTGTGTCCTTCAAGAAGTGAAATAATGTTAAAAGGGGATAATTATTTTCCTTTAGTTTGTTGAACTCCTGACTGTTAAATAGGGAACATATGGTTTCTTATGGTTGAATAGAGTTGTATTTCCACAGTCTTTGGGGGGTCTTGCCTGTTTTTCTTTAGTTTAGACTTCCCCAAAGGAAGTGAAGCACTCTGTATGGCATACATTTTCTCTCCTTGTGGTCTCTCTCCTTCACATACAGTATTAAATAGTTTGTAGCCTACATGTACTCTGCAATGGATTGGATATATTGTGAATGAGTTACACCAGGGGTGTCAAACTCATATTAGCTCAGGGGCCACATGGAGGAAAATCTATTCCCAAGTGGGCCGGACCGGAAAATTCATGGTATATATAACTTAAAAACAACAACTTCAGATGGTTTTCTTTGTTTTAATACGATCAACATACAACATAAAGCTGGAGCCTGAGGACAGTGTGTCCAAAATAGTACAAGCACAACATCACTATTAATCATAAAACACGTAAAGTTTATTTGAAAATTCTAAAGAAAAAGAACACACAAACACACAATGCCTCAGTGATTAACAGAACTGTTTCAAAGATCACAGAACTATATCAGGGTGTCATTTCTCAGGCAGAAATGTAGATACAAATAATGAAATCCTGTTCCCCAAACAAGTGCAAGAACCACAGAGTCAAGAATAGGTTAAATGTACAAATAAAATAAAATCAATTAAAAACAATAGCACATCAACATAAAAACATATAAACATAAAGCTGGAGCCTGAGGACAGTGTCCAAAAGCACAACATCACTATTAATCATAAAAAACCTCAAGTTATTTGAAAGTTCTGAGGACAAAGAACACACAAACACACAATGCCTCAGTGATTCACAGAAGTATATCACAGATCACAGAACTATATCAGGGTGTCATTTCTCAGGCAGAAATGTAGATAGAAATAATGAAATCCTGTTCCCCAAACAAGTGCAAGAACCACAGAGTCAAGAATAGGTTAAATATACAAATAAAATAAAATCAATTAAAAACAATAGCACATCAACATAAAAACATATAAACATAAATCTGAAAGCGTTGCTCAAACTCCCGTAACAGTCCCGTTATTTTATCTTTGAACCGCTTCATGTCTGCCACATGTTGGGTCGCGCACACATTTTTCAGACAGGGGAAGTGAGCTGCATCACCACCGGCAAGTTGCGTCTCCCACAATGACAGCTTCAACTTGAAAGAACGTATGCTGTCATAATACTGCGTGACAACTTTGTTGCGCCCTTGCAGCTGTTTGTTCAAGTTATTCAGGTGCTCTGTAACATCCACCATAAATGCAAGGTCCTGCATCCATTCTGCAAAATGAAATTCT
Source organism: Coregonus lavaretus (assembly GCF_964263955.1). Lineage (NCBI taxonomy): Eukaryota > Metazoa > Chordata > Actinopteri > Salmoniformes > Salmonidae > Coregonus > Coregonus lavaretus. The sequence goes on along the minus strand of NC_140016.1, from coordinate 36,901,767 downwards.
AACACTGGTTTGCCCTTTTCTTCCATGAACTGTTCAATTTCTTCTCATAAATCAAAGAAACGCCTCAGCACAGCACCTCGGCTTAACCATCTTACCTCAGTGTGGTATGGCAGGCCATAGATGTGGTCTTTCTCTCTGAGAAGGCTGTCAAACTGACGGTGATTCAGGCTTCTGGATCGGATGAAATTAACAGTTTGGATGACCACCTTCATGACGTTATCCATCTTTAATGACTTGCAACACAAAGCCTCCTGGTGCAAAATACAGTGAAAAGTCAAAAAATCACATCCTCCATTTGCAGATTGCACTTTCTCTCTGAACTTTGTCACAACGCCTGCTTTTTTCCCGATCATTGAGGGCGCACCATCTGTAGCCAGGCTGACAGCGTGGGACCAGTCCACTCCGACCCTGTCCAGCGCGCCGACGAGTGCGGTAAAAATATCAGCTGCTGTCGTTGTATTTGTCATCGGCACCAACTCCACGAACTCCTCGGTGACGGTCAATGTGTCATCAACTCCGCGGATGAAAATGGCCAGTTGTGCAACATCTGTAATGTCCGTGCTTTCATCAATTGCAACCGAAAACGCAATAAATGACTTTACTTTTTGCTTCAACTGGCTGTCCAAATCCACTGAAAGATCGGAAATCCTGTCTGCAACAGTGTTTCTTGTCAGGCTGATATTTGCAAAAGCCTGCCGCTTTTCAGGGCACACAATCTCTGCTGCCTTCATCATGCATGTTTTTACAAATTCACCCTCACTAAATGGTTTTGAAGCCACTGCGATTTCATTAGCAATGAGGTAGCTAGCTTTCACTGCAGCGTCACTGATGTCTCGGCTGTGAGTAAACACAGACTGCTGTTTCTTCAGACCCGCCAACAGTTCATTCACCTTCTCTCATCTCCGCTGTCCTTGAAAGTTGTCATATTTGTCGGCATGAAGATTCACATAGTGGCGACGAAGGTTATATTCTTTCAGCACTGCAACATGCTCTGAACACACCAAACATACAGCTTTCCCATTCAATTCCGTGAATAAATAGGAGGATGACCATTTTTCTTGGAACACTCTGCACTCTGCGTCCACTTTTCTCTTTTTTGACAGAGACATATTGGGGCAATGAGGGTGCCAAAGCACATAATGTTAAAAGTAGAAGCCGTAATAAATATCGCGGGCAAAACAAAGTAGCTCATTGGCTGCACGTGCTTGACCTACTTGCTCTGCCCCGGTATAAACAGTTTGCTTGCTTAACACAATTGCTATTGCGCCATCCAGTGGACGCAATTGGAACAGCAGTTTATTTTATTGAAAAATTGCAGCGCATTTTTATACTTTACAAATTATTTTATTTTTTTATTTTTTTATTATTATAAAAAAAAAATCAAAATCATCTCACGGGCCGGATTAAACCCGTTTGCGGGCCTGATCCGGCCCGTGGGCCGGACGTTTGACACCCCTGAGTTACACAATAGTATCTATAACTCATGGCCCATCATGTCTAACATGGCTACTTGTTGTATTTCTGTTGTGGTTTGTAGAGATATGGTCCATCTGGTTTAACATGGCTGCTTGTTGTGTTTCTGTGTGTTTCAGGACTGAACCCGCTGTCCTTTGACCCGTCCTCCAACAACGAGCCCCTGCAGTTCAGCAACTCCAACGGGCCACTGGTGTCAGACTGTCCTCTGGAGAACGGAGCTGAGAACAGCAATAAGCGGAAGAGACCCAGCCTGCCTCCAGGTACAATAAGACACTATTATAATTGACAAGGTGTACAGTAGTGGTACCAATGCATTTTATACTGTGAGCCTGTGATTGGGAGAGTAATTTAAAGTGAGCTAGAAACTTGGTAGAGGCGCTTTCATGTTTTCCATCCTGAGGGGCTTATTGCCAGTTAGTCCTGTGGCGGTCAGGGCCGTCTGTGATTGCAGTTCTCACACCTTAGCCTGGCTGCTACCATGCCAACAGCACCTGCCAATCAAAGCTCAGAAATGCCTTCAGCTTTCTCTCACTGAGTGAGTGAACTGTCGCACGGAAAGCAATGTGCTGAGAGGTGGTATGTGTGTGTGTGCGCGTCCTCATTCGTGTGGGTTGACTTTTTCATTACTAAATGACACTTAATTTTTATCGGTGACCATGTGCATTCTAATTAAGGAATGCATCTCTAATTAATTGCATTATGACAAGTAGAATGAAGACGGCCCTTAAGACAGAGAGGTGTTGCTGTATGTTATCTGCTGTCTTGGTGACGATAATTGGTCGGGATTAATTGTCAGTGTTAATGAACCACTCTTTTTACCATTCGTCTTTGTGCACAATTTTAAATAAATTACCTTAGTGAGTTTGAGTTCTCACTCATTCATATCTGTTCATTTCATCTCACTATTGTGCATCATTACCAACTCAGAACTAGACCTGAAGTAGGTTTAGATGACAGGTACAAAGGACAGTGTTTATGCAGAACAATGTTACACTGTCTATTAACAGATGCACTGAAGTTGACTAGAGCCACAGAGCAAATAACCTGAGTAGAATGAATACCTCAATGCTCTCTTTTTTTCCCCTTTTTTTTCTTCTTTTCCCTTTTTTTTACCAGGCTAGTCTCATTGAGATTAACAATCTCTTTTATGAGAAACCCGGCCAAAATAGCAGCACACAAAGTTGTAGACACATTTACATCATAAAATGCAAACCACTACAGTTTAAAGACATTTACACTCTTGCCTCAGTATATGCTCTCTAGTGTGCTGCATGTCAATGCATGTTTAGGTCTTCATTGTGTAATTCATAGACCGGTTGACCAGACCATAGAAATAGATGTTACAGTATTTCTATGGGGACTTGTGTGAGTCCCCATAAATGGGTTAAAAAGACAAAGAAACAATGAGCAGGGAGAGCTTGGATCAGATGTTATGGTTATATGTAAGTTTTGTCCATTTCAGTCTGAGTCATCTAACAGACTTTGAAGACCTCTGTTGGATTTCAGTGGGTGAATAGGCTATAGGCCTATTGAAAGAGTGAATAACAGAGTGTCAGTATTGTCCTGTACCCAAACCACAGAGAGAGACACAATCAAATATTGGCTTACATTAAGTGCTAGTCATGGTGAAAACCTGTGTGAATGGCCGTGTCCGAATACCCGTAATTGCGTTCTAAATAGTAGGCTGGGTATGCGAACATAGAACGTTAAACCTTAGATTTAGATCAAAGACTCTGCACACAAATCTAATATGACCACTCATTGTTTGACAGAATCTTAGCAGTAGAGAGAGTCTCTGTAGCTCAGCTGGTAGAGCACGGCGCTTGTAACGTCAAGGTAGTGGGTTCGATCCCCGGGACCACCCATACACAAAAATGTATGCACGCATGACTGTAAGTCGCTTTGGATAAAAGCGTCTGCTAAATGGCATATTATTTATTATTATTATAGAGGGATAGATAGAGAGTGACTAATCAGAGTATGGTGTTTTTCAGAACAGACTTATCACGCTAAAACCTCAAGATGTGTGCTGGTTTAGACAGCAGTCACACCTCACAAAACCACAGAAGTGGCTCTGTCTATGTGCACCTGCTTAGCAAGAGAACATTAGATAATGATGATTACCATTAACGACAGCTCTAGGCTCCCACAGCCTTTCATAACATTGGCGTTACGTCTACTATTCTGCTCTCTGATGGAAAACCTGCACCAATGGGGACAATCTGCAGCATCTGGAGCTGGGTACATTTAGTGGCTTTAATGTTCACTAGCATCACGATACAGTCAAGTCTTCCAGCTCTCTGAGGAGATAAGATGGAGCAAAGAAAAGTTACCAGCCATGTGGATTTACAGTCATTAATGAATTCTAATGGATAGATTCATCTCGTTAGGGGTGACAATTCATTAGACACAGAAACACACACACTCAGGAACACTGTTCCTCTGGTGATGGGGGGTGTGTGGTGATCATTTAGGGAGCGAGAGATTCCCAAGACCCAAACAGTGTTGCTAACAGAAGGTTTACTCCATGTGTTAGTTTAAACCACAAACTTCTAAATGGCTCAAACAAGCAGCAGAATGGCTAGCTCAGAGTGCTAATGGGTGTCCATTTGACTTAACAGACACTGCAACTGTTTAACAAAGTAAATACTTTAATGAAGTATTTTGTTTTAATGGCTTTGCCACTGTATTAATAGCCCCACCTCTTCACAGCTGGAAAGAAACAAAGTGCAACTGAATTCATGCCCATTCAACACTTGGTAAGTTATGCAATAAAACAAAATACTTTTCATACTTTTAGTTATGATGACACTATTGATAATAATAATAATAATATGCCATTTAGCAGACGCTTTTATCCAAAGCGACTTACAGTCATGCGTGCATACATTTTTTAATTTTTTTATGGGTGGTCCCGGGGATCGAACCCACTACCTTAGCGTTACAAGTGCCGTGCTCTACCAGCTTAGCTACAGAGGACCACATTAATAAGTCAACCCTCGAAACGGCTGGAAAGTTACAAAGTGTAAAGGGCAATCTGCCCACTCAACAATTTGTTAGAGAATACCCAACACAACGTTGGCTTATTGTGACCTATTTAGGACGGTATAAAAGGAAATGCAGTGAATCCAGTATTATGTCTTTGCCTTGGACCTGGTAGAATGGAGTCACTGAATATTTCAGCACATTATATTACTTGTTTCATTAGCAAACACGCTAAGAGTTGTTTATAGTTTTGCCTTGTAAAGTTGAGAGAATGTATTCCCCCTCTTCTCTGATTTTCTGTAAGGAAATACACATAAGCAGAGCCACAGGCCTCCATATACACACCATGACTATTCTTCATGCTGTCTTTTATATAACCAACCAGCCCACAAAAGACCAAGATAGCATACTTATAATGTATAGCTGTTGGGGGTGCAGAGGATAAGCTTGGATAATGGTGTTGGTTTATTGTGAATAATTTTTATACAATCAAAATGAACAGCTTTGAGAACAGTAGTATACCTACTGTATTTTCAGGGAAGTGACATCATCAATGAGCTTCGATCCTTGACAGGTACTCTCAGACTTCTTGTTATTGGGAGTGTCTTTTGACATGGGACAAATCAAACTGTTGGTGACTTATGGTTTTTGTGTTGTATTGTAGTTCAATACTGAAATGCTGGGCTTTTGTTGAATGTGTTTCAACCACCTTCTATATCAAGGCTGTTGCCCTGACAACAATATTGAATTGAAGCAAAAACATCTGCTCCTCTAAAGCCATGTCCATGTCAGGCCTTTCACAACATCATGTTTATCGTCTGAATAAAAAAGATCACATTTCTGTCATATTTGTGCAATGAATTAAATCCATCAAATGTTAATGTGTGAAAAAAAGGCACCGACACTGCAAATAGCAGATGTGAATTTAGCCTTCTCCAATCCAATCCCGTGTGCATTAACCTAGAGTATTAGCAGAGCAGTGCTGAATACATTTTGATTCCCAGGGTGTGGAAGGTACGTCCAGAGGAGCTGAACGGTAGAATGGTACAGCAGCAGGGTTGTTCTCTCCTCCTGGTATTGAGACAGGAACGGAGAGTGGCAGCTCGCAACCGACTTGTGTTGGTGTGAAGGGTAGCAGGGAGCAAAGGATCACAGCGGTGTCTGCCTGAGGCTCATAACATGGATGGCAATAGTGTGTTTGAGAGATACAGAAAAAGTTATTGTTTGTGTTGCTGGGTGGTTTATGTTATGTATTTGTGTTTGAATGAGTGTATTCATCCTTGTTGTCTGTGAAAACATTGTTGCCTGAATACCTTACTGTATGTCAGTTGCACACACATGTGCCTTGTGTCTCCCTGTCTCCAGTGCTCTAATGAGCTACTAATGTGACACCTCGGGTGGCTGAGCTCAGCCTGTGATTAGACAGCCTGGCAGAATGCAACCTGAGAAAAGGTGACGAGTAGACATTGAGAGGCAGAGGGAAGGGACATTTGTCATGTACTGTGTGTGTGCATGTGTAGGTGTATTTTAGTGTTTGTGAATCAAAGGTTAGCCTAACTGGCTGACCGCGAGTCGTCCCAGACAGACCGCTGTCAGACCCTTTAGGACCAAACCCAGGGCTGCTCTGGGATCAGTGGTCTGCTTAAAGCTGCTGTTTTCTCTAAAATATATTCTGTTTTCTCTAAAAGATCTTCTGTTTTCTCTATAAGATCACCTATTTTCACTTAAATGCCCAATGCAGCCATTTTTATATCATTTTACATTTACGTCATTTAGCAGACGCTCTTATCCAGAGCGACTTACAGGAGCAATTAGGGTTAAGTGCCTTGCTCAAGGTCACATCGACAGATTTTTCACCTAGTCGGCTCGGGGATTAGAACCAGCGACCTTTCGGTTACTGGCACAAAGCTCTTAACCACTAAGCTACCTGCCGCCCCATATCAATATCAAATCATTTCTGGGTAACAATTAAGTAGCTTTTTAGCAAAAACTTGAATTTTGATAGGACTGTCTGGGAGTGGTCTGAGTGTGGATGTGAAAACTAGCTGTTATTAGCATAGAGGCTTGGAACTCTCTTTGTTATTGGTCTATTAACCATTTTACTGCATGGAGATGTCTGTTGATTAGAAAGTCCTGCGTAGATTGTATTTTAAATCAGCAACTATCGGGAAATAACACTGATTACATTTTTTTTTTTACATTAACTTTTACAATGTTAGTTTCATGTTGCAATAAAACACAGGAAAAACTGCATTGCGACTGCACTGGGCCTTTATGTACGTTCTCTAAAGATCAGTAGCCTTCTCCATACGATCTTCACACAGCCTAATGGATCTGCTGAGGGCTGTTTGTCATTGCTAATGGCGAGTTGGAGTGCGTGAGACCCAGGCCCCGTTTCTCCGCTTGCCTCCCTGTGACGGATGCCCTTCTCTGGGCTTTTCCGGGTCTCCTCTGCTCTGGTTCTGCTGACACAATGGTCACTATGTCACAGCCTTAAAAACTTAAGATCCTCTGCGTTACTCTGACCTCCAAGTAATGCACTCATGTCAGAGGCATTTGCATGAACTTTCAAGTTACGGCTCTGTGTTCACTTGGGTCACTTTCTTTATACCAATGTTGGCAGGGCTTGTGCAGTTTTTAAAAGGAGATAAATAAGGTGAGTGGCTACCTACCCTGTCAGAGCTGAGTTGTGTTTGAAGTAGGCCTACATGAAGATGTATTGCTGTGTAGAGATACTAGAGAGGGATGTCTTGGCTTACCTAAAGCCAGGCCCTAAGCACTTCTCTCAGATCTACAGCAGGATATTATTGTCTCTATGACAGTGAGGGCATCGAGTCACAGTCAGGATTATAGGACTGACACTGACTGATGGCTGGAGATAAGACATGGTAGTGTTTAGCCTACGTGGTGTACACATGTACACAGACACACACCAGGCTACTGCTTTATAGTCTGCCACCTTTATTGAAATAACCTAACCAGCCACAGTGGGCAACATGGTGTGACAGCATAAACCAACGTCTTTCATGGCTCGTAATCGAGAGACTATGTGGAACTAAGATTTAAGATGCCTTGTAAATCCAGTTCAATGATCCAGTTCGGATTGATGTCGTTGGGATCCCAAATGGCACCCTATTCCCTTTAGTGCACTACTTTTGATTAAAGCCCATAGGGCTCTTGTCAAAGTTAGTGTACTAAATAGGGAATAGGGTGCCTGTCACGATCGTCTGAAGGAGGAGACCAATGCGCAGCGTTGCGAGTGAACATGATGACTTTATTAACTTAAAGCAACCACGAAGAAAACAACAAATGACGATCCGTGAAGTTCTATACTGAAAACTACTAACAGCAACAAAGAAACAATAACCCACAACACAAAGGAGAAAACACACAGAATATATATGGCTCCCAATCAGAGATAACGAGCCGACAGCTGACACTCGTTACCTCCGATTGGGAGTCATCGACCAATCACCACATGACACAAACAAAATGAAACTCACCCATCCCCAACACCACCAAATGAAATACACCCAAACACAAGAAAATGAACAACCCTGGCTCAATATAAACGTCCATAGAGCCAGAGTGTTACAGTACCCCCCCCTAAAGGTGCGAACTCCGGGCGCACCAACATCAGGACTAGGGGAGGGTCTGGGTGGGCGTCTGTCCATGGTGGCGGCTCTGGCCCCGGTCGTGATCCCCACCCCACCACAGTCACAACCTGCTTCGGTAGCCTCCTCCCAATGACCACCCTCCACCTAACCCCACCTGGACTACGGGGCAACCCCGGACTAAGGGGCAGCATCGGCCTAAGGGGCAGCACCGGGATAAGGGGCAGCACCGGGATAAGGGGCAGCACCGGGACAAGGGGCAGCACCGGACTACGGGGCAGTACCGGACTAAAGGGCAGTACAGGACTAAGGGGCAGCACCGGGCTAAGGGGCAGTACCGGACTACGGGGCAGCACCGGGCTAAGGGGCGGCACCGGACTCAGGGGCAGCACCGGACTAAGGGGCAGCACCGGGCTAAGGGGCAGTACCGGACTACGGGGCAGCACCGGGCTAAGGGGCGGCACCGGACTCAGGGGCAGCACCGGACTAAGGGGCAGCACCGGGCTAAAGGGCAGCACCGGACTAAGGGGCAGCACCGGACTAAGGGGCAGTACCGGACTAGATGGCGGGTCCTGGCTGGCTGGCTCTGGCGGATCCTGGCGGGACGGCTCTGGCGGATCCTGGCGGGACGGCTCTGGCGGATCCTGGCGGGACGGCTCTGGCGGATCCTGGCGGGACGGCTCTGGCGGATCTCGGCGGGACGGCTCTGGCGGATCCCGGCTGGACGGCTCTGGCGGATCTCGGCTGGACGGCTCTGGCGGATCCCGGCTGGACGGCTCTGGCGGATCCCGGCTGGACGGCTCTGGCGGATCCCGGCTGGACGGCTCTGGCGGATCTCGGCAGGACGGCTCTGGCGGATCCCGGCTGGACGGCTCTGGCGGATCTCGGCTGGACGGCTCTGGCGGATCCCGGCTGGACGGCTCTGGCGGATCTCGGCTGGACGGCTCTGGCGGATCCCGGCTGGACGGCTCTGGCGGATCTCGGCTGGACGGCTCTGGCGGATCCCGGCTGGACGGCTCTGGCGGATCCCGGCTGGACGGCTCTGGCGGATCCTGGCTGGACGGCTCTGGCGGATCCTGGCTGGACGGCTCTGGCGGATCCTGTCTGGCGGAAGGCTCTGGCTGATCCTGTCTGGCGGAAGGCTCTGGCTGATCCTGTCTGGACGGCTCTGGCGGATCCTGGCTGGCTGACGGATCTGGCTGTTCATGGCTGGCTGACGGATCTGGCTGATCCTGTCTGGCGGAAGGCTCTGGCTGATCCTGTCTGGACGGCTCTGGCGGATCCTGGCTGGCTGACGGATCTGGCTGCTCATGGCTGGCTGACGGATCTGGCTGCTCATGGCTGGCTGACGGATCTGGCTGCTCATGGCTGGCTGACGGGTCTGGCTGCTCATGGCTGGCTGACGGATCTGGCTGCTCATGGCTGGCCGACGGATCTGGCTGCTCATGGCTGGCTGACGGATCTGGCTGCTCATGGCTGGCTGACGGATCTGGCTGCTCATGGCTGGCTGACGGATCTGGCTGCTCATGGCTGGCTGACGGGTCTGGCTGCTCATGGCTGGCTGACGGGTCTGGCTGCTCATGGCTGGCTGACGGATCTGGCTGCTCATGGCTGGCTGACGGATCTGGCTGCTCATGGCTGGCTGACGGATCTGGCTGCTCATGGCTGGCTGACGGATCTGGCTGCTCATGGCTGGCTGACGGGTCTGGCTGCTCATGGCTGGCTGACGGATCTGGCTGCTCATGGCTGGCTGACGGATCTGGCTGCTCATGGCTGGCTGACGGATCTGGCTGCTCATGGCTGGCTGACGGATCTGGCTGCTCATGGCTGGCTGACGGATCTGGCTGCTCATGGCTGGCTGACGGATCTGGCTGCTCATGGCTGGCTGACGGATCTGGCTGCTCATGGCTGGCTGACGGATCTGGCTGCTCATGGCTGGCTGACGGGTCTGGCTGCTCATGGCTGGTTGACAGATCTGGCTGCTCATGGCTGGCTGATGGTGCTGGCTGGGAGGCTGGCGGTGGAGGCGGACCCCAGCCTCGGATTGCAGTCATCACCTCCAGCAGGGCGGCTCCCATCTGCAGGATCTGCTCTTTCTGGTTCCGAACCTGAGCTTCCAGTCTAGTATGGGCTGCGTCGGCTCCTGCTGATTCCATAGCAGGTGTATGATTCTGTCTGGCGGAAGGCTCTAGCGGCTCCTGTCTGGCGGAAGGCACTAGCGGCTCCGATCTGGCGGACGGCTCTGAAGTCTCATGGCAGACGGACGGCTTTGCAGGCTCAGTACAGACGGGCGGCTTATGCAGCGCTTGGCAGACGGGCAGTTCAGACGCCCTAGGGCAGACGGCAGACTCTGGCCGGCTGGCGACGCACATCGTGGACCTGGTGCGTGGAGTAGGAACAGACCGGTCCGTACCGGGAACACCCACCACTGGCCTTAACTGGGGATCAAGAACGGACCGGACCAGACTGGGAACACACTTCAGTCTCTCATGCCGTGCCACAACAACTTCCCTCCCTCTACTCGCCAATGGCTCCCGTAATCCGATAGCCTTCTCTCCAGCTCTCCCTGTGGCAGCCTCCTGCTGCCCAGGCGCCCAAGCCATGTGCCCCCCCCCAAAAATTTTTTGGGGAGTAACCACGGGCTTCCAGCCTCGACTCCGCGCTTCCTCTTTCCGTCGCCTCTCCTCTGTCTCGCTCCATGGACGGCGATCCATGCCGTCCAGGATTTCTTCCCACGTCCAGGACCCTTTTCCGTCCAAAAGCTCTTCCCATGTCCAGACCCTCGGCTCCTGTGTAGGTAGGTCCTGTTGCCGCTTGTTACGCTGCTTGGTCCTTTTGTGGTGGGTTATTCTGTCACGATCGTCTGAAGGAGGAGACCAATGCGCAGCGTTGCGAGTGAACATGATGACTTTATTAACTTAAAGCAACCACGAAGAAAACAACAAATGACGATCCGTGAAGTTCTATACTGAAAACTACTAACAGCAACAAAGAAACAATAACCCACAACACAAAGGAGAAAACACACAGAATATATATGGCTCCCAATCAGAGATAACGAGCCGACAGCTGACACTCGTTACCTCCGATTGGGAGTCATCGACCAATCACCACATGACACAAACAAAATGAAACTCACCCATCCCCAACACCACCAAATGAAATACACCCAAACACAAGAAAATGAACAACCCTGGCTCAATATAAACGTCCATAGAGCCAGAGTGTTACAGTGCCATTTGGGACACCATTTGGGACACACACATTCAGTACTGTATAGTAGAGTAACAGGTTTCTACAGAGGAAGACTAAGCCTGTCCTGATCAATGCTCTCCTTGGCCCTTTCATATTCAAAACTCCAGCTGAACGTTTCCTCCTCATTTACAAAACATTCCAACAACATTTGGATCAGAAAGGAAATCCCTTTGATCGTGGAACTATCCGACCCCAGCCTCCTTCTCCTCCACCTGTACCAGTGATGGATTCATTAGAGGAGGAGGGAACCAGCGCTCCTTCCCCCTCCTCCTCTTTCATCCTTCTTCTTCATCTCAGTGTTTCCACCCCTCCTCTGGACTGCCAGGGCTCAGTGCAGCATGCAGCAGTTTTCTCCATCCTGAATACATGAATATGGGACCTGATGAAGTCAAATTGCAGAGGACACAGACTTCCTCTAAATGAACAAAATGGCTTCTGTCCTTTCTAAAGTTAGCAGTAGTTTTAGTACTTTGTGTACATAATGTATTTCTAATGCTGAGGCTAAAGCTAGCTGCTGTGCGTTGTCACCTATCTGAGGGGAGAGGGAGAGATGCTCTGGGGTCTTGTATCCCGGTTTGTTTTCTGCTAGAACAGAGGAAACAGCTGCCTGTGTTTTCAGCCACCCAGACACAACACACTTGAGGGAAGATGAACAATTAGCTCTGTGTGATGAGTTTCTCCCTCGATCTATCAGCCTGGGGAATATGGCAGCCCCACAGGAATAGACTGAATTCTATCAGCTCAGATGGAGTCAATGCTGTCTCTCCCTGCAGTGCTGTTGTAGGGGAGACATGTTATTTTTGATTTGATTCAAAACTTCTTCTGTTTGTACATTCTGCACCACTTTTCGATAAGATTTTGTTATGGAATAATTCGTAAGTGAAGTTGTTTTATCATTTAATATGCCTCTGTGTAGAAGAACATAACTGTCACAGATTAAAAGCTATCATGTTTCTTACTTGAGGCAGCTCATGCTTTTAGCTTTATGAAAGTGGTCAAATGGGTTGTACTTGAATCATAATTGCCTAGCAAGCAAAATATTTTGAACCATTAAAGGAGTCTGTTGGAAGGCAATTTGAATTACAATTGAATTGTTTGAGGCAATTTGTCATTACAATCTTTTACTATAACATTATTACCTCTCTTCTCAGCCCAGCACCCACTTTCAGTCTATTTATTCTGTGGTTCTTTGGCTGCCTGGATGCAGGGCTGATTTAGGATGGAGGGATACATTAGGACTGGGACGATACCAGTATCGCATATTTATTCCATGGTAAAAATGAAAACATGAATGAATGTAAAATATTGTGTGCTACAGCTTTGAAAAGAAATACATGTCACTCTGGATTACAACTTAGTGATGTTTGTTTCCAACATTAGGGCTGTTTTCCTAAAGAAGTTAAATCCGAATCATGTTTTGTTTCCTTGACACGATACTAACGAGTATCGGGATACTGGTAGCTTCCCTTCCCTGCTGTACATTATGTTATACTCAACATAATGCACACACTCCCAGTCCCAGTTCACGACCAAAAACACTGATATAAAGTAGACCAGTCAAGACCAGCTGTTTTTGGTTTAAAAAGAGTAAAGAATTTCATTAATTTTTTATTTATTTAACTAGGCAAGTCAGTTAAGAACAAATTCTCATTTACAATGACGGCCTACCCCGGACGACGCTGGGCCAATTGTGCGCCGCCCTATGGGACTCCCAATCACGGCCGGATTGTGATACAGCCTGGAATCGAACCAGGGTCTGTAGTGACGCCTCTAGCACTGAGATGCTGTGCCTTAGACCGCTGCGCCACTCGGGAGAGAAAGGGAGAGAAAAAAGTATTCAAGAAAGTCTAGAGCCGAAAGAAGCTAAGAAATGCTATAGTCTGACTGTAAGGAAAGGTTTATAATGTTTAACCACATCCTTCTGTGAGTGGACTTTCATCTTAACATAATATCCAATTCCAGTCCCCCTCTGCTCCAGCAATAATTCAACCCCCTCCTTTGGGGTGAAATGGAATCTGCCACTTCCTCCTAGAGGGACTATTCCTATTACCCAGAAGGCAGTCTGAGATTTGAGGGATCACAGAGTTCAATTTATAATCCAAAGGTTGTCGAGGCGTTTTATCCCAACCTCCTTCATTAAGATAGCGGATGTCTGAGACACCATCCAAATACAAGAGGAATAACATTCTCTCTGATAGGCCAGCTGGTTATAACACTCTCTCTGATAGGCCGCCTGGCCAGCCTGTTGAATTATGCATCTCCCATCTCTAGCTTTGTGCCTAAGTGGGCCAAACTGTGGCTCCAGAGTCTCAGTACAACAGGAAGGACCCCGGGCTCTCTGTGGCCTCGTTTAATCAAAGTCCAGAGCTATCTGAGGGCCAGTGCCAGCCCCACTGTCACCTCCACTGTGATATCAGCTCTCGTTGGAGACATTTAAAAAAGGAAGCCTTTAACTGGTACATGAAAAAGACAAAGTGCTACACTGGACTATAGACTGTGTCTGGTTTGCGGATGAAGACCTGACAGGAATATTTCAACATCTCTCTCTTACTCTGTCTCGTTCTGCCCTCCCTTCTCTCCCACCACATCAATCAGCTCAGTAAGAGGCAACACGTGATACAGGGATCCCCCTTTTTAACTCAGCACCACTCTCACAGCAGCACAATTATCAAAAGAGACCCTGTGGTCCTCCCTCCCTCCTCTCTTTCGTTCTGTCTCTCCCTCTCTCTCCCTATGTGTCTTTCTCTCTCTCTTTCCTCCACCTAAAGCCGTCTTCACTGACCCACAGCAGCTGCCTCTCTGTGGCTATCACAGCGAGGCTTTTAACGAGGTGCTGCACTCCTTCACCCCCTCCTCATCACACCATTGAGGCTTTTAAATCACTTTTAGAAGCCCACCTTTTTAGCTGGGCTAAAAGTGATTGTTTTACACATCCTCTGTTTTTTGTTCTTTTATTATAGTTATAATGTACATTTGATTTCATCACCATCATCCTGCATCACTTTGTTCTTCCCCTCTCTCTGCACAGCCACCACAGGAGAGGAGGGAAAGGTGATTAAAGATGGAGGCCACCATGGTGTGAAGTCCTCAGTCATCTAATGGCCATCTTCACCTCAGACACACACACGCCAGGGTTTCCGTAAGGAAAATGTTGTTCCGTACATTTGGACATTTGACCGGCAGCATTCTATAATTTACCGGACATCTGAGAAATTTACCGGACCCATATGCATTGGGTGCGTAACCTGATTATGGCGTCCACCCACGGTGCTCAGAATGACAGAAATCACATTTAGATTAGGGTAATTTATCTTAACACAACATGCAACTCAAAGATGCAACGGTGTGTACCCTTACCGAATTCCGACGCACACTTTGAAGATGTTAGAATAACTGTCCACATTTACTTTTCCTCAGCCAACAAGACGAGTAAGGAATAGCAATATCCCTAGCCTATGTCAATCTACTATCCCCCATAGTAGAAAAGTTAACCTATTCTATTGGTCAGCTTGTCGTTCAGTGCGAGAAAGAAATAGCCTATTCTAAACAGACTCTGGGACAGTTGTGGATCCCAAATTCATACAAGCAGTACATCAAAAATAATTGTAAAAAGCATTGAGGCTGATGCAACAGATCAGAACATTTAGCTTAAAATATTGATAAGCTATTATTTCTTCACATTATAACTGCGCAGTAGGCTACGCGCAAATATTTATTCCATTATGCAATTAGCGGGAAAACACCATTGTCAAAGGCGCACTGCACATGCGAGCGGTTTCATGTGACAGAGATGAAAATATCCATTAGAAATGTAGAAAGATGAGAGATCTAAAGATGCAACAACTAGCATGGATGACTAGGATTTTGCCTTTGGTTACTGGACAATGAAAGAATGTTGATATGAAAACCAAAAGAACATGAGAGAAATAGGCTACTTGTTTCAATGGCATATGAAAGTCTATAAAATATTTGCCTCCACGTTTATAGAAACAGATTTTGGCTCAGCTACTTTGAAGCAAGGTAAGACAGGCCTCATAATATATAGTAAAACATGAAGGTTTCACACAATTAAGTATATGTTTTCAAAATGCATACTGCCTCCAGCTTACATTTCATGCACTGAAGCCTGCCTACCGTTGAATGGGAAGCGTGCTTTAATTAACCCTTGAGAAATAAAAATGAGTTATTTTTAATCGTGGCCATCAAAACTGTTTTCAACATGTGATTGCATTTACACTGAACAAAAACATAAACACAACATTTAAAGTGTTGGTCCCATGTTTCATGAGCTGAAATGTTCCATACGCACAAAAAACGTATTTCTTTCTAATTTTGTGCACAAGTTTATTTACATCCTGTTAGTGAGAATTTCTCCTTTGCCAAGATAATCCATCCACCTGACAGGTGTGGCATATCAAGAAGCTATATTAAACAGCATGATCATTACACAGGTGCACCTTGTGCTGGGGACAATTAAAGGCCACTCTAAAATTGTGCAGTTTTGTCACACAACACAATGCCACAGATGTCTCAAGTTTTGAGGGAGTGTGCAATTGGCATGCTGACTGCAGGAATGTCCAGCAGAACTGTTGCCAGAGAATTGAATGTTCATTTCTGGACCACGTCATTTTAGAGAATTTGGCAGTACGTTCAACCGGCCTCACAACCGCAGACCACGTGTAACCACGCCAGCCCAGGACCTCCAAATCTGGCTTTGTCCCCTGCGGGATCACCTGAGACCAGCCACCCGGACAGCTGATGAAACTGTGGGTTTGCACAACCAAATAATTTCTACACAAACTGTCAGAAACCGTCTCAGGGAAGCTCATCTGCGTGCTCGTCGTACTCACCAGGGCCTTGACCTGACTGCAGTTCAGCGTCGTAACCGACGTCAGTGGGCAAATGCTTACCTTTACCGCTGTAAAAGTGTTTTCTTCCTGGATGAATCCCGGTTTCAACTGTACCGGGCACATGGCAGACAGCGTGTATGGTGTCATGTGGGCGAACGGTTTGCTGATGTCAACGTTGTGAAAAGAGTGCCTCATGGTGGCGGTAGGGGTATGGGCAGGTATAAGATACGGACATCGAACACAATTGCATTTTATCTATGGTCATTTTAATGCACAGAGATACCATGTTGAGATCCTGAGGCCATTGTCGTGCCATTCATCCGCCGCCATCACCTCATGTTTCAGCATGATAATGCACAGCCACATGTCGCAAGGATCTGTACACAATTATCTCTGTTCTTCTATGGCCTGCATACTCACCAGACATGTCACCCATTGAGCATGTTTGGGGATGCGTACGACAGCATACGACGTGTACGACAGTGTGTTCCTGTTCCCGCCAATATCCAGCAACTTCGCACAGCCATTGACTGGGACAACATTCCACAGGCCAAAATCAACAGCCTGATCAACTCTATGCGAAGGCGGTCGCGTTGCATGTGCCCCTACCTTTTTTTTAAGGTATCTGTGACCAACAGATGCATATCTATATTCCCAGTCATGTAAAATCCATTGATTAGGGCCTAATTTACTTATTTCAATTGTCTGATTTCTTTATATGAACTGTAACTCAGTACAATCTTAGAAATTGTTGCCTGTTGCGTTTATATTTTTGTTTGGTGTAGAATTGTTGCGCAGTGATTGGGCTTCTAAAAACACATTTCACTCCAGTAGCAACAGGAGCGGTAGCAGCAGCTCTCTAGCTGTATCTGTGTGCTGTGCACGTGTGATGAATTTAAATCATAATGAAAATTCACACGCACTATTTAATTCAACTAAATTATACAAATTAACCTATAGACCGATAAGCATGACCGGTCAAATGTATTTCCATCGACTGGTATTATTAATGAATAGGCTAAAACGCATTCTTTTGTAATGGGATTTTTTTTTCTTCTCCTGGACAATTGGCCTTTGCCAATTTTATTTATCTTATTTTCCTTTTTTTACTGGCCAAAAGCCAGCTATTACCGGCTAACTGAAACCCTGACACACACACATATACAGTACATGCATTCACTGCTGTCCTCCTAATTGAATTCCCTACCTTGGTGAAGCGTGAGTGTGTGGGGCTCCTAAATGGAGGGATGAAGGGATGGAGAGATGGTGAACCGCTGGTTTTATGATTTAGTTGCAGATTCATAATGAAACAGGAATAAAAGCCAACTAAATCAGCCGTGGCTCCCAGCAGATTTATTGAACTCAGTGTAAAGGAGATATTGTGGTTTAGCAGGAGAGAAAGATGGAGAAAGAGATAGAGGTACAGTAGAGGCAGAGATCCTTAAAGACTCATCATTCCCCTCCTTCAAGAGGATTTTTAAAAGGTGTTTTATAATTTATTTCAGAGGGAGCTGACTGGTGTGTGTAGGTGTCTGTGCGTGACATTATTCAGCAATTTGTACTACTTTCTGTTACTCCTAAGTTACCTTTAGCAGAGAACCAATGTTTCTAAGGCTTCCCATAGACCCATATGGCCTCTGCTATTCCATAAGCTCTACATTGCATAGTAGAACAGGGGTCTGTTCAGGTTCCTGCTCACAATGATAAATGTGTGGAAGCCACAGTTCAAACCTTTTCCAGAGCAACTCTCTTCCTTCTCTCCACCTTCTCTCTCCTTTTCTCTCTCCCTCCTTCCCTTCCTCTCGCTCTCTCTCCTGGCTGTCCTTGCCCCAGTTTCCTCTGTGTTCAGTCAGCCAGACAGTGTTTGGGCCACAGGCCAGCTAGTCAATCAATTACATGTATTTATAAAGCCCTTTTTAAATGAGCAGATGTCACAAAGTGCTTATACAGAAACCTAGCCTAAAACCCCAAAGAGCAAGCAATGCAGATGTAGAAGCACGGTGGCTAGGAAAAACTCCCTAGAAAGGCAGGAACCTAGGAAGAAACCTAGAGAGGAACCATATTCTGAGGGGTGGCCAGTACCAGAGGCGATTTATAAGAGTACATGGCTATTAAGGCTAGATCCTTCTTCAAGATGTTCAAAAGTAATAGATGACCAGCAAGGTCAAATAATAATCACAGTGGTTATAGAGGGTGCAACAGGTCAGCACCTCAGGAGTAAATAAGGTAGCAGGTCCAGTGAACAGGTCAGGGTTCCATAGCAGAAACTGGATTAGCAGCACGACCAGGTGGACTGGGGACGGGGACAGCCCGGAGTCGTCAGGCCAGGTATTCCTGAGGCATGGTCCTAGGGTTCAGGTCCTCCGAGAGGGGAGCGAGAGAAATGGGAGAGTTAGAGGGAGCATACTCAAGATCACACAGGACACCAGATAAGATAGGAGAAATACACCAGATAGGACAGACTGACATAGACTGTTGCGGCATAGATACTGAGGACTCAATGTCCTCTCCCATCAGCTCCCGCAGTGCTGCAGTAAAGGGGCGTGGTCGCTGTCTGTCTGTTTCTGCAGATTGAACCCGGCTACAGCCGGCCTGACCCCTCCCCTCCTGCTAGTTTTATTTCCAGCCTCTCCTCCTGTCCCCTCTTATGCTGAAGCCATCCAATGCAGCTGATGCTCAAATCCCAGAGGATCTCTGTCCATCTTCCTTGGCTGTATTCTCCTCTATCCTCCATCTATCTGTCTGACACAATACAAACCTTTTATAACGGTTGTCTGGGAACCCACTCTGGTTTCGTGGTCACTCGCTATTCTCTCCTTCTCTCTTTCTGTACTTCCACTGATGCTTTCAGCCCCACTTGGTCATATCTCTAAAGACGATCCTCCAGTGCTATCGAATTCCACGTTAGGTCTTAGAACGCCCTGTTGTTTTTTGATTGGCAGTTGTCTCATACAGTAGGACATGTGGTCTCACTTATCATTAGGTTACACTGTATCACAGATGGTATCTAGATCACTGTTCATCTCTGTTGGTCCAACTACACCAACAACCTCCAACAAATTACATTTCCTCTAGTTTGAGGATTCATCTTGAAATGTGAGGTCATTGTGCAGCTCATTTGGTATTGTAGAGCATGGTGCAGCACAACCAGTATTGTGGGTTGATTCCCACTGTCCATAAGAAAATGTATGCTTGCATGACTGTAAATCACTTTGGATAAAAGTGTCTGCTAGATGGCATATATTATCATATACACTGAGCGTACAAAACGTTAAGAACACCTGCTCTTTCCATGACATAGACTGACCAGGTGAATCCAGGTGAAAGCTATGATTCCTTATTGATGTCACTTGCTAAATCCACTTCAATCAGTGTAGATGAAGGGGAGGAGACAGGTTAAAGAAGGATTTTTAAGCCTTAATAAAATTGATACATGGATTGTGTATGTGTGACATTCAGAGGGTGAATGGGCAAGACAAAATATTGAAGTGCCTTTGTACGGGGTATGGTAGCAGGTGCCAGGCTCACAGGTTTGAGTGTGTCAAGAACTGCAACGCTGCTGGGTTTTTCACACAGTTTCCCAGGTGTATCAATAATTGTCCACCACCCAAAGGACATCCAGCCAACTTGACACAACTTTGGGAAGCATTGGGGTCAACATGGGCCAGCATCTCTGTGGAACGCTTTCGACGCCTTGTAGTTCATGCCCCGACAAATTGAGACTGTTCTGACGGCAAACCGGGGTGCAACTCAATATTAGGAAGGTGTTCCTAATGTTTTGTACACTGTGTTTTGTACACCTAATGTCCTGCACTTAGTTGCTACAACACTGTGTCATGCACAAGTGGCTTCTTGACAAAGAATGATGGTATTAGTGATATTATAACGTCACATATGAATGTTCTACATAACAGTCCAGATACTGAGCTGATTCAGTGTTCAGGGGTTTAAAGCTGGGAAGAACTGCCTCGTTTGTCACAGAATACAATGATACACTGGAACATAAAAGGGAATAATGCAGGAGTCAATACTGATTCTCTATATGTGACATATCTAAATGAGCATCAGGGATATGAATTATGAGCTCATTAACTCAGTACAAATGGACACATCCTCAAGTGGTTTTATACCCAAGTGTGTTTATAGAAAATAGAGAATGAGTCTTATTCACATTAGCATTTGTAATAAAAGTATATCAAATGCATGCTAATTGAATCAGATAAATTGCCTTGTATTGCTCAGATTGTTGTTCATCTTAATGCATTGAACAGACTGATATCCAACAGTTCTGTAGTGAGAACAAGCTCTCTTCCTTTGATGTTCATAAACAGTGGGGTCTGACATTTTTGACACCCTTGATTAAGATGAGCGATAATGACTGTATAAAATACTAATTTCAAACGTCAACTGACAAGTAAACTAGTGGCTGCAGGTTATTGAGTGAAAACATGGGCTTTTTCTAAATGAAATCCACGGAATACAAAACAAAATATGGACTAAATATATATTTATTTACAAACAAACTGATTTTCAACATCCATCCTCTGCAAAGATAATCTGTTCTTTTTTTCATGGTGTATTTCTGAGTCTTTCACCATAGAAACGGCCCCTCTCAACGTAGATTGATTGCCAATGAAAGCCAAGGATCTGGAGATTAAAATTATGAGGGTATCAAGAAGGATTTTGATTGGTCCAACCCACGAAAACATCTCCAAATGGTACCACCTCCCAACGCCAAATATGGAAGAGATGCAACCAAGAGTGGCACGGTCTAAACTCGCAACGGTCACAGCAAATGAACGTTCTTATTCATTTCATCAACACTGTCAAGTATATTAAGGTTATAATATTGTAGAGAACAATCAATCTTATGATTAATATATGTGATTTATAATGACATAGGGCAAAGAAAACTATGTTTTTATATTAATTCCGTAGCACCCTCTTGAAATGGCAAATGTTTGAAATTTTTCCAAATGTTCTCATTCTAGAGCAGTGATTGAACGCCCTACACCCTATCAGAGGGTGTTGCCCTGGTGTTGTCTCCTGCATGAAGATTGATGGGCTGATAGAGGAGCGTTTGAGAGAATAATTCATCCTTCATGGTATTCTTGTCAAGGAGAATAAGCCGAACAGGAAGTAATCTTTGCATCTCCTCTCCTGTAATCAATCTGCAAAGCCTGCATTATCAAGAGGCACACGTGTTGAGCGCTCCAGGCTTGTTTGCTCCTTCCTCTGGTGATTTAGTTCTAATGCTGTGTGTATTAGCTATATTAGCTGTGAGGGTCAAACACGCATCGGAGCACCTGGAGCCTTTTCATCATCTGGAGATAGACCCAATGAATAAAATATCACTGGAGTCCAGTTATCAAGAGCATGTTGACATTGTTTGGGGTTTTAAACAGAGTGAGAGTGTCTAGGAGTTTTGACCTTTTTGAAGAGAGGCGAGAGGTCACGGAGTTGTTGACATTTCCTCTGCTTCAACAGGGTGCTACTGGACTACAGTCACTGGACCACTCTGATGCAGGACATTGGAGCACTGTAATATTGTGATATACGCTGAGTATACCAAAACTTAGGAACATCTTCCTAATATTGAGTTGGTCCCCCTGTGCTGCTATCCTGTTAGAAGGTAACAGATAATTTTTTTATAGTGGTGATTGACTTTCATTGTGTTCCATGGTGTTTATCCACCCCTAGTGGAGCTTTCTGGTACTTAGAAAGACTGCACGAAAACATGAAGTAGTGTAAAGTAGTCATTCTGCACGCGGACAAGTAGCTAAAAAACAATGCTACGGTGCAGTTCTTTCAGTGCAGCTATGTCTTGTCACACTTCAGTCTCTGAAAATATTTGTTTGTAAGTTCAATTCAAGCATATTGCTAGTGATGATAATATTGTTATTGATATAATTGCTTACTTATCAATGTTAGTGTGTTACATTTACTCACGCAAATTGCCTTGCCTCTCATGTATGCCATCAGCTGTATTAGTTTGCTCGTGAGTCATTTTCACAGCATAAACGTTTTCAATATATTTGTTCAAGAAAAGTCACGCCTTGGAAGTTTTATTGAAGACTCTATCTGTCTAGTTTTGCATGGGAACGCAATTCCAGGGCAGAATACCCCCCCCCCCCCCCCCCCCCCCTTTTGCACTCAGAACAGCTTCAATTCGTCAGGGCATGGACTCTACAAGGTGTCGAAACGTGGCCCATGTTGACTCCAATGCTTCCCCAAGTTGGCTGTGTGTCCTTTGGATGGTGGACAATTCTTGATACACACAGGAAACTGTTGAGTGTGAAAAATCCAGCAGTGTTGCAGTTCTTGACACAAACTGGTGTGCCTGGCACCTACTACCATACCCCATTCAAAGGCACTTAAATATTTTGTTTTGCCCATTCACCCTCTGAATGACACACATACACAATTCATGCCTCAATTGTCTCAAGGCTTAAACATCCTTCTTTAACCTGTCTCCTCCCCTTCATCTACACTGATTGAAGTGGATTTAACAAGTGACATCAATAAGGGATCATAACTTTCACCTGAATTCACCTGGTCAGTCTGTCATAGAAAGAGAAGGTGTTCTTAATGTTTTATATACTCAGTGTATTGTACTGGGTGACTGGGCCACTATGCTACTGGGAGAGTGCTGTAGGAGTGTCATACTGGCATCATGCATTCTCAGTCTTCACTCTAGCCAGCTTTAGCGAGCATCTGGTCAGCAGACTGTGGTAAAACCAGAGGGCAGTGTTCTGGCTACACAGCATCGGAGACCTACTGCATTGTGCTTGTTATACCCCGTTTGGCCACGCTCATCTGATTTTATTGATGGCTGAACAAAGGTTCTGCCTTTGATATTGAATCTGATATTGCGGGACTTTTTCTCTCCCTCTGCTCTTTAACTACAATGTGTCATTATGCACTAAAGAGGCTCCTCTGCAGTGAAATCAGATTTTGTGCATGTCCAAGCATGAGGTGACTGGATAATGTGTTCATCTGTCTCCAACTGGCCCTGTGACCTTCTGTTATTGGCTAATGGTGCACGGAACACCCATTAGCTATGAGACCATAGACAGTGCACTTTCATCCCAACTACCTTCACACCATGTACCATAGAGCCCATCTAATAGATGTTTATGGTATCTTGTAAAGTAGTCCAAGTGTGATGCAGGAAATTAAGCCATGACCACCCACTGTGTTCCCCACCCAGGAGACACACTGGCCTCTAATGCATCATATCTACACACACTTAGAGATGCTTGATAGATCTGCTATGGGTCTCAAGTAGACCCTAGTGTTGCGGTGAATCAATATCTTTGCAGGATCACATTTCTCATGCCTGTTTTTCAATATGTATTTTCTCTCCGAACTCCAGTGGACTGGAGGAGAGTCGAGAAACAGACACTCGATATGTGGTGAATGTATCAGATAGAAACTCAATCTGTACTGTAGCAGGCTAGCAGCCATGTCACCATGTAAAGGTAGAAAGGTGCTGTTATTGTGAAGTGGAAACGTTGAGGAGCAACAACGGCTCAGCCGCAAAGTGGTACACACAAGCTCACAGAACGGAACCGCCAAGTGCTGAAGCGCATAGCGCGTAAAAATTGTCTGTCCTCGGTTGCAACGCTCACTACCGAGTTCCAAACTGCCTCTGAAAGCAACGTCAGCACGAGAACTGTTCGTCGGGAGCATCATGAAATGGGGGTTTCCATGGCCTAAGATCGCCATGCACAATGCCAATCGTCGGCTGGAGTGGTGTAAAGCTCGGCGCAATTGGACTCTGGAGCAGTGGAAACGCGTTCTCTAAAGTGATGAATCACGCTTCACCATCTGGCAGTCTGACGGACTAATCTGGGTTTGGTGGATGCCAGGAGAACGCTACCTGCCCAATGCATAGTGCCAACTGTAAGGTTTGGTAGAGGAGGGATAATGGTCTGGGGCTGTTTTTCATGGTTCGGGCTAGGCCCCTTAGTTCCATTGAAGGGAAATGTTAACGCTACAGCATACAATAACATTCTATATGATTCTGTGCTTCCAACTTTGTGGCAACAGTTTGAGGAAGGCCCTTTTCTGTGCACAAAGTGAGGTCCATACAGAAATTGTTTGTCGAGATCGGTGCGGAAGAACTTGAATGGCCTGCACAGAGCCCTGACGTCAACCCAATCGAACACCTTTGGGATGAATTGCAATGCCGACTGCGAGCCAGGCCTAATCGCCCAATATCAGTGCCCGACCTCAGTAATGCTCTTGTGGCTGAATGGAAGCAAGTCCCTGCAGCAATGTTCCAACATCTAGTGCAAAGCCTTCCCAGAAGAGTGGAGGCTGTTATAGCAGCAAAGGGGGGACCAACTCCATATCAATGCTCATGATTTTGGAATGAGACGTCCGACGAGCAGGTGTCCACATACTTTTGATCATGTAGTGTATCATTTTTAGACAGGCATGTCTCCTTCACAGCCAGCTCACTGAATAAAATAGCATCTTAGTTCATCAACTGCATACTTCATCACTTACCGACGAGGCCACATTTGTAATAGCTTCCCTTTTGCTGTAGTCTGTAATCATCTGAGGTTATTTACATGGCTTTTAAAAGTGCCATCCCCTTTCCCTTCGCATATTTGTGTTATACACTCTTATTTAATCGCAGCTATTGAATTAAAACCATCAAAGGCGATGTTCTACTGTCAGCCTTGCCATGAGATAACAAGTAATTAGGAGCTTCAGACACTCATCCTGGCATTCCCTTTAATAAGAACAAAGCATCAGAGAGCATCAGCTTTCTCCTCTTCAACACTGATCTATTCTAACATGCACCACTTCAAAATACAAACTCTTGTGCTTGTTTGTAGAGATAGGTGTCAAGTTCTCCTGTAGGCGACAATAAAAAGTAATTTTCTGAAAAACTGCTTCTATGTTAAGGCCATCAGATGGCAGGTAGCTTAGTGGTTAAGAGCGTTGTGCCAGTAACCGAAAGGTCACTGGTTCTAATCCCCGAGCCGACTAGGTGAAAAATCTGCCGATGTGCCCTTGAGCAAGGCACTTAACCCTAATTGCTCCTGTAAGTCGCTTTGGATAAGAGCGTTTGCTAAATAACTAAAATGTAAATGTAAAATGTTAAATAGCCTTCACTAGCACATTAGAGGTGGCTGCCTATATACATAGATTAGAAATCACTGGCCACTTAATGGAACACTAGTCACTTTAATAATGTTTACATATCTTGCATTACTCATCTCATATGTATATACTGTATTCTATACTATTCTACTGTATCTTAGTCTATGCCATTGCTCGTCCATATATTTATATATTCTTAATTTCATTGCTTTACTTAGATTTGTGTGTATTGGGTATATGTTGTGAAATTGTTAGATATTACTTGTTAGATATTACTGCACTTTCGGAGGTAAAAACACAAGCATTTTGCTACACCCGCAATAACATCTGCTAAACACGTGTATGTGACCAATAACATTTGATTTGATTTGATTTGAATGGTCCGTCTAGGTTAGTAGTTTGAGCATATAATTAATAATTAGAATACTAGAATGGACATGAACCTTCTTATTATGGGATAATAACCTTTCCCTCAACGTCAGCAAAATGAAGGGGAGCTGATCGTGGACTTCAGAAGACTGCAGATTATGCACGCGTCATCTTCAAGTTCCCTGGCGTGCACATCACTGACAACCTGAAATGGTCCATCCATGCATACACTGTGGTGAAGAAGGCGCAACAGCACCTCTTCAACTTCAGGAGGCTGAAGAAATTCGGCTTGGCCCCTAAGACCCTCACAAACTTCTACAGATGCACCATTGAGAGCATCCTGTCAGGCTATATCACCGCCTGGTACAGCAACTGCACGGCTCTCCAGATGGTGGTACAGTCAGCCCAACACATCACCGGGGGCACACTGCCTGCCCTACAGGACATCTACAGCACCTGGTGTCACAGGAAGACCAAGAAGATCGTCAAGGCCCTTACCCACCCGAGCCACGACCTGTTCACACTGCTACCAACTAGAAGGCGGGAAATTGTTTGTATTGTTAGGTATTACTGCACTCGACCAATAAGATATGATAAAGGTTGGCCATTTTGGTCAAGAAGTTGGTCGACCATGGTTTGCCAGTGCTGTGATAAGATATTGTGTAAAATAATGAATTTTGAGAATTTATCTGCTAGCTAGCCAGACAGTTTTAGGATTCCATAAATTTTTCAAATTAACTGCCAATATGCCAGCATTCCATTCAAACAATGCAGTCAATCCGCAGCCATACCACTGGCTGACATCAGTTGATGATAGGACCTAGACAAGTTGTAAATGCAACAAGTACTGATATTGTATAATATACAGTGAGGGAAAAAAGTATTTGATCCCCTGCTGATTTTGTACGTTTGCCCACTGACAAAGGCATGATCAATCTATAATTTTAATGGTAGGTTTATTTGAACAGTGAGAGACAGAATAACAACAAAAAAATCCAGAAAAACGCATGTCAAAAATGTTATAAATGTATTCGCATTTTAATGAGGGACATAAGTATTTGACCCCTCTGCAAAACATGACTTAGTACTTGGTGGCAAAACCCTTGTTGGCAATCACAGAGGTCAGACGTTTTTTGTAGTTGGCCACCAGGTTTGCACACATCTCAGGAGGGATTTTGTCCCACTCCTCTTTGCAGATCTTCTCCAAGTCATTAAGGTTTCGAGGCTGACGTTTGGCAACTCGAACCTTCAGCTCCCTCCACAGATTTTCTATGGGATTAAGGTCTGGAGACTGGCTAGGCCACTCCAGGACCTTAATGTGCTTCTTCTTGAGCCACTCCTTTGTTGCCTTGGCAGTGTGTTTTGGGTCATTGTCATGCTGGAATACCCATCCATGACCCATTTTCAATGCCCTGGCTGAGGGAAGGAGGTTCTCACCCAATATTTGACGGTACAAGGCCCCGTCCATCGTCCCTTTAATGCGGTGAAGTTGTCCTGTCCCCTTAGCAGAAAAACACCCCCAAATCATAATGTTTCCACCTCCATGTTTGACAGTGGGGATGGTGTTCTTGGGGTCATAGGCAGCATTCCTCCTCCTCCAAACATGGCGAGATGAGTTGATGCCAAAGAGCTCGATTTTGATCTCATCTGACCACAACACTTTCACCCAGTTGTCCTCTGAATCATTCAGATGTTCATTGGCAAACTTCAGACGGCCCTGTATATGTGCTTTCTTGAGCAGGGGGACCTTGCGGGCGCTGCAGGATTTCAGTCCTTCACGGCGTAGTGTGTTACCAATTGTTTTCTTGGTGACTATGGTCCCAGCTGCCTTGAGATCATTGACACGATCCTCCCGTGTAGTTCTGGGCTGATTCCTCACCGTTCTCATGATCATTGCAACTCCATGAGGTGAGATCTTGCATGGAGCCCCAGGCCGAGGGAGATTGACAGTTCTTAATAATTGCACCAACTGTTGTCACCTTCTCACCAAGCTGCTTGGTGATGGTTTTGTAGCCCATTCCAGCCTTGTGTAGGTCTACAATCTTGTCCCTGACATCCTTGGAGAGCTCTTTGGTCTTGGCCTTGGAGAGTTTGGAATCTGATTGATTGATTGCTTCTGTGGACAGGGCTCTTTTATACAGGCAACAAGCTGAGATTAGGAGCACTCCCTTTAAGAGTGTGCTCCTAATCTCAGCTCGTTACCTGTATAAAAGACACCTGGGAGCCAGAAATCTTTCTGATTGAGAGGGGGTCAAATACTTATTTCCCTCATTAAAATGCAAATCAATTTATAACATTTTTGGAATGTGTTTTTCTGGATTTTTTTGTTGTTATTCTGTCTCTCACGGTTCAAATAAACCTACCATTAAAATTATAGACTGATCATTTCTTTGTCAGTGGGCAAACGTACAAAATCAGCAGGGGATCAAATACTTTTTCCTTCACTGTAATAGCACTCACAGCTTTCCAAGAAAACAAAAATGTTGGCATTTATGGTCTGTTTACATATATTTTATAAATAATAATATATTTATTTTATATAGGGCTTTTCATTACAAAGAGAATCTCAAAGACACTTTAAAAATGTAGGTTTCTGGTGGTGGCATGTCTTGTCTTGGCGATGGTCTTCCACAGCTGATAGTGTTGTTAGTAATAGCTGATTAGTGTTGTTAGTAATAGCTGATAGTGTTGTTAGTAATAGCTGATTAGTGTTGTTAGTAATAGCTGATAGTGTTGTTAGTAATAGCTGATAGTGTTGTTAGTAATAGCTGATAGTGTTGTTAGTAATAGCTGATAGTGTTGTTAGTAATAGCTGATAGTGTTGTTAGTAATAGCTGATAGTGTTGTTAGTAATAGCTGATAGTGTTGTTAGTAATAGCTGATAGTGTTGTTAGTAATAGCTGATAGTGTTGTTAGTAATAGCTGATAGTGTTGTTAGTAATAGCTGATAGTGTTGTTAGTAATAGCTGATAGTGTTGTTAGTAATAGCTGATAGTGTTGTTAGTAACAGCTGATAGTGTTGTTAGTAATAGCTGATAGTGTTGTTAGTAATAGCTGATAGTGTTGTTAGTAATAGCTGATAGTGTTGTTAGTAATAGCTGATAGTGTTGTTAGTAACAGCTGATAGTGTTGTTAGTAATAGCTGATAGTGTTGTTAGTAATAGCTGATAGTGTTGTTAGTAATAGCTGATAGTGTTGTTAGTAATAGCTGATAGTGTTGTTAGTAATAGTTGATAGTGTTGTTAGTAATAGCTGATAGTGTTGTTAGTAACAGCTGATAGTGTTGTTAGTAATAGCTGATAGTGTTGTTAGTAATAGCTGATAGTGTTGTTAGTAATAGCTGATAGTGTTGTTAGTAATAGCTGATAGTGTTGTTAGTAATAGCTGATTAGTGTTGTTAGTAATAGCGGATAGTGTTGTTAGTAATAGCTGATAGTGTTGTTAGTAACAGCTGATAGTGTTGTTAGTAATAGCTGATAGTGTTGTTAGTAATAGCTGATAGTGTTGTTAGTAATAGCTGATAGTGTTGTTAGTAATAGCTGATAGTGTTGTTAGTAATAGCTGATAGTGTTGTTAGTAATAGCTGATTAGTGTTGTTAGTAATAGCTGATTAGTGTTGAGGCAGTTCAGAAAGGCAGTAGTAGCCTTATTTATAATTATATTACAATATTTTAGGTTCACAATAATTATATTAGACAATTTCTGATATATCACGTCTTTTATTTTCCTGCATAAGTAAAATCAGGATCAGGCATCTACTGCCATTCATTCCAATTAGACTGCTTTGGATTTCTCCCTGAGCAAGATGGCTGCCATGTTCAGCCCATTCTGGAACTTTCAGGGTTTATGACATAGCCCCTCTACTAATTCTATAGGTCGTTATCAATAAAACGTCAGACCCCCAGCTCCGCTAAAACCCATTGACAATGGCGTGCTATTTGGTTGTAATATCATTACTTCTTGAAGAGCAGAGTCAGAACTACACATTTCCGAGTAGTCTATGCAAAACAATTGTGCACATTTTGCTCTATCACTTGAGTTATACAGCATGTAACTGCATGCTTTTCATGATCAGTAAACATCAATTGATCGTGTATTTTCATATACGTGAGGGTAGCCTCACAATATCTCTCAAAATTGGCCACCATTAATTGTATATTTGAGTGATATAAAAGTGAACTATACCTGACAAGTATGAGTGGTTTAGGTTAATTTCCCATCCTTTGTGGGCTCTGCCTGTTAAGCAGCAGAAGGGCGCATTTGCCGATGTACTGTTAGCTGATAATGTCTACTTTGCAAGCTACTGGTAGAAACTTTGTACAGTTGGCTAAACATATAGTGGTAAGTTTAATCACGATTGCTGCTGACAGACATGATAGACTACATTGATTAATGGACCATGTCAAATTGGCTCGCTAGCTAACAACAGATCACTTCAATATAGCTAGTTAACAAGCTAACTTTCAGGAGATAAACAACAGTAGATTACCATTTCAAAATATAGTTTGATTTGCTTGCCATAGTGGTGACAGTAGTCCGACTGACATCTTTACCAGGACGAGGACTTGCCGCTCTTTCCAAAAGCCTAATCTCTGATGAAGCAAGCTAAATTACACATGTTGTTTGCCTAGCTAGATAGGCTACCCGCACATATCTGAAATGACATGATCAATTGATGTTTACTGATCATGAAAAGCATGCAGTTACTTGCTGTTTAACTGTTGATGAAGCTAAATGTGGAATAATCGGAAATGTGTAGCTCTGAATACCTTCTTCAAGAGTAATATTAAAACCAACTAGTTATAAAATGTATTTAACAATCCCATAAAAATGGCACGTAGTTGTCAATTGTTTAGCGGAGCTGGGGGTCTCCTTGCCCCCCAGCTGCCAAATTGAATGCTCTGCACCGTATTGTGACGTTTTATTGATAACGACCTATAGGATCTCCTTGAGTTTGACTGAGTTCTTAGTGTTCTGTCTGATATTAGAAAGAAGGGTGTTACACTATCAGTCTTAGAACAACATTTCAATATTCTCTCCCTGAAGTGCACAGGGAGAATGGACCTGAATGGAACCAAAATATTATATAATGTTTTTCCTAGCAAGAGCCAAACTTTTGGCTTTGCAGTCTTCATCTCCTAGGCTGGTGGATCCTACTCTGGAGGCGATGGTTTTGGGATCTCCTCAAAAAAAAGGTATTGGGCTGAGTTTCTTCACCTCCTCCTGGGACATATGGAGGGTGTTAGAACTGTCAGTGTGGAGGAGTGTTTTCTCAGGCTTTCAGGGCTGCCACTCTTGGGAGTCGCATGTTTGTTTGTAAAAAAAATAAAGAATAATATTATACTGTAGTTTTGTTTGGCTCAGCACTCATTTGAGCTCTTGATACATTTGGGACCAGGTTTGAAAAGGTTGGTATAGCCTTCCACTGCAGACAGTTTCCCACAGAAATTAATGACTTAAAAGCTGGCTTCTCTCTGAAAGTCTATACTGCTCTATATACACTGAGCAAACATAGGCTATCTATATACTGCTCTATATACACTGAGCAAACATAGGCTATCTATAACATAACATCTCTGCACTGCACTAATCTAGCTACACATGTATGTAAACAGCAAAAAACAAGCACTTTCCAAGTCATTTACTCCCCCTTCAGCTCAATAAAGAAACATTCATATTTATTCTGTGTGAAGTTCATGTTTGACTTGCCTGTTGAATGGTTTTGATGTTTAATAAACTTTATTGAAAGACATCCTCCTGAAATGATTGAAACACCTAGCGTTATTAATGAAAGAGTTCACACAAGCTCATTGTTCGCTCTTAATGGGATTTGCAGTAGTAACACGCTAATGTATTGATATATGCCTCAATTTGCTGTGGTAATCCTTCATGCGCGAAACAAGGAAATGGAACACACTTTGTTGACATGGAGGTGCTCTGCACATTTGGGAGTGATAAGCATTGCCAACGGAAGCCAAATGTCGACAACATGGTGGTGGAGCCTGGCTTTAAAATGTATTGGGTGTTTAATTGAGAGAAGTAAGGCCCATATTCTTGAAACTCATAATATACAGTAGGCCTATTAGCTGATGATCCCTACATGGTAGATGGTACTAGGCCCTATGTGTTTGCTGTGATAGGTGAGATAAAGTAATTCTACTTTAGGTTCTAATCATTGGTTTAATTCCACATTTTCCAGGGTTTCAAACAGATTTCAGGCAAGACCTTAAAGTTAAACGGCCAGGCATTCCCTTTTCAAAGCATCTCCTTTGTTTTGTAATTAAGGTCTGTTAATGAAACTGTTTTGATTAATGACAGTTAATGTGGGGGAGAGAGAGCAGAGAGAACCGGAGGCAGGAAAGCATACAGCTCCAGTATCTCAGAGGGAACTAGCAGCTCAGCCCACATCCCTTTCATTTGTACATGAATGAACAATTAACCACAGTCATCCGTCAGTGTTGATTCAGATGCAGGGAGCTGAGATAGACACTCAAATATTTATTTGTGTGTGTATGTCTGTCTGGTTCTGTGCGCGTGTGTGTACTGCCCTGTGCATGTGTGTGTGTCTATCAATCCATGGATGCATGCTCTTCTTTCGAATATGAAGCCGGACTGAAGGATAAGGAGACAAAGGACTGAAAAGCACTGAAACTTGATCAATTATTCAGTTTATGCTTGTCTCTTTGAAGTCTCTCTATTCCCCTGAGAGTTAGTTATACTGACCATGTGACTGTCTGAACAGAGAGCCTTTACTCTCTTCCCTACTCCCTGAGGAGAATGAGAAGGACAGAGGACAAAATGCCCCCACTGGGGAAAATGATTGGGCATCATAACGCGTTAATAAAGTGTACGTGATGATGAGGAGTGGGTAAAAAGTGTGGGCGTTTTAGAACATCACAAGTGGCCCTGTCCTCTAATAAGTGGCCCCTGAGCTATTGCTGAAGTGACGTTTTTATTGATGTTAATGTGGGATCGTTTTATTGATGTAAATGTAGATCCAGTGATCTATGGGGGTAATGAGAACCACAGCACTAATTACAGTCACCTTCAGGAGCCTGTTCAAAGCTGTTTATCTCCCACACTAGTCCTCTCTCTCTCTCTCTCAATGACCCAACTGAAGGTCAGCTTGTTAATGAATTTTCAGACACTCTGGATTTGTCAGAGTGATAAGACATCCAGGACCTCTATACCAGGCGGTGTCACAGGAAGGCCCTAAAAATTGTCAGACTCCAGCCACCCAAGTCATAGACTGTTCTCTCTGCTACCGCACGGCAAGTGGTACCGAAGCGCCAAGTCTGGGAACAAAAGGCACCTGAACAGCTTCTACCCCCAAGCCATAAGACTGCTGAACAGTTAATCAAATGGCTACCCAGACAATTTACATTGACCCACTTGATTATTTATTTATCTTAATTGTTTTGCACTGTGACTCCCTTGCACTGGCTCTATGCAAACTCACTAGACTCTACCCATACACGCACACATACCACACTGACACTCCAGCACACACACACACACACGCACACTACATTCGCTCACACACACAAAACACACACACACACATGCAGACTATTTGCATTGCCCCCGACCCCTTTTACCCTGCTGCTACTCTCTGTTTATGATCTATGCATAGTCACTTTAACAACTCTACCTACATGTACACTACCATTCAAACGTTTTGAAAAGCATTTATTTTGTCCATTAAAATAATATCAAATTGATCAGAAATACAGTGTAGACATTGATAATGTTGTAAATGGCTATTGTAGCTGGAAACGGCTGATTTTTAATGGAATATTTACATAGACGTACAGAGGCCCATTTTCAGCAACCATCAGTCCTATGTTCCAATGGCCCGTTGTGTTTGCTAATCCAAGTTTATCATTTTAAAAGGCTAACTGATCATTAGAAAACCCTTTTGCAATTATGCTGTTGTGCTGATTAAAGAAGCAATAAAACGTGGGTCCGATTACAGGATCCAAATGGCCAGAAACAAAGAACTTTCTTCTGAAACTCGTCAGTCTATTCTTGTTCTGAGAAATGAAGGATATTCCATGCGAGAAATTGCCAAGAAACTGAAGATCTCGTACAACGCTGTGTACTACTCCCTTCACAGAACAGCGCAAACTGGCTCTAACCAGAATAGAAAGAGGAGTGGGAGGCCCCAGTGCACAACTGAGCAAGAGGACAAATACATTAGTGTCTAGTTTGAGAAACAGACGCCTCACAGGTCCTCAACTGGCATCTTCATTAAATAGTACCCGCAAAAGACCAGTCTCAACGTCAACAGTGAAGTGGCGACTCCAGGATGCTGACCTAATAGGCAGAGTTGCAAAGAAAAAGCCAAATCTCAGACTGGCCAATAAAAAGAAAAGATTAAGATGGGCAAAAGAACACTGACACTGGACAGAGGAAGATTGGAAAAAAGTGTTATGGACAGACGAATCGAAGTTTGAGGTGTTCGGATCACAAAGAAGAACATTTGTGAGACGCAGGGGGTGCTTTGGTGGTGGTAAAGTGGGAGATTTGTGCAGGGTAAAAGGGATCTTGAAGAAGGAAGGCTATCACTTCATTTTGCAACGCCATGCCATACCCTGTGGACAGTGCTTGATTGGAGCCAATTTCCTCCTATAACAGGACAATGACCCAAAGCACAGCTCCAAACTATGCAATAACTATTTAGGGAAGAAGCAGTCAGCTGGTATTCTGTCTATAATGGAGTGGTCAGCACAGTCACCGGATCTCAACCCTATTGAGCTGTTGTGGGAGCAGCTTGACCGTAACAAGTGCTCATCAAGCCAATCCAACTTGTGGGAGGTGCTTCAGAAAGCATGGGGTGAAATCTCTTCAGATTACCTCAACAAATTGACAACTAAAAAGCCAAAGGTCTGCAAGGCTGTAATTGCTGCAAATGGAGGATTCTTTGACGAAAGCAAAGTTTGAAGGACACAATTATTATTTCAATTAAAAATCATTATTTCTAACCTTGTCAATGACTACATGTCCTATTCATTTTGCTATATTTGCTATTCAAACTCATTTCATATATGTTTTCATGGAAAAATTGACATTTCTAAGTGACCCCAAACTTTTGAACGTTAGTGTACATATTACCTCAATTACCTCTACTAACCGTTGCCCCCGCACATTGACTCGGTACCGGTACCCCCTGTATATAGCCTCACTATTGTTATTTTACTGCTGCTCTTTAATTATTTTTTACTTTTATTTCGTATTATTTTATTATTTGTTTGTGTGATTTTTTTTTTTGTGTATTATTTCTTTAAACTGCATTGTTGATTAAGGGCTTGTAAGTAAGCATTTCACTGTAAGGTCTACACCTGTTGTATTCGGCGCATGTGACAAATACAATTTGATTTGATTTGATTGACGGCACAAACACACTCACACATATTCACACTTTCACACTTCACATACGCTGCTGCTACCCCTACCAACATGTACATACTGTATTACCTCAATTACTTCGTACCCCTGCACATTGACTCAGTACTGGTACTCCTTGTATATAGCCTTGTTATTGTTTTTATTGTGTTACTATTTCATTTTTTATTGAGCAAATATTTGTATTAATTTTTAACTCTGCATTGTTGGGAACGGGCTTCTAAGTAAGCATTTAGCTCTAAAGTATCCACCTGTTGTATTTGGCGCATGTGACCAATACAATTTGATTTGATTTGAAGACTCAGTAGTAGTGTGGATTCTCTGTGGTAAATCTGCTCTCTGTAGGATTGTTATGACTGGCAAACTTGTGTACATACCATCAAAGGCTTTAATACTGTATTTTGATTATGTAGGCCTAGACTTGTTTTGACTATTATAGGTTTGTTATGACTGGCAGGTTTGTTTTGGTTATTATACGCTTGTTGTGGCTGGCAGGCTAAAGTTGCTATGCAGGAGAGATGAATGTGGATTCAATTGGCTACATACATCGCATGGCTTGAATCCATCGGGTCTCCCTCCTCACTGTCGTCTTCTGACACTGCATAATGGATGAGCCATCTAATCAGTTGTTTGTGAACTGTTGTTTGTGAAATGCCTGATTTGATTTAATTTAAATTCCCTCTAAATTCTCTGTCAAGGGGTTTCTGCTCCAGCTTTAAAGCTTGACGTCTTAATAAATTAGCGCACATGAATGCAAGCAACCCCTGAATTTGTAATGTTTAATGATGAATCTAAGTTCTGGCTCCCAACCTCCTATTCCCCTGTAATCATTCACTTTAATAATGAAATTGCATCAAACTTTTTCAATTACTTTTTCGGTGGGGGTTCTCTCCACTAATTACCAATATGGTCATCACTTCACCTTCCATTTCCCCTCAAAATAATGAAATGATGTGTGGCGCATGTGTCAGGTCTGTTCAGAATCCATTATTGTGTTACAAAATGAGATTACTGGTATTACTTGATGCCTACTGTATTTTGAGACCCACTTTTCCGTTAAGGTTTAGTAAGCTAGGGCTCAGTATGCTTTCCATTCCCCTCTCCCTCCATTCCCCCGGGGACCATAATTGTCAGATCTATGTAATGTGCTGTACTTGAACCTAGCTTGCCTCTCTGTACTGTAAAGAATGGAGCAGAAGAGAAGAGAGTGGAGGAGAGGAAAGATGGGAGGAGGATTCGGGGGGGGGGTGTTAAGTTAAGGACTAGTGTTGAGTGACTGCTGTCCCTGTGTGTGTCCCTGTGGCCCCTGAAGCAGCCCTGATTAACTGGAATGTAGCTTTGGGCCCCTGGACACCCCTAGTGGCCCCTGACAGAGACACACTCCATCCCAAACACAGTGTTGTCTGTCTGTGAACACACACAGGGGCCAAGTAGCAGCCAGTGGGCATGAGGCCACCATGGCTACTAAACTGGAACACTAAACTCATTATTAGAGCCAGTCAGAGAGGAGAATAACTACATTATTAGAGCCAACTACATTATTAGAGCCAACTCCATTATTAGAGCCAACTACATTATTAGAGCCAACTACAGTGTGAGTAAACATAAACACACAGGAGCAGGAAGAGGCTGTCTGCTCTCACTACGATGCTCTGTGTTTGAGTCTCTGCAGACATGTTGGATCCTGCCCAGTTCTGTGACTCCCTGATCTTCTATGTTGTGCGAATCACATCCTTGCCCTAACATTGGTGAAGAGAATCTCACCATATCTGTACTGGACTCTGTCCTTAGAGCTTCAATCAATTTTCAACACACACAAAGACCATTGCACACTACTAAGACTTATGAAGATGGCTATAGATCAATAAAACAAAAAAACACTTTCCATACATTTCGCTAAAACATTTCCAGCATTTTCATCTTCATAGTGCACAGACATTTAACCTTTAATAATCAAAGTCTCTAAGAGTAATCACTCATTAATGTCATTGTCCTGCTTTTAACTGTCGATAATGTCTCGGTGATGGATTGTTTTATAAATAGTGATTGGCTTTAATTGAGGACAGAGAGAACACCTTTGCGGACAATGACCCTCCAGGGTTATATGGACAAAGTGCAGTCTCTCTCTCTTCTTTCACATAGGATTCACGGTATGTTGCCTGTAAAAACAATTGGGTTCCTGCTCCATTCGTCTGAAAATGGATCCTGAATAGACTATAGAAACGGAGGTTGTTTATCAAAAAGCACTGTGTCCTGGGAAGTCCTCAGCACAAATACTTTCAAAGACAAAAATCACAGTCTATATTGAGGTGTTTCTTCAAGGTGAAGTTCTAAAAGAGGAACTCAAGTCCGGGTGCTTTAATGTTGTCTTTCGTTAGCTGCACTTCCCCAGATAACTCAGCCCAGCTCTTCTCCAAGTGTCATCATCCTCCAAAAATCTCTGATCTCCCCCAGTAAAGTGAAGGATTTGAGAGAGTGATACACACTTAAGAAACACTCACCTATGAGGGGTAGATAATGTCAAGAAAGACACACTGGACAAAATGTAAACACTAAGACCACATTAGAGAATAGTGCTTCCTCTCCATTGTATTATGTAATTGCAAAGCACTCTGGTGAAGCCAATTTTGTTCCACATTATACTGAATAGATGGCATTTCACTCCTTAACTCCTACCAAACCACTAAGTAATGAATCAGTCCTTGCTTCAGAGTTTAATCACATTCAAAAGGGCTGCATTAGTTTAAGACTAAATGGTGATCTCATTCAAGCCACAGTATCATGAGGAAAGCTAATTAAGCTAATCAGGCAGTTAGCCTGTGCACATCCAGTAATCGGCTGGAGTGCATGACAATGCGGTTTTGATTTGTGCTCACTGCTCATGTCAACATTATTATGTTATCAGAGTTCAGAACTGTATGATTTGTCCGGTTTGGAGAGAATAAATATGTGTGGATGATTCATTCAGCTCAAAGGTAAAGCAAGTAGCAGCAGAGTTATTGTCAAGGCGTCAGTGTAATGCGGTAGGACGAAGTCAGGCGCAGGACACAGAGCTAATCGAAAACGTACTTTACTCGTAGGTAAAAGAATGAACAGCAAGCCTCCACGCAGGGAGGAACAAACCCGCTCACAGACGACAACCAAAACATGGACAAACACGCACAACACACAGTGTGAGCCAGAGGGTTAAATAGGGAAGACCTAACTACATGATGGGAAACAGGTGAGACCAATACAGACAAAACAAGTCGAACGTAGAAACATGGATCGGTAGCAGCTAGTACTCCGGTGACGGCGAACGCCGAAGCCTGCCCGAGCAAGGAGGAGGGGCAGCCTCGGCTGAATTCGTGACAGTACCCCCCCCCCCCTTGACGCGCAGCTCCAGCCATGTGCCGACCCAGCCTCGGGGATGGCCAGGAGGACGCGGAGCAGGGCGAGTCGGATGACTATGGTGGAAATCCCTCAACATGGAGGGATCGAGGATGTCCCCTCCATGTTGAGGGATTTCCACCATAGTCTTCCGACTCGCCCAGCACCGTTCCTCCGGACCGTACCCCTCCCACTCCACGAGATACTGCAGGCCCTCCACCCGACGCCTCGAATCCAAGATGGAACGGACCGAGTACGCCGGTGCCCCCTCGATGTCCAGTGGGGGCGGAGGAACCTCCCGTACCTCAGACTCCTGGAGTGGACCAGCTACTACTGGCCTGAGGAGAGACACAATGAACGAGGGGTTAATACAGTAATTAAGAGGAAGCTGTAACCTATAACAAACCTCGTTCAATCTCCTCAGGACTTTAAATGGCCCCACAAACCGCCGACCCAGCTTCCGGCAGGGCAGGCGAAGGGGCAGGTTTCGGGTGGAGAGCCAGACCCTCACTGCGGTGGCGGTCGGCGCTCGCCTTTTGTCGCCTGATAGCCTGCTGCAGGCGTACATGGGCAGCGTTTCAGGTCTCTTCTGAGTGCCGAAACCACTCATCCACCGCAGGAGCCTAGATCTGGCTCCGATGCCAAGGTGCCAGGACCGGCTGATAACCTAACACACACTGAAATGGAGAAAGGTTAGTGGAGGAGTGGCGGAGTGAGTTTTGGGCCATCTCTGCCCAGGGTATAAACCCCGACCACTCCCCCGGCCGGTCCTGGCAATAGGACCACAGAAACCTACCCACATCCTGATTAACTCTCTCCACCTGCCCATTACTCTCGGGGTGAAAACCTGAGATCAGGCTGATCGAGACCCCCAGACGTTCCATGAACGCCCTCCAGACCCTTGAGGTGAACTGGGGACCCCGATCTGAAACAATATCCTCAGGTACCCCGTAGTGACGGAAGACGTGTGTAAATAGGGCATCAGCAGTTTGTAGGGCCGTAGGGAGACCTGGCATAGGAATGAGACGGCAGGACTTAGAAAACCGATCCATAACGACCAGGATCGTGGTGTTCCCTTGTGAGGGGGGAAGGTCTGTAACAAAATCCACCAATAGGTGGGACCACGACCGTTGTGGAACGGGTAGGGGTTGTAATTTCCCTCTGGGCAGGTGTCTAGGTGCCTTACACTGGGCGCACACCGAGCAGGAGAAAACATAAACCCTCACGTCCTTGGCTAAAGTGTACTTCCCACTAAGACAGTGCACTGTCCGACCGATGCCAGGATGACCAGAGGAGGGTGACGTGTGAGCCCAATAGATCAATCGATCGTGAACCTCGAGCGGCACGTACATACG
Source organism: Coregonus lavaretus (assembly GCF_964263955.1). Taxonomy (NCBI): domain Eukaryota; kingdom Metazoa; phylum Chordata; class Actinopteri; order Salmoniformes; family Salmonidae; genus Coregonus; species Coregonus lavaretus. Next base: position 36,861,972 of record NC_140016.1, on the reverse strand, counting down.
ACCCTCTGGACACTGGGGGGGAGTTGGCTCGGTACGTAACGCCCGCTCGATGTCCGCGTCAACCTCCCACACCGCCGGTGCCACCAGACACGATGACGGAAGTATGGGAGTGGGCTTAATGGACCTCTCCTCTGTGTCATACAGTTGGGACAGGGCGTCTGCCTTAGCGTTCTGGGAACCTGGTCTGTAAGTAAGAGTAAACACAAAACGAGTGAAGAAAATGGCCCACCTTGCCTGGCGAGGGCTCAGTCTCCTCGCCGCCCGGATGTACTCCAGATTGCGATGGTCAGTCAAAATGAGAAAAGGGTGTTTAGCCCCCTCAAGCCAATGCCTCGACACTTTCAGAGCTTTAACCACAGCTAACAGCTCCCGGTCCCCCACGTCATAGTTGTGCTCCGCCGGACTGAGCTTCTTAGAAAAGAAAGCACAGGGGCGGAGCTTTGGTGGCTTACCCGAGCGCTGAGACAGTACAGCTCCTATCCCAGCCTCGGACGCGTCCACCTCAACCTGGAATGCTAAGGAGGGATCCGGATGAGCCAGCACTGGAGCCGAGGTAAACAGGTCCTTCAGATGACCAAAAGCCCTGTCCGCCTCAGCTGACCACTGCAGTCGCACCGGTCCCCCCTTCAGCAAGGAGGTAATGGGAGCCGCTACCTGCCCAAAGCCCCAGATAAACCTCCGGTAGTAGTTGGCAAAACCCAAGAATCGCTGCACCTCCTTCACCGTGGTTGGAGTCGGCCAATTACGCACGGCCGAAATGCGGTCAATCTCCATCTCCACCCCTGACGCGGACAGGCGGTGCCCTAGGAAGGAGATGGACTCTTGGAAGAACAGACATTTCTCCACCTTCACATACAGGTCATGCTCCAACAGTTGACCAAGCACCTGACGCACCAGGGACACATGCGCGGCCTGTGTAGCGGAGTATATGAGAATGTCATCAATATACACCACTACACCCTGTCCGTGCAGGTCCCTGAAAATCTCATCAACAAAGGATTGGTGAAGAATTCAATTTAGTGAAGAAGCGCGCCCCGTGCAATGACTCCGTCATACTAGCAATCAGAGGTAGTGGATAGCTGTACTTCACAGTGATCTGATTAAGACCATGGTAGTCAATGCACGGGCGTAAGTCACCATCCTTCTTCTTCACAAAAAAGAAACTCGAGGAGACAGGGGAAGTGGAAGGCCAAATGTATCCCTGCCTCAGAGATTCGGTGACATATGTTTCCATTGCCGCCGTCTCCTCCTGTGACAGAGGATACACGTGACTCCGGGGAAGTGCAGCGCCTACCTGGAGGTTTATCGCACAATCCACCTGTCGATGGGGTGGTAATTGAGTCGCCTTCTTTTTACAGAATACAGCCAAATCGGCATATTCAGACGGAATGTGTATGGTGGAAACCTGGTTTGGACTTTCCACCGTAGTTGCCCCTACGGAAACACCTACACACCTCCCCGAGCACTGACTAGACCATCCCTTGAGAGCCCTCTGTTGCCATGAAATAGTGGGGTCATGAGAGGTTAACCAGGGAAGCCCCAACACCACTGGAAACGCATGAGAATCAATCAGATAGACAAATTTTTTCCTCATGACCCTCCTGCGTCTTCATCCAGAGTGGCGCTGTGACCTCCCTAATCAGACCCTAAAGGGGGACTATCTAGGGCACGTATAGGGAAGGGCACATCAACTGGCACAATAGGAATCCCTAAACTACGGGAAAACTGACGATCAATAAAGTTCCCAGCTGCGCCTGAATCTACTAGCGCCTTATGCTGGGAATGAGGAGAAAACTTTGGAAATACAACATCTATACACATATGCGCAACAGGGAGCTCTGGGTGAGTCGGGTGCCTACTCACCGGAAACGATCCACCAGTGCTCTGCCTACTGCCTCGACTCCTTAAAGACCCTCCCCAGCACCGACCAGCAGTGTGTCCTCTGCGGCCACAGTTGGTGCAGGGGACGGCCCCTCTACTGGTCTCCCTAAGAGCAGCACCTCCGAGCTCCATAGGGGTAGGGTCGGAGGCGCTGGAGGATGGAATGGACGGCCCCTGATCCGGACATCCGCGGGTGGCCAACAGATTATCCAGCCTGATTGACATATCCACCAGTTGGTCCAGGTTAAGGTTGGTGTCCCTGCAGGCCAGTTCCCGACGAACGTCCTCCCTTAGGCTGCATCGGTAGTGGTCGATAAGGGCCCTCTCATTCCATCCTGCGCTGGCAGCCAGAGTCCTAAAGTCCAGTGCAAACTCCTGTGCGCTCCTCCTGCCCTGTCTGAGGTGAAATAGACGCTCACCCGCCGCTCTCCCCTCCGGTGCATGATCGAATACCGCCCGAAAGCGGTGGGTAAACTCCTCATAACTTACAGATGCTGCGTCTATTCCTCCCCACTCGGCATTGGCCCACTCGAGCGCCTTCCCGGACAGACAGGAGATGAGGGCGGACACGCTCTCGTATCCCGAGGGAGCCGGTGGATGGTTGCCAGGTATAGCTCTACCTGGAGCAGAAAACCCTGACACCTGGCAGCTGTACCGTCGTATGCCCTCGGGAGCGAGAGCCGAATCCCACTGGACCCAGGTGGTGAAAAGGTGGACAGCGGTGTAGGTGGTCGTGTAATTGGAAGAGGTATAGGAAAACCTCCTCTCTCCCATCGCTCCATAGTATTTATCACACGTTCCATTGCGGTGCCGAGAGCCTGGATCATGGTCGCTTGTTGTTGGACGCGTTCCTCCATCAATCCGGCTGGCATGGCTGTACCTGCTGACTCCATAAATGGTGCGTGTTTCTGTCAAGGCATCAGTGTAATGCGGTAGGACGAAGTCAGGCGCAGGACACAGAGCTAATCGAAAAACGTACTTTACTCGTAGGTATCTTTATGAACATACCTCCACGCAGGGAGGAACAAAACCGCTCACAGACGACAACCAAAACATGGACAAACACGCACAACACACAGTGTGAGCCAGAGGGTTAAATAGGGAAGACCTAACTACATGATGGGAAACAGGTGAGACCAATACAGACAAAACAAGTCGAACATAGAAACATGGATCGGTAGCAGCTAGTACTCTGGTGACGGCGAACGCCGAAGCCTGCCCGAGCAAGGAGGAGGGGCAGCCTCGGCTGAATTTGTGACAGTTATGTTGTATATGATTAAGTTAATCTCTGATATGCCTGAACAATCAACAACTGACTTGTCTCAGGTGTCAGGAAATATGTAGAAAGAATGTGAAGAAAAATATGTTTACCTCTTTGAAGCTGGATACAAATGTTTATCGCAAAAGATTAATTTAAGATAAAGTTAAAAACATTATTTACTTTTATCAGCCAAGTTGTCACATCTGGATTTGATTAAGTATGGTACTGTAGACTGTCTTGGAGGGTTGAACTACTGTAGCAAACATATTGGAGGGTTGAAATACTGTAACAGTAGGGCCTTTAGATTGATGAGGAAGATGGGGGAGACCTTTCTCCTCTGAAAGTCCCTTGGTTTGGTGAGGGAGAGAGATGGGGGAGACCTTTGATGAGGGAGATGAGGCAGACCATTCCCCTCTGAAAGCTTGGCAGGATTAGGCTGAGGGATTCCTGGGTGCAGAGAGATCTGTTTCTTCAGCCTGCTTCTATCAGCTACTTCTGTCTGAACGCTCCTTTCAGTGGCCCTCATCCTAAATGAACAGATCTGTTATCTACACCCCACTCTGAGCTCTCTAAGCTCCACTGCTAATGAGAAGTGCCCTAAGATTTTTATGTCATTAATAGATGAAAGGAGGGAAGAGAAGGCCACTCATACATCATTAAACATACACACGCACGCACTCATGTCTTTAGGTGGATGTGCTGTGAGTCTAAGGACCTAGAACCAATATTCAAAGGAAATCAGAGATATTTAATGTCATGGATGTTTTTACTTTTGATATAGATTCATGCAGTGGAAATTAATTAGATACTGCACCATTTCACCCACCAATTTTCTGTTCAGCAATGACACATTTATAGGCTATTTGATAATTGTATGTTGATAAAACCCAGAATGATTTCTTACCAGGCATTACACTTTTCTTACAAACTATCATTAGACCCAATTTTCAAATGTCATACTATGTATATATACAGTGTTGTAACAATGTGCAAATAGTTAAAGCACAGATGGGAAAATAAATAAACATAAATATGGGTTGTATTTACAATGGTGTTTGTTCTTCACTGGTTGCCCTTTTCTTGTGGCAACAGGTCACAAATCTTGCAGCTGTGATGGCACACTGTGGCTTTTCACCCAGTAGATAAGAAAGTTTATCAAAATTGGGTTTGTTTTCGAATTCTTTGTGGATCGCTGTAATCTGAGGGAAATATGTGTCTCTAATATGGTCATACATTTGGCAGGAGGTTAGGAAGTGCAGCTCAGTTTCCACCTCATTTTGTGGGCAGTGTGCACATAGCCTGTCTTCTCTTGAGAGCCAGGTCTGCCTACGGCGGCCTTTCTCAATAGCAAGGCTATGCTCACTGAGTCTGTACATAGTCAAAGCTTTCCTTAAGTTTGGGTCAGTCACAGTGGTCAGGTATTCTGCCACTGTGTACTCTCTGTTTAGGGCCAAATAGCATTCTAGTTTGCTCTGTTTTTTGTTTGTTCTTTCCAATGTGTCAAGTAATTCTCTTTTTGTTTTCTCATGATTTGGTTGGGTCTAGTTGTGTTGTTGTTGTTGTTGTCCTGGGTCTGTGTGGGGTCTGTTTGTGTTTGTGAACAGAGCCCCAGGACAAGCTTACTTAGGGGACTCTTCTCCAAGTTCATCTCTCTGTAGGTGATGGCTTTGTTATGGAAGGTTTGGGAATCGCTTCCTTTTAAGTGATTATAGAACTTAACGGCTCTTTTCTGGATTTTGATAATTAGCGGGTATTGGCCTAATTCTGCTCTGCATGCATTATTTGGTGTTTTACGTTGTACACGGAGGATGTTTTTGCAGAATTCTGCATGCAGAGTCTCAATTTGGTGTTTGTCCCATTTTGTGAATTCTTGGTTGGTGAGCGGACCCCAGACCTCAGAACCATAAAGGGCAATGGGTTCTATAACTGATTCAAGTATTTTTAGCCAGATCCTAATTGGTATGTCAAATTTTATGTTCCTTTTGATGGCATAGAAGGCCCTTCTTGCCTTGTCTCTCAGATCGTTCACAGCTTTGTGGAAGTTACCTGTGGCGCTGATGTTTAGGCCGAGGTATGTATAGTTTTTTGTGTGCTCTAGGGCAACGGTGTCTAGATGGAATTTGTATTTGTGGTCCTGGCACACACTCTCTCTCTCTCTCTCTCTCTCTCTCTCTCTCTCTCTCTCTCTCTCTCTCTCTCTCTCTCTCTCTCTCTCAGTTCGTCCTCTCTCTCTCCAGCAGTTAGTCCTGAGTACAGCCTTCCTTCCCTGTTCTGGGGGTATATGACCATGATAGTGTTACAGGAGACCTTTCTTTGTAAAGAGACTGTAATTGACATGTTAGCTGTTAAGACCTTGTCCGTTGTGAACTAAATGTCCCTGAGCTTCTCTTGGCCTGCTCTGAGGCCTCCTGCCAATGGGCCTTAAAACTGATACATTTCCCATCAGCACCCTGGGGGAGCCTTTACTGCAGCTCATAGGCAAGTAATGCTAAGATCAGGCCTGTGGAAGTGTTTCTCATACCATTACTTTGGCACAGTGGGGGTCCAGGTAGGGATTTGTCACTTCAATTATTTTCAATTGAAAACGTGGGTTTTTACAGCTCTGGTTGTTCATTTTCAGCTTTTTTCACCTAAACCAGAATCAAATCGATCAAGGGCTCAATGAAAATGTATTCTATTAAATCAATAATGGCTATAATTAAACTGCAAAATTATTGATTGTTTAGAACAATTCCTCACTAATCAGATTGCAGCCAAGTTTTCATAGCATAGCCTAGACTATAGCTCCAGACTAAGCATAGTCATTTTATTACAATTTCATCAACATTGATTTTCATCTACCTCTTTGACCTTGGAGTGTATACAGTTAGATGTTGAAGTAGAGGTTACACATTGAATCAATCCCTGCCAAACTTTAGGCATTGAATTTTACCCCCAAAATGGTAGAACAGGTTGAATCTTAGACATATATTATATTCAGCGCTTCTCGTGATGACAGATGTGTATTTTCACTGGCTGAAATTTCTTCTGGTTGAGCCAGCGAGCGTGTATGCTAGTGTTGATCTTTCCACTGCTGTTTGCTATTCAGAAACACTTCCTCGGCTCTGTGTGAATGTGATTGAGTGAAAGAGATCTGAGGGGAGCCATGCCAGAGCTCTGCCCTCAAGGTCACTCTGTAAAGCCCTAAAGCCCAGAGGTCAGTGCCGAGAGAGGAAGGGAGAGATGGGTGATTGGAGAGAGGGAGGGAGGTTGCAAAGAACAGACTGTAGGACAGAGAGGCCCTGTGGACAATTCCTCCACAGCATCTTATCATTTCAGGGCGAGGCCAGCAGGACTAACCTTGACCTCGACCAGCACTAAACCAATCTCTCAAAGCCTTCAACTCTTAGATTACTATGAACCTGATAAGATCAGTTCTAAGGTTTCCTATGACGTTCACAGTTAGTTGTCTAGTGATGAGTGAAACCCTGTGGATGTATCTGGATCCTTTCGGAAACGGTTGTCACTGATTCTAAACCGTCTCATTGCATTTATGACCTTTCTGTTTTGACTGGTCAGTCAGTGAGTCTAATTCGTTTGTTTGGACTGGTCAGTGAGACTAGTCAGTTTGTTTGGACTGGTCAGTGAGACTAGTCAGTTTGTTTGGACTGGTCAGTGAGACTAGTCAGTTTGTTATGACTGGTGAGTGAGGCTGTTTACACGACTCCTGTTTGACCTGCTGTAAAACAGCTCCAACTCCCCCTTCTGCAATTAGAGCTCCTTTAGTTGTTGGTGCAGTGGATCCTCTAAGGAGGGTATAACAAGCCTCTGAGCCTCATCTCTGCCTTGTAAAACACCCATCATCTCTCCCCTCTGTTATACAACAGTTTTAACAGCCTTTGCCATGGCAACCCAGGGATGGGAGTGTAATGAGAGTATCTGGGATGCAGGGGACAGAGGTAACAGCATTAGTCCTTTATTATACCAGACAGAGGTAAAATCATTAGTCCTTTATTATACCAGACAGAGGTAACATCATTAGTCCTTTATTATACCAGACAGAGGTAACAGCATTAGTCCTTTATTATACCAGACAGAGGTAACAGCATTAGTCCTTTATTATACCAGACAGAGGTAACAGCATTAGTCCTTTATTATACCAGACAGAGGTAACAGCATTAGTCCTTTATTATACCAGACAGAGGTAACAGCATTAGTCCTTTATTATACCAGACAGAGGTAACAGCATTAGTCCTTTATTATACCAGACAGAGGTAACAGCATTATTCCTTTATTATACCAGACAGAGGTAACAGCATTAGTCCTTTATCATACCAGACAGAGATAACAGCATTAGTCCTTTATTATACCAGACAGAGGTAACAGCATTAGTCCTTTATTATACCAGACAGAGGTAACAGCATTAGTCCTTTATTATACCAGACAGAGGTAACAGCATTAGTCCTTTATTATACCAGACAGAGGTAACAGCATTAGTCCTTTATTATACCAGACAGAGGTAACAGCATTAGTCCTTTATTATACCAGACAGAGGTAACAGCATTAGTCCTTTATTATACCAGACAGAGGTAACAGCATTAGTCCTTTATTATACCAGACAGAGGTAACAGCATTAGTCCTTTATTATACCAGACAGAGGTAACAGCATTAGTCCTTTATTATACCAGACAGAGGTAACAGCATTAGTCCTTTATTATACCTGACAGAGGTAACAGCATTAGTCCTTTATTATACCTGCCTATCAGCTGCTTCGGAACAATCCGCTCGCTACTCAAGTGATTGGACAGGGCACACACATGGTGCGCACTCACACACACACACACACACACATCGATACACACACATACAGCATCAGTGTTAGCAGGCACAGTGGGCTGCTGACACCGACCTTTTGAAGTATGAAGTGTTGTCTTCAGCCCTGCTCCTCATTAGCACCCACTTTTTGTTTTGGCATCATGATGCAGTAGAGCAGTTTAGTCCCACAGCCAGCCGTCACACTTTACCCATCCGTCAGAGGAAGAGGTCAAATAAAGTAGAGAAAGAAAGCCCATTTAGGGTTGTGAAATGGTTTGGTTTGTCAGAATACGGTGGTGTTGAATTTGTAATGTGTTCTTGTTTAATTTGGGCCTTTTACTATAGGGATCTGAATGTGTTTGCTTTGCTGTGTTAGACGTTACACTTGGCAGAAAACCAGACCGCCGTGGGCTGTATGAATAGATGTGTGTTTGTAGCAGTTGGCCAGAGATGTTTAGTTTCAGAAGCCCTAATGCTTTATAAATTCCCTTCAGTGTCTGGATTTCAGTTATTATTATTACCGTAATGTTTCGTGTTTGCTGGAGAATCATTCTTATTTACTGTGACAGTCAAACATAAACCAGCTTTTCTCTCTCACTGGCGTTTTATTGGGTAGATTTTATCAGAGTGTGTCCTTGTGAGTTTACCTGTGTGTGTGTGTGTCTGTATGGTGTTAGTCCTCTTGTTCCTTCTGAGAGTGTGTGGTGTCGGTCAGGGAAGAGAAGCAGCATCATCAAGAGGCTCTCTCTTAGTAGAGGTCAGAGACGAAGGGAGTTCAGCCAGGAGGGGAATGATTGCTAATAGACCTCATAATAAAATGAAAAGGCTGTGTCACTGTACAGATGGCCTCTCTCTCCCCACTCTGAGAGCACAAAGTAAAAAGATGAAGTATTCCTCTGCTATTGCCAGACATTAATAAATATGCTATTTCATTTCCTTTGTAACGCCTCGCAGGTTTATAGAAGCTATTAAATAGGAAATGTGAGGAAATCGAACAAAGGAGGCAAAAACTATTTGAGACCACATCTGATTGTACCGTATTCTGACTGACTCTCACTCTCTTTCTATCTCTTTTGCAGAAGGGATTCATAACATGTCCATGGACTCCAGCCCCATGACGATGCCCATGTCAGACCCCAACGCCTGGGCCACAGCTATGAACAACCTGGGCATGGCTCCCATGGGCATGGCAGGACAGCCTCTTATGTCAGGTATAGTTACTGTAGTTATAACCCTAACCCTAACCATACCTCTACTGTAGTTATAACACTAACCCTAACCATACCTCTACTGTAGTTATAGCCCTAATCCTAACCATACCTCTACTGTAGTTATAACCCTAACCATACCTCTACTGTAGTTATAACCCTAACCATACCTCTACTGTAGTTATAACACTAACCCTAACCATACCTCTACTGTAGTTATAACCTTAACCCTACATCTACAGTAGTTATAACCCTAACCATACCTCTACTGTAGTTATAACACTAACCATACCTCTACTGTAGATATAACCCTAACCCTAACTATACCTCTACTGTAGTTATAACCCTAATCCTAACCATACCTCTACTGTAGTTATAACCCTAACCCTAACCATACCTCTACTGTAGTTATAACCCTAACCATACCTCTACTGTAGATATAACCCTAACCCTAACCATACCTCTACTGTAGTTATAACCCTAATCCTAACCATACCTCTACTGTAGTTATAACCCTAACCATACCTCTACTGTAGTTATAACCCTAATCCTAACCATACCTCTACTGTAGTTATAACCCTAATCCTAACCATACCTCTACTGTAGTTATAACCCTAATCCTAACCATACCTCTACTGTAGTTATAACCCTAACCATACCTCTACTGTAGTTATAACCCTAATCCTAACCATACCTCTACTGTAGTTATAACCCTAACGCTAACCATACCTCTACTGTAGTTATAACACTAACCCTAACCATACCTCTACTGTAGTTATAACCCTAATCCTAACCATACCTCTACTGTAGTTATAACACTAACCCTAACCGTACCTCTACTGTAGTTATAACCCTAATCCTAACCATACCTCTACTGTAGTTATAACCCTAACCATACCTCTACTGTAGTTATAACACTAATCCTAACCATACCTCTACTGTAGTTATAACACTAATCCTAACCCTAACTCTACTGTAGTTATAACCCTAATCCTAACCATACCTCTACTGTAGTTATAACCCTAACCATACCTCTACTGTAGTTATAACCCTAATCCTAACCATACCTCTACTGTAGTTATAACCCTAACCATACCTCTACTGTAGTTATAACACTAATTCTAACCCTAACTCTACTGTAGTTATAACCCTAATCCTAACCATACCTCTACTGTAGTTATAACACTAACCCTAACCATACCTCTACTGTAGTTATAACCCTAATCCTAACCATACCTCTACTGTAGTTATAACACTAACCCTAACCATACCTCTACTGTAGTTATAACCCTAATCCTAACCATACCTCTACTGTAGTTATAACCCTAACCCTAACCATACCTCTACTGTAGTTATAACACTAATCCTAACCATACCTCTACTGTAGTTATAACACTAATCCTAACCATACCTCTACTGTAGTTATAACCCTAATCCTAACCATACCTCTACTGTAGTTATAACCCTAATCCTAACCATACCTCTACTGTAGTTATAACCCTAATCCTAACCATACCTCTACTGTAGTTATAACACTAACCCTAACCATACCTCTACTGTAGTTATAACACTAACCCTAACCATACCTCTACTGTAGTTATAACCCTAATCCTAACCATACCTCTACTGTAGTTATAACCCTAACCATACCTCTACTGGAGTTATAACACTAACCATACCTCTACTGTAGTTATAACCCTAACCCTAACCATACCTCTACTGTAGTTATAACACTAATCCTAACCATACCCCTACTGTAGTTATAACCCTAATCCTAACCATACCTCTACTGTAGTTATAACCCTAACCATACCTCTACTGTAGTTATAACCCTAACCATACCTCTACTGTAGTTATAACCCTAATCCTAACCATACCTCTACTGTAGTTATAACCCTAATCCTAACCATACCGCTACTGTAGTTATAACACTAACCCTAACCATACCTCTACTGTAGTTATAACACTAACCCTAACCATACCTCTACTGTAGTTATATCCCTAATCCTAACCATACCTCTACTGTAGTTATAACCCTAACCATACCTCTACTGTAGTTATAACCCTAATCCTAACCATACCTCTACTGTAGTTATAACCCTAACCATACCTCTACTGTAGTTATAACCCTAACCCTAACCATACCTCTACTGTAGTTATATCACTAACCCTAACCATACCTCTACTGTAGTTATAACCCTAATCCTAACCATACCTCTACTGTAGTTATAACCCTAACCATACCTCTACTGTAGTTATAACCTTAACCATACCTCTACTGTAATTATAACCCTAACCATGCCTATACTGTAATTATAACCCTAACCATACCTCTACTGTAGTTATAACCCTAACCCTAACCATAACTCTATTGTAGTTATAACCCTAACCATACCTCTACTGTAGTTATAACCCTAATCCTAACCATACCTCTACTGTAGTTATAACCCTAACTCTAACCATACCTCTACTGTAGTTATAACCCTAACCATACCTCTACTGTAGTTATAGCCCTAACCATAACCATACCTCTACTGTAGTTATAACCCTAACCATACCTCTACTGTAGTTATAACCCTAATCCTAACCATACCTCTACTGTAGTTATAACCCTAACTCTAACCATACCTCTACTGTAGTTATAACCCTAACCATACCTCTACTGTAGTTATAACCCTAACTCTAACCATACCTCTACTGTAGTTATAACACTAACATACCTCTACTGTAGTTATAACCCTAACCATACCTCTACTGTAGTTATAACCCTAATCCTAACCATACCTCTACTGTAGTTATAACCCTAACCATACCTCTACTGTAGTTATAACCCTAACCCTAACCATACCTCTACTGTAGTTATAACCCTAACCATACCTCTACTGTAGTTATAACCCTAACCATACCTCTACTGTAGTTATAATCCTAACCATACCTCTACTGTAGTTATAACCCTAACCCTAACCATACCTCTACTGTAGTTATAACCCTAATCCTAACCATACCTCTAATGTAGTTATAACCCTAACATACCTCTACTGTAGTTATAACCCTAACCATACCTCTACTGTAGTTATAACCCTAACCCTAACCATACCTCTACTGTAGTTATAACCCTAATCCTAACCATACCTCTACTGTAGTTATAACCCTAACATACCTCTACTGTAGTTATAACCCTAACCATACCTCTACTGTAGTTATAACCCTAACATACCTCTACTGTAGTTATAACCCTAACATACCTCTACTGTAGTTATAACCCTAACCATACCTCTACTGTAGTTATAACCCTAACCATACCTCTACTGTAGTTATAACCCTAATCATAACCATACCTCTACTGTAGTTATAACCCTAACCATACCTCTACTGTAGTTATAACCCTAACCATACCTCCACTGTAGTTATAACCCTAACCCTAACCATACCTCTACTGTAGTTATAACCCTAATCCTAACCATACCTCTACTGTAGTTATAACCCTAACATACCTCTACTGTAGTTATAACCCTAACCATACCTCTACTGTAGTTATAACCCTAACATACCTCTACTGTAGTTATAACCCTAACATACCTCTACTGTAGTTATAACCCTAACCATACCTCTACTGTAGTTATAACCCTAACCCTAACCATACCTCTACTGTAGTTATAACCCTAACCATACCTCTACTGTAGTTATAACCCTAATCCTAACCATACCTCTACTGTAGTTATAACCCTAACCATACCTCTACTGTAGTTATAACCCTAACCATACCTCCACTGTAGTTATAACCCTAACCATACCTCTACTGTAGTTATAACCCTAACCATACCTCTACTGTAGTTATAACCCTAACCATACCTCTACTGTAGTTATCTATCTGTATTATCTAACCCTACAGCTACTGTAGTTATTCTACAGCATAACGGGACAGCCAGTCATGTCAAGTACTGGTTCTCTGTCTGTGTCATTTAACCCTACATCTACCTTCCCTTATCTATCTGGGCCATCTAACCCTAACCATACAGTACATCTACTGTAGTGCTCGGTCTGTGTCAATTATTTCATGTGCACATGACACTTCCCCCCAACTGGAGCACAACACTCTGCCTCTACCTTTAGTTCCAGTTCCAGAGCTTCCCCATTTAGTTCACATTATTGACCAAGTTCAGTCAGATAAAGTATGTGAGGTATGGGGTATATGGATACATGTTTATGACATGGGTGTTATGATAGGATTTGTGGTCTGTCTGCTGCGGAGAGGCTTTAGTGAAACCCATCCACACTTCTCCATGTGGCTAGAAACATCTATTCAAACATCCCCACATTCCCCACATTGTGTCTGTAGCTAGGGTTCCATCCAATTGGCAACATATTTTATATGTGAATATTCAAAAACGGCATAAAAAACAGATGTGCATTTTCCCACCAGATATGTTTTCTCATCAAATTGACTTGTTACGGAAAAAGGCTGTGTGTGATGACGTAGTGCACATAAAACTAACTTCTGCAGTTACATTTCAGTGTACCGAATAATAAAATATACAAGTTCCAGTGGGGAAAAAAAGTATTTAGTCAGCCACCAATTGTGCAAGTTCTCCCACTTAAAAAGATGAGAGAGGCCTGTAATTTTCATCATAGGTACACGTCAACTATGACAGACAAGATGAGAAATTTTTTTTCCAGAAAATCACATTGTAGGATTTTTTATGAATTTATTTGCAAATTATGGTGGAAAATAAGTATTTGGTCAATAACAAAAGTTTCTCAATACTTTGTTATATACCCTTTGTTGGCAATGACACAGGTCAAACGTTTTCTGTAAGTCTTCATAAGCTTTTCACACACTGTTGCTGGTATTTTGCCCCATTCCTCCATGCAGATCTCCTCTAGAGCAGTGATGTTTTGGGGCTGTCGCTGGGCAACACAGACTTTCAACTCCCTCCAAAGATTTTCTATGGGGTTGAGATCTGGAGACTGGCTAGGCCACTCCAGGACCTTGAAATGCTTCTTATGAAGCCACTCTTTCGTTGCCCGGGCGGTGTGTTTGGGATCATTGTCATGCTGAAAGACCCAGCCACGTTTAATCTTCAATGTCCTTGCTGATGGAAGGAGGTTTTCACTCAAAATCTCACGATACATGGCCCCATTCATTCTTTCCTTTACACGGATCAGTCGTCCTGGTCCCTTTGCAGAAAAACAGCCCCAAAGCATGATGTTTCCACCCCCATGCTTCACAGTAGGTATGGTGTTCTTTGGATGCAACTCAGCATTCTTTGTCCTCCAAACACGACGAGTTGAGTTTTTACCAAAAAGTTATATTTTGGTTTCATCTGACCATATGACATTCTCCCAATCCTCTTCTGGATCATCCAAATGCACTCTAGCAAACTTCAGACGGGCCTGGACATGTACTGGCTTAAGCAGGGGGACACGTCTGGCACTGCAGGATTTGAGTCCCTGGCGGCGTAGTGTGTTACTGATGGTAGGCTTTGTTACTTTGGTCCCAGCTCTCTGCAGGTCATTCACTAGGTCCCCCCGTGTGGTTCTGGGATTTTTGCTCACCGTTCTTGTGATCATTTTGACCCCACAGGGTGAGATCTTGCGTGGAGCCCCAGATCGAGGGAGATTATCAGTGGTCTTGTATGTCTTCCATTTCCTAATAATTGCTCCCACAGTTGATTTCTTCAAACCAAGCTGCTTACCTATTGCAGATTCAGTCTTCCCAGCCTGGTGCAGGTCTACAATTTTGTTTCTGGTGTCCTTTGACAGCTCTTTGGTCTTGGCCATAGTGGAGTTTGGAGTGTGACTGTTTGAGGTTGTGGACAGGTGTCTTTTATACTGATAACAAGTTCAAACAGGTGCCATTAATACAGGTAACGAGTGGAGGACAGAGGAGCCTCTTAAAGAAGAAGTTACAGGTCTGTGAGAGCCAGAAATCTTGCTTGTTTGTAGGTGACCAAATACTTATTTTCCACCATAATTTGCAAATAAATTCATTAAAAATCCTACAATGTGATTTTCTGGATTTTTTTTCTCAATTTCTCTGTTGACGTGTACCTATAATGAAAATTACAGGCCTCTCTCATCTTTTTAAGTGGGAGAACTTGCACAATTGGTGGCTGACTAAATACTTTTTTTCCCCACTGTAAATGGGTTTCCATCGCATTTTCAAATCTACTGATGGTTTTGTCACAGAAAATGTTGCACTCTGGTATTGGCACGTGCGCTCTAGTCAACAGCTCGCAGATATAGTGTGGGTATAGCTTACATGATGAGATTATTATGGACAAAATAGCAAGATTAGTTTTATTTGTAAATCGGCAGCCTAGCATCGATCATCATGCCACCAGAATAAGACCCTCGATATTTATTGGAAAGGAGCTTCAAGCTCATCACCTTGCACATTCACCACCTTGTGAAGTTTATCATAACTTATTTAATCTGTAGCCTAATATACTAATATACTAATATGCTGTATGCTTTCCCGAGTCGTAGTTAGAGGACCGTACAAGTTTACTTCGATATGATAGTTATTATATCAATATTTGTGCAAAAAAGCGTTTCCCCTGCCATTTCTTGCATAATGAATTTTACCCACACAAAAGATCCCACCTTGTCTAGTGCATTTTGTTTTGTCGACATTTGGAAAGTTTACTGATAAATTTGCTGTTTCCATCAGGCCTGTAGTGACATTTTTTAACCGACATTTACTTTACTCGCATAGAAAGTTAGGGGGGTTTCTATCTCTAGTGGGGGTTTCTGTCAGTGTAGCTACAGACTGGTTGCTGTAGTCTGTGCATCCTGCAGCCCTCACGTTTGCCTACGTCTGCCATTTCTGTGTCTGTTAAAATGGGCATGCAGTGCTGAGTCAGCCAGATGGAGTTATGACTCTGTTATCAGTATGTTGGCAGGTTGGGAGGAGCTTTGGCAGTATCATCCCTTATTTGCAAAATGCACATGCAACTCATGTTTGTTCCTATCTGCCATCCACACCAATACTTTATTGGTTTATACAGAACTTGTTGAGTTATGCATACAAGTTATGATTAAGCCCTAAGAGATTCACCAAAGGATCCTTCTAATTAACCAAAAAGGGCAGAATCATCCTCTGCCTACTGTCATATGTCATCATGTGTCACTCGGACAAGTGAACCATAGAAACATGGCATTAGAATGTAGCGGACGCTGTCGGTCGCCATCTTGGCTCTACCGTAGACTGTTTTCCCAGTGGCAGAGCCCACAGATACTGTATGTTATCATGTGTACCTCAGATAGGTGAAATTACAGTGGCAGAGCCAACAGATATGTCATCATCATGAATCACACAGTCAGATGAACCATAGAGAGGTGTCATTGAACAGTATCCACAAAGCGTCTCAGAGTAGAAAATTGGTCGTAAGTGCTGAGAATAGAGACATTTTACTCTAAAAGCTACTAAAAGCTATGCATGAAGCCTCTTTAGTCATAAGAGTCACACCTAGTCAACAGATATTTAGAACACCTCATGAGCTGCCCTAACCCGTTAAGTTACCAGCAGATGTCTTCATAATAGAAAAATGCAGTGAGTCAGTGGTTCCTGCGCCACATGCAATTGCTTTGGAGTTGTTAAAATAATGTTGTAATTCTATATGGTCAATCCATAGATAATCTGGATCTAAATGCAACATTATCTCTTATGCCTTTGACAATGATTTCACATTAGGCTTATTTCACATGATATGCCTAAATACTTATAACAAATAGGATAATAAATACACTTGTTTTTCTTTTGATTATTTACAGTGAGGGAAAAAAGTATTTGATCCCCTGCTGATTTTGTACGTTTGCCCACTGACAAAGAAATGATCAGTCTATAATTTTAATGGTAGGTTTATTTGAACAGTGAGAGACAGAATAACAACAAAAAAATCCAGAAAAACGTATGTCAAAAATGTTATGAATTCATTTGCATTTTAATGAGGGAAATAAGTATTTGACCCCCTCTCAATCAGAAAGATTTCTGGCTCCCAGGTGTCTTTTATACAGGTAACGAGCTGAGATTAGGAGCACACTCTTAAAGGGATTGCTCCTAATCTCAGCTTGTTACCTGTATAAAAGACACCTGTCCACAGAAGCAGTCAATCAATCAGATTCCAAACTCTCCACCATGGCCAAGACCAAAGAGCTCTCCAAGGATGTCAGGGACAAGATTGTAGACCTACACAAGGCTGGAATTGTCACGCCCTGACATTGAGATCTGTAGTTGGGTTGGTCAGGGTGTGAAATCTAATTTATATATTTCTATGTTGGCCGGGTGTGGTTCCCAATCAGAGGCAGCTGTCGGTCGCTGTCTCTGATTGGGGATCATACTTAGGCAGCCATGTTGCCTACCTTAGTTGTGGGATCTTGTTTCTGTTTGGCTTGTTTGATGTTTAGCCTCTTGAACTTCACGTTCTGTTGGATTTTGTTATTTTGTCTGTGTTTATTAAAATAAACGACTATGTACGCATACCACGCTGCACCTTGGTCCGATCCTTTACACAACGAACCTGACATAAGATCCCACCACCAACGGACCAAGCAGCGTGGCCAGGAGGAGCAGACATGCTGGACACAGGTGGGGAAAACATTCTGGACATGGGAGTCGATATTGGCCGGTAAGGGACCCTGGGCGAAGGAAGAAGCCCAGGCAGGAAAGGATCAACCGCGACATCGTAGTTCAAGACCGCGAAGGAAGCCCGAGAGGCAGCCCCAATAACATTTTGGGTGGGAACACACAGTGTGGTTGGCGGAGCAGCAGGAGGCCCTGGAAGGGCTTATTGTGGAGAGGGAGATAGCTATAGAAGAAGCCGCTATGATAGATGCCCTCCAAGACCTGCAGCTCAGTACTCTGAGAGAGGAGACCACCGCCTTACGGGAGTTGTTAGTTAAGAGGGAGCAGGAGCTCTCCCTTCAGAAGGAGGCGCTGCAGGAGGCCCACAGGGAGAAGGAGTCAGTGGATGCACGGAGAGAGGAGCTGGCCAGGCAACAGGAGCGTGTGACCGTGCAGGCACCAGGCTATGCCAAACCAGTGGTGCGTGTCCCCAGCCTGGTACGGCCCGTGCCTGCTCCTCGCACCAAACCAGTAGTGCGTGTCCACAGCCCAGTGCGTCCTGTGCCAGCGCCCCGCACTTGCCGGGCTCCAGTGATGATCCATGGCACGAAGCCTCCAGTGATGATCCATGGCACAAAGTCTCCTGTGATGATCCATGGCACGAAGCCTCCAGTGATGATCCATGGCACGAAGCCTCCAGTGATGATCCATGGCACGAAGCCTCCAGTGATGATCCATGGCACGAAGCCTCCAGTGATGATCCATGGCACGAAGCCTCCAGTGATGATCCATGGCCCAAAGCCTCCAGGGATGATCCATGGCACGAAGCCTCCAGTGATGATCCATGGCACGAAGCCTCCAGTGATGATCCATGGCACGAAGCCTCCAGTGATGATCCATGGCACGAAGCCTCCAGTGATGATCCATGGCACGAAGCCTCCAGTGATGATCCATGGCACGAAGCCTACAGTGATGATCCATGGCACGAAGCCTCCTGTGATGATCCATGGCCCGAAGAGTCCAGCTCCGGTCAGCTGCTCCACTCCAGTGCCAGAGCAGTCCGCTCCACCGGTGCATAGTCCAGCTCCGGTCAGCTGCTCCACTCCAGTGCCAGAGCAGTCCGCTCCACCGGTGCCTAGTCCAGCACCGGTCAGCTGCTCCACTCTAGTGCCAGAGTAGTCCGCTCCACCGGTGCCAAGTCCAGCTCCGGTGAGCTGCTCCACTCCAGTGCCAGAGCAGTCCGCACCACCGGTGCCAAGTCCAGCCCCAGTCAGCTGCTTTACTCCAGTGCCAGAGCAGTCCGCTCCACCGGTGCCTAGTCCAGCTCCGGTTATCTGCTCCCTACCAGAGCCGGGGAAGTCTGCTTCACTGGTGCCCAGTCCAGGTCCGGTCGTCTACTCTTCCCCCATGCCGGAGCCATCCACTCCACCTGGGTCCGAGCCGGAGCCAGACGTCAACCCCTCTCCAGGGTCGGGGTCTCCCACACCAGGGTCCAGACAGGACTTGGAGCATCGCGGGAGGACTGCTGGGCCGGGACCAGACGTCAGCCCCTCTCCAGGGTTCGAGGGCTCCCACACCAGGGTCCAGACAGGGCTTGGTGCATTGTGGGAGGACTGAGAGGGGGAGCATCGCGTCGGGGTCCAGACCGGACCGGGCGTGCAAAGGGGAGGCAGGATGGGAGAAGAGTTTACTGCCTACGGCTAGATGCCCACCCGGACCCTCCCCTAATGAGTCTGGTTTTTGCGGCCGGAGTCCGCACCTTTGGGGGGGGGTTACTGTCACGCCCTGACATTGAGATCTCTAGTTGGGTTGGTCAGGGTGTGAAATCGTATTTATATATTTCTATGTTGGCCGGGTGTGGTTCCCAATCAGAGGCAGCTGTCGGTCATTGTCTCTGATTGGGGATCATACTTAGGCAGCCATGTTGCCTACCTTAGTTGTGGGATCTTGTTTCTGTTTGGCTTGTTTGATGTTTAGCCTCTTGAACTTCACGTTCTGTTGGATTTTGTTATTTTGTCTGTGTTTATTAAAATAAATGACTATGTACGCATACCACGCTGCACCTTGGTCCGATCCTTTACACAACGAACGTGACAGCAATGGGCTACAAGACCATCGCCAAGCAGCTTGGTGAGAAGGTGACAACTGTTGGTGTGATTATTCGCAAATGGAAGAAACACAAAAGAACTGTCAATCTCCCTCGGCCTGGGGCTCCATGCAAGATCTCACCTCGTGGAGTTGCAATGATCATCAGAATGGTGAGGAATCAGCCCAGAACTACACGGGAGGATCTTGTCAATGATCTCAAGGCAGCTGGGACCATAGTCACCAAGAAAACAATTGGTAACACACTACGCCGTGAAGGACTAAAATCCTGCAGCACCCGCAAGGTCCCCCTGCTCAAGAAAGCACATATACAGGGCCATCTGAAGTTTGCCAATGAACATCTGAATGATTCAGAGGAGAACTGGGTGAAAGTGTTGTGGTCAGATGAGACCAAAATTGAGCTCTTTGGCATCAACTCAATTTGCCGTGTTTGGAGGAGGAGGAATGCTGCCTATGACCCCAAGAACACCATACCCACCGTCAAACATGGAGGTGGAAACATTATACTTTGGGGGTGTTTTTCTGCTAAGGGGACGGGACAAATTCACCGCATCAAAGGGACGATGGACGGGGCCATGTACCGTCAAATCTTGGGTGAGAACCTCCTTCCCTCAGCCAGGGCATTGAAAATTGGTCATGGATGGCTATTCCAGCATGACAATGACCCAAAACACACGGCCAAGGCAACTAAGGAGTGGCTCAAGAAGAAGCACATTAAGGTCCTGGAGGGGCCTAGCCAGTCTCCAGACCTTAATCCCATAAAAAATATGTGGAGGGAGCTGAAGGTTCGAGTTGCCAAACGTCAGCCTCGAAACCTTAATGACTTGGAGAAGATCTGCAAAGAAGAGTGGGACAAAATCCCTCCTGAGATGTATGCAAACCTGGTGGCCAACTACAAGAAACGTCTGACCTCTGTGATTGCCAACAAGGGTTTTGCCACCAAGTACTAAGTCATGTTTTGCAGAGGGGTCAAATACTTATTTCCCTCATTAAAATGCAAATACATTTATAACATTTTTGACATTCGTTTTTCTGGATTTTTTGTTGTTATTCTGTCTCTCACTGTTCAAATAAACCTACCATTAAAATTATAGACTGATAATTTCTTTGTCAGTGGGCAAACGTACAAAATCAGCAGGGGATCAAATACTTTTTTCCCTCACTGTAATTACCTAAAACATGTTATTTCAAGTTATCCCTTTGAAGCACAATATCACATTGTTAAAAAAGATGCCTAAATTGGGCATGCCTATAAATTGGGCAGTTGAAGGCATCTAGGGCTTATGTTTACTTTGATTGTGTTAGATGAAAATGATAGACCTTTCAAACGTTGTATGCAACGTTGTTTGCAACATTATCGGCAAGTGACTTGTCGCTCTGGATAAGAGCGTCTGTTAAATGACTTAAATGTAAAAAAAAAGGTTATGCATGCCAACATATTAGGCGATAATGAAGAGAAGTGATCGTGTCAGGCGATATTATATCAAACGTTTTACCATTGCAACATTAAGATGTACAGTCACATTCACCATGGTTGTCTGAAGCGTGCTATAGAGTTCACAGCTGGCTGCCTCATTGCGGTTGGTTATTACCCATCATTTGCATCAATGTCAATGAGCAGCATCACTGTCTTTCCTTTGCGGTACCTCAAACTGTCGTGATTACCAACTGAGAAACTTTTATGAGTTGATTTTACTCCTGGCTCAGAGTTTGTCTGGGCAGTGTCTTAACATCATCCTAAAACCTACTCTGAGCTGGGAATGTTTTTGGGCTGTCCCCGACCCCCCAAAAAAATCTTAGTCGACCGGGAGTCATCTGTTCTTTCGACCAATCGATTGGTCGTAATTTTTAAACATGTTTTTTTCCATAGACACGCCGTATGTTTGAATAAAATCAACTATATGGAGGCTACTGAGCTTGTCTGATGCTTTAAGTACTGCGATTAAAAAATGAAGACACACAAATTACTAAAGAGGGAGCCAGAGATCAATATAGCCTAACCAGAAGAAAAAAACCTGTTCCCGACCCCACCTCCTCCTGCTGCCGCTGCTGCTGGCCTTTTCAGATTCTGCCATTACGCTTCTGAAGTTGCCGGTAATAGGCTACACCAGCGGTCGGCAACCTTTTCCATTTGGAGTGCCAAGTTATCGTACCATTTCTATTGATCTGCGTGCCAGTTATGATTTTCATATGCACATTTTCATGGAACAGTTTAATTTCTTTCATATTAAAGTATTCATATCTCAAAATCAATATCATGTGATTAATCAAAATTCTATCTAAATGAAATTTATAGAAATCTAAAACTAACTTCTATTGCCATTGCCAATATGTAAAAATAGCCTACATGAACCCTACAAATAAAAACATTGCAGCCCGCAGGTAGAAAATATCCTGATAAAAATAAATATCCTATCAATCAAATTGGCTACGCATGGCCTGTCTGCAAGGAACTTGAAACATTGTATCAACTATTGTATTAACTTGGTCCAGCCCGAAGCTCGTGCTAGCAAACTTGCAACATTGTATAAGTTGAATGCACCAATTTCTATGTCGCTCTGGATAAGAGCGTCTGCTAAATGACGTAAATGTAAAATTTATAAAATATTCTGGGCCCTCAGTTTCCCATGCCAGTGAGCTCTGGACAGACAGACACAGCTGTAGATTATTTTGCGCAAGGGATAAGAAGTAATCAGGTAGGCTTATTTTAGGACGTTTCCACCGGATCAGAGTATGACATTTTTTTCCAATTTCATGCTGAGTGGTAATCGAAAGGGAGAGAGCTGGAAATATTTTTCATATAGGCTACGTTGAGGAACTATTGTTATTCTCAATGGATGTAAAAACAGACTTTGTTTACTTGCTGTTTGAGGATAAGAAAAAATTACTTTGAGAAGCTCCACAGTGATGGTGAGTTAAGACAATCAGAAATAGTATCAGATCCCCAAATGGGCCTACATTTGCACACAGGCCAGAAAGACTAGTCCTATTTCTATATGCGTAACCAGGTGTGTGTCCTTGACAGGAGCGCTCCAAACAAAAGACAATGAATAAATTGTCAACTCGTAAATGGAATGAAATAAATCAAAACTTTTTTCTCACAAGTGTAGCCTAGGTTGTGCGCTCTGCAAACAATGTTGCCACTCCTACAATGACAACGGTAAAACTGTAATAATAATATATTGAATGCATTAACAGAAATTACCGTAACCAAACCAACATTATAGATGAGAAATTATGGGAATTAACGGTAAATGTACTACTGGTGATCCTGGTGTGCCATCCCCGTGGCCTCCATAATGGATTGGTCTACTCAGACTATTAGGTTGGGTGGGGGACTCAGGTGCAGAGACGGACACACGGACAAAGAGAGTGAATTAGGATGTAGTTTATTCAACGTGTTTTGGCAGAGAGAAGCAGTTCAGGGTGGAGTAGCTTCAGGCCGGGGTAGGAGCTGAGTGGGGTGGAGAGCCAGTAGTCCTGAGAGCTGGATGACGAGGATAACAGGTAACAGAGGAGCAGGTAGCGGCGTGGGAATGGCAAGCAGGCAGGCAGCAGGAACAGACGGGATCACAGGTAGTGTAGGAACGAACTGGCGCTGGAGAGGTGTCCAGCCCGGGTAGATAACTGCTGCTTGATTGGTGACAATGAGCTGCAGCTTGATGTAACTGATCTTGTGAGAGAATGGCCACGCCCCCTGACCTAGATCCTCTGACTGGGCTGCACAGCAGGGGGAGACAGACACAAACAACACACACAGGGGAAAAAAGGGAAAGGAAAACCAGCAGGAACAGGACCAACAGTGCCGGACCGTAACAGTACCCCCCCCTCAACGGGCGCCACCCGGCGACCCACCCGGCTTGTCAGGGTGGTCCCTATGGAAGTCAGCCACTAGCTGCGGATCCAGTATAAATCGTCGGGGAATCCAGGACCTCTCCTCGGGACCGTATCCCTCCCAGTCCACCAGGTACTGAAGCCCTCTACCACGCCTCCGGACGTCCAGCAGTCTCCGCACCGTGTAGGCTGGATGGTCGTCAATAATACGCGGTGGCGGAGGGGGATCCACAGGCGGACACAAAGGGCTGGAGGAGACCAGCTTCAGCTGGGACACGTGAAATGTAGGATGGACTCTCATGGCCTGGGGAAGCTTCAACCGAACAGCCGAAGGGTTGATGATGGATTCGATCTCGAAAGGACCCAAATACCGGGGCGACAGCTTACGGGAGTCAGTGCGCAGGGGGATGTTGCTGGAGGAGAGCCAGACTCGCTGACCAGGCTGGAACTGTGGAGCGACTACCCTGTGCCTGTCCGCCACCCTCCTGTTACGCTCTGCTGTCCGTAGAAGGGCCTCACGGGTGTCCACCCACACCTTGCGGCAGCGACGAAGGTTATCCTGCACTGACGGGACGGCTAACTCCCTTTCCTGAGACGGGAACAATGGCGGTTGGTACCCCAAAGCCGCCTCAAATGGTGAGAGGCCGGTGGCAGATGAGGTGAGGGAATTGTGGGCATATTCGACCCACGGAAGATGTTTGGCCCAGGTGGACGGGTTCTGGGATGTCACACAGCGTAGAGCAGCCTCCAGGTCCTGATTGGTCCTCTCAGTCTGGCCATTGGACTGGGGATGGAAACCTGATGAGAGACTGACAGAGGCACCCAGAGCCGAACAAAACTCCTTCCATACCCGAGAAATGAACTGTGGACCTCTATCGGACACTATGTCCACAGGTATTCCATGGGGACGGAATACATGTAGGACAAAGAGGTCGGCTGTCTCACTGGCAGATGGTAATTTTGGTAATGCAACAAAATGGGCAGATTTAGAGAATCTGTCCACGATGGTGAGTATGGTGTCATTACCCTCAGACATAGGAAGTCCAGTGACGAAGTCCAAGCCCACGTGAGACCAAGGACGACTCGGGACTGGGAGAGGCCGCAGCAGGCCCGAAGGAGCCCTGTGGGAAGCCTTATTTTGGGCACAGATGGAACAGGCCGCCACGTACTCCCGGACGTCAGCCTCGGCGGATGGCCACCAAAAGTGCCTCTTCAGTAGCGATAGTGTACGTTTCATACCAGGGTGGCAGGAGAAGCGTGAGGTGTGGATCCAGTTGAGCACTTGCGGCCGCACGGCTGCGGGAACATAGAGAAGGTCGGGGGGGCCATCGGCCGGTCCAGGTTCCAACTCTTGTGCCGATCGGACGAGGGACTCGATTTCCCAATGAACAGCCGCCACCAAACAGGAAGCGGGCAGAACAGATTCAGGATTGCTGGAGTCTTCATTGTCTGTAAACTGGCGAGAGAGAGCATCAGGCTTGACATTACGTGTGCCAGGACGATATGTTAAAATAAACTTGAACCTGCTGAAGAACAGAGCCCATCTGGCCTGACGGGAGTTCAGCCTCTTGGACGACTGGATGTAAGCCAGGTTCTTGTGGTCTGTCCAGACTATGAAGGGTTGCTCTGCTCCGTCTAGCCAGTGCCTCCACTCCTCCAACGCCAACTTGACAGCAAGCAACTCCCGGTTACCCACGTCGTAGTTCTTCTCAGCAGGGGTCAATCTCCTGGAGAAAAAAGCCACAGGATGGAGCTTCTGGTCCGTGGGGGAACGTTGTGACAGGACAGCCCCCACCCCCGAATCAGAGGCGTCCACTTCCACAATAAACTGCAAACTAGTGTCTGGATGAATAAGAACAGGTGAGGTGGTGAACAGTTCCTTCAATGTACTCACGGCTGACTCGGCCTCAGGCGTCCACAGGAATGGCACCTTAGGGGAGGTGAGCTTGGTCAGGGGGGCAACCACTCGGCTGAAACCCCTGATGAAGCGGCGGTAGAAGTTGGCGAAGCCCAGGAAGCGTTGTAGCTGCTTCCGAGACGTGGGTGTGGGCCACTCCACAACCGCTCTGATCTTGTCAGGGTCTGGTGACACTTGTCCCCGCTCGATAATAAAGCCCAAAAAGGGGACGGACTGCCGGTGGAACTCACATTTTTCTGCTTTCACATACAGTTTGTTTTCCATGAGGCGTTGGAGAACCAGACGGACGTGGGAGACGTGTTCATCCTGTGACTTAGAGAATATAAGAATGTCATCCAAATAGACAAACACAAAACGGTGTAGAAAATCCCTCAACACATCGTTAACCATGGCCTGAAACACTGCTGGGGCGTTAGTGAGACCGAATGGCATGACTAGGTATTCAAAGTGTCCGAGAGGGGTATTGAACCCAGTCTTCCATTCGTCTCCCTGCCTGATCCTAACGAGGTGGTAAGCGTTCCGTAGGTCGAGTTTGGTAAACACAGTGGCACCATGAAGGGAGTCAAATGCTGAGTTGATGAGAGGCAGGGGGTATGTATTTCTGACTGTGATGTTATTTAGTCCTCTGTAGTCAATGCAGGGGCGTAATGTTTTGTCCTTCTTCTCTACAAAAAAGAACCCAGCACCAACAGCGGACGATGAGGGACGAATGATGCCAGAGGTTAGGGAGTCGCCTATGTAGGTTTCCATAGCTTCTCTCTCAGGACGGGACAGATTGAAAAGCCGACTGGACGGCAAAGGGGCTCCAGGAAGTAACTCAATAGCGCAATCGTATGGCCTATGAGGTGGTAATGAAAGTGCCTTGGACTTACTGAATACCTCGGCCAGGTCCAGGTACTCCTCAGGGACTGAAGAGAGGTCTGGAGTTTTGACAGGGGAATCAGGGGAGCCGACCGAGGGCGGAATAGCCGACCCAAGGCACACAGAATGGCAGTGAGTGCTCCAACTGTGTATTTTGTGGTTTTGCCAATCAATATGGGGGTTGTGAAGGCTAAGCCAGGGGAAACCGAGGATAAGGGGGGAGGCCGAGGAGGAGACTACTTTAAACTGGATGGTTTCTTTGTGATTGCCGGACAGCATGAGAGAAACGGGGACAGTTTGGTGGGTGATGTTGGCAAACTGATGGCCGTCAATAGCGGTTACTGTTATAGGCTTGGGCAGGGGCTTAACAGGGATCTCAGCCTGAGTGACCAGGTTAGCGTCAATGAAACTATCCTCAGCACCAGAGTCGATGAGAGCAGCTAGTGGGAGAGATAGATTCCTGAACTGGACTGTAACTGGGATCACTAGACGGGGTGTTGTGGGCATTGAGTCAGGTATAGCACTCGCAAGTACGCCCACTTTTACCTGCGAGCTTGGTCTTTTGGGGCGAACCGGACAGTTAACCAGGAAATGAGTGCGGTCCCCACAGTACATGCACTCACCAGCCCGTATGCGCCGTTCCTTTTCGACATGGGACAGACGAGCACGGCCCAGCTGCATGGGCTCGTCTAGTTCCGTGGAGGGATCCGCTGAGGTGTGTGGGCGGTGTCCGAGTGGTGGTGTAGCTCGGGCTGCAGAAAGCGAGGGAGCCCCGTTAGAGGTGTGGACCCGACCGCCCCTCTCCTGTCTCCTCTCCCGTAGCCTGTTGTCTATTCGTGTAGCAAGGGAAACGAGAACATGAAGGTTAGCAGGCTCATCACGAACAGCTAGTTCATTCTTAATCGTGTCACTTAGACCGTTAACAAACGCTCCCTGAAGAGCTTCGTCGTTCCACTTGGAATCGGCTGCCAAGGTCCAAAATTCAATGGCGTATTCAGCCACGCTACCCGTGCCCTGTCGTAGCTTCAATAGTCTCTTTGTGGCGGTCCCGGCATGGTCCGGGTGATCAAACACAACTTTCAATTGAGAGGAAAAATCGTCAAACGACAGGCTGGCAATCTGCTGAGTAGAACAAGCCGCTTCTGCCCAAATCAAAGCTTTGCCCCTCATTAACCCCAGTGCGTAATGTACCTTGGAGGATTCCGTGGAGAAAGACAGGGGCTTCTGTTGGAACACCAAGCGGCACTGAAGCAGGAAACCACGGCATTTGTTCAGGTCCCCGGTGAAAGGTTCGGGTGCGGTTGTAGGGGGTTCCCGAAGGGCAGGAGCGGATGCCGAGCCTGGAGCCACTGTAGGAGGAACAGGCGGAGGAGAAGCAGAGGGAGGAAGGGTAGTGAGTGTTACCAGGTTAGCTACCTGAGAGGTGAGATGAGATACTTGATCCAACAACTGCTGGTTGTTATCCAATAGAGTCCGGATGAGTTGGTCGTGTTGTCCCAATAGCATTCCCTGTGAATGGAGGGCGTGTTGTACGCCATCACCCGTTGTTTCATGTGGCATCTCTGCTGAGTCCATGTTTGGCCAGTTCGTTCTATTAGGTTGGGTGGGGGACTCAGGTGCAGAGACGGACACACGGACAAAGAGAGTGAATTAGGATGTAGTTTATTCAACGTGTTTTGGCAGAGAGAAGCAGTTCAGGGTGGAGTAGCTTCAGGCCGGGGTAGGAGCTGAGTGGGGTGGAGAGCCAGTAGTCCTGAGAGCTGGATGACGAGGATAACAGGTAACAGAGGAGCAGGTAGCGGCGTGGGAATGGCAAGCAGGCAGGCAGCAGGAACAGACGGGATCACAGGTAGTGTAGGAACGAACTGGCGCTGGAGAGGTGTCCAGCCCGGGTAGATAACTGCTGCTTGATTGGTGACAATGAGCTGCAGCTTGATGTAACTGATCTTGTGAGAGAATGGCCACGCCCCCTGACCTAGATCCTCTGACTGGGCTGCACAGCAGGGGGAGACAGACACAAACAACACACACAGGGGAAAAAAGGGAAAGGAAAACCAGCAGGAACAGGACCAACAGTGCCGGACCGTAACACAGACAGGCGTGAATTAGACAGGTGTCTAGTTTGCCATACTTTTTTTATATACAGCGCATTCGGAAAGTATTCATACCCCTTGAATTTTTCCACATTTTGTTACGTTACAGCCTCCTTATAAAATAGATTACATTAATTTTTTCCCTCATCAATCTACACACAATACCCCATAATGACAAAGTGAAAACAGGTTTTTAGAAATGTTTGCCAAAACAAAACAATATACACTGCTCAAAAAAATAAAGGGAACACTTAAACATCCCATCCTAGATCTGAATGAATAAAATAATCTTATTAAATACTTTTTTCTTTACATAGTTGAATGTGCTGACAACAAAATCACACAAAAATTATCAATGGAAATCAAATTTATCAACCCATGGAGTTCTGGATTTGGAGTCACCCTCAAAATTAAAGTGGAAAACCACACTACAGGCTGATCCAACTTTGATGTAATGTCCTTAAAACAAGTCAAAATTAGGCTCAGTAGTGTGTGTGGCCTCCACGTGCCTGTATGACCTCCCTACAACGCCTGGGCATGCTCCTGATGAGGTGGCGGATGGTCTCCTGAGGGATCTCCTCCCAGACCTGGACTAAAGCATCCGCCAACTCCTGGACAGTCTGTGGTGGATGGAGCGAGACATGATGTCCCAGATGTGCTCAATTGGATTCAGGTCTGGGGAACGGGCGGGCCAGTCCATAGCATCAATGCCTTCCTCTTGCAGGAACTGCTGACACACTCCAGCCACATGAGGTCTAGCATTGTCTTGCATTAGGAGGAACCCAGGGCCAACCGCACCAGCATATGGTCTCACAAGGGGTCTGAGGATCTCATTTCGGTACCTAATGGCAGTCAGGCTACCTCTGGCGAGCACATGGAGGGCTTTGCGGCCCCCCAAAGAAATGCCACCCCACACCATGACTGACCCACCGCCAAACCGGTCATGCTGGAGGATGTTGCAGGCAGCAGAACGTTCTCCACGGCATCTCCAGACTCTGTCACGTCTGTCACATGTGCTCAGTGTGAACCTGCTTTCATCTGTGAAGAGCACAGGGCGCCAGTGGCGAATTTGCCAATCTTGGTGTTCTCTGGCAAATGCCAAACGTCCTGCACGGTGTTGGGCTGTAAGCACAACCCCCACCTGTGGACGTCGGGCCCTCATACCACCCTCATGGAGTCTGTTTCTGACCGTTTGAGCAGACACATGCACATTTGTGGCCTGCTGGAGGTCATTTTGCAGGGCTCTGGCAGTGCTCCTTCTGCTCCTCCTTGCACAAAGGCGGAGGTAGCGGTCCTGCTGCTGGGTTGTTGCCCTCCTACGGCCTCCTCCACGTCTCCTGATGTACTGGCCTGTCTCCTGGTAGCGCCTCCATGCTCTGGACACTACACTGACAGACACAGCAAACCTTCTTGCCACAGCTCGCATTGATGTGCCATCCTGGATGAGCTGCACTACCTGAGCCACTTGTGTGGGTTGTAGACTCCGTCTCATGCTACCACTAGAGTGAAAGCACCGCCAGCATTCAAAAGTGACCAAAACATCAGCCAGGAAGCATAGGAACTGAGAAGTGGTCTGTGGTCACCACCTGCAAAACCAGTCCTTTATTGGGGGTGTCTTGCTAATTGCCTATAATTTCCACCTGTTGTCTATTCCATTTGCACAACAGCATGTGCAATTTATTGTCAATCAGTGTTGCTTCCTAAGTGGACAGTTTGATTTCACAGAAGTGTGATTGACTTGGAGTTACATTCTGTTGTTAAAGTGTTCCCTTTATTTGTCTGAGCAGTGTATATATTAAATATTCAGAGCCTTTGCTATGAGACTCCAAATTGAGCTCAGGTGCATCCTGTTTCCATTGATCATGCTTGAGATGCTTCTACAACTTGATTGGAGTCCACCTGTGGTAAATTCAATTGAATGGACATGATTTGGAAAGGCACACACCTGTCTATATAAGTTCCCACAGTTGACAGTGCATGTCAGAGCAAAAACCAAGCCATGAGGTCGAAGGAATTGTCCGTAGAGCTCCGAGACAGGATTGTGTCGAGGCACAGATCTGGGGAAGGGTTCCAAAAAATGGCTGCAGCATTGAAGGTCCCCAAGAACACAGTGGCCTCCATCATTCTTAAATGGAAGAAGTTTGGAACCACCAATACTCTTCCTAGAGCTGGCCGCCCGGCCAAACTGAGCAATTGGGGGAGTAGGGCCTTGGTCAGGGAGGTGACCAAGAACCCAATGTTCACTCTGACAGAGCTCCAGAGTTCCTATGTGGAGATGGGAGAACCTTCCAGAAGGACAACCATCTCTGCAGCACTCCACCAATCAGGCCTTTATGGTAGAGTGGCCAGACAGAATCCTCTCCTCAGTAAAAGGCACATGACAGCCCGCTTGGAGTTTGACAAAAGGCACCTAAAAGACTCTCAGACCATGAGAGACAAGATTCTCTGGTCTGATGAAACCAAGATTGAACTCTTTGGCCTGAATGCCAAGCATCACATCCTGGCACCATCCCTACGGTGAAGCATGGTGGTGGCAGCATCATGCTGTGGGGATGTTTTTCGGCGGCAGGGACTGGGAGACTAGTCAGGATCGAGGGAAACATGAACGGAGCAAAGTACAGAAAGATCATTGATGAAAACCTGCTCCAGAGCGCTCAGGACCTCAAACTGGGGCGAAGGTTCACCTTCCAACAGGACAACAACCCTAAGTACACAGCCAAGACAACGCAGGAGTAGCTTCGGGATAAGTCTCTGAATGTCCTTGAGTGGCCTAGCCAGAACCCGGACTTGAACCTGATCGAACATCTCTTGAGAGAATTGAATATAGCTGTGCAGCGACACTCCCCATCGAACCCGACAGAGCTTGAGAGGATCTGCAGAGGAGAATGGGAGAAAATACCCAAATACAGGTGTGCCAAGCTTGTAGCGACATACCAAAGAAGACTCGAGGCTGTAATCGCTGCCAAAGGTGCTTCAACAAAGTACTGAGTAAAGGGTATGAATACTTACAGTACCAGTCAAAAGTTTGGACACACCTGCTCTTTCAAGGTTTTTTCTTAATTTTTACTATTTTCTACATTGTAGAATAATAGTGAAGACATCAAAACTATGAAATAACACATGGAATCATGTAGTAACCAGAAAAGTGTTAAACAAATCAAAATATATTTTGAGGACAGCTTTGCACGCTCTTGGCATTCTCTCAACCAGCTTCATGAGGTAGTCATCTGGAATGCATTTCAATTAACAGGTGTGCCTTGTTAAAAGTTCATTTGTGGAATTTCTTTCCTTCTTAATGCATTTGAGCCAATCAGTTGTGTTGTGACAAGGTAGGGGTGGTATACAGAAGATAGCAATATTTGGTAAAAGACCAAGTCCATATTATGGCAAGAACAGCTCAAATAAGCAAAGAGAAACGACAGTTCCATCATTACTTTAAGAGATGAAGGTCAGTCAATCTGGAAAATTTCAAGAACTTTGAAAGTTTCTTCAAGTGCAGTCGCATAAAATATCAAGAACTATGATGAAACTGGCTCTCATGAGGACCGCAACAGGAAAGGAATACCCAGAGTTACCTCTGCTGCAGAGGATAAGATCATTAGAGTTAACTGCACCTCAGATTGCAGCCCAAATAAATTCAAATAACAGACACATCTCAACATCAATTGTTCAGATGAGATTGTGTGAATCAGGCCTTCATGGTCGAATTGCTGCAAAGATACCACTACTAAAGGACACCAATAATAAGAAGAGACTTGCTTGTGCCAAGAAACACGAGCAATGGACATTAGACCGGTGGAAATCTGTCCTTTGGTCTGATGAGTCCAAATTTGAGATTTTTGGTTCCAACCGCCGTGTCTTTGTGAGACACAGAGTTGGTGAACGGATGATCTCCGCATGTGTGGTTCCCACTGTGAAGTATGGAGGAGGAGGTGTGATGGTGTAGGGGTGCTTTGCTGGTGACACTGTCTGTGATTTATTTAGAATTCAAGGCACACTTAACCAGCATGGCTACCACAGCATTCTGCAGCGATACACCATCCTATCTGGTTTGCATTCAGTGTGACTGTCATTTGTTTTTCAACAGGACAATGACCCAAAACACAACTCCAGGCTGTGTAAGGGCTATTTAACCAAGAAGGAGAGTGATGGAGTGCTGCATCAGATGACCTGGCCTCCACAATCACCCGACCTCAACCCAATTGAGATGGTTTGGGATGAGTTGGACTGCAGATTGAAGGAAAAGCAGCCAACAAGTGCTCAGCATATGTGGGAACTCCTTCAAGACTGTTGGAAAAGCATTCATCATGAAGCTGGTTGAGAGAATGCCAAGAGTGTGTCCAAAGCTGTCATCAAGGCAAAGGGTGGCTACTTTGAAGAATCTAAAATATGTATATATATATAGTTAACACTTTTTTGGTTACTACATGATTACATATGTGTTATTTCATAGTTTCCTAACTTTTGACTGGTACTGTATGTTACACTCGGGTATACTCTATAACCTCTATGCCAGGGATCATCAACTAGATTCAGCCGCGGGCCGATTTGTTTTTGATCAGATGGTCGGAGGGCTGGAGCTTAGTTACAAATAATTACTAGATTGCAAATTGACCGCAAGAAGCCCAAACAGATATCATGACTAAAACATAATGATTTCAAACCTTGCTTACATTTGTATACGATCACGTCGTGTCTCTATTATGCGTGGGAATACTTGGGAACAGATTTCTTAAATTAAAATCACTTGGAGCTGATTTCCTGGTGTTTTTTTACAGTCTTATGTCCAACAATGAAAAAACTATAACAAAAAATAGAATATGATTATTTTTTCACGCATAACATTTGAGTGGGTCAAATAAACCTTTGGCCCGCGGACCACCAGTTGGGGAACCCTGCTCTATGCAATAATACTATGAGGCACAAGCTTAAACAATAAGGGGGAGTCCCTATTCACAGCCAGAGCAGACATACATGCCTCTGGACAAAGGCCTGTTTATTTATCCAGCTGTTTGGATGACCCAGTGTTGATCCACTTGGCTTGAGCTAGAGTCAGGATCTCCTTGAACTAACTTTCCTCAATGGGAAAGTCAGTGAATCCTGGCTCGGAGAGGATCATATAAGCATGCATGCATACACACGTGCGCGTCCACGCACATACACGCAAGTGTTGTAACAGAGCTGTGTTCTTTGACAAGGGAAGTTAGTTTGACTCCTGTAAGAAGGTGAGAGAGAGAGAGAGAGAGAGAGAGAGAGAGAGAGAGAGAGAGAGAGAGAGAGAGAGAGAGAGAGAGAGAGAGAGAGAGATCTTTCCCCTCCACCAGAGGAATAACAATCAAAGGACGAGAGGATGAAAGGCCCTCCCTCACATGATGGAGAGTCAATGGAAAATCCAGGTGGATTAGTTCAAAGGTGCAAGCTGATCTAGTAACAAAGGCTTTAATCATGTGTGTATGTCTCTTTTTGTGTGTGTGCGTGCGTGTGTTGTTTGTGGGCCTCCATTAGACCAGGAAAGCATTCTGTGTAAGCTACTGTATAATATCATCCTACTACAAAAATGGGAACCACCAGTCTTATGTATCTAAAGCCATATAGTCTCTCTGCAGGAGTGGTGAGTTGTTAAAGTCCTGAACTGACTGTGGATCAAATCTCACTGAGAAGTCCCCAGCAAAACACAGCAGCTCTGCCTTTGTGAAATATAGATGGAGTTTAGCACAGGAGAGGTATAGTACTGAGTGTCTGGCTACTCAGCTCACTGGTTTAGAAGGAGATAAACTCAGCTGAGGGTTCAGTTAGTGGTCAACCTTGGCTTTGGCAAATTTCTTCTTCATACATTTTTTCCTCATTAATAATTTTAAAGTAAATAAAACAGAGGGAAATAATGTTTCCCCTTGGACCATGGAACTTCTGGGTTTCAATAAGATCACCACCAATCTCTGACCTTACTGATAAACAGACTGAAAAGGTGACATTGAGAGTTTGTTTTCTAGACTGACATCTTTCAAAAGTTTATATTTGTAGTTGAACATTCTCAATTGCCCCAGAGGAGAATAATAAAGTTGTATTTAGTTTAATTGAAAACAGGATTTTTAAGTAATGTATAATGTATAAATGTATGTATAATTAAACAGTGTGAGAGCCAGATCATTTTTATTTGTCCTACTTTACTTTGGTTCAGAATTTTGTAGCAGTGGAGCAGAGTGCTGACTCAGTATAAAGATGGCAGTAATGAAGCTGTTGGATAATTTGGCCTTCAGAGCAGAGGGGTGGAGAGCGAGAGAGAGGGGTAGAGAGAGAGAGAGAAAGTGGCAAGAGTGAGGGAGAGTGGAGAGAGAAAAGGGAGAGAGCGAGACGAAGGGGACAGAGGAGAGGAAGAGAGAGATGGTGAGAGAGTGGGTGGGAGAGAGAGATGGAGAGAGAGACAACAAGCTATGGAACAGCTGTTTCTCCAGGTGATTCATGAGTGGGACTAGAGCCCTCTCACCCCGAAACCCCACTCCCACTACTACACAGCCAACCTGACTGCAGCCCTACCCGCTGGCAATGTTGGTGTGATCCCAATGCAGCTGCGGGAGAGAGAGTCCTCTCATAAAGGAAGCAGCACTAATGGCTCAAGGCGCTCAGTGACAAAACACACACGCACGCGCACCACACAGAGTATTCCTCTCCAACACAGTTCTAAAACTATAACTCGCTCAACAAATAATAATTTTCTCTTGCGTAGGCAGCACAGTAAACTAGCATAGATAGTCTGCTAAGTCTGGAAGCAGCTCGGTAAATTGTACAAATTAAATTAAATAGGGAAAAACCCAGTAGGTGGGAATAGCATCCTCCAAGCCCACTTCATTTGAAATATGGAGTCCTAGAGGAGTTACTGTGGTTTATAAAAGGGTTTGGGAAAGAAGGCATTATAATAAGGACAGAAAAAAGACACATGGCTGCAGAAATCATTGTAGATGGAGGAGTGAAATGGGGATGTATAAATGGAATGGTAAAGTGATAAATGCCCCGCGGTGCTTCTAATGATATTGAACAAATAATAAACACCAGAAGCGTAGCGCCTTATTGCGTTTCATTCATCTCAACCTTTCAGTTCCAAAACATTAAATAAACATTGACGGAACGTCATCGGTCTAGAAGGAGCTCTGGGGCCCGTATACACAAAGCACCTCAGAAAAGGTCATAGGAATCCTGTAGGGCTGACCCCATTAAGTCGATTGTTTGTTCGATAGGCTGATGGTCGACTGAGATATCTTTAGTAGAGCAGTGGCAAATATACAGTGCATTCGGAAAGTATTCAGACCTCTTGACTTTTTCCACATTTTGTTACGTTACAGCCTTATTCTAAAATGGATTAAATCGTATTTTTCCCTCATTTATTGAAAATAAAAACCGGAAATATCACATTTACATACAGGACCAGTCAAAAGTTTGGACACATACTCATTCAAGGGTTTTTCTTAATTTTTACTATTTTCTACATTGTAGAATAATAGTGAAGACATAAAAAATATGAAATAATACATATATAAATCAAATCATATTTTATTTGTCACATACACGTGTTTAGCAGATGTTATTGCGGGTGTAGCGAAGTGCTTGTGCTTCTATCTCTGACAGTGCAGTAATATCTAACAAGTAATATCTAGCAATTTCACAACATATACCCTATACACACAAATCTAGTCAGGAATGGAATTTAAGAATATATACATATATGGACAAGCAATGACAGAGAGGCATGGTCTAAGATACAGTAGAATATTATAGAATATAATACAGTATATACATATGAGATGAGTAGTGCAAGTTATGTAAACATAAAGTGACTAGTGTTCCATTTCTTAAAGTGGCCAGTGATTTCAGTAGGCAGCGGCAGCAAACTCTAATGTGCTAGTGATGGCTATTTAACAGTGTGATGGCTTTGAGATAGAATCTGTTTTTCATTCTCTCGGTCCCAGCTTTGATGCACCTGTACTGACATCGCCTTCTGGATGAAAGCGGGGTAAACAGGCAGTGGCTCGGGTGGTTGATGTCCTTGATGATCTTTTTGGCCTTCATGTGACACTGGGTGCTGTAGGTGTCTTGGATGGCGGGTCGTTTGCCCCCGGTGATGCATTCGGCAGACCGCACCACCCTCTGGAGAGCCCTGCGGTTGCGGACGGTGCAGTTGCCGTACCAGGCGGTGATACAGCCCGACAGGATGCTCTCAATTGTGCATCTGTAGAAGTTTGTGAGGGTTTTAGGTGCCAAGCCAAATCTCTTCAGCCTCCTGAGGTTGAAGAGGCTCTGTTGCGCCTTCTTCACCACACTGTATGCGTGGGTGGACCATTTCAGTTTGTCAGTGATGTGTACGCCAAGGAACTTGAAGCTTTGCACCTTCTCCACTGCGGTCCCGTCGATGTGGATGGGGGGTGCACCCTCTGCTGTTTCCTGAAGTCCACGATCATCTCCTTTGTTTTGTTGATGTTGAGTTAGAGGTTATTTTCCTGGCACCACACTCCCAGAGCCCTCACCTCCTCCCTGTGGGATAGGGCAGTGTGCAGTGTGATGGCGATTGCAACGTCTGTAGATCTATTGGGGCGGTAAGCAAATTGAAGTGGGTCTAGGGTGACAGGTCAGGTAGAGGTGATATGATCCTTCACTAGTCTCTCAAAGCACTTCATGATGACAGAGATAATAATTTAGTTCAGTTACCTTTGCTTTCTTGGGTACAGGAACAATGGTGGCCAAAGTGTTAAATCAAAATATATTTTAGATTTTAGATTCTTCAAAGTAGCCACCCTTTGCCTTGATGACAGCTTTGCATACTCTTGGCATTCTGTTAAACCAGCTTCATGAGGAATTATTTTCCAACAGTCTTGAAGGAGTTCCCACATATAGTGAGCACTTGTTGGCTGCTTTTCCTTCACTCTGCGATCCAACTCATCCCAAACCATCTCAATTGGATTGAGGTCGGGTGATTGTAGAGGCCAGGTCATCTGATACAGCACTCCATCACTCTCCTTGGTCAAATAGACCTTACACAGCCTGGAGGTGTGTTTTGGGTCAATGTCCTGTTGAAAAACAAATGATAGTCACACTAAGCACAAACCAGATGGGATGGCATATCGCTGCAGAATGCTGTGGTAGCCATGCTGGTTAAGTGTGCCTTGTATTCTAAATAAATCACAGACAGTGTCACCAGCAAAGCACCCCCACACCATCACACCTCCTGCTCCGTGCTTCACAATGGCAACAACACATGTGACGATCATCCGTTCACCTACTCTGCGTCTCACAAAGACACGGCGGTTGGAACCAAAAATCTCAAATTTGGACTCATCAGACCAAAGGACAGATTTCCGCCGGTCTAATGTCCGTTGCTCATGTTTCTTGACCCAAGCAGCAATTCGACCATAAAGGCCTGATTCACGTAGTCTCCTCTGAACAGTTGATGTTGAGATGTGTCTGTTACTTGAACTCTGTGAAGCATTTATTTGGGCTGCAATCTGAGGTGCAGTTAACTCTAATGATCTTATCCTCTTCAGTAGAAGTAACTCTGGGTCTTCCTTTCCTGTGGTAATCCTCATGAGAGCCAGTTTATCATAGCACTTGATGTTTTTTGCGACTGCACTTTAAGTAACTTTCAAAGTTCTTGAAATTTTCCGGATTGACTGACCTTCATGTCTTAAAGTAATGATGGACTGTCGATTCTCTTTGCTTATTTGAGCTGTTCTTGACATAATATGGACTTGGTAGTTTACCAAATAGGTCTTCTGTATACCACCCCTACCTTGTCACAACACAACTGATTGGCACACCTGTTAATTGAAATGCATTCCATGTGACTACCTCATGAAGCTGGTTGAGAGAATGCCAAGAGTGTGCAAAGCTGTCCTCAAGGCAAAGGGTGGCTACTTTGAAGAATCTCAAATATAAAATATTTTCATTTGTTTAACACTTTTTTGGTTACTACATGATTCCATATGTGTTATTTCATAGTTTTGATTTCTTCACTATTATTATACAATGTAGAAAATAGTAAAAATAAAGAAAACCGCTGGAATAAGTAGGTGTGTCCAAACCTTTGACCGGTACTGTATATAATCAACAGTGTTGGCTTTGTACAGCTCTGAAGGACCTTTTATTTTTTTTGAAGGACCTATCCCTTTGCTCACCAAAGAACAATCACAACTGGGCACTTTCTGGGCCTCTGTCTATTTTTGAGTCCACATCTGCTCTCAACGGCCCAGAAAGAAAGAGACTAGCATTACATTACAGTAGCATTTGTCATTGCTTTTATAAAACCTGATTGAAGACAAACCGATCCAGACTATAATTAGGACCATATGGAATCTTCTAGGGCTTTCGCATCTCTGTTACCTCCTCTTTTCCTCCTCTCGTGCTCTGTCTTGTTTTCAAAGTGGGGACCTCCCCAGAAACCATTTAGTATCCAAAACACTTTACACATTAAACTTTTGATTAGATGTATTGGCTCTCTGGTAAGCAACACCACCTGCCACCAAGTCATTGCATCATCAGTCTTTCTAGAGCCAAGTATACTGAACAAAAATATAAATGCAACATGGAAAGTGTTGGTCCCATTTTTCATGAGCTGAAATAAAAGCTCCCAGAAATGTTCCATACGCACAAAAAGCATATTTCTCTCAAATGTTGTGCACACATTTGTTTACATCCCTGTTAGTGAGCATTTATCCTGTGCCAAGTTTATCCATCCACTTGACAGGTGTGGCATATCAAGAAGCTGATTAAACAGCATAATCATTACACAGGTGCACCTTGTGCTGGGGACAATAAAGGGCCACTCTAAATTGTGCAATTTTGTCACACAACAACACAATGCCACAGATGTCTCAAGTTTTGAGGGAGTGTGCAATTTGCATGCTGACTGCAGGAATGTCCAACAGAGCTGTTGCCAGAGAATTGAATGTTCATTTCTTTACCAATGTCGGTTTAGAGAATTTGGCATTACATCCAACCGGCGTCACAACCGCAGACCACGTATAACCAAGCCAGCCCAGGACCTCCACATCCGGCTTCTTCACTTGCGGGATCGTCTGAGAATGAGGAGGGGGGTGCTCAGGAATATTTATGTCTGTAATAAAGCCCTTTTGTGGGGAAAAACAAGTTGATTTATGAGGACAGGGTACTGTAGCGACTCCACTGTCGGGGCATGGTGCCTTGCGGGGACAGGGTACTGTAGCGACTCCACTGTGGGGACATGGTGCCTTGTGGGGACATAGCTTGCCTTCTGGATATAGGGCCTCTTCTAGTCCTCACAGGAGAGAGCATGCTGCCTTATAGGGACAAAGCTTCCGTAGGGTCCCCACTCGAAGGACTTGTTGTCTTTCCAACTACATCATCTTTCCAATAATGAGACTTGATGTTCTCTATTTACAGCGATGATTTCATTGATTTGTTTGTTTGGATTTTGATTAGAGTTGTGATTGGACAGAGTTCTCAAGACACACTGCTGTGTATGAGACGAAGGAAGATGTGTGGACAGACCAAATGAGTTGTCAAGCCTGATGCATGTTAAACACCCACAGGAAAGCATTTAGTCTGCAACACACACACACTCATACACACTCCCCTCTGAATTGATTTAGCCTGACAAACACACCCCTCTGAATACGTAAACAGGCTCTAGGGAGCGTTCCCTGGTGACTCATACAGTTCTATCTGTTATATCCTCAACAACCACTATCCCCTTCTAACACACGCACACACACACACACACACACACACACACACACACACACACTCTGGGTGTATATAGTCTTACTGTCATCACCTTTTTAACTATTTATACAATATACTAACTAATAGAAGCTGCAGACAGTGAAAGTAGCAAGCAAATGTTTTGGCCTCTTAGGTTTTTATCTGATAATATATATGACCTATTCATATTATACTAGTAGAAGCAGTGGATTTAAGGAGCTTCTTGTGTTTCTGGCTTGAACATTTATTTACCTGAATAAATACTTAAGAAAAAGACAACCCTTCCAAGTTTATTTCATTCTTGGCCATCTGTATCTCTGTAATTGCTGACTTAGTGTTAAGGAGCTGTAAGTGGTTTCCAGGTGTGCTACCAGTGCTGTTGGCAGAATGAGGACTGATAGAGACACAGAGAGCGAGATCTGTAGCTGCACATTTATAGGCTGGGAGAAGTAGGCTAGTTTTCTGATAGAGATACAGAAGTATGCTGCACATTCAGACTGGAGAGGAGTAAAGCGAGGGAGATCTTTGGCAGAGATAAAGAGAGAGGGAGATCTGTTTTAGAAGTGTGGAGGAGATTGAAAGAGGGTCTCTGATAGAGATGTAAAGAGATACATTATGTTAAGTAGAGCAGATGTCTGGCAGCACATTGAGACTGGAGCTTCTGGTCGTGTTCTATGGGCCTCGACCTGCTCGCCTCATTAGAGAATATTACCCAGCATGCCTCATTGCAGCTCACTGTGTCATCCTTCCTCCCTCCACCCAGCACCCATTCTGCTGGAGGGGAAGTTTACCCTGGAAAACAGGGGGAGGAAGGGGGGAGAGGAGGAGGATAAAGGGAGGACTAATGTGATGTGTTTGGTGGCCAGGAGGTATCTCCAGTCAAATGCCACATTTTTTATTTCTGGCTGGACTTTTTTTTGATTGGATAATGGCGCCGGAGAAGATGGCTGCCGTTTTACAGCCCTCTAACCAATTGTACTATTATGTGTGTTTTTTCGCGTTATTTGTAATTTATTCAGTACATAATGTTTCTGCCATCGTCTCTTATAACCAAAAGAGCTTCTGGATATCAGGACAGCGATTACTCACCTCGTATTGGATGAAGATTTTTTCTTCAACGAGGCGGCCGCGAAGGATATCCTACAGACACCCGACAAGGCCCAAATCCCTGTCATTCGCAGGAGAAAGAGACAGAGATATCGTGGACGTAGGTTGGGTTGCCTCGTAAGGATCCAATGGCGAGCAAGTAAACTGCCTCTTCCATCAATCCTAAACCAATCTTCAATCATTGGAAAATAAATTAGATGACATACGATTACGCTTATCCTACCAATGGGACATTAAAAACTGTAATATCTTGTGTTTCACTGAGTCGTGGCTAAACGACGACATGGACAACATACAGCTAGCGGGCTATACGCTACATCGGCAGGATAGAACGGCTGACTCCGGTAAGACAAGGGGTGGCGGTCTGTGTATATTTGTAAACAACAGCTGGTGCACAAAATCAAATACTAAGGAAGTCTCGAGGTTCTGCTCGCCTGAGGTAGAGTACCTTATGATAAGCTGTAGATCACACTATTTACAAAGAGAGTTTTCATCTACATTTTTCATAGCTGTCTATTTACCACCACAAACCAATGCTGGCATTAAGATTGCACTGAATGAGCTGTATAAGGCCATAACTAAACAGGAAAACGCTCGTCCAGAGGCAGCGCTCCTAGTGGCCGGGGACTTTAATGCAGGGAAACTTAAATCCGTTCTACCTAATTTCTACCAGCATGTTAAATGTGCAACCAGAGGAAAAACACTCTAGACCACATTTACTCCACACACAGAGACGCATACAAAGCTCTCCCTCGCCCTCCATTTGGCAAATCTGACCATAATTCTATCCTCCTGTTTCCTGCTTATAAGCAACAACTAAAGCAGGAAGCACCAGTGACTTGGTTAATAAAAAAGTGGTCAGATGACGCAGATGCTAAGCTACAGGACTGTTTTGCTAGCACAGACTGGAACATGTTCCAGGATTCTTCAGATAGCATTGAGGAGTACACCACATCAGTCACTGGCTTCATCAATAAGTGCATCGATGACGTCGTCCCTACAGTGACCATACGTACATACCCCAACCAGAAGCCATGGATTACAGGCAACATGAGCTAAAGGGTAGAGCTGCCACTTTCAAGGAGCGGGACTCTAACCCGAACGCTTATAAGAAATGCCCTCCGACGAACCATCAAAGAGGCAAAGAGTCAATACAGGATTAAGATTGAATCATACTACACCGGCTCTGACGCTCGTCGGATGTGGCAGGGCTTGAAAACTATTACAGACTACAAAGGGAAGCACAGCCACGAGCTGCCCAGTGACACAAGCCTACCAGACAAGCTAAACCACTTATATGCTCGCTTCGAGGCAAGCAACACTGAAGCATGCATGAGAGTACCAGCTGTTCCAGATGACTATGTGATCACGCTCCCCGTAGCCGATGTGAGTAAGACTTTTAAGCAGGTCAACATTCACAGGGCCGCAGGGCCAGACGGATTACCAGGACGTGTACTCTGAGCATGTGCTGACCAACTGGCAAGTGTCTTCACGTACATTTTCAACATGTCCCTGACTGAGCCTGTCATACCAACATGTTTCAAGCAGACCACCATAGTTCCCGTGCCAAAGGACACTAAGATAACCTGCCTAAATGACTAAAGACCCGTAGCACTGACGTCTGTAGCCATGAAGTGCTTTGAAAGGCTGGTCATGGCTCACATCAACACCATTATCCCAGAAACCCTAGAACCACTCCAATTTGCATACCGCCCCAACAGATCCACAGATGATGCAATCTCTATTGCACTCCACAGTGCCTTTTCCCACCTGGACAAGAGGAACACCTACGTGAGAATGCTATTCATTGACTACAGCTCAGCGTTCAACACCAGAGTGCCCTCAAAGCTCATCACTAAGTTAAGGATCCTGGGACTAAACACCTCCCTCTGCAACTGGATCCTGGACTTCCTGATGGGCCGCCCCCAGGTGGTAAGGGTAGGTAACAACACATCTGCCACGCTGATCCTCAACACAGGGGCCCCTCATTGTTGCGTGCTCAGTCCCCTCCTGTACTCCCTGTTCACCCATGACTGCATGGCCAGGCACGACTCCAACACCATCATTAAGTTTGCCGACAACACAACAGTGGTAGGCCTGATCACCGACAACGATGAGAGGGAGGAGGTCAGAGACCTGGCCGTGTGGTGCCAGGATAACAACTTCTCCCTCAATGTGATCAAGACAAAGGAAAAAGAAAGAGGACTGAGCACGCCCCAATTCTCATCGACGGGGCTGTAGTGGAACAGGTTGAGAGCTTCAAGTTCCTTGGTGTCCACATCACCAACGAACTATCATGGTCCAAACACACCAAGACAGTCGTGAAGAGGGCACGACAAAGCCTATTCCCCCTCAGGAGACTGAAAAGATTTGGCATGGGTCCTCAGATCCTCAAAAAGTTCTACAGCTGCACCATCAAGAGCATCCTGACTGGTTGCATCACCGCCTGGTATGGCAACTGCTCGGCCTCCGACCGCAAGGCACTACAGAGGGTAGTGCGTACGGCCCAGTACATCACTGGGGCCAAGTTTCCTGCCATCCAGGACCTCTATACCATGCGGTTTCAGAAGAAGGCCCTCAAAATTGTCAAAGACTCCAGCCACCCTAGTCATAGACTGTTCTCTCTGCTACCGCACGGCAAGCGGTACCGGAGCGCCAAGTCTAGGTTCAAAAGGCTTCTCAACAGCTTCTACCCCCAAGCCATAAGACTCCTGAACAGCTAATCATGGCTACCCGGACTATTTGCACCCCCACCCCATCTTTTTACGCTGCTGCTACTCTGCTAATTATTTATGCATAGTCACTTTAACTCTACCCACATGTACATATTACCTCAACTAGCCGGTGCCCCCACACATTGACTCTGCACCGTATATAGCCTCCCTACTGTTATTTTATTTTACTTCTGCTCTATTTTTCTCAACACCTTTTTTGTTGTTGTTGTTTTATTTTACTTTTTTATTAAGAAATAAAT
Source organism: Coregonus lavaretus (assembly GCF_964263955.1). Classification (NCBI taxonomy): domain Eukaryota; kingdom Metazoa; phylum Chordata; class Actinopteri; order Salmoniformes; family Salmonidae; genus Coregonus; species Coregonus lavaretus. Next base: position 36,817,645 of record NC_140016.1, on the reverse strand, counting down.
GCATTGTTGTTTAAGGATGTAAGTAAGCATTTCACAGTAATGTCTACACCTGTTGTATTCGGCACATGTGGCAAATACAATTTGATTTGATTTGATTTGACTTTTGATTGATGGGCAGCATGAAATGTAATGACCTTAACAAACCTCTTGGAAGCTGATTGGAGGGACATGACTGTGGGATGTGTGTGTTGGCGTGCGTGCATGCGTGGGTGGGTGAAAGAGAGAGAAGAGGAGCGATGAAGAGAGATAAAGATGGAGCCAGAGGGAGAGGGAAGAGAGATGGCGAGAGAGACCTTGTGTGGGTGGAGAGAAGAAAGTTCTCCACTGATGTTTCTGTTCAAGAGGAGACACCTGCTCCCTCTGTGTCTCTACAGAGTTTTACCTCTGGCTGAAAGAGGCATGTTTCACACTGAAGATAGTGTGTGTCTGTTCATGTGTGGGTGTTTTCAACCGAAGATGTTGAAAGATGTGAAACATGAATTGGGGGGTTGAGTCTCCATTGTTCTGTCTGTACAGAGAATCCTACTGTAGCTACTGTAGCTGAAAATCCCTGAAAAGAACAGCTCTACTGCACGCCTCTGTCCTCTGGCTCTCAATGGAATAGGATACACACACACATACACAAATCTTCTGGTTTGATAGGAGCCTGATTTGGCTCGTATTATCGGTCCTGTTCATGTCATTAATAAATATGGAGCAGAAATCATCTATTTAACAGCTTTGTGTTTCTTCAAGAGTGACTGTGACTTCGTAAGAAAAGTATTCTCTGTGCTCAGAATGGGTGTATGAGTATACCAGCCAGGAGTGTTTTCATCAGCACTGTGCCCATTTCCTCAGTGTCAGGGTACTAAGGGGCAGTTATGAATCAGCTCCAACCTGTCTCAGTAAGGCCCATGACAGAGCTCTGCAGTGGGCCTCCCTCCCTCATTCTGAAAAGCACCACTTCCACTCCTCTCTGAGACCCACGATAGAGCTCCTCTGTGGGCCTTAGCCAGCCCGGAGACTAGAGCTGCCAGTGACACTGGCCTTGGTATTCAGCAGACATGGTGTCCGCTGTACCGCTCCCTCCCTCCTTCCTCTATCTCTACTCCTGCCATTTCACCTCTCCTCCGCCTCGCTGGTCTGGAGAAGTCATCACCCAGGCATGAATACAAGAGATGAGGTCATCAATAACGGCCACAGAGAGGTATTAAGCAGACCTAGACCTCCTGTTATTGTCCTCTCCTCTGATTGGTCCAGCTACACGTCTGGCTTTTGACCCCCTTTCTTCCTCATCCTTCATCCTCATTTATACCTTCCTCGCTCACACACACACAGCTGAAATTATTGAAAAGCTTCCTCATCTCACAAAGTGGGATTTAAACATAACTTACATAGAGGTTAAAAGGTGATACTTTGTTATACTCTTTTCAGTTTTGTCACAGTCAGGCCTCACATTGTGGTCCATCACACACACACACACACTTCCATTTCTAAAACCCTCTGCAGAAACTTAGCTAGTGTGTCTGTGCGTGCAGAGTGTATCCAGCTGCAGTCTAAATCAATAGTCCCCTACCTGTGAATGAAGGCTGTTTCTTCGATCCATCTCTCTTTCTACAGACAGAACGTTAAAGGTCAGCCAATCAGCAACAGAGAAGAGAGTCAGTAGAAGCTTATGTCTGTTTGTTATTTTATTCATGAGAGCATGGATAGAGTTATATTTAGACTGGTTGTGTTTCACCATTGTTGAATGAACCTCCACAAAGTGTTCAAGGAGAAATGCACAATGTCAAATGAAAGATGAAAATCTCAACGTGGGATGAACTAATGCCTGTGGACATTTTGTGTGTGTTATTCCATTCTCATGTGTGTGTGTTCTGGTGTGTGTGTGTCTCCTTCAGATTTTGACTCAGGCCTTGGCATGATGACGGGTATCACTCCCATGAACCCCATGATGCCTGGCCTTAGTTACGTGCCCCCGCCCCCCCTGCCCCAAGATCTGCCCATCGTCAAGGAGATCATCCACTGCCAGAGCTGCACCCTCTTCCCCCCCAACCCCAGTAAGTCTATTTACCTCTATTACCTTTAGCCACAACCCGCTACAAATCTATGGAAGTGATTGGGGCAATCAAGCAATGTTTATTTTATTATGGCCAAATCACCTTTAGGTAACGTCAAACCAGTTAATTAAGTTGATTTCAGTTGATTTGGCCAGGAAATGTTACATATTGCACAGTTGCCCCTATCACTCCCATGGGTTTTTAGCCAGTGATGGCTAAAATTAGCTGAAGTTTGTAGTGTCTGTTTAAAGAAAACCGAAACATGGATTCCAGTTTCTCCTGGCCCATAGACTACTTTCAGGGTGAGGAACCATCTAACATTAAGTTGTAAAATACTGAACTTCCCCTTTAATGAAGACATAATATGTTTACTAAATTACGTTCTTACCATGTACCTTCTCTTTTACCTGAGTGCTGACTATGACTGAGACCACCTCAGGGTTCATCTCTCTCCTCACAGTTAATTTATGCATTATCTTCTCCCCTCATGCATTTTAAATGCCTCCAGCGGTCTGGTCTAAAATGCAGAGGAATTAAAAGGTTTCAAGGTCTCTCCGTTGACTGAACTGACCCATGTAAGCTCTGGAGGGCTGTATCGACTCCACATTACAATCTGACAGCTTTTAAGAACATGTCATGGGTACACACACACCTTGTACACTAAAACAAGTTTTGGTCGACCGAATGTCGTCTGTTCTTTCGACCAATCGATTGGTTGAAATGTTTAAATGTGTAATTTTCCATATAGACACACCCTGTGTTTTAATCAAATCAACAATATGCATTGAGCTTGTCTGATGCTTTAAGCTTACTGTTTGATGAAATAACACACAAATGACTCAAGAGGGAGCCAGAGCTCTAGAGGAAGAAAAAACCTTAACCTGACCCAACCATTCTCCTCCCGCTCCTGCTGTCTTTCGCAGATTCTGCCATTATTCTCCTGAAGTTGCCGGTAATAGGCTACACGAGTCGGCAACCTTTCTCATGTGGAATGCCAATTTATCTTACCATTTATACCGGTTTGCGTGCCAGTTATGGTTTTCATATAATAATAATAATAATAATATGCCATTTAGCAGACGCTTTTATCCAAAGCGACATAATTTTTTTTTTTTGTGTATGGGTGGTCCCGGGGATCGAACCCACTACCTTGGCGTTACAAGCGCCGTGCTCTACCAGCTGAGCTACAGAGGACCACCATATGCACATTTTTGTGGAACAGTTTCATTTCATTTATAATAACATTTTCATATCTCAAAATCATTGTCATGTGGTTAATTAAAATTGCCAACTATGTAAAAATAGCCTACATAAAGCCAACAAATAAAAACATTGCAGACTTCAGGTAGAAATGATCCTGATAACAAAACAAAATCCTAAAATTCACATTGGCTACGCATGGCCTGTCTGTAACGAACTTGAAACATTGTATGAACTATTAACTTGGGTCCAGCTGGAAGCTTAGCGAACTTGCAACATTGTATCAAATATTCTGGGCCCTCAGAGTTTCCAGTAACAGTGAACTCGGGACAGACACAGCTGTAGGCTATTTGCGCAAGGGATAAGAAGCAGTGCTTGACTTGGGCAGGAGCTCACCGGAGCTGAGTACCGGCACATCACATTTTCTACTGCTTGAGCTCCTGTTCCTCTTATAGAATATTAGTTCAAAAGTATTGTGGAGCTCCTGCATCTAAATATAAACAGTACCAGCACCCAAAATGAGTACCGGAACCTATTTCAGTCCAAGTCAAGCGCTGATAAGAAGTAATCAGGTAGGCCTATTTTATGACATTTCAACTGGATCAGAGCATTACATTTTTCCCTTTCATGCTGAGTGGTTATCGAAAGGGAGAGAGCTGGAAAGATTTTTCAAATAGCCTACATTGAGGAACTAATGTCGTTCTCAGTGGATGTAAAAACATACTTTGTTTGCTTGCTGTTTGAGGTGAAGAAAACATTACTTTGAGAACCTACACAGGTCATTAGTGGTGGTGTGTTAAGCCAATCAGAAAGACTATCAGATCCCCAAATGGGCACATTTATATGCCTACATTTGCGCGCAGGCCAGGTAGCCTATAGACCTATAAACTTCTATGCGTAATCAGGTGTGCATCCTTACTCAACATTGACAGGAGCGCTCCAAACAAAAGACAATGACTAAATTGAATTGACAAAACTCGTAAATGGAATGAAATAAACCAAAAACTTGTTTCTCACAAGTGTAGCATAGGTTGTGCACTCTGCAAACAATGTGACCACTCCGACATTGAGAACGGTAAGACTGGAATAATAATATATTGAAAACTTTAACAGAAACTACAAACATTGTAGATGAGAAATTATAGGAATCGGGGGCCTCCTGAGTGGCGTAGCAGTCTAAAGCAGTGCTTGTGGCATCAATACAGACCAGGGTTTGATCCCAGGCTGTGTCACAACCGGCCTTGACCGGGAGTCCCATAGGGTGGCGCAAAATTGGCCCAGCGTCATCCGAGTTAGGGGAGGGTTTGGCCGGGGGAGCTTTACTTGGTTCATCGCGCTCTAGCGACTCCTTGTGGCGGGCCGGGCGCCTGCAGGCTGACTTCGGTCGTCAGTTGGACGGTGTTTCCTCCGACACATTGGTGTGACTGGCTTCCGGGTTAATCGGGCGGGTGTTAAGAAGTTCGGTTTGGCGGGTCATGTTTCTGAGGACGCATGACTCGACCTTCGCCTCTCCCGAGCCCGTTGGGGAGTTGCAGCGATGAAACAAGATTGCAATTGGATATCATGAAATTGGGGAGAAATGTATGCAAATGTATTTAAAATAATAAATGGAAATATTATATTTACATAAGTATTCAGTTTGCTTTGTTGAAGCACCTTTGGCAGCGATTACAGCCTTGAGTGTTCTTGGGTATGATGCTACAAGCTTGGCACACCTGTATTTGGAGATTTTCTCCCATTCTTCTCTGCAGATCCTCTCAAGCTCTGTCAGGTTGGAAGGGGAGCATTGCTGCAAAGCTATTTTCAGGTCTCTCCAGAGATGTTCGATCAGGTTCAAGTCCAGGCTCTGGCTGGGCCACTCAAGGACATTCAAAGACTTGTCCCGAAGCCACTCCTGCGTTGTCTTGGCTGTGTGCTTAGGGTCGTTGTCCTGTTGGAAGGTGAACCTTAACCCCCAGTTTGAGGTCCTGAGCGCTCTGGAGCAGGTTTTCATCAAGGATCTCTGTGTAGTTTTCTCCGTTCATCTTTGCCTCGATCCTGACTTGTCTTCCAGTCCCTGCCGCTGAAAAACATCCACACAGCATGATGCTGCCACCACCATGCTTCACCGTAGGGATGGTGCCAGGTTTCCTCCAGACGTGACGCTTGGCATTCAGGCCGAAGAGTTCAATCTTGGTTTCATCAGACCAGAGAATCTTGTTAATCATGGTCTGAGAGTCTTTTGGTGCCTTTTGTCAAACTCCAAGCGGGCTGTCATGTGCCTTTTACTGAGGAGTGGCTTCTGTCTGGCCACTCTACCATAAAGGGTTGTCCTTCTGGAAGGTTCTCCCATCTCCACAGAGGAACTCTAGAGCTTTGTCAGAGTGACCATCGGGTTCTTGGTCACTTCCCTGACCAAGGCCCTTCCCCCGATTGCTCAGTTTGGCTGGGCAGCCAGCTCTAGGAAGAGTCTTGGTGGTTCCAAACTTCTTCCATTTAAGAATGATGGAGGCCACTGTGTTCTTGAGGACCTTCAATGCTGCAGACATTTTTTGGTACCCTTCCCCAGATCTGTGCCTCGACACAATCCTGTCTCGGAGCTCTACGGACAATTCCTTTGACCTCATGGCTTGGTTTTTGCTCTGGCATGCACTGTCAACAGTGGGACCTTATATAGACAGGTGTGTGCCTTTCCAAATCATGTCCAATCAATTGAATTTACCGTAGGTGTCCTCCAAACAAGTTGTAATAAGATCTTAAGGATGATCAATGGAAACAGGATGCACCTGAGCTCAATTTCGAGTCTCATATCAAAGGATCTGAATACTTATGTAAATAAGGTATTTCTGTTTTCTATTTTTTATTTATTTATTTGCAAACATTTCTAAAAACCTGTTTTTTTCACCTTGTCATTTATGGGGTATTGTGTGTAGATAGCGGAGGAAATATTTTTATTTAATCAATTTTAGAATAAAGGCTGTAACGTAACAAAATGTGGAAAAGGTCAAGGGGTCTGTATACTTTCCGAATGCACTCTATATTTGCTACTGCTCGACCAAAAAAGTATTGGTCGACCAACAGCCTATCGACCAAACAATCGACCAGTTAACTAATTGGGGTCAGCCCTAAGACAGACCTACCATGTAGACACACATGCACACCTCCCCACACACATCCACATATCACTCAGGGGCAGACTGTGTGGTACTGGTACTTGTGTAAGACTGACTGCATAGAGGGAGACACTATATACCCCCATTGTCCAATATAGACCTCCTACTTCCTCTACCTTTACCCAACCAAGCCCTGCTGATCTGCATTCGAGAGAGAGAGAGAGAGAGAGAGAGAGAGAGAGAGAGAGAGAGAGAGAGAGAGAGAGAGAGAGAGAGAGAGAGAGAGAGAGAGAGAGAGAGAGAGAGAGAGAGAGAGAGAGAGAGAGAGAGAGAGAGAGAGAGAGAGAGAGAGCATCTGTAATTAAAAGAGTGACCTCTGTGAAGACAGGGCACTCTGGTGTGTAAAATATGTCAGGCTGAAGGTTTGTTGCCCCCTCCCTCTTTCCACACACTATCTCCTCCTCTCGTTCCTCTTATCCACTCATCCCCTCCTCCTTTTAGGTCCAGTTAATTACCTGACTACCTCTGTGTCCTTGATCTCCTGTCTCTAACATAACTACACGGACACACCTAATTCTAACCTTTGCGTACTGTTTGGAAGATAAGTTCATCTATGCCAATGAAGGGACGCAGTATAAAACTGCTTGGTTGAAGATATGTTCATGTGATTTATCTGGGCTGAGGTAAACAAAGTAACATTTCTTGTGAAAAATAGTCACACACTCTATATATGCTTCCAATGATTTATTGGCAATGTGACTTTATTTTTCATACTATTCTGTTAGTGAGCACCTCTCCAACTATTTGATGTAGCATGTATAATATAAATATACACTGAGTGTACAAAGCATTAGGAACACCTTCCTTATATTGAGTTGCACCCCCTTTTGCCCTCAGAACAACCTCATTTCATCGAATGTCTTCCACAGGGAAGCTGGCCCATGTTGACTCCAATGCTTCCCACAGTTCTGTCCTTTGGGTGGTGGACCATTCTTGATACACATGGGAAACTGTTGAGCGTGAAAAGCGGGGCAGGAGGAGGAGGGGGGCTTTTGGTTTGACATTAACCTGAAGGCGATGAGAGAGAGTATTAGAGGGAGATAAAGTAGATTATATTACAGTGTGGTGGGTGATTTTGGACGGAGTCAGGCGCAGGAGGGTAAATCACAGAATAAATGGTTTATTCGGTAAGACAGCGGTACGCAGCAATGCATAAAACACACTGGAGAAAACAAGGCACACGGGTGAATATCCCGGCGATACAAAATACAATAAAGCTCCACCGAGCTATAGTAACCTCCACAATAAACAATCACACACAAAGACAAGGGGGCAGAGGGAATACTTATACAGGTACTGATGAGGGGATATGAACCAGGTGTGTGTAATAAACAAGACAAAACAAATGGAATGATGAGATGAGGAGCAGCAGTGGCTAGAAGTCAGGTGACGACGAACGCCGAAGCCTGCCCGAACAAGGAGAGGAGGCAGCTTCGGAGGGAGTCGTGACATATAGGCCCTCTGGGCAGTGATAGAGCTGATGAGGAGAGAAAATATACTGACCAAAAATATAAACCCAATATGTAAAGTGTTGGTCCCATGTTTCATGAGCTGAAATAAAAGATCCCAGACATTTTCTATACGCACAAAAAGCTTACTTCTCTCAAATGTTATGAACAACTGTGTTTACATTCATGTTATTGAGCATTTCTCCTTTGCCAAGTTAATCCATCCACTTGACAGGTGTGGAATATCAAGAAGCTGATTAAACAGATCATTACACAGGTGCACCTTGTGCAGGGGACAATAAAAGGCCACTCTAAAATATGCAGTTTTGTCACATAACACAATGCCACAGATGTCTCAAGTTTTGAGGGAGCGTGCAATTGGCATGCTGACTGCAGGAATGTCCACCAGAGCTGTTGCCAGAGAATTGAATGTTCATTTCTCTACCAATGTTGTTTTAGATTATTTGGCAGTACCTACATTCAACCGGCCTCACAACCGCAGACCATGTGTAACCACGCCAGCCCAGGACCTCCACATCTGGTTTCTTCACCTGCGGGATCGTCTGAGACCAGCCAACCAGACAGCTGATGAAACTGTGGGTTTGCACAACCGAAGAATTTCTGCACAAACTGTCAGAAAGCGTCTCAGTGTAGCTCATTTGCGTGCTTGTCGTCCCCACCATGGTGAAATCAAATCAAACTTTATTTGTCACATGCGCCAATTAAAACAGGTGTAGACCTTACCGTAAAATGCTAACTTACAAGCCCTTAACCAACAATGCAATTCAAGAAAGATTTAAGAAAATATTTACCAAATAAAAAAAAAGTAACACAATAAAATAACAATAACGAGGCTATATACAGTGAGGGAAAAAAGTATTTGATCCCCTGCTGATTGTGTACGTTTGCCTACTGACAAAGAAATGATCAGTCTATAATTTTAATGGTAGGTTTATTTGAACAGTGAGAGACAGAATAACAACAACAAATAATCCAGAAAAACGCATGTCAAAATTGTTATAAATTGATTTGCATTTTAATGAGGGAAATAAACATGACTTAGTACTTGGTGGCAAAACCCTTGTTGGCAATCACAGAGGTCAGCCGTTTCTTGTAGTTGGCCACCAGGTTTGCACACATCTCAGGAGGGATTTTGTCCCACTCCTCTTTGCAGATCTTCTCCAAGTCATTAAGGTTTTGAGGCTGACGTTTGGCAACTCGAACCTTCAGCTCCCTCCACAGATTTTCTATGGGATTAAGGTCTGGAGACTGGCTAGGCCACTTCAGGACCTTAATGTGCTTCTTCTTGAGCCACTCCTTTGTTGCATTGGCCGTGTGTTTTGGGTCATTGTCATGCTGGAATACCCATCCACGACCCATTTTCAATGCCCTGGCTGAGGGAAGGAGGTTCTCACCCAAGATTTGACGGTACATGGTCCCGTCCATCGTCCCTTTGATGCGGTGAAGTTGTCCTGTCCCCTTAGCAGAAAAACACCCCCAAATCATAATGTTTCCACCTCCATCTTCGACGGTGGGGATGGTGTTCTTGGGGTCATAAGCAGCATTCCTCCTCCTCCAAACACGGCGAGTTGAGTTGATGCCAAAGAGCTCCATTTTGGTCTCATCTGACCACAAGACTTTCACCCAGTTCTCCTCTGAATCATTCAGATGTTCATTGGCAAACTTCAGACGGGCATGTATATGTGCTTTCTTGAGCAGGGGGACCTTGCGGGCACTGCAGGATTTCAGTCCTTCACGGCGTAGTGTGTTACCAATTGTTTTCTTGGTGACTATGGACCCAGCTGCCTTGAGATCATTGACTAGATCCTCCCGTGTAGTTCTGGGCTGATTCCTCACCGTTTTCATGACCATGAGGTGAGATCCTGCATGGAGCCCCAGGCCGAGGGAGATTGACAGTTCTTTTGTGTTTCTTCCATTTGCGAATAATCGCACCAACTGTTGTCACCTTCTCACCAAGCTGCTTGGCGATGGTCTTGTAGCCCATTCCAGCCTTGTGTAGGTCTACAATCTTGTCCCTGACATCCTTGGAGAGCTCTTTGGTCTTGGCCATGGTGGAGAGTTTGGAATCTGATTGATTGCTTCTGTGGACAGGTGTCTTTTATACAATCTCAGCTCACTACCTGTATAAAAGACACCTGGGATCCAGAAATCTTTCTGATTGAGAGGGGGGTCAAATACTTATTTCCCTCATTAAAATGCAAATCAATTTATAACATTTTTGACATGCGTTTTTCTGGATTTTTTTCTCTCTCACTGTTCAAATAAACCTACCATTAAAATTATAGACTGATCATTTCTTTGTCAGTGGGCAAACGTACAAAATCAGCAGGGGATCAAATACTTTTTTCCCTCACTGTACAGGGGGTACCGGTACCGAGTCAATGTGTGGAGGTACAGATTAGTCGAGGTAATTTGTACATGTAGGTAGGGGTAAAGTGACTATGCATAGATAATAGACAGCGGGTAGCAGGAGTGCTAAAACACATGGTAATGTCCGGGTGGCCATTTGATTAATTGTTCAGCAGTCTTATGGCTTGGGGGTAGAAGCTGTTAAGGAACCTTTTGGTCCTAGACTTGACACTCTGATACCGCTTGCCGTGCGGTATCAGAGAGAACAGTCTATGACTTGGGTGACCAGTGTTGAGGATCAGCGTGGCAGATGTGTTGTTGTGTTGTTGCCTACCCTCACCACCTGGGGGCAGCCCGTCAGGAAGTCCAGGATCCAGTTGCAGAGGGAGGTGTTTAGTCCCAGGGTCCTTAGCTTAGTGATGAGCTTTGTGGGCACAATGGTGTTGAATGCTGAGCTGTAGTCAATTTTTTTTATTTTTTTTTATTTCACCTTTATTTAACCAGGTAAGCCAGTTGAGAACAGGTTCTCATTTACAACTGCGACCTGGCCAAGATAAAGCAAAGTAGTGCAATAAAAACAACAGAGTTACATATGGGGTAAAAAAAAAAAGTCAGAAAATACAACAGAAAATATATATACAGTGTGTGCAAATGTAGCAAGTTATGGAGGTAAGGCAATAAATAGGCTATAGTGCAGAATAATTACAATAGTATTAACACTGGAATGCTAGATGTGCAAGAGATTATGTGCAAATAGAGATACTGGGGTGCAAAAGAGCAAAATAAATAATATAGGGATGAGGTAGTTGGGTGGGCTAATTTCGGATGGGCTGTGTACAGGTGCAGTGATCGGTAAGGTGCTCTGACAACTGATGCTTAAAGTTATTAAGGGAGATAAGAGTCTCCAGCTTCAGAGATTTTTGCAATTCGTTCCAGTCATTGGCAGCAGAGAACTGGAAGGAATGGCGGCCAAAGGAGGTGTTGGCTTTGGGAATGACCAGTGAGATATACCTGCTGGAGCGTAGACTACGGGTGGGTGCTGCTATGGTGACCAATGAGCTAAGATAAGGCGGGGATTTGCCTAGCAGTGATTTATAGATGGCCTGGAGCCAGTGGGTTTGACGACGAACATGTAGTGAGGACCAGCCAACAAGAGCGTACAGGTCACAGTGGTGGGTAGTGTATGGGGCTTTGGAGACAAAACGGATGGCACTGTGATAGACTACATCCAATTTGCTGAGTAGAGTGTTGGAGGCTATTTTGTAAATTACATCGCCGAAGTCAAGGATCGGTAGGATAGTCAGTTTTACGAGGGCATGTTTGGCAGCATGAGTGAAGGAGGCTTTATTGCGAAATAGGAAGCCGATTCTAGATTTAACTTTGGATTGGAGATTCTTTATGTGAGTCTGGAAGTTGAGTTTACAGTCTAACCAGACACCTAGGTATTTGTAGTTGTCCACATACTCTAGGTCAGACCCGTCGAGAGTGGTGATTCTAGTCGGGTGGGCGGGTGCCAGCAGCGTTCGATTGAAAAGCATGCATTTAGTTTTACTAGTGTTTAAGAGCAGTTGGAGGCTACTGAAGGATTGTTGTATGGCATTGAAGCTCGTTTGGAGGTTTGTTAACACAGTGTCCAATGAAGGGCCAGATGTATACAAAATGGTGTCGTCTGCGTAGAGGTGGATCAGAGAGTCACCAGCAGCAAGAGCGACATCATTGATATACACGGAGAAAAGTGTCGGCCCAAGAATTGAACCCTGTGGCACCCCCATAGAGACTGCCATAGGTCCAGACAACAGGCCCTCCGATTTGACACACTGAACTCTATCTGAGAAGTAGTTGGTGAACCAGGCGAGGCAGTCATTTGAGTCAATGAACAGCATTCTCAAATAGGTGGGAAAGGGCAGTGTGGAGTGCGATTGAGATTGCGTTATCTGTCGATCTGTTGGGGCGATATGCGAATTGGAGTGGGTCTAGGGTTCAGGGAAGAGGCTGTTGATGTGAGCCATGACCAGCCTTTCAAAGCACTTCATGGCTACAGACGTGAGTGCTACGGTTCGGTAGTCATTTAGGCAGGTTACCTTAGTGTTCTTGGGCACAGGGACTATGGTGGTCTGCATGAAAGATGTAGATATTACAGACTCGGTCAGGAAGAGGTTGAAAATGTCAGTGAAGACACTTGCCAGTTGGTCCGAGCATGCTTTGAGTACACGTCCTGGTAATCCATCTGGCCCCATGGCTTTGTGAATGTTGACCTGTTTAAAGGTCTTGCTCACAACGGCTACCGAGAGCGTTATCACACAGTCGTCCGGAACAGCTGGTGCTCTCATGCATGCTTCAGTGTTGCTTGCCTCAAAGCAAGCATAAAAGGCTTTTAGCTCGTCTGGTAGGCTCGCGTCACTGGGCAGCTCGCAGCTGGGTTTCCCTTTGTAGTCCGTAATAGTTTCCAAGCCCTGCCACATCAGAGCCGGTGTAGTAGGATTCAATCTTAATCCTGTAGTGACGCTTTGCCTGTTTGATGGTTCGTCTGAGGTCATAGCGGGTTTTCTTATAAGCATCCGGATAAGTGTCCTGCTCCTTGAAAGTGGCAGCTCTAGCCTTTAGCTCGATGCGGATGTTGCCTGTAATCCATTACTTCTGGTTGGGATATGTACGTAGGTCACTGTGGGGACGACGTCGTCCATGCACTTATTGATGAAGCCGATGAATTAAGTTGTATACTCCTCAATGCCATTGGATGAATCCCGGAACATATTCCAGTATGTGCTAGCAAAACAGTCCTATAGCGTAGAATCCGCGTCATCTGACCACTTCCATATTGAGTGAGTCACTGGTACTTCCTGCTTTAGTTTTTGCTTGTAAGCAGGAATCATGAGGATAGATTTATGGTCAGATTTGCCAAATGGAGGGCGAGGGCGAGGGAGAGCTTTGTATGCGTTTCTGTGTGTGGAGTAAAGGTGGTCTAGAGTTTTTTTTCCTCTGGTTGCACATGTGACATGCTGGTAGAAATGAGGTAAAACTGATTTAAGTTTGCCTGCATTAAGTCCCCGGCCACTAGGAGCGCCGCTTCTGGATGAGCATTTTCTTGTTTGCTTATGGCCTTATACAGCTCGTTGAGTTCGGTCTTAGTGCCAATATCGGTTTGTGGTGGTAAATAGAAAGCTACAAATAATATAGATGAGAACTCTCTTGGTAGATGGTGTGGTCTACAGCTTATCATGAGGTAATCTACCTCAGGCGGGTAATACCTCGAGACCTCTTTAATATCATCGCGCACCAGCTGTTATTGACAAATAGACACACACCCACGAACCTCGTCTTACCAGAGGTAGCTTCTCTGTCCTGCCGATGCATGGAAAATCCCGCCAGCTCTATATTATCCGTGTCGTCGTTCAGCCACGACTCAGTGAAACATAAGATATTACAGTTTTTAATGTCCTGTTGGTAGGATATTCTTGATCGTAGATTATCCATTTTGTTTCCCAATGATTGCACGTTGGCCAATAGAACAGATGGTAGTGGAAGTTTACTCACTCGCCTACGAATTCTCAGAAGACCTCTGCCCCCCTTCTCTCCGTATTTTCTTCATGCAAATGACGTGGATTTGGGCATGTTCCTGAGAAAGCAGTATATCTATCACGGAGACCGTTCGTCGCTTCGGCGTTCGTCGTCCCCGGAGTACTAGCTACTACCGTTTGATGTTTTCGATGTTTGTTTGGTCATGTCTAGTTGGTGCACCTGTCTCGTATTCTGTCTTGATTATGTCTCCTATAAGCTCCAACTGTATCGGGTAGATGGCAGACAGCGTGTATGGCGTTGTGTGGGCGAGCGGTTTGCTGATGTCAACGTTCTGAACAGAGTGCCCCATGGTGGCGGTGGGGTTATGGTATGGGCAGACATAAGCTATGGACAACGAACACAGTTCAATTTTATCGATGGCAATTTGAATGCATAGAGATACCGTGACGAGATCCTGACGCCAATTGTCATGCCATTCATCCGCCGCCATCACCTCATGTTTCAGCATTATAATGCATGGCCCCATGTTGCAAGGTTCTGTACACAATTCCTGGAAGCTGAAAATGTCCCAGTTCTGGCCTGCATACTCACCAGAAATGTCAACCATTTTCGCACAGCCATTGAAGAGGAGTGGGACAACATTCCACAGGCCACAATCAACAGCCTGATCAACTCTATGCAAAAGAGATGTGTCGCGCTACATGAGGCAAATAGTGGTCACACCAGATACTGACTGGTTTTCTGATTCATACCCCTACCTTTTTTTAAAGGTATCTGTGACTAACAGATGCATGTCTTTATTCCCAGTAATGTGAAATCCATAGATTAGGGCCTAATTAATTTATTTCAATAGACTGATTTCCTTATATAAACTGTAACTCAGTAAAATCTTTGAAATTGTTGCATGTTGCATTTATATTTCTGTTTGATGTAGATTGTACTGTATCTACTAGGTTTAGAGAAGAAAGAAAGGAATATAGAGAGAATAGTATAAAGGTCAGAGCCAAAGGGTCTTTTCTCCTCTGATTTTCCCTGAGAGCTCCGAACCATGGCATCTTTTTTTCTGCCCCTCATCCATATGTGTTTGTGTGTCGTCCAGGGGCGTTTGAGGGTTAGAGGAGCCTGTTGAGTCAGTGGCCCTGTCAGCTGCAGGGCGGCAGGCTGCATATGGTGGCCAACAGGACCTCCAGCCTGCCCTGACACCATACAGCCCCTCACACTGACCTTGATCTGAATAACACACCTGCAGGGGCGTCTCTCTTTCACACACACACTCTCTCTCCTCTCGTTCTCTCCTATATGTCTCTCTTTCTCTCGCTTTGTTTGAGCTATGTCAATGAACATCTCTATCTAGCACCCTCCTGATTTCCCCTCTCTTCTTCTTTTGCGTCCTGCCTCTCTAGCTGTGATAGCTACTCTCTGGTTGTCATGATGGGTCATCTCTCCCTCTGTCTCCATCAGTGTCAGCTCCCTCTCTCTCACAACATATTTTTTCAAACCTCTCAGACTTCTAAAGGCAGTGGCTGTATGAAAGTGTCTGTCCATAATTACATAGGCCTGAAGGGAAAGAGGATAGATGCCCTTCAGATCCCCTATGCCCTGGAGACCTTGGCATGTCGTGCGTGTGCATGTGCATGCGTGCGCTCTAATTTAGTGCCCTCATTATCTGTAGGGTCAGGAGGAGATGACAGGTGGGCAAAGTGCCGGAGAGAGAGAGAAGGACATAAGCAGAACAACAGTGGAACACTCTCCTCCTCTGGGAGGGCTAAGCTTTGAAACAAGATTCAAATCAAATCAAATTGTATTGGTCACATACACGTGTTTAGCAGATGTTATTGCGGGTGTAGCGAAATGCTTGTGTTTCTAGCTCCGACAGTGCAGTAATATCTAACAAGTAATATCGAACAATTTCACAACATACCATGCCTTGCAAAAGTATTCATCCTCCTTGAAGTTTTTCCTATTTTGTTGCATTACAACCTATAATTTAAATGGATTTTTATTTGGATTTCATGTAATGGACATACACAAAATAGTCCAAATTGGTGAAGTGAAATGAAAAAAATAACTTGTTTAAAAAAATTCTAAAAAATAAATAACGGAAAAGTGATGTGTGCATATGTATTTACCCCCTTTGCTATGAAGCCCTAAATAAGATCTGGTGCAACCAATTATCTTCAGAAGTCACATAATTAGTTAAATAAAGTCCACCTGTGTGCAATCTAAGTGTCACATGATCTGTCACATGATCTCAGTATATATACACCTGTTCTGAAAGGCCCCAGAGTCTGCAACACCACTAAGCAAGGGGCACCACCAAGCAAGCGGCACCATGAAGACCAAGGAGCTCTCCAAACAGGTCAGGGACAAAGTTGTGGAGAAGTACAGATCAGGGTTGGGTTATAAAAAAATATCAGAAACTTTGAACATCCCACGGAGCACCATTAAATCCATTATTAAAAAATTGAAAGAATATGGCACCACAACAAACCTGCCAAGAGAGGGCCGCCAACCAAAACTCACGGACCAGGCAAGGAGGGCATTAATCAGAGTGGCAACGAAGAGACCAAAGATAATCCTGATTGGAGTATCTGTCCATAGGACCACTTTAAGCCGTACACTCCACAGAGCTGGGCTTTACGGAAGAGTGGCCAGAAAAAAGCAATTGCTTAAAGTTAAAAATAAGCCATGTGGGAGACTCCCCAAACATATGGAAGAAGGTACTCTGGTCAGATGAAACTAAAATTTTGGCCATCAAGGAAAACACTATGTCTGGTGCAAACCCAACACCTCTCATCACCCCGAGAACACCATCCCAGAGAGGTTCACCTTCCAGCAGGAAAATGACCCTAAGCATACTGCTAAAGCAATACTCGAGTGGTTTAAGGGGAAACATTTACATGTCTTGGAATGGCCTAGTCAAGGCCCAGACCTCAATCCAATTGAGATTCTATGGACTTAAAGATTGCTGTACACCAGCGGAACCCATCCAACTTGAAGGAGCTGGAGCAGTTTTGCCTTGAAGAATGGGCAAAAATCCTAGTGGCTAGATGTGCCAAGCTTATAGAGACATATCCCAAGACAGTTGCAGATGTAATTGCTGCAAAAGGTGGCTCTACAAAGTATTGACTTTGTGGGGGAGGGTGAATAGCTATGCACGCTCCAAAAAATATTTGTGTGTCTTATTTCTTGTTTGTTTCACAAGATAACATATTTTGCGTCTTCAAAGTAGGAAGCATGTTGTGTAAATCAAATGATACAAAACCCCCCAAAAATCTATTTTAATTCCAGGTTGTAAGGCAACAAAGTAGGAAAAATGCCAAGGGGGGTGAATACTTTCGCAAACCACTGTATACCCAATACACACAAATCTATGTAAAACAATGTAATTAAAAATATATAAATTAATACACTACTGGTCAAAAGTTTTAAAACACCTACTCATTCAAGGGTTTTTCTTTATTTTTGCTATTTTCTACATTGTAGAATAATAGTGTAGACATCAAAACTATGAAATAACACATATGGAATCATGGTACAACACTCCCAGAGCCCTCACCTCCTCCCTGTAGGCTGTCTCGTCATTGTTGGTATTCAAGCCTACTACTGCTGTGTCGTCTGCAAACTTGACGATTGAGTTGAAGGCTTGCTTGGCCACACAGTCATGGATGAACAGGGAGTACAGGGGTCCCAGTGTTGAGGATCAGCGAAGTGGAGGGGTTGTTTCCTACGTTCACCACCTGGAGTGGCCCGTCAGGTAGTCCAGGACCCAGTTGCACAGGGCGGGGTTCAGACCCAGGGCCTCGAGCTTAATGATGAGCTTGGAGGGTACTATGGTGTTGAATGCTGAGCTATAGTCAATGAAAAGCATTCTTACATAGGTATTCTTCTTGTCCAGATGGGATAGGGCATTGTGCAGTGTGATGGCAATTGCGTCGTCTGTGGATCTATTGGGGCGGTAAGCAAATTGAAGTGGGTCTAGGGTGGCAGGTAATGTAGAGGTGATATGATCCTTGGCTAGTCTCTCAAAGCACTTCATGATGACAGAAGTTAGTGCTATGGGGCGATAGTCATTTAGTTCAGTTACCTTTGCTTTCGTGGGTACAGGGATAATGGAGGCAATCTTGAAGCATTTTGGGACAGCAGACTGGGATAGGGAGAGATTGAGTATGTCCATAAACACACCAGCCAGATGGTCTGCGCATGCTCTGAGGACGCGGCTAAGGATGCCGTCTGGGCGGCAGCCTTGCGAGGGTTAACATGCTTAAATGTCTTACTCATGTTAGCCACGGAGAAGGAGAGCCCACAGTCCTTGGTAGCTGGCTACGTCGGTGGCACTGTGTTATCCTCAAAGCGGTCGAAAAAGGTGTTTAGCTTATCCGGAAGCAAGACGTCGGTGTCCGCGACGTTGCTGGTTTTCCCTTTGTAGTCCGTGATTGTCTGTAGATCCTGCCACATACAGTTGAAGTCGGAAGTTTACATACACTTAGGTTGGAGTCATTAAAACAAATTTTTTAACAACTCCACAAATTTCTTGTTAACAAACTATAGTTTTGGCAAGTCGGTTAGGACATCTACTTTGTGCATGACACAAGTAATTTTCCCAACATTTGTTTACAGACAGATTATTTCACTTATAATTCACTGTATCACAATTCCAGTGGGTCAGAAGTTTACATACACTAAGTTGACTGTGCATTTAAACAGCTTGGAAAATTCCAGAAAATGATGTCATGGCTTTAGAAGCTTCTGATAGGCTAATTTACATCATTTGAGTCAATTGGAGGTGTACCTGTGGATGTATTTCAAGACCTACCTTCAAACTCAGTGCCTCTTTGCTTGACATCATGGAAAAATCTAAAGAAATCAGCAAAGACCTCAGAAAAAAAATGTGTAGACCTCCACAAGTCTCGTTCATCCTTGGGAGCAATTTCCAAATGCCTGAAGTTACCACGTTCATCTGTACAAACAATAGTACGCAAGTATAAACACAATGGGAACACGCAGCCGTCATACCGCGTTCTGTCTCCTAGAGATGAGTGCAAATCAATCCCAGAACAACAGCAAAGGACCTTGTGAAGATGCTGGAGGAAACAGGTACAAAAGTATCTATATCCACAGTAAAATGAGTGCTATATCGACATAACCTGAAAGGCCGCTCAATAAGGAAGAAGGCACTGCTCAAAAACTGCCATAAAAAAGCTAAACTACGGTTTGCAACTGCACATGGGGACAAAGATCGTACTTTTTGGAGAAATGTATTCTGGTCTGATGAAACAAAAATATAACTGTTTTGGCCATAATGACCATCGTTATGTTTGGAGGAAAAAGGGGGTTCCTTGCAAGCCGAAGAACACCATCCCAACCGTGAAGCACGGGGTGGCAGCATCATGCTGTGTGGGTGCTTTGCTGCAGGAGGGACTGGTGCACTTCACAAAATAGATGGCATCATGAGGAAGGAAAATGATGTGGATATATTGAAGCAAAATCTCAAGACATCGGTCAGGAAGTAAAAGCTTGGTCGCAAATGGGACTTCCAAATGGACAATGACCCCAAGCATACTTCCAAAGTTGTGGCAAAATGGCTTAAGGATAACAAAGTCAAGGTATTGGAGTGGTCATCACAAAGCCCTGACCTCAATCCTATAGAAACTTTGTGGGCAGAACTGAAAAAGTGTGTGTGAGCAAGGAGGCCTACAAACCTGACTCAGTTACACCAGCTCTGTCAGGAGGAATGGGCAAAAATGTACCAAACTTATTGTGGGAAGCTTGTGGAAGGCTACCCAAAATGTTTGACCCAAGTTAAACAATTTAAAGGCAATGCTACCAAATAGTAATTGAGTGTATGTAAACGTCTTACCCACTGGGAATGTGATGAAATAAATAAAAGCTGAAATAAATCATTCTCTCGACTATTATTCTGACATTTCACATTCTTAAAATAAAGTGGTGATCCTAACTGACCTAAGACAGGGAATTTTTACTAGGATTAAATGTCAGGAATTGTGAAAAACTGAGTTTAAATGTATTTGGCTAAGGTATACAGTGGGGGAAAAAAGTATTTAGTCAGCCACCAATTGTGCAAGTTCTCCCACTTAAAAAGATGAGAGAGACCTGTAATTTTCATCATAGGTACACGTCAACTATGACAGACAAATTGAGAAAAAAAAATCCAGAAAATCACATTGTAGGATTTTTTATGAATTTATTTGCAAATTATGGTGGAAAATAAGTATTTGGTCACCTACAAACAAGCAAGATTTCTGTCTCTCACAGACCTGTAACTTCTTCTTTAAGAGGCTCCTCTGTCCTCCACTCGTTACCTGTATTAATGGCACCTGTTTGAACTTGTTATCAGTATAAAAGACACCTGTCCACAACCTCAAACAGTCACACTCCAAACTCCACTATGGCCAAGACCAAAGAGCTGTCAAAGGACACCAGAAACAAAATTGTAGACCTGCACCAGGCTGGGAAGACTGAATCTGCAATAGGTAAGCAGCTTGGTTTGAAGAAATCAACTGTGGGAGCAATTATTAGGAAATGGAAGACATACAAGACCACTGATAATCTCCCTCGATCTGGGGCTCCACGCAAGATCTCACCCCGTGGGGTCAAAATTATCACAAGAACGGTGAGCAAAAATCCCAGAACCACACGGGGGGACCTAGTGAATGACCTGCAGAGAGCTGGAACCAAAGTAACAAAGCCTACCATCAGTAACACACTACACCGCCAGGGACTCAAATCCTGCAGTGCCAGACGTGTCCCCCTGCTTAAGCCAGTACATGTCCAGGCCCGTCTGAAGTTTGCTAGAGTGCATATGGATGATCCAGAAGAGGATTGGGAGAATGTCATATGGTCAGATGAAACCAAAATATAACTTTTTGGTAAAAACTCAACTCATCGTGTTTGGAGGACAAAGAATGCTGAGTTGCATCCAAAGAACACCATACCTACTGTGAAGCATGGGGGTGGAAACATCATGCTTTGGGGCTGTTTTTCTGCAAAGGGACCAGGATGACTGATCCGTGTAAAGGAAAGAATGAATGGGGCCATGTATCGTGAGATTTTGAGTGAAAACCTCCTTCCATTAGCAAGGGCATTGAAGATGAAACGTGGCTGGGTCTTTCAGCATGACAATGATCCCAAACACACTGCCCGGGCAACGAAGGAGTGGCTTCGTAAGAAGCATTTTAAGGTCCTGGAGTGGCCTAGCCAGTCTCCAGATCTCAACCCCATAGAAACTCTTTGGAGGGAGTTGAAAGTCCATGTTGCCCAGCGACAGCCCCAAAACATAACTGCTCTAGAGGAGATCTGCATGGAGGAATGGGCCAAAATACCAGCAACAGTGTGTGAAAACCTTGTGAAGACTTACAGAAAACGTTTGACCCGTGTCATTGCCAACAAAGGACATATAACAAAGTATTGAGAAACTTTTGTTATTGACCAAATACTTATTTTCCACCATAAATTGCAAATAAATTCATAAAAAATCCTACAATGTGATTTTCTGGATTTTTTTTCCCCATTTTGTCTGTCATAGTTGACGTGTACCTATGATGAAAATTACAGGCCTCTCTCATCTTTTTAAGTGGGAGAACTTGCACAATTGGTGGCTGACTAAATACTTTTTTTCCCCACTGTATGTAAACTTCCGACTTCAACTGTACGTCTCGTGTCTGAGCCGTTGAATTGTGACTCCACTTTGTCTCTGTACTGATGTTTTGCCTGTTTGATTGCCTTACGGAGGGAATAACTACACTGTTTGTATTCGCCCATATTCCCTGTCACCTTGCCATGGTTAAATGCGTAGCTGGCCGTGACCGGGAGACCCATGGGGCGGCGCACAATTGGCCCAGCGTCGTCCAGGGTAGGGGAGGGCATGGCCGGCAGGGATGTAGCTCAGTTGGTAGAGCATGGCGTTTGCAACACCAGGGTTGTGGGTTCGAATTCCACGGGGGGCCAGTATGAAAAATAATGTATGCAATCACTAACTGTAAGTCGCTCTGGATAAGAGCGTCTGCTAAATTATAAAAAATGTAAAAAAAGGTAAAATGGTTCGCATTTTCAGTTTTGCGCAAATGCTGCCATCTATACACGGTTTCTGGTTTGGGTAGGATTTAATAGTCACAGTGGGTACAACATCTCCTATACATTTCCTGATAAACTCAGTCACTGTGTATCCGTGTATTTGTCGATGTTATTCTCAGAGGCTACCTAGAACATATCCCAGTCCGCATAAACAAAACAATCTTGAAGCATGGATTCCGATTGGTCAGACCAGTGTTGAATAGTCCGTAGCATGGGTGCATCCT
Source organism: Coregonus lavaretus (assembly GCF_964263955.1). NCBI lineage: Eukaryota > Metazoa > Chordata > Actinopteri > Salmoniformes > Salmonidae > Coregonus > Coregonus lavaretus. The sequence continues at coordinate 36,795,599 of NC_140016.1, read as the reverse complement.
GTTTGAGTTCCTGCCTATAGGAAGGGAGGAGCAAAATGGAGTCGTGATCAAATTTGCCGAAAAGAGGGCGGGGCAGGCCCGGCCGCAACCGGGAGACCAATGGGGCGGCGCACAATTGGCCCAGCGTCGTCCAGGGTAGGGGAGGGAATGGCCGGCAGGGAGGTAGCTCAGTTGGTAGAGCATGGCGTTTGCAACGCCAGGGTTGTGGGTTCGATTCCCATGGGGTATGAAAATAAATAAAAAGAATAATGGATGCACTAACTGTAAGTCGCTCTGGATAAGAGCGTCTGCTAAATGACGTAAATGTATATGTAGGTCGGGTGAACAAAAGGACTTGAGTTTCTGTATGTTATCACATTTTTTTTTTTTTTACATTTTTTAGTCATTTAGCAGACGCTCTTATCCAGAGCGACTTACAGTTAGTGAGTGTATACATTATATATATATTTTTTTTCATACTGGCCCCCCCCCCCGTGGGAAACGAACCCACAACCCTGGCGTTGCAAACGCCATGCTCTACCAACATCCCCTGCCGGCCATTCCCTCCCCTACCCTGGACGACGCTGGGCCAATTGTGCGCCGCCCCATGGGTCTCCCGGTCGCGGCCGGCTACGACAGAGCCTGGATTCGAACCAGGATCTCTAGTGGCACAGCTAGCACTGCGATGCAGTGCCTTAGACCACTGCGCCACTCGGGAGGCTATCACAATCACACCATGAGTAGTTACTCATGAAACATACCCCCCCTCCCTTCTTCTTCCTGGAGAGATCTTTATTTCTGTCTGTGCGATGAACTGAGAACCCAACTGGCTGTACGGACTCAGACAGTATATCCAGAGAGAGCCATGTTTCCATGAAACAGAGAATGTTACAATCCCTGTTGTTTCTCTGGAAGGAGGTCCTCGCCCTGAGCTCGTCAACTTTATTATCCAGAGACTGAACATTAGCAAGTAATATACTTGGATGCGGTGGGTGGTGTGTGCGCCTCCTGAGTCTGACTAGGAGGCCACTACGAATACCTCTTCTCCGCCGGCTGTGTTTTGGATCAGCCTCTGGAATCAGTTCAATTGCTCTTGGGGGTACGAACAAAGGATCCAATTCGGGAAAGTCATATTCCTGGTCTTAATGCTGGTAATGCTGGTGAGTTACCGCCGCTCTGATGTCCAAAATTTATTTCCGATTGTATGTAATAACACAAAAACAATTCTGTGCTAATAATGTAAGAAATAACACATAAAAAAAGAAAATACTGCAAAATTGCTTAGGAGCTAGAAGCACGGCTGCCCTATCTGTCGGCGCCATCTTTTCCATGTAGCCTTGTGAATGTTAACTTGTTTAAAGGTCTTACTCACATCTGCTACAGAGAGCGTGATCACACAGTCGTCCGGAACAGCTGGTGCTCTCACGCATGGTTATGTTGCTTGCCTCGAAGCGAGCATAGAAGGCATTTAGCTCGTCTGGTAGGCTTGTGTCACTGGGCAGCTCGTGACTGGGTTTCCCTTTGTAATCTGTGATAGTTTGCAAACCCTGCCACATCTGACAAGCGTCAAAGCCGGTGTAGTAGGATTTGATCTTAGTCCTGTATTGACGCTTTGCATGTTTGATGATTAGTCGGGGGGCGTAGCAGGATTTATTTTAAGCATCTGGGTTAGTGTCCCGTTCCACTATAGTTTCAAATGAACATTGTATATAAATAGAAAAGTTATCCAAGCATATTGCTTCATGTTTTCGTCATTCTTGCTCTTCATTTGTCATGGTAAATATTTCCAAATGTAATTTTTCTAATAATCCTTTCATATGTCTTCCGAGCATGAAGCCTCTGAATATATGCTTTAATCAGATGAACATCAAATAGGCCTTTACATAACAGTGCTTCTAAATGCATAAATCAAATTCACATTAATCTTTCACTGTAGAAACAGTAGTTTTATATTGAGTTGTAAATTCACAGATTGGGTATTGAACTGTTTTTTAATGAGGTTTGGATTTCTATATGGGGCCCAAAATGTAGCTATGTGTGTGTGGATACACCATTGATTAGAAGTGGATGGTAGGGCTGGGATTTGCCAGGGACCTCATGGTACGATATTATCACGATATTTAGGTGCCAATACGATATGTATTAGGATTCTCACGATTCTATATGTATTGCGATTCGATTGTTCCAAACGTATTGCTTACTATATGTCTGCTGCAGAGAGACGAAAGAGCATGAGAACATGAGTTTTTATAAGTCATGGAAATAAAAGTGCTGAAAATATGCTGGCTCACTATTTAATAAGAAGATGGAAAACAAGCTATACGATGAGTTTTGGCGCAGGTACAGCCGACTAGTATTAGAAGCCTAGCAGAAAAAAATCTAAATTGATACTTGGAGTCAAAGTATCTATATAATATCATCTTCTACAAAATAATATTGCGATTTGTAACTGTATAAAATGTTTCCCCCATCACTAGTGTATGGTTTGTTAGTCTGTATTGTTGTCTCTCTCCTAGCGCTGTGCATTGCAGATCTGAGTTTAAAGGGATAGTTAACTTCTTTTTATGTTTAAGCTTATTTTCGAAGTACCTGGGGTTTCCTACAAACCGTTTTAAAATGGGTTAACTGGTTATTTAGCAACGTCCATAATAATCTGGGGGACGCTAGCTAGGAGATGCTAGCCAGGAGATTCTGGACTAAATAACTAAACGCTAACTAAAGCCTTTAAACTCAGGTCAAATGAGTACTTTATTATCATTCTTTGTTTCCAAGTTTACAGTTAGTTCTCTGTTTTGATGCCTCTCTCTCTTCTCATCTACAGACCTTCCCTCTCCGGCCATGAGGGAGCGCCCTCCAGGCTGTAAAACTGTGTTTGTGGGCGGTCTGCCAGAGAACGCCACCGAGGCACTCATCGTGGAGGTGTTTGGCCAGTGTGGTGACATCATCGCCATCCGCAAGAGCAAGAAGAACTTCTGCCACATCCGATTCGCTGAGGAGTTCACTGTAGACAGAGCCCTCTTCCTGTCTGGTATGTTTCCTACGTTTCCTATTAAACATCATGCTGTGTTGTGGAATAAATGCAACCGGTCTCCAGTCAGAGACCCTAACTATGCAGGTCAATGAGAAGACAACTAGAGGTGTGATGTAATACGTGTCCCCCTTCTCCAGTCAGAGACCTTAACTATGCAGGTCAATGAGAAGACAACTAGAGGTGTGTTGTGGAATAAATATTCCCTCTGTTGAGTCAGACCGTCACTATGCAGGTCAATGAGAAGACAACTAGAGGTGTAGTGGAATACATGTCTTCGATACCCTTACTATTGAGGTGACAATAGCAGAGGTGTAGTTAAATACATGTCCTCCCTCTCCAGATTGAGTTCTGAATGGAGGAAATGAATCACCAGTACCAGTCCCACTAGTCATGTGACACCAGAGGGTGTTTTCTTA